>NC_050450.1:108754448-109354448 GCF_903995425.1 Onychomys torridus | reverse complement strand
TCTGCCAACTGGGTGCTAGGAACTGAAGCTAGGTTTTCTAGAACAGCCAGTGTTCTTGATCCCCGAGTCATCCCTCCAGCCCCACTAAATGGTTTTAATGGTTTAATTAAAAAGCAGAAAAATAAGCCAGGCGGTGGTGGTGCACACCTTTAATCCCAGCACTCAGTGAGTTTGAGGCCAGCCTGGGCTACCAAGTAAGATCCAGGAAAAGGCGCAAAGCTACACAGAGAAACCCTGTCTCGGAAAAGATAAAGAAAAAAAAAAAAAAGCAGAAAAATGGTTTCTGGTGGCATAAAGAAGGATATTATTTGTTTTCAAAAATAGTTTTTGGAGGCTGGGCATGATAGTACATGCCTGTCATCCCAATACATGGGAAGTGGGAAACAAGGAAGGGGAAGGTCTTCTTTAGCTATATAGATAGTTTGAGATCAGCCTAGTCTACATGAGACCTGTCTCAAAAACTAAAACGAAACAAAACTTTGGGGGAATCTGGGATGCAGCCCTTTGGTAGGACACTTACCTAGCATTTGTGAGGCCTTGAGTTCCATCCCCAGCAAAACACACACACACACACACACACACACACACACACACACGTGTGTATGTGTGTGTGTGTGTTCTAGGGGGCTAGTGAGATGGGACAGTGGGTAAAAGCTCTTGCCACTAGGCATAAGAACCTGAACTCAGCTGGGTTTTGGTGGCCAATGCCTTTAACCCCAGCACTCAAGAGGCATGGGCAGACAAATCTCTTTGAGTTTGAGGCCAGCATGGTCTATAGAACGAGTTCCAGGACAGCCAAGCTGCACAGAGAAACCCTGTCTCAAAACGCAACAACAACAAACCTGAATTCAACCCCTGGGACCCACAAGGTGGAAGGAGAGGTTGTGTTCTAAACCTCATAAAGTGCATAAGTGTGTGGCACCTACCCAGGTGCCCATGAATGTAATAAAAATTAAAACACAAGACCTGAGGGGCTGGTGAGATGGCTGTGCTAGGAAGTGCTTGCCATGAGAGCATGATGATCTTAGATCAGACACTACCCCTGACCCTTGGCATCCACATTAGAGCCCAATTCAGAGGCATGTCAGGAACCTTGGAGGGGACAGCTGGTGACAGTGACAACCTGGGTTTGATCCTTGGTACTCATACTAAGGTAAAAGTAGAGAATTGACTCCTGGAAGTTGTCCTCTAACCTCCATGTATACCACAACATATAATGTGTCTGTCTGTCTGTCTGTCTGTCTCTCTCTCTCTCTCTCTCTCTCTCACACACACACACACACACACACACACACACACACACACACACAGACATAATTAAAAATAAAATCTTAAGGTGGAGAGACTGACCCAAGGTTAACCTCTGACCTTCATACATGCTGGGCACACATGTATTCACATCCTCATGTGCACAAACATACACCACACATATGCACACACACATGAACTTGAAAAGAAAGAAAAGCTTAGAAAACTGCCCATAATGTATAGTCTAGAGGTCTTTTAGCTTGAGGCTGTTCCCCCAAGCCTACCTTTCTGTGCATACACAAACTCAGTTGGCATCTTCCTTTCTGATCCCAGACTGCACTGCCTTCAATTCCTAGTGTAATACTCAGGGGACACACTCCTACTGCCAGGCCTGCTATTTTAACTCTGTTCCCTTGGAAACAGCTGGGATTGGCTTTCATGTGCAGTACAGGGTGGCTAGAGCAAAGGGCAGAGGTAAGAAGGGACAGATAAGTGATGGAGAACTCAGCTGGCTATGGTACTACAGCAAATCCACCAGCCACTAGGTCATACATAGCTCTGTGAAGACTTAAGAGTGAGTGGTTCTTGAGAGTAGAAGGTCCAAGTAAGCATCACGGGGTCACTCATCCCCCCCACCCCCAGCTCAGTGCCCATCCTGAAGACAGTGTGTGTGTGTGGGGGGTGACCAAGGCCCAATATATCCAGTTGGGAAGCACCCAGGCACTGAGCTGATGTCAGCCAACATGGATGCCAGAGTGCTTGAATCTGAGTGGCTGTCCATTGGGGGGTCAGTCTGGGGTCTACAGGAATCTTCAGAGATCTCACACCTGCCTGTGAACTTGAAGCTATATGATGAGAAACCTTTTTCTCTTTCAATGCAAGAGTTTCACATACTTCATAGTTCTGTTACTGGTGATGGCTGAGAAAATACATACAGCCCCAGACCTAATATGCCCTCAACCCTTTTTCAGGAATTGATCACAAGACGACCACCATCCTGCTAGATGGCCGAAGGGTGAAACTGCAGCTTTGGTGAGTTCAGGGCTATGCTGGTCAGAATGTTCTGGTCCTGGAACCATGCCCTTTAGTCCTAGCTTGAGCTAGTGGCTCTTCTCAAAAGGTGTTGACCCAGTTGTCTGAGCCCATTGAAGTCTACTACCCCATTATTTAAGGGGCTGTGCTCCTAGGCCTAAACTATGTCCAAAAAGAGCCCTTGTTGGTACACGACAACTTGTCACCTGTTTCCTGTTTCACTTCACCTGGTGCTGCCAGGCGTGGAAGTAGAGTGACCAGGACAGCCCAGTTCTCCCATCCCCAATTCTGAGTGTACAGAACAGAGTGCAGGGTGTCCTGGTTCCAAGGGCAGAAGCCTTGTTGACCACCTGGGCTACAGCTCCCTCTGTCTCCCCTATAGGTACCACACAAGTCTTGAGTTAAGCCAAACAGCCTCTGTCCTCCTCATTCTTCTGACCTAAGCCTGGGAATTTGGGGTTCATTCTCTCTTCTGAGCTCCCGTGGCCTTGGGGAAATACATCTGAGGTTGCACTTCTAGCTCCACTGACTCTGCCTAAAAATGCCAAGTCTATAGAACTGAGCATGGCCTAACTTCACAGTGGAATTGGTCTCTCCTGACTCTCCAGCTCTTGCTGACATTTTTCAGGAAGCCAAACCTCTACTGCACTCCTCCAGAGGCCTCAGGCTCTCACTCTCACCATGCTCAAAAACAATCCCAGTTATTGGAGAGATAGCCCAGTTGTTAAGAGCATTGACTACTCTTACAGAAGACCTGGGTTTGATTTCCAGAACCTACATGGTGGCTCACAACTATCCATAACTTGGGTTTCAAAGGATCTGACACCTTTTTTTGGCCTCCGTGGGCACTATACATGTGTGGTGCACAGACACAACTGCAGGCAAAGTACCCATACACATAAAGTAAAAATAAATAAAATCTCGAACAAAAAATAAAAACTAACCCCAGCCCCTGTACAACCTGAGGCCTCTTTCAGGTGGTGTCAGTTGCTGTGTCCACACTGCCCCCTCTACACAGTCACACAGTTTCCTGATTTCTAAGGCCAGCATATTTCTCCTCCCATGTCTAAAGAGGGGGCTGTGGTTATGTACAGGGCTCTCACCATGGGCCTATGTGATTAACAGCATCACACAAGGCCAGCAGATACAACTCAATCTTACTGTCTTCTTGCTACAGACTTTCTAGTGGCTTTCATGTAAGTTTTGTTGAGGCTGGCCCTTAAATCTTCAGTTACTTTAGATAGTCCTTCCCATGTCTTTGACAAAAGTCAATGCCTCCAGCTCACGCCTTTCCTGAGCACCAGCACTCCTCTCAGGTATTGGGATATTCACCAGTTACAGATGATGTACAGCAAAAACATACCTGTTCCATGGGCATTGTGAAGACACACTTTATGGACATGGCCTTTGGAAAATCTTCATTCCCAAGAGTAATGTTGAAGTGGGTATGTTAACTGAATGTGTAGATGTGTATCTACATAGCTTTTAAAAAGACTAAAGAAGCAGTGCACCCTTTCTGGAGAGTTACCACAGTAAGTGCACAATACCAGGAACTCACCCTGGGAACATCTTCCTCTGTCCTGGTAGTTTCTTGGCATGCTGACCTAGCCTTCTGAGTACCACACTCCTGGTGTGTGTCATCATCTGCAGAGCAGAAGTTCTGTCAGTCCCTTATGTTGATCAACTTGGGGACATATCTGGATGTCAGGGAAGGATCTTGCCTAAACACGGAAAAAAATATTCTGTGTTAGGAATGGAACCCAGTGTCTTGCTTGCGGGAATGAAATATACTGTCACCAAGCTATATCTCCAACTTTAAAATAACTTTTAAAATTATATTAGGTTTACTTAAATGTCTGAGAATAATGCTAAAACCCACTGTTAGGTTTCTAGTCTGACTTTTGTTTTGTTTTGTTGAGATAGAGTTTCCCTATGTAGCCCTGGGTGGTGGGAACTTGCTATATAGAGCAGGCTGGTCTTGAACTCAGAGAGATCAACTCTGTCTCCAAAGTACAGGGATTAAAGGCATGTGCCCCATGCCTGGTTCTGTTTGACTTTTAAAGTACATATTCGGGGCTGGGCAGATATATCAGTATTAAGAGCACTTGCTGCTCTTCCAGAGGACCTGTGTTTGGTCCCTATTACTACACATGGCTCAGGGTTACCAAGTAACTCCAGTTCCAGAGAATCTGACACACTCTTCTGGCCTCTGCAGCATTCACCCAGTGCACAAAATCTCACACAGACACATAGGTACACATTAATGAAAACAAACAATTTTTTTGTAAAACAAATATTAAGGATAGGTTTGGTACCATATGTCCATTATCTCAGCCCTAGTGGTATAAGTTTGAGTCAAGGCTGAGTTACATAAGAAACCCTGTCTCAGAACAACCAGTCAGGTGTGGTGGTGTCCACTTTTAATCTTGGCGCTCAGGAGGCTGAGGCTACAGAGTAATAAGATGGCTCAATGGGTGATGGTGCTTACCACCAAGTCTGATAACCTGGGTTTGATCCTCAGTACTCACAAAGTGGAAGGATAGGTTCCCACAAATTGTCCTCTAACTTTCACATGTGTATCATGGCTTGTGCATGTGCTTGTGCACAGACACAAACTCTTGAATACACACACACACACACACACACACACACACACACACATGCTATAAAAACAACAATGAAAACAAGAATGAGCCCAAAGGGTATGTTGCTGCCAAGATCATTCCAGAAAATTCAGGATGGCTTTGTGTCTTTGTCTTGGATTGGCAGGTAATGGCCACCAACACAAGGACTGTAAAAGGTACTTGGTGTGGCTTCCGAAGTTTGAGAAGTGGTTATCAAGAAGAAACACCACTTTCCTCTTAACAGTCTCCAACATCTTTTCCAGGGACACCTCAGGGCAGGGGAGATTTTGTACCATATTCCGCTCATATTCCAGAGGAGCACAGGTAAACAGCATTCCAAGCCTGGAGATCAAATTGGTTTTGAGAAATGACATTTACAAATTCTTACTTAGCCATCTCTTTTATGGCTAAATTGGAAAACAAAGCAGCTAAGCTTATATATAAACTAATGCAGGTCAGGTGCTATAATCTAGTGGCTTATGTTTTTTCAGCATCGCAGATGCCATGTGTGGGCATGCATTCTCATGAGTGCCTGAATGTGTGTGTACATGCATGTGCATATCTGTATTTGAGCTTCTTATCTATGTGAAAGCATGTCTATGTGTGCACTATATGTTGGGGAGGGACTTGCTTTGCATTAGGTGGCAATGCTGCCACATCGTATGCCCCAGACAAGTTTATGGTTATGAGTTCCAGACTCTAGCTCAACTTTTTATTTAAGCATCTGTCAGTGAGTGCATGAAACATCATTGGAAATAATAATATAACTCTTACAAGAAATAGATTAATCAAAATTATATGCTCTTGTCAAAGTATGTAAGATGATTAGTTAGGGACCAGGCATAGTGGTGTATAACTTATCTCAGCACTTGGCAAGTTTCTGGACCAAGCTTGCCTCTTGTGTTCTTCTCTGTGTTGACCTTTGTGACTTCTCTCCTAGGGTGTGATTCTGGTCTATGACATTGCCAACCGATGGTCATTTGATGGCATCAATCGATGGATTAAAGAGATTGATGAGGTATGATAAATGACATTGGCCAAGGATTGACACATGTGGCTATTGGCCAGAGGTTCAACAACAAGGAGAGTGCTTCACCTCACAGCTGGACCCAACAGTGTGACCAAAGGACCTCAAGGCTCAGGAAACTGGGCTCTGCTGTGCCTCTGCTCAGACATGCAGGTTCTGCTTGCCCCACTCCCAGTTAGTGGGATGAATGGGTGGACAGTGTAGTGGTATTTGCTCCACCCATGACCCGAAGGAGGCGGTGCTTCCTGCCATTGTGCAGCTGGGCGGAGCAAATACCACTACAGGACAGTGATGGGGCTGCTGCTTGTCCAGCTGCTGGTTGAGACCTAGTGGGTGAGCACCAAACTTGCTGTTTAGGATCTTGTGAGTTTCCTAATAAAGGACCATCGGTTGAGTGTTTTAAAACAACATTAATTTTCTCCAAGTTCTGGAGGACATACATTGGTAGGGCCAAGTTCTTCTAAAAGATCCAGGACAAGATTCTTCCTGCCTATCCCAGCTTCTGGTGGTTGCAGCTACTCTTGGTAGTCACTCCGCTTTTATTGTCACAGCATTTCCCTGTGCCCCTCTGTTCTTCTCCTCCCCTTATGAGGACAGCAGTCATTAGAATAGCCCCTGACCCCTGCAATTCAGTAAGACTTCATCTTAAGTTATTACATAAACAAAGACCATATTTCCAAATAAGGCACCATTCTGAGGTTCTGGGTGGATGTGAATCTGTAGGGGCACACCACTCAACCCATTTTCCTTGCCTTTCTCATGCTCTAGCATGCCCCTGGGGTTCCTAAGATCTTGGTGGGAAACCGGCTGCACCTGGCATTCAAGCGGCAGGTGCCCACGGAGCAGGCCCAGGCCTACGCCGAGCGCCTCGGTGTGACCTTCTTTGAGGTCAGCCCTCTGTGCGACTTCAACATCACAGAGTCCTTCACAGAGCTGGCTAGGACCGTGCTGCTGCGGCATGGGATGGACCGCCTCTGGAGGCCGAGCAAGGGTATGCCGAGGGCCCATCTCCTTTAGCCTAGTCAGATGTGAGGTGATTTCATAACCCCTGCACAATTGTCTGCCTCCTAGGACTTATCTCAAGGCTTCTGTGGCCATTCTCAAAAATCAAATTCATTTAGGGACTATGAGATGGCTGAGTGGGTAAAGGTATTTTGCTCCCTGGAACCTTTATGGAAGGCTTTTGGCCTCCACATGTAGGTTGGGTCTTGCACACACATATGCAATATACTCACATACAATAGATAGATAGATAGATAGATAGATAGATAGATAGATAGATAGATAGATAGATATAGATAAATGTTCATTTTTTTAAGGATTTATTTATTGTGTATTATGCATACAGTGTTCTGCCCTCGTGCCAGATCTCATTACAGATGGTTGTGAGCCACCATGTGGTTGCTGGGAATTGAACTCAGGACCTTTGGAAGAGCAGCCAGTGCTCTTAACTGCCGAGCCATCTCTCCAGCCCAAATGTTCATTTTTTTTTTTTTTTCCAGAGCTGAGGACCAAACCCAGGGCCTTGCGTTTGCTAGGCAAGCGCTCTACCACTGAGCTAAATCCCAACCCCCCAAATGTTCATTTTTTAAGCAAATGTATTTGAAAGAAGTAATTATTGCAGCTGTAGAAGAAAGCTCATGAGAAGACTTTTGTGTGGTCTGTACATGAGCAGAGGTAGAGGCAGAACAGAGTATGCTACATTCACCAGTGACACAGCCTCACAGTAGAGGTTCTCAGTTCCCAGAGGGAGGCAATCAGATGTGGGACTTCCTCTTGTAAATATCCCTAACCATGGAAAACATAATGTAAGTGGTTCTCTTTTCTTTTTACAAGTACTGAGTCTGCAAGACCTCTGCTGCCGTGCTGTGGTGTCCTGCACACCTGTGCACCTAGTAGACAAGCTCCCTCTTCCTGTTGCCTTAAGAAGCCATCTTAAGTCATTCTCTATGGCCAATGGCCTGAACACCAGGATGATGCATGGCCGCTCCTACTCCCTAACTGCCAACTCCAGCCACAAGAAGAGCAGCTTCTGCAAAGCCAGGACCAGCCGCCCACCCCAGAGCCCACCCAGAAACTGTACCAGGAATAGTTGCAAAATTTCTTAGGAACTAGAATTGGTGGCACAGGCCTATCATCCCAGCTACTCAAGAGGCTGAAGCAGGATGATCACATGCTCAAGGCTCACCTGGGCTACAGAATGAGTTCAAGCCCAGCCCGGGCAACTAGTGAGAACCTGCCTCAAAATTAAAAAGTAAAAAGAGGGCTGGATCTCTAGGAGAGTCTGGAGGAAAGAGACCATTCTAGACTCAAGAAACATATTCTCCATCTCTTACAGTAATGATGCTACTTCATTTGGAATGCCTATGCCACTGATGTAGTACAAATGCCCAGTGCGCTGTGACTGACACTTCTGTGTGGATGTGTATGAAGCTCTTGTTCTGGACTTGTGTGTACAAAGGGAAAAATTAATACTCTGCACTTTTCTTGATAATATGAAATTATGGATGTTGCTTTTATCATGATTGTGTGCAACTTTTTCTATAACTGCTTTTATATGGCTGATAAAATGTGTGTAGTGAATACATATTCAAGGAAATTTCAGAAACAATGATAATCAGATAGGCTAGCATCACTGATATTACAAGAGGGGCCTTTTGTATACCTCTTTTTAATGTCAAAGTTCCAATTTATAAAAAAAAATGCTGCAGTTGCACATAGAGATTGTGTACAACAGATTTGTCCCATTTGGGTAGGACATGGATTTGGTAAAGTTTTTGCTATGTCATTTACTACATTTTGGGATTAATAAGTAATCTATATTCATATTTTTCTGTAAACTTACATTTTTTTGTACAAAGCATCCTACAAGTTATGAAGCTACAGGAAGAAAATGCCAAAGATATCTCCAATTATGTTGAACATAACCAGCATTGTTTCAACAGATTAGCAAGGAGAGAGATATTTCAGTAAAGAATGAAGTAAAAACAGTATTATTTAGGGAAATATTTCTCAATAAAGTAGATACTTGTTCCTCTCTTTACAGAGTCATGATATCTCTTTCTAGAGCTAGATAAGTAGCAGCCCTTTTCTCCACTTGTCTCCTTGCTTGGTATAGCCAGCAAAGGGTAGTTTTGGTTCATGATGCTTACCACAAAGCTTAGTTTTTGTCCTTTATAACCTTTGGGAAAGATTTCCTTCCCAGATAAGAAATGCAGAGAAAGAAAGTAGTGCTGGGTGTAGTGGCTAATGTCTGTTACCCCAATTCTTGGGAGGTTGAAGCAATATTGCTGTGATGTTTAGAGCAACCTGGAACTACATAGTGAGTTGCAAGGTTAGAGAGTCAGACGATTTCTCAACAAAATAAAGTAAAAGTACTAAAAGACAACACTTATGTGTCTCCTGGCAAATGTCAGAGGTTTATTGTCCCTTATTGGGAGCAGAGAGCTGTGACTAGGCATTTCTCTAGAGATGAAACCCTTGTCATTCTCTTTGCCAAAAACCTACTGGCTCTTCAGAGGCTCAAGTATTGGTCTCTTTTCTGGTCCTGCTGCTTAGGAAGCAGGATGTAATTAGGGATTAAATAACAGGAAAAGTGAACCAAGATAAAGCTCAGATATTCTAAGTTTTTTGTTAGTGATTTACAGATTTAACAACTTACAGGACTCTAGATGCATAGCAATGATGTCCTTAGAAGGTGGAGCATAGCTATCTGTGCCACTGAAGGCTGGAAGCTGCAGAATGGGGTCCAGCTATGTAGAACTGAAATGAACAGATATCCACAGAGAAACAGGTGAGTGTATATAGCCAGTGAAACTTGAAAGAACAAGGCCTTCTTGACAGTGGCCAACCTGTGAGGACATCCTGCCAGGGCCTTTTTTTTTTTTTTTTTTGCTATGCCACTGATGGAGAGAACATCTAGGGCATGGACAGCCATGACTTAGCATCTCTTTCTCAGGTTCTTAACCAGGGAGATGAAAGTACAGGTCAATTAAAGAAAGTTCCTTAAATGTCTTTCCCTCTTCTCTTCAGTGCTGCTGGGATGGATGGTGGGATGTGCAGGATGGATCCCTGGCTAAGCTAGGCCACACAGGTTCTTCTGCCTCAGCTTCCTGAGTACATCAGAAGCATAAAACACCATGTCCAAAACCGTTTTTTCTAAGTTCCTGTGACCTGAAGCCTTTTGGAAATGTGATATTTATGGACTATACAGGCTACCCAGAAGTCTTGGCCTTCCGAAGGAAGTCAATGTTAACTGGAAGAGGCAGAAAGAATTCTTCCCTAGCACCTTTGAGAGTGAATACAGCCCTCCTTGCACTTTGATTTTGGACCTCTGCCTTCCAGGAATGTTGTAGAATAGATACCTTCATTTTTTATAGCAAGTGTCTAACAGTTTATTAAAGCAACCTGATAAAGTAATAGAACCAGCAAGTGCTACAGCAAATCAAATTACATTTCTGTAGAATGAAAGTTACCAAACAGAGCATATTAAGTAAAAGTATTCATGCTTTGGTGGTGAATACACAGAGAGTATAACTGAGGCAGGGCAATGGTGGTGCACGCCTTTAATCCCAGCACTCAGGAGGCAGAGGCAGGTGCATCTCTGTGAGATCAAGGCCAGTGTAGTCTACAGCATGAGTTCCAGGACAGCCAAGACTATATAGAGAAACCCTGTCTCAAAAAAACCAAAAAGAAAAAAACAAAAAAAGAAAGTATACTTGAAATATATTTAAACCCAATGAACCTTTGTCATTTTCTCCTGTGGCACTCATTGGAAAATCTGAGCATGGGTACACACTTTAAGATTTGTGAGCTTCTCTTCAAACATTGAGATTCAAAATATATCACACAAAATTATGTCTTCAGATGCTCCATGAAAATGACTGTTATGTAGAAAATTTCCTACCCTGAAAGCTTTGTGTTTTTTACCTGATATTATTTAGGCACTTGGGCTAGAGAGATTGCTCAATAGTTAAGAGCACCTGCTACTCTTCCAGAGTGCCTGAATTTGGTTCTCAGCATCCACATCTGGTGGCTTATAACCACCTGTAACTCCAGCTCCAGGGGATCCAACTTCCTCTTCTGGCTTCTGAGGTTACCCTCACCCATATGTCATACACTCACATAGACACACACACACACACACACACACACACACACACACACACAATTGAAAAAATAAATCTTTAAAAATTATGTAGACAAAATAAGGGCATCATAGGTGCCATGATGTTTGTTTTGTTTTTGCAAACATTTGTAGATGCCAGGTTTACTTTGCTGGAAAAAAGCTTTATCAAATTAAATGTGGGTTTCATAAGCAAAATCAAAGCTGCTTGTAGTGAGGTAACTGAAATCAGGCTGCAAGGTGGGAAGTGGGCTCACAAGCTCTCCCTGTGCAACTCACTTCCTTCCCAGGTTGTTGGGTGGGGCAGAGAGGAGGATGCGAATACCTTGGGTCATTTGAAAAACTGCCACAAAAATTACCAAGACGGGGTAGTTAAATAATAGAAGTATGATTCTCATAGTTCTGAAGTTCTGGAGGCCAGAATTTCAAGGACAGGACTCCCGCATGATGGCTCTCTGCTTCCAAGATGCTATATGTCTTCACTTGGAAGAAAGAATAGTAAAGTTAGGGAGGGGCCGGTGAGGAAAGAAGGGCTTCCATAGCCATTCAGTTTGACTCTGGTCTAACGAGTCCAAACCTCTATAACCAGGCACCCCAACTAACAGTCCCCCTAGGTTAAGTGCCGGTGGGGACGACTTTCCTATGGGGTCGTGTCCTATGAGGCTCTTGGAGTTAGGGAGATGTCTCTTGGGGAATTTGTGTCAGTGGGAAGACGTGTCAGACTGTTGGAGAGCCCAGAAAGACACAGAGGAAAGTCTGTTTCTTGGGGGGGGGGGGGGGGTTGTCCGCTGAAAAAAGCAGGCGCCATTACAAGGAGGCTGCTTCTGGTGGGACGTGTGTTCCGTGGAAACGTGGCTACGGTTACGGGAGACTGTGGGTTGTGCGCAGGCGTGTCCGACGCGGTCTGCTCGGGAGCAAGTCCTCCACCCGGTCAGTCCTGCCTTGCTGTGAGTGCCTAAGCGCCTCCCTCCCTCCGCAGCAGCTCCTCCGACCTGTCCGCCCCCCCCCCCCCCGTTGTGGACGAGCCTGGCGTTCCCCCGCCAACAACTTCCCTGGGTTGGATGTCTTAGGCACTCGCGCTTGCAGGTTGTGCGCACGCGCATCAACAGGTCCGCGCGCACTGACGACGCATGCACTGACGACACACGCACGACGCAAGCTCCTAGGACACTCGCTTCCGGCCGCGGCGGCCCTAGCGCCGCGCGACTGGATAGATCGTCTGGTTTTGAGCGGTATGCGGTGCTGAGGAACGACGGACCCCGCAACGGCGCCATGAACCTCCTGCCGTGTAACCCCCACGGCAACGGGCTGCTGTATGCCGGCTTCAACCAGGACCATGGTGAGACTCCAGGCCCAGTTCTGTGGCAAAACCCCAGCCCTTCCGGGAGACCCCGACCCGACGCTGTCGCTACTGCAGGGCCCCAGACCTGTCGCGAGTGACCCCCGTACCCTAATGGGAGACCTCGGTTACACCCTGCGACATCAGACTTACTTTGTGGCAAGAGCCCTCCGAACCTTGTAAGGAGACACCCCCACCCCCTGCTTCTCCAGCCAGAGCAACCATAGCCTGGCGAGTTCCCCCCGCGGGCGCGCTGCCGCTGTTTGCGAGCAGCCTCACTTTTTACTGGGTGTCTAGACCACGCAGGCTTACTGCCCGGTGTAAGGGTCTTAAGCGCCTACGTTGCCATCGGTGTGGTCACGGAGAGGCAGTTTGTTATGGTTCTTGTGCTCTGGTACCTTCGCCAAGTGTAGGTTCTCGTCTTGATGCGGATCCCAGCAAGACACCTCGCCCTCCCCTTTAGTATTTTCTTCTGTTCAGTAGAATCAAAGGACTTACGTGATTTGCCTTTCCGGGAACTGCCCTTTGAGTTTGGGATCTTGGGGAAGATGTTCTTGCCTCTGCGTGCTGTGCTCCAAGATGTGGGCGGGAACCCCTCTTGGTGGAGATTGTATCCCCTGCTTCCGATGCCAAGTTCCCCTTTCTTTCTATATATATATATATGTATATGTATATATGTATATATTTTATATGTATATATGTATATATTTTTTTTTCTTGTTTTTTCAAGACATAGTTTCTCTGTGTAACCCTGCCTGTCCTGGTACTCACAGAGATCCGCCTCCCTATACCTCCTTAAAGATGTTCACCACCACACCCGGCTGTTTTTTTCTTTTTTTTTTTTTTCTTCTCTGTGTAGCTTTGCGCCTTTCCTGGAACTCACTTGGTAGACCAGGCTGGCCTTGAACTCACAGAGATCCTCCTGGCTCTGCCTCCCGAGTGCTGGGATTAAAGGCGAGCGCCACCAACACCCGGCTGTTTGTTTCTTGAGAGGGAGTCTCACTAGGTAGACAGTGGCTGGCCTTAAACTATGCTGATACTCCTATTTCATACACCATATTCACACCATCCCTCTCAAGATAATTTTAAATAATTTATTTTGAGGTTCTGGGGTACAAAAAATAAATAATTTTAAGCAGATAGTACTATTGTGTATCTCATCTGTATATATTTACTTGGAGTTCATGTACTAGGCATTTCAGGAGGGTTGAAGGATGCATTCAATATAATCCAAATCTGTAGGATAGCTATAACATTTCTAAAGTAAAACCAAGCTAGGGCATAAAAAATGTGTACATCCTGTGACAGGTGTAGAAAGCTTTCCTTTAAATTGGAGATGGACAAAATTAATATTGACCTTTGAAGGCACTGGCAGTTCTTGGAAGAGAGCAGTTAGACTCAAGTGTGGTGGCCTTGAGCAACATGGGATTCCTGACCTGATGATTGCAGTGTTAGTCCCCTAATTGTGAAGGAGCACAGTTAGCATTAACATGTTAGGGGTGAAATGTACAGTGAGCATCATCTGGCTGAACATTCTGAATTTTTAACAGCAAGAAAAGATTGGCAATTTTTTGAATAAATTTTGGTAATCAAACCTTTTACAGAATTAATATTTATACAGTTCCTTAAGAAATTAGCTTTTAGCCAGGTGTGGTGGTGCATGCCTTTGACCCTAGCACTTGGGAGCAGAAGTAGGCAGATCTCTTGAGTTTCAAGCTTGCTTGGTCTATAGAGTGAGTTCCAAGACAGCTGGGGCTATACAGAGAAACCCTGTCTCCAAAAACCAAAGAAAAGAAGAAAATAGCTTTTGAGCTGGCAAATTGTCTTAGTTACTTTTCTGTTACCCTGATGAGTCACCATAACCAAAGCAACTTATATAAGAGTTTATTGGGAGCTTACTGTTTCAGAGGGTTGGAGTCCATGACCATCATGGCAGGAAACTTGATAGTGGGCAGGCAGGCATGGCACTAGAGCAGTAGCTAAGAGCTTACATCTGATCCACAAGCAAAAAGCAGACAGACTGGGATTGGTATGAGCTTTTGGAACCTCAAAGCCTGCCCCAGTGACACACTTGTCCAACAAGGCCATATCTCCAAATCCTTCCCAAACAGTTTCACCAACTAGGTAACAAGCATTCAAATATATGAACTAATGGGGGCCAACCTTTTTTTTTTTTTTTTTTAATTTTTTTTTATTAAGCATACAGTATTCTGCCTGCATGTATGCCTGCAGGCCAGAAGAGGGGGCCAGATCTCATTACAGATGGTTATTAGCCACCATGTCGTTGCTGGGAATTGAACTCAGGACCTCTGGAAGAACAGTCAGTGCTCTTAACCTCTGAGCCATCTCTCCAGCCCCGGAAGGACATTCTTTTTGTTTGTTTTTCGAGATGGTTTCTCTGCATAGTTTTGGAACCTGTCTTGGAACTCTCTGTAGACCAGGCTGGCCTCAAATTTACAGAAATCTGCCTGCCTCTGCCTCCCAAGTGCTGGGATCAAAGGCATGCACCACCACCGCCTGGCATGGGGGCCATTCTTATTCAGATCTTTCACAGGAATGTAGCTCAGTTAATGGAGTGAATACCTAGCTTTCATGAGGTCATGGGTTTATATTAAACTAGTACTTCCCTTAACTGGGAATAGTGGTACATTCCTGTTATCTCAGCATGGGGGAAGTGGAGGCAAGAGGATCGGGAGTTCCAAGGTTATCTTGGGCTATCTGAGACTGTCTGAAAAAGAAATAGACTTTAATAACAAAGTTTCTGGCTAGAGTTTTAAGCCTTACAGTATGAACTCACATCAAGCAGTTGAGTCAGTCATAATTTGGTTTGGTTTATAGATTTACTTTTTTTTTTCTTCGAGACAGGGTTTCTCTGTGTAGTTTTGGTGCCTATCCTAGATCTTGCTCTGTAGACAAGGCTGGCCTCAAACTCACAGAGATCCACCTGGCTCTGCCTCCTGAGTGCTGGGATTAAAGGTATGCGCCACCACCACCTAGCCTACTTTTGGTATTTGCTGCCCTTTTTTTTTTTTCTTTTTGTCATTATTGTTTTGGGTTTGTGTTAGGTTGGGCTTTTTTTGCTTTTTGTTTTGTTGTTTTTTGAGACAGGGTTTATTTGTGTAACCCTGGCTGTCCTGGAACTCTATAGACCAGGCTGGCCTCAAATTCAGAGATCCTCCTGCCTCTGCCTCCCAAGTGTTGGGAATAAAAGGCGTGTACCATCACTGACTGGCTGTTCTTGCTGGGTTTACAAATCACTTTGTGTGGGGGAGTGGGGGGATGGGGGTAGGTGCCCATGTAAACACATTTATGTGGAGACCAGAGGCAGGCAGCAGGTGTCTTTTTCGGTCTCTAAAGGTGAAGAGGTGAACCAGAGCTGGTAGGATGGCACTCAGAGGACTTTTGTATTCCTTTAGACTCATTACACATTGTACAGCTGCTGCAAGGAACCAGCCTTGCAACATTAAATTGAAAAAAAAAATTGGAGGGTTTGGTTTTCCTTCTCTTAGCTGAAGCTTGATTTGAATAATCGTTGAGCATCATGTTTGAAGTTAATCAATATAGTTCTATGTTGCCATGATTATAGGAATCGCCATATCATCTTGAGACCTGGGTGCTTTTTCAGTTCCTAGCAGTACCTTTTATTTGGACCTTGACAATCTTGAGTATGTGATTTGGAAACAGTGACTGAGATGTCCTAAGTCAGTCACTGCTTGTGGCTGTGACAGGAGTTTGAGGAGTCTGAACAATTCATGGGTAAGAATGAAGTCTTGGGAGACCTCAGTACTGCCTTCTAGGAGGTCTCTCTGGAGGTGGAAAAGAGCAGCTTCCATGACCCCCATCCTGTCTCCTAATACACTGCACAATCCCCTAAGAGTATACCTGATACAAAACTCAAGCACTGTGTTCTAGAAGGGGAGTTGGTGAGAGTTTGACATTAGTGAGAGGTAGTATGCCCAATGTTTAAGCAGAATCCTGGTCCACAGGAAGGGCCCCACAGTGGGGAAACCGCATGTTAAATGGCAACCCAAAGTACATCCCAGGAAATGATACTTCTGAAGAAGCTGTGGCTTAGTACACAGCATATATGATTTGAACATGTAATAGAGGCTTCCTTGGACCCCTTCTGCTGGCAACAGTCATGGGGATTAATATGTCTCATGTTTCTTGCTTTAGGATGTTTTGCATGTGGGATGGAAAATGGATTCCGAGTCTATAATACCGATCCACTCAAAGAAAAAGAGAAACAAGGTAAGGGAATGATGGTCATTTCCTGGGTTTCCCCATTATTAGCCCTCACCTCAGTCTGGAGAAAGGGCCTTAACTGAGAAACAAGCAAGGAGAGTTTGGCCCTTGTAAACTGGGGCAGACGTGTGTCTTTACAAGCGTTACTTGTGCTGGCTGTATTAGGGGACAAGTGTGGCCAAGCTGCATTCTTTAATGAATTATCATGCTTCTCTTCCTCTATACATCTTCAGCCTCTGCTACCTCTGCTTGGGAGAACAAAGTGTATTTAATGTAGGGCACTTTCACACTTTTCTTGATGAATGTAAAACTAGAGGAATCAGATCATGGATTTAATTCCGGTGTATGGGACTCTTAAACTCTTCATATGTCCAATACTTACAAAGTATTTTAATAGTTGGGTATAATGGCATATATCTGTAACCCTGACTTAGCACTCAGGAAGCTGAGGTAGGATTGTGAGTACATTTCAAGGCCAAACAGAACTTTGTAATGAAACAGTGTGGAAAAAGAATTTTGTTTATTATGATAAATTATAATTCTTCTTGCTTATTTCAGTATCTTTTGTTTTGTTTTTGAGACAGGGTTTCTTTGTGTAGTCCTGGCTGTCATGGAACTTGTTGTGTAGACCAGGCTGGCCTCGAACTCACAGAGATCGACATGCCTCTGCCTCCCTAGTGCTGAGATTAAAGGCATGCGCCACCACCAAAGCTATTTCAATGTCTTGATCCATGTTTTGTTTGTTTGGTTTTTAATTTAAAGTTTTTTCTGTGTAATGAGTGTTTTGCCTGCGTGTGTATATGTCTGTGTACATAATGCATGTCTGGTTTACAAGAGGCCAGAAGAGGGCATTGGGTCTCCTGAAACTGGAATTATAGGCACTTATGAACTACATGTGCTAGCAATGAAAGCCGTGGAAGAGCAGCCAGTATTCTTAACTGCTAAGCTTCTTAATCTGTGCTTTCATACAATCAAAATTTTCAAAAGCCGCAACCAGAAATTGTACAGATAAATATTTCATATTTATGATTAGCTTTTATAAATAGAGGGTTTTTCAGCTTAGTTTCTCTTCCTATATATTTTCTTAAACATTTGATAGTTCCTGGTCCTTACCTGCTGGCATAGAAAAGCACTAGCAATAAATGAACAAATTTCAGAAAAACCATTGAAAATGAACAATAATATCCATTTCTCCCCAAAGTTGGGTTTTAAATTTTCTGATTCTAGTAGAACTATCTTAGCTCTGTAAAAAGAAGTTATCATCCAGCTGAAGTCACACATATCTGTAATTCCAGTGCTCTGGAGGCTGAGGCAGAAGAATTTTGAGTTCCAGCTATAAAGTGAGGCCCTGTCTAATAAATTACCAAGCTGGGTATGGTGGTACAAGCTTTTAATCTCAGCACTCTGGAGGCAGAAGCAGGCAGATCTGAGTTTGAGGCAAGCCTGGTCTACATAGTGAGATTCTGTCTCAAATTAAAAAAAAAACAAGCAAACAAAAAACAGACAAACAGACACTGTCTTCTATTCTTTTTTGTTTGTTTTGTTTTTTCCTGAGACAAGGTTTTTCTGTGTAGTTTTGGTGCCTGTCCTGGATCTTGTTCTATAGACCAGGCTGACCTTGAACTCACAGAGATCCACCTGGCTCTACCTCCCAAGTGCTGGGATTAAAGGCATAAAGGCATGTGCCACCACTGCCTGGCTTTTTTTTTTTTTTTTTTTTTTAATTAATTAATTAATTTTTCCTGTCTTCTATTCTTATGATGAAACACCATAACCAGAACAACTTGGAGAGGAAAGGGTTTATTCCACTTACATATCCAAGTCACCTTTCATTGAGAGAAGCCAAGGCAAGAACTCAACAGGCCAGGAACCTAGAGGCAGGAGCTGATACAGAGGCCATGGAGGGTGCTGCTTACTGGATTAATCCCAATGGTTTGCTCAGCCTGCTTTCTTAGAGAACTAAGAATTAAATAGTGGAATGCTGAGTATTGTAGGTTTTCACTTCTTTCCATTTGTTAAATATTTTAACTTACTAAATTATCTTTTTTAAATTATCATTTCAGAATTTTTAGAAGGAGGAGTTGGTCATGTGGAAATGTTATTTCGCTGTAACTATTTAGCTTTAGTTGGTGGTGGAAAAAAGCCGAAATATCCTCCCAACAAAGGTACAGTAGTCCTATCTTTAAAAACTTTGTCACGTATATAGTGGTATCCTGAACTTTGTAGAACATCCTATGTCTGTAACCACATGGGAGACTCTCTAGTAGTCCTCTGAGGTGTTGAAAACCACTGGGAAAGAAATTTCCACAAAGTAGAAGGATAGGAAGGCTGGATATCAACTGTTGATGGGTGGGGTGTACTTCACCTGTAGGTTGGTATAGTGTAAGTCAAGATTCAGGGTAAAGCAAAGTCTAGGGAAGGTTTTTCCCCTGCTGAAAGCCGTGGCCTCAGAGACATTAACTCATTGTACATATAGAACAAGGAGCCAGGTTGGCTGTGGGTGCATAGGTTACAGTATTGGTGTGGACATGTTATTATATATGTTGGAGGATACAGATAAGAGGTATGGCCCTCCGAAAATGAGGGGTGGAGGGCTTTTCTTTTAACTGTAGATAGATATCACACCCTTAGTTGAGCTTAATTTAGCTTTTGTTAGAAGGAGGAAGTAAACATAACTGATCTCACCTGAAGGAAGAAAGCTTGAGAAAAAGACCTAGAAAGAAGGGAAAGCATGGGAAAGATGGAAGGTTGCTTGAAATGGGAGCAGGACTTACCTTGGAGATGGTGGAGACAAAGTGTCCAAAGTTGAGCATGTACTGGGAGGGTAGCTAGTGTCTGGTAGAGAATTGGAATAGCTCAGGTATGAGGCAGGAAAAAAAGGAAAGAATTGTGAGGGTAATAGGGTATCTCAGGGATGTCTTGAGGCCTGGGTTCTATTATCAAGTACCCAGAAAGAAAAGAAATGGGACCATGTACAAAGGCAGAGGTGACTCTGGGTCCCAGGCTTACCATTCCAGTAGAGCTCTGTGAACTTGGGAAATAAGAGTCAGCACTCAGGTCAGCCCTGTGGTTATGCCTTTTTTTTTTTTTTTTTTTTTGTTGTTGTTTGTTTGTTTGTTTGTTTTAATATATTTATTAAATTTTTTTCCATTTTACATACCAACCCCAGTTCCTCCTCCCTCTCCTTCTCCCGCCTCCTCACCTCCCTCCCACTCTACCCCCATCCACTCCTCCCATGGTAGTCAACAAAGTCTGGGTTATGCCTTTGTTTTAGAATCAGGAGCAGAGAAAAGTAGTGTAGTTATGTTGGAAATCTTGTCCTCCCTTTCCTTTGTGCTACTGTGAATTGAACCTAAGTCCTGTATTACCAGCTACCAGCTACCTATCTTTTTTTTTTTTCCAAGACAGGGTTTCTGTGTAGCTTTGCGCCTTTCCTGGAACTCACTCTAGCCCAGACTGGCCTCAAACTCACAGAGATCCGCTTGCCTCTCCCTCCTGAGTGCTGAGATTAAAGGCGTGGGCCATCATCACCTGGCCTATCGTTATTTTTTAAATTATTGTTTATTTATGCATAGGGTGGGGAAGACAGAAGTTTCAGAAATCGGTTCTCTTTCCACCATGTGGATCTCAGATATTGAACTCAGGTTACCAGACTTGGTGCAAAAACCTTTACCAACTGAGCCTTCTCTTTGCCTCCTGTTCTTCCTTCTCCCACTTGGTCCTCTACTCTCCCCTTTTCTTTATGGTGGTAGGAACTGGACCTAGGGCCTCAAAAGGCATGCTAGACAATATTCAACAGTAAGCTATAGTCCCAGCCCATTTTTAAAAATCTATCATGTGCGTTTGAGTGTACACCACATGTTTGTGGGTGCCAGAGGAGGCCAGAAGAAGACATTGGATTCCCTGGAACTGGAGTTGTGATTGTGAACCGCCAAACATGGGTGCTCAGAAGTGAACCCGAGTCCACTGGAAGAGCAGAAAGCACTCCTAACCAACAAGCCATCTCTTCAGCCCATGTTCATTTTTGAAACAAGCTTTTCTCAGCATTTAAACACGGAGTAACTATAGTCAGACTCGCTTTTTAGCTCAAAGAGGTGACACTGTGCTTGAGTGTAAGACAGATTGGTTTCCTGTGGTCTTGGTTGTGCTTGTGACGGTTGCATAGGGATGGGGTGCGAGTGAGTAGAAAGGTGCTGGGGGTTAGCTCCACTTAGCCTTACAAGCCTGGTTGTACCCCACCATTGCCAGGTACAGAGAAGACTCTGGGCATGTTTGGCCTCATGGGTTAGGTGCTATCTACAGTTTGGCACTGTGGGCTACCTGTGACACCACATGCACTCTTCTGGTGTTTCAGTGATGATCTGGGATGACCTGAAGAAGAAGACAGTCATCGAGATAGAGTTCTCCACAGAGGTCAAGGCTGTCAAGTTGCGGAGAGATAGGTGGGTTTGGTGTTACTCTTCTAAGTGAAGTTTGATTTCTTTAAGACCAGATGCAATGATTTTCTGTGGAACAATGTATTAAAATGTCAGTAACTGTAGCTTGTGATCCATAGCAGAAGAGGTTTTTTGTTTTTTGTTTTTCTGCCCTGAGGAAGACTGGAAATTTGATTGGCTTCTAGATTCTTCAGAGGGATGTTCTGGGTAGGCATGGAAATGTTTCCAGGTCTGCATGTCAAGCCACCACCTCAGTGTCAGACAGGTCTTGTCAATTGCTACTTTTACTGGTTGTTCCCATGTTGAAAGTAGAGGAGAATTTGGAAGCTGATCTTGCCATTGACTCTCATTGCTGAAATTAGCAGGCCCTGCCCAGCATTGCCTTACAGAGTTCTCCCTGTTAGCTTGTTGACCAAGAGAAAGAAGAGCTTCATTACTTGGGTTTTAATTTGATGTGATTTATGTATCATCATATTCTTAAGATTTCTCTGTGTAGCCGGGTGGTGATGGTGCACACCTTTAATCCCAGCACTCGGGAGGCAGAGCCAGGTGGATCTCTGAGTTCGAGGCCAGCCTGGTCTACAGAGCAAGATCCAGGACAGGCACCAGAACTACACAGAGAAACCCTGTCTTGAAAAACCAAGGGGGAGGGAAAGATTTCCCTGTATGTCAGTTGCAGAGAAAAAAATTACTGTTCCTGCATCATTCTTAGGTTTGTTACAGCAGTGCTTAGAGGCCTTAATAATGCAAATACTTGACCCAAACTAATAATCTTCTACTTGAAAACTTTTTAGGTGGTGTTTTATTCTGTTTTTGTTTTAGTTTGTTGAAACAGGGTTTTACTAGGTAGCCCAAACTGGCCCTAAAGTCTTGCTATTCTGCCTCAGCTTCCTAAGTGACAGGAAGGACTTTCTCAGGCATGTGCCACTACTCCTGGCACAATTTCCTTAATTATAGAAGTGTTTTAAAAGTATGAGAGTGTAATTCTGTGATACGTCTCATTGCGCTAATGCTCTACTTGAGATGTCTGGTCGTGATGTTTGTCTAAGCGCACAAGTTTCTTTGAGACTGATCTCTGAAAAGTGATGGGCCCACTCAGCTGTGCTCAGCCCTTATGCTTTTGTCTTCTTGGCCACATTGGGACCTGTCTCTAACTGGAGTGTTGGTACACACCTATAATCCCAACATTTGGGAAATGAAGGCAAGAGGATAATGAGTTCAAGGCCACCCTCCAATACATAACAAGGTCAAGGCCAGTTTGGGCTATGTGAGACCCTATCTCAAAAAAACAAAACAAAGCAGGTGTGTTGGTATACATTCACAGTCCCAGCACTCAGGAATCAGAGGCAAGAGGACTACTGCAAATTTGAAGCTGAAGCTAGCTGAGCTACAAAGTGAGACCCTGATCAAAAAACAAAACAAAACAAAACAAAAAAACAATAAAAGTCTAGTCCTTTTTGTATGAGGTACTTCCTGTGTTTCTGAGTTTCAAAATGGGAACAGAAATCACAAAATGCTTATTTTACTTTTGAGAAGAGGAACTCTGATTGCATTTTTCTTTCCAGAATTGTGGTGGTTTTGGACTCCATGATTAAGGTGTTTACATTCACACACAATCCCCATCAGTTGCACGTCTTTGAAACCTGCTATAACCCTAAAGGTGAGAGCTGGAGAGGAAGAGCAGCAATGGGAAGTTGGTCCATGTGGGGATAAAGATGAGGCCTGGGTGCCCTGACCCCAAGTGGGTCCTTATCTGAGTAGTGAAACTGTGGTGGGTCTGACTTGTGCACACTCAGACACTCTGAAGGAGTGTTAGCCTTTGCCTCCCTGCCAGCCTGAGCTCCCTTAGCATCTTGGGTGAAAATTCTGAAGCTACACCCTTACCACAGTCTGGGGGATTCTTTCTCTGCTACCTGCCTCCCCAGCAGTTTTGAGCCACCAGCTCTGGCCTTTTCTTCTTTTCTTTGGAGTAGACTATTTATGACTGACTTGTGTATTCGATTGTCACCCTCATACTGTCACAAAAATTGTAATTTTTTTCCCTTCAATTATGTTGTGCTATAAATTACATTACTCACCTCCCCATATTTCCCTTCATTTTTCTCTTTTCTTTCCTTTTTTCTCTCTTTCTTTTTTCCCTTTTTCCTTTGAATGAAGTATTGCTTGGTTGCTCAGGCCAGTCTTGAACTTTCAGGTTTTCCAATGATCCATATGCCAGTACCATTCTGCCATTATTGCTGGAACTTTAAAGTTAATCTTAAAATTATGTAAGATGAATCTTCCAGTCTTACGTTATACAGTTTTTGGTCATTTAGGACCTTTCTTATACCTCATAACTCTCCCTATCAGCTTGTGTGCTGAGGTTTTAGCTGTGTCTTTTGAAGGCTGTGGATGAGTTATAGTACGTTGTTCAGCAAATGTTCCCTGTTATAAAGCAGGTGTCATGGGCAGCAACTTTGTCAACCCTGATATTCTTTCCAGTGACTATGATTCTGAGGTAAATACACAAATAGTTAACTTGTGACTGCAGACTTGATGGCAGGAAGTAGGTTTGGGTTGTGAAGAAACAGGCTTCAGCCAGTGTCATCTCCCAACCAGTTTTCTCTGTCTCTGCATAGGCCTCTGTGTCCTGTGTCCCAACAGTAACAACTCTCTTCTCGCCTTCCCTGGCACTCACACTGGCCATGTACAGCTTGTGGACCTGGCCAGCACAGAGAAGCCACCAGTGGACATTCCTGCACATGAGGGTGTCCTGAGCTGTATTGCTCTCAACCTGCAGGGAACAAGAATTGCAACCGCATCTGAAAAAGTGAGTACAGGCCATTCATGCCAGTCTGGTCTAGTTATGGAAAGGGATCTAGGCCAGGCCCACACATTGCTTTGTTTCCTGTTCATTACAAACCTAATCTGTTGTTGAAATATGATAAAGATAGAATGCTGACCTGGGTGTGGTGGCACATGTCTGTAATACCAGCCCTCAGAAGGCTGAGACAGAGAGGCTATTAAACTCAAGGCCACTTAGGGCTGCAGAGCGATACCTTATGTCTTGGTTGTCTGATGACACTTCAGAGTGTCTTTCGAACCTGCCTAAGAATATCTCCTCAGTGAACTGCAGTATCTTAAAATTTGGCATATCGACCATTGTATTAGTTATTTGTTGCTGTGATAAAACACCATGGCCAGAAGCAACCATGGAAGAGTTTATTTTGACTCAACACTTCCAGAGGGGGAATCCATAACAACAGGAGAAGCATGGCAGCAGACAGCTAGATTAAGAAGCTGAGAGATCACAGAAAGAACAAACTGTAAATGAGGGTAGGCAATGAATTTCCTTTTTTTTTTTTTTTTTTTGGTTTTTTGGGACGGGGTTTCTCTGTGTAGCTTTGCACCTTTCCTGGAACTTGCTTTGTAAACCAGGTTGACCTCACAAAAGATCTGCCTGCCTCTGCCTCCCGAGTGCTGGGATTAAAGACGTGTGCCACCACTGCCCGGTAGGCGGCAGGCGATGAATTTTCAAAGGCTACCCCCAGTGCTGGACTTTCTCCAACAAGGTTCTATCTCCTAGAGATTCTATAGTCTTCTCAAACAGTAACAATAACTAGTGGCTATATATTGAAATATTTGAGCCTATGGGGGAGCATTGCTTATTCAAAACCCCATAACCATGTTATCCTTTATTTTGTCTTAAGTGAAAACCAAAAATTTATACCTACTTTTAGAGTATTTGAGTATGTGTGGCATGGAGGGATTGGGGGTAGCTTTGTGGAGTTGGTTCTCTTTCTATATTTGTGTGGGTCCCAGGAATTGAACTCTGGTTGCCAGGTTTGTACTGCAAGTACCTTTATCTGCTGACCATTGCACGGGCCTCTGAAAATTCATATCTTTTTACTATGGTTTCTACTTAGGACAGTGAGCTCAGTATCATTAATTAGAGTGAGCCCACAAGCCAGTGGTGTATCAGTTAGTGGATTCAGCCTCCTGGGAGAACAGGTCACAGCTGTGTTCTACCCTGCCTAGTTGTTGCCTGAGCTGTTGGTGAAAGACAGCAGTGGTCAGTATGTATGTGGACATATAGCAGAGAGTAAGCAAGTCCTGTTTCTTCCTGTCCTGGTTACCAGGAGGCCTAGGTATCTGCAATTATTGCTGTTTAGAGTGAAGTTCAGAAACTATAGATAGCCCATGGTGGTTCAGAATTTGTGATTCTTCTGCCTCAGCCTCCTAAATGCTGGGATTACAGGCTGACTAGACAAGTACAGTTTTATGTAAATTTAAAAATAGGATTTTCTCAGCTGAGGATGTAGCTCATTTGATAGAATGCTTGCCTAATCATATACAAATCCCTGAATATGCTCTCCAGAACTACATTAGCCATGAGGCACATGGATTTTAAGAAGCTGAAGGTTGCCAGGCAGTGGTGGTGTACACCTTTAATCCCAGCATTTGGGAGGCAGAGGACAGCCAGGGCTACACAGAGGGACCCTGTCTCAAAAAACAAACGATAACAACAACAACAAAGATGAAGCAGCAGCTTAAGGTCAGCCTGGTCTATGTAGCAAGCTTCAGGCCAGTCAGGGTTACATAGTAAGACCCATGTCTCAAAACAAACAAATAATAAAGGAGACAGAAGAAAAATGCCAAGCATGTCAGTTTACAAACACCATTATTTCTCATCACTCATTTGAAAGGCTGAACCAGTAAGATTATCAAACGTTCTAAGCTAGCCTGGGCTACATAGTGAGATGTCATCTCATAAAAAAAAAAAAAGTCTGGTAGGGTGGTAACACATGCCTTAATCTCAGCACTTGGTGAATCTCTGTGAGTTTGAGGCTAGTCTGGTCTACATAGTGAGTTCCAGGCTAGCCAGTAAGAACTACATAGTGAGACCCTGTTTCAAAACAAAAAAGGTGACACATAATGATGCATACCTGTAATTCCAGTACTTAGGAGGTAGAGGTAAGAGAATGTATTCTTGGCCAGTCTGGTATGTATAAGAGCCTGTCTTTAAAAAATAAATTAATTAATTAAAGCTGGTGTAGGTAGGATGGACTCATCTGGCAAAGGATTTTTTTCAAATCCTTTTACCCTTAGATTCTCCATCTTCAACTTCCTGCACCTTATTCGTGTATATGCAGGTGATTGTGTGCACATGCATGTGTGGAGGAGACTAGAGGTCAACTTTAGGTGTTCTTTAGATAACCTTGTACTGGCCTGGAACTTACCAAGTAAGCTATGCTGACCAGCCAGTGAACACTAGTGATCCCTCTGTCTCTACCTCCCCCCTTTTCTGTATCCTCCCCCCCTTTTCTTTCTTTTTGAGCCAGGGTTTCTCTATGTAACAACCCTGAGTGACCTGGAACTCATTCTATAGACCAGACTGGCCTTGAACCCACAGAAATCCTCCTGCCTCTGCCTCCCAAGTGCTGGGATTAAAGGTGTGCACCTTACACCTGGCAAAATTTTGGTTTAATTATTTGTTTGCTTGCTTGTTTGTTTTAATTTGATTTTTTAAGACAGGCTTGGTTTTTTTGTTGTTTGTTTGTTTTTTGAAACAGGGTTTTTCTGTGTAGCCCTGGCTATCCTGGAACTTACTCTGTAGACCAGGCTAGCCCCACAAAGATCTGCCTGCTCTGCTTCCTAATTTAAGTCATAGAGTATCTTTCTTGTAATGGTGGGTGACAGACAGTAGCAAGCTACCTACCAGGAAAAACAACAGATATTCCACACTAAACCATGCTGCCAATGTTGTTAAGACACGGTGTCACTGTATTCCACACTTTTCTGGAACTCACTATGTAGCCTAAACTTACCTAGGACTCAGTAGTTTGGGGGAGTGTTTTGTTTTATTTTGATTTTGAGAAAGAATCTTATTAAGTACAATGCTGGCAAGCTATGAACTTGATGTCCACTATGTCATCATTCCTTGCTCCAACCTTTTTATGGATACAAATATTCAGTAAGTACAACGCGGTTGTGGTGGTGCACACCTTTAATTCGAGCACTTGAGAGACAGGCTGTAAGCATTCTGTGTGTCATCAGCAGGCGACTGTGTCCCAGCCTAAAAAAACGTACATGCACTCCCATGCACTCTCCCCCCCACGCGGTGTCTCTGTCTGTCTGTCTGTCTATTTCTCTCTCCCTTAATAAAGCTCTAAAAGGTATCACTGGGTCCTGTGGTGACTGTGACCTTTCCACGTGGTAGTTGCGGCCAGCTACAAGCGCCGCTGTATACCCTTACATAGGCAAGTGGATTTCTGTGAGTTTGAGGTAGGCCTGGTCTACAAAGTGAGTTTGGGGACAGCCAGAACTGTTACACCTTGTCTCAAAAAACAAAACAAAACAAAAACTCTAGTATTCAGTAAATGCATGAGATATTCACCTGTTTGTTATAAAATATGCTCTTATGTAAAAGCAATTTTACCCAATGTTAGGCTGTTTCATTTTGTCAATTACAAATCTTTTCATATTCCATCCTGTCACTCATTTAATGTAATATTTATAAAACTATTAACGATAGCCAGGCTTAATGGCTTGCATCTGTAATGCTGGTGTTTGGAAGCTGAAGCAGGAAAGTTGAAGCAGGAGCATGGCCTCAGGGCTATCTGGGGCCATCCTTTGCAGTGTGAGACTCTATCCAAAAAAAAAAAAAAAAGACAAGACAAACAACTACAAGAGTTTTGTTGTTGCTCTGGATTCTGGGTAAGGGTGTGTGTGTGTGGTGGGGGTTGTTGTTTGAGGTTTTTGTTTTGAGGCAAGGGCTCCCTATATAAACCAGGCTGGCCTCAAACTCATAGAAATCTACCTGCCTCTGCCTTCCAAGTATTGCTATTAAAAGCAGTGCACTACCACACCTGGTTTTGTTTGTTTATTTTAACAAGCTAATTTTAATGAATACTGTTATGACACTGGATTCTTCAATAATTAATATTTTCTTCCCCAGAACTTGCTTCAACTTCATCTTGTTAGAATTGGTTCTTACAGCCTTGCCATTGGTTTTTTGTTTTTTCCAAGATAAGGTTTTTATGTGTAGTTTTGGTGCCTGTCCTTGATCTCTCTCTGTAAACCAGTCTGCTGAACTCAGAGATCCACCTGCCTCTGCCTCCTGAGTGCTGAGATTACAGGTGTGCGCCACCGCCTGGCCAGCCTTGCCATTGTTAGGACTGAGCAGTGTTTGGTTGGTTTGATGGATCAAATGCATTTCAGGTTTGTTTAGGACACTATCTGGCAGTTCAGTCAGCTGAGAGCAGGGGTCTTCCTCCCTGTTCTGCACAGGGACCTGCTGCATCTCCAAGAATGGGGCTGGAGATGGGTTTACTATAATACAGAGTTGCCAGGTCATTGTCCACAAAAACTGACCGTTCACCTTTTACTTTTAAGGAAACATTTGTTTGGAGTCTGAGCACAATTCTTCCTCAGGGAGGTTAATGTAGATGGTGTTGATGTTCTCCTTTTATTCTCTGCTGCCTCACTTCCTGAGAGGAGGAATATCTGATCCTCTTGTTGATGCCTGTCGGAGGTGACACTGCTCTAGCAAGTAACAGGTCTTTGAGTGAGGAACTGCAGAGGCAGAGATCAGTCTAGGCCACCCCACAAGGAAATGGTCTTCTGACTCCTCCCATGCTGTGCCTGAGTTAGCAGACAAGAGACATGCTGAATTTTAGGTGATGTGGGTGAGTCAAAAAAGGGGTTTGGGAGCCAGTGGGTGTTAATATAAATCGTTTCAGACTAATGAGTTATAAATTGTTGATAATGAAACACTTCACTGTTTTTCAAAGGGGACCCTTATAAGAATATTTGATACTTCATCAGGGCATTTAATCCAGGAGCTACGAAGAGGATCTCAAGCAGCTAATATCTATTGGTAAGGACTTCATCTTGGGAGTAGTAAAACCAGGGTAGTAGCACAGGTGGGAGGGTATGGCTGAGCTGTTAGGTTCTTGGGTTTCAGCTCTTTTTATTACGGATTTTACGTTTTATTATGAGAAATGTCCACGAAGATGGAACATTGTGGGCCTTCCCTCTCCTGTTGCAGCACGGATATGTTTGTCAGACTCCCTCCATCTCCCCTCTAGTCCAGCTTAATTCCCTGTGGTACTTACTTCCCATTTTATGATCAATAATTATTATAGTTGGTTTTGAGAGTGAATAGTTCATCTGTAAGGTCCCACAATGTATGTATTGCTAAAGCCCAGCCAGGCAGGATTTCATACCATGGCTACAAGAGCCTGGCCACCCTGGCTACCCCTGGCCTTTGGGTATTTGAGCCAAATTTGGGAGATTAACCTGTGTACCCTGGCCCTTGGGTACAGCACACTTTACTGCATGTCTACTGTCTGTATAGAATGCATGTAGCCATTTTGTGCTGCAGCATACTTAGTAGTCACCTCCTCAGGGCAATGTATGCCTTTCTCACCTGAACCTCCTGAAACTGGCATGGAGGTCATCTGAGGAAACCCCACACCCTTCACTGGCACACAGGCATCAGCAGTTGTACCTACTGGGCACTGGTGGACAGATTGTTCCCTGGACTTTTGACTTGGATCCTGGTTCCATGGGGGATGCTTAAAGTCGCTGCTTTTGACTCAGCAATGCTGAGAGATGGGGTGTGGGCTAGTGCATTGTGTGTGTCGAGGGCAAGAGAGTTGGATCTCCCTGGTCCTCTGTATCTGCATAGACCCAAGCCCTGTCTGATTTCTCTGCAGCATCAACTTCAATCAGGACGCTTCTCTCATCTGTGTGTCCAGTGATCATGGCACTGTGCACATTTTTGCAGCTGAAGATCCAAAAAGGAATAAACAGTCTAGGTGGGTTTTAGAAGTGTTGTGGTAGGGAACAGCCCAAAATTAGAGGATCCTCTACAATGTGTTTCCTACAAGGACAAATCCAATGTCAATTTAGATTGAACTCTTTCACATCTCATTAATTTGCTGTTTGTGGGATTTGAAACTGAATGTAGATTGATTCTGCACCGACTATCCCACTCAAGGCCCCATTATTGTCAAGTTCTTTGACACTTGGTTCTGGACAGGTTGGCTCCTGAATGTTGCCATTCTCTTAGCAGGTTAATCTGATGGCAAGAGAGTCCTGTGCCCCTTCCTGTGCTGAGAGCTGTGCTATCTTAATACAAAATCATGAATTTTTATGTAGGAAATGAGATCACTCAGTCCAGGGCTGGAGATGTGGTTCCTCAGTTAGGAGCACTGGCTGCTCCTTCAGGGTGCTCTAGTTCAACTCTCAGCACCCACACGGCAGTTTACAACTCTCTGTAACTCCAGGCCCAGGCCATCTGATGCCCCTTCTGGCCTCTGGGCACCAGGCATCCATGTGGTGTACAGACATGTGTGCAGGCAAAGCACCCATACACATAAAATAAAATTAATTAAAAATAAAGGCAGTCCTAAACTGTAAAAAGATTTTAGAATTTTCAGCAGCTCTCTGGGATTAAGCCTATAACTGTGTCATTATCTTAGTGAATATAAAGCCTCTCTTTTCCTTTTGTCCTTACAGTCTGGCATCAGCCAGTTTCCTTCCAAAGTACTTCAGCTCCAAGTGGAGCTTCTCCAAGTTTCAGGTTCCATCAGGCTCTCCATGCATCTGTGCCTTTGGAACAGAGCCCAACGCAGTCATTGGTAAGTGGTCTGTGTGGGAGGCCTCAGCATGTGGTCTGGGCTGGACCAACTCTCAAAGTTCCCTTCCCTCCTCCTGTGGCTGGGGTGGGTCCTACTCAAAGCCTTTAGCTTTCAGGGTGCTATTAGTACCTTTCCAGGTCCCCATGAATGCTTTGGGGGCAGATCTGAAGATGACCTCAGACTACTTTACTGTAGCCAACCCTCATTGGATGGGTATGTACCTGGCAGGCTATAACTCTTGGCTAGCTGTACTCAGGATTCTTTTTTTTTTAAGATTTATTTATTATGTATACAGTGTTCTGCCTGCATGTGTGCCTGCAGGCCAGAAGAGGGAGCCAGATCTCATTACAGATGGTTGTGAGCCACCATGTGGGTGCTGGGAATCGAACTCAGGACCTCTGAAAGAACAGCTAGTGCTCTTAACGGCTAAGCCATCTCTCCAGCCCTGTACTCAGGATTCTTGAGGCTTATTTGATTTTGATTGTAGGAGGTAACAGTCATGTATTGATGTGGTCTCCTCTCCCAGCTATTTGTGCAGATGGCAGCTACTACAAGTTCCTGTTCAGTCCCAAGGGCGAGTGTGTCCGGGACGTGTGTGCACAGTTCCTGGAGATGACTGATGACAAGCTGTGACTGTCTATGAGTGCAGCTGATGCCACCACCCAACGCCCTGTGGATTCCTGGGGCTGGTGCCAGTGCCCCAGGTCTGTGGGTGAGGGGCTCAAGGATTCCCTCAAGGACCTTGGTCTCGAAGCCATACATGGTTGTCTGCCTTCCTGAGCAAGGCTTCTCATTCCCATATCAAAAGGAATCATCCTCATGGTTCTGCAGACACTCTGTGGCTCTGGGCATCTTGTGCCCTTGCTGGCCACTACCCTTTAGTTCAACTATGCTGTTAGCATTAGTGGCACCACCATACCTTCATGCCAGTAGGCTCCCTGCAGTCCCTGGGGACTGTCCAAGCATGAGTCAGTGGAAGCTTGTAGGAATGAGTGTGTCAGGGCTCACATCCTAGATAATTCCAATAGGGTAATACTAGCAGCTTATCCGGTAGAGTACCTCCTACCACACATGAGGAGCACTGTTCAGAGTACACACTATGGAGTGTTCTGACATTGTTGGGTCATTAGAGTGAGTCACATCCCAGACCTGCCAGAGAACAGAATGCTTGTGGCACCCACTTGAGGCACAGTCCTTAGGCTGCAAGGGAGGCAGGGTTCTCCTGGTTTAGTTTGGGTTAAAACAGAACTTCCCATTACCTTTAGGGAATGAAGTAACACATAGACTTTAAAAATCACTCCCAGAGCCGGGCGGTGGTGGCACACGCCTGTAATCCCAGCACTCGGGAGGCAGAGGCAGGTGGATCTCTGTGAGTTCGAGGCCAGCCTGGTCTACAAATCGAGTTCCAGGACAGGCTCCAAAGCTAGAGAAACCCTGTCTTGAAAGACCAAAAAAAAGAAAAAAAGAAAAAAAAAAGAAAAAAATCACTCCCAGAAGAAAGCATTACTTAACTTAGGGGCCTTCTCAGTGCAGTGTCCATGTGCCTGTAGCAAACCAGTTGTGTGGAGGGAATTGCCTTGGCCTGTGGTGTCTACCCTGTCTCATCTCTCCCAACATCCACAGGAACACACACTAACATTGGGGGTGGCAGGCACATCCTGGTACTGACACAGGTAACAGGTTCCATGTTTCTGTGCCACTTGAGGTATATGTTTAATTTTTTTTACATATCTTCTAAGCAGCTCAGTTTTGCGGTTTTGATTTCAGGTTGCAAACATTTAAATTGTGCTCAGCAGCAGGTTCTCAGTTCTGCCAGTTCCTTCACCACTCCTGTAATCAGCTAACTGTGGATTTGATGTCAAGTATGCATGTTACCTTATGTGTATTTAATCATGAAACTTAATTTTGCACACTTGTTTGTACTGTTTCTTTGAAATAAAAGTGACTAATTTTGTTGTACTCTATCTGTAAAGAGCAAAGCCATGTGTAATGAAACCAAATGTTCTCATCCTGAGTATATAATGGGATTGGGGGTCCTGCCCGACTTGTAGGCTGTTGAGCTGGGAGTGGAGTTCCCTGTTATATGGACACCTACCTCACCAGCACAGCCACTGAAAAGAGAAACTGAGTTTGTATGGTTTAGGGCCAGCCAGAGAGCAGGTACAGAGGGAACAGTTCATAAAAAAACTTTTTGGTATCATTGTCCTGTGCTATACCAGTGTTGACTCCCTGGTTTCAGAGCTGTCAACGTGCTGCCCTATGGGAAGATACTGTGAGAGACCAGTCATCTATATACTTTGAGTAGGTCTTCCCACAGTGTGAATTGGTTCGTCAGAACTGGGGAGGCAAGGAGGTGACAGCAGATGGCACACCAGGATTTGAGGCAGTGTTATGTTTTAGTACCGTGGTATTGGCATGAGACATAATGAGGTGGCACAAAAGGTCCTGCCGTCTACAGTCACCAGGCTGAGGCTGTACCTCATTGGGCACAGTCTTCTTGTGAGTGGCCTCCCTAGTCAGCTTCCCAGCCCACACCATCCTTGGGACTCCCTCAGCATCTGAAGTTGGTGTCAGCTTTGGCACACCATGCAAGGAGTACTCCAGGCTCCTACTTGTTTTGTAGGGACAGTGAGTGCACATGGGCTCCCTGTGGTGGCAGAGCAAGGGTTAGGAGGGGACTCCTAGCACTGTCTGCTCCCCAGATTTTGCTTGCCTCTGGATAAAGACCAAATTGATGGATTGCTAGGCAAAGCTCTGTAGGTTTACAGGGATCAGCAGACCTTTCAAACATCCAGTGCTTTGTCAGTGCCATTTTGGGCCTTGACCCAAAAGGGGATCTGTGAATGCGCACTTCCAGGGATTCCAGAAGCTCCTGGTTGGCTGTTTTTCCTAAGTGTAGCCTTAGCATCTGAGGTCATCCAGGACATGGATATGAAAAACTGCACTTTGTTTCTGCTTTGCCTAGTCTTCTCAGCAAGCTAAATGTTACCTTTTCCTTGCAGCAAGCTAAATGTTACCTTTTGCTTGCGGCAAGAGCTGCCAGGTCCCTACCTTCCTTCACGTTTCTCAAAAACCACACAGGCTTAAATGGTTGAGTGAAACTCTCCATGTGTGAAATAGCCCTGGGTGGACCCTTGGCCATTCCTTCTGGCCTTTTGGCAAACATCACTGTAGGACCACATCTTTGTTTAATGTTTTCTTTCTTCAGGCAAACTATGCCTCTGGGTGCAAGCATGGTCTGTCAATAGCCTAGGGGTCATGGTCCATACCCTCTCTGCAGTTGGCTGTAAGAGGCATTTGATTGACTTTCACATTTTGGAAAGTACTTACGATTTAAAAAAAAAAAAAAAAAATGTCGCTTTTTGTTGTTGTTTTTCCGAGACAGGGTCATCTCAGTGTAGCCTCTGGCTGTCCTGGAATTCACTATGTAGACCATGCTAGTTCCAAACTCAAAGACAATCCACTAGCCTTTGCCTCCCAAGTGCTGGGATTAAAGGTGTACACCACCATTCCTGGCTATATGTCGTTCTTACAAATGAGAAAGGAACATACAGAGAACTACAGTGTTGTGAAATTGTCCCACAAGTCTACCACCAGAAAAGAAAGACCCAAGCCCTTGATGAAAAAATTTTAATTTCAAACAGCATTAGGTGCTGAGTTTTGTTTTGTTTTGTTTTTGAGACAAGGTTTCTCTGTTTAACAGCCCTAGCTGGCCTGGAACTCACTTTGTAGACCAGGCTGGCCACCATGCCTGGCCTTAGGTGCTAATTTTTAGTTTTTCTAAAAATGTTTGTTTAGTTAGTTGGTTTTTTGAGAACAGAGTCTTCTGTGGCCCAGGTTGGGCTTAAACGCTTATGTGACTGAAGATGGCCTTGAATTCCTGGAGCATCCATATTACAAGTGCTGCTTTAAAAAAGAAAACAAGTTCTAACGTTAGAAATACTGTGATTGCCCAAAGATATTTGCACTTTTTGCTAGCACAATCAATGTTAAAATGGAAATAATTGTGCACAAAGATTTGCAAGCTTGGCTATGTCTTTTTGTAATAAAGGAGCTGTAATTGCTGGGTCTGAAGGTTTTCAATTTTTATTTACTTGTTTATTTGAGACAGGCTGTCCTGGAACTTGCTGTGTAGACAGGCTGGCATCCAACTCAGAACCTGCTGCCTCTGCCTCTGGAGTGTTGGGATTAATAGGATGAAAGGTCTGGATACCACAGAGGGCTCCAGAGAGTTCTCAGTTTTGATGTTCATTCACTTGTTTGTTTAAACCTCAACGCTAGGACCAGACTGGGCCCATTCTTTTCAAATTTATTTATTGAAACAGTCCTGTTATGTTTCCAGCCTCAACCAATATCCCCTCTTGCCTCTCCTGGGAACACAAGCTCTGCCCTTAGCCCTGCCCATTACGAGTCGTTGAAGAATAAGATCTTCATATGTAGATAGGTTGGATCGTCTGAACATGGATGACAGTCATCTATGAATTTTTCTTGTGTGTTCCTGGTCTCTTGCATGTTAGGTAAGTGCTCTCACATGAGCCAAGCCCTAACTGCTTTTCTTTTGTAAGAGCTTATTGCCATCTGTCCCTAATTATGAGACTTTGCACTGACTCTCTCTGATACACTCTGCTCTGTGTTAAATAGATTTGGATGTCTTTTCTTAACTGTACAGCTTTTAATTTTTACGGTTCTGCTTTATTGTTTGTCTCATATATAGCCCAGGCTGTTGTACAGCAGAGGATGACCTTGAATTCCTGATTTCTTGCCTCCAACTCCCAAGTGCTGGAATTACAGGCATGCACCATGCCCACTTTCCTCTCCTCCAGTTTTTTTTTTTTTTTTAAATCTCCAGTTCAAACTGGCCTTGGACTTTCAGCTATCCTGCCTAAGTTTCCAGAATACTGAGATCACAAAAGTACACTACTACTGGGCTCACTTCCTTAACTCTTAAAAGTTCTGGTATGAGGGCTGGAGAGATGGCTCAGAGGTTAATGGCACTGGTTGTTCTAAGTTCAATTCCTGGCAACTACCATGATGTCTCAACAACCATCCTTAATGAGATCCGGTACCCTCTTCTGGCGTGCAAGCAGAACACTGCTGCATAAATGGTTTGGGAGTACCCTGGATTACAGGCATATTACACCTGTGTAATCGTGGAGAATAAAAGAGAATCAGAAGTTCAAGGCCAGGCTAGGCCATGAAACCCTGTCTGAAAAAAAAAAATCAAAATACGGGCCTGGAATGATAAGTGTGCAGTTGCCGTTCATCATCTCACTTTCCTGCTGACCTGAAACAGAGAACAACCGATGCTGAATTTTCACCTGTGTGAATCCAGGCTGGCCTCAAACTCACAGAGATCCGCCTGCCTCTGCCTCCCAAGTGCTGGGATTAACTGCTACCACTGCCAGGCTCATCTGTATGAATTTTAATATGGACTAATAGCTTAAAATGATGAGAGTAGAATTTGAAACAACCATCATTGGCTCTGGGCAGCAGCACTGTAAGAGGCGCCAGCCTGGCTGGTTGGTATGTTATGTATGACAGGAACATTAAAACGAGCTCTGGGGCTAGAGAGATGGCTCAGTGGTTAAGAGCACTGGCTGCTCTTCCAGAGGTCCTGAGTTCAATTCCCAGCAACCACATGGTGGCTCACAACCATCTGCAATGAGATCTGGTGCCTTCTCTGGTATACAGTCATACTATATATGTGGTAAATAAATAAATCTTTAAAAAACAAACAAACAAAAAACAGGGAGCTCTGTAGCTCATGTAGCATGAAGTCACAGCTTAGTATGCTTCCCAGGTTCTTGTTTTTTCAAAACTATTTCACAAAGTTACAATTTGGAAAGCTGATAAGATAAGGTCTTTGTATTTCTGATGTGGGGTTTCCTGATTGGGAATTTAAAATTGATAGGTTTTATTTGCTTTTTTTTTTTTCGAGACAGGGTTTTTCTGTGTAGCTTTGCGCCTTTCCTGGATCTCCCTCTGTAGCCCAGGCTGGCCTCGAACTCACAGAGATCCACCTGCCTCTGCCTCCCGAGTGCTGGGATTGAAGGTGTGCGCCACCACCGCCCGGCATTGATAGGTTTTATTGAGTCTGAAAATTTAGTTGTTTTTCAGCCAGTTCTTTTAGGAAGTCAAATTCATAAAATAACACTTTTTTTCCCCCACAGAGCTGAGGACTGAACCCAGGGCCTTGTGCTTGCTAGGCAAGCACTCTACCACTGAGCTAAATCCCCAACCTCAAATATTTTGGTTTTTTGTTGTTGTTGTTTGTTTGGGTGTTTTTGTTTTGTTTTGTTTTTTTGATACAGGGTTTCTCTGTGTAGCTTTTCCTGGAACTCACTCTGTAGACCAGGCTAGCCTCGAACTCACAGAGATCTGCCTGCCTCTGCCTCCTGAGTGCTGGGATTAAAGGTGTGCACCACCACTGCCCAAATAACACTTTTTATATTGTCCTACTGTTCATTGAAGCAAGTCATATGTTAAAATATTTTCTGCCTCTTTCAAGGTATGTACTTTGCATTGGTCATTGTCTCAGAGATGTCACTAGTGTGGTTTAGTCAATGTCCTGCCCATTCTGTGCAAGCACATCTGTCACTCTTTTTTTGTTTTTTCTTCTTTCCTTTTTTTTTTTTTTTTGTAATTCAGAGTTTTGCTGTGGCCTGGGTGCCCTCAAAACTCACTGTACAATACAACTCACTGTACAATACAGGCTATCCTTGAAATTGGAATCTTCTGCCAGTTTCCCAGATGCTGGGATTACAGGGATATCTGACTTGTGGCATATATTTATAACTTCAGGTGGGTTTATCAGTTCCAAGTTAGTTTCTTGTTCTTAACTAATGAGTTTAATTTGCTCATTCAAATATTTCTTTATTTCTTGTGCTTATTACTAGTACACATATTAAAGCTGTTACCTGCTAGTTTCCACATCTGAGGCTTGGAGTAAATCCAGCTAGTTCTCTTCTGCTCTGAGGGAGGCTCACATTTGCTGTCCCTAGCATCTGTATTAGATTGTAGACACTGCAGATGGCCCATTGTGAACGTTACAAATTCTGTTACAGTCACTGTTTGAACTCACACTGTGGTGGGATCAGGTAGCATGGAAGAAAACTGAGATATACTTGGCTGTGAGCTCAAAGGATTTAGAGGCCTCAAGGGCACATGCATGACACTAGGAGTTTAGTTTTGTCAAATAGTATTTTGCATTTATAGAAAGATCACAACTATCTTTTCCTCTTTTTAAAAGATTTATTTAAAATTATGTGTTTTGTCTTCATACATGTATGTACATTTGTGTACAGTGTTTGCAGAGTCCAGAAGGCACTGGATCCCCTGGAACTGGAGTTACAGGTGGTTGTTAGCCACCATGTAGGTACTGAGAATTGAACCTGGGTCCTCTGGAAGAATAGCAAGTGCTCTTAACTGCTAATAAACTGTCGTTCCAGCCCCTTCCCTGTAGCTAGAGTTTTCCTGTCTGGCCCAGTCAGAATAAATCTCTCTCACCCGCCAGACCCATAGACGCTCAGACCCAACCAAATAAACACACAGAAACTTATATTGTTTACAAACTGTATGGTCATGGCAGGCTTCTTGTTATGTACTTCTATCTTAAATTAACCCATTTCTTTTAGTCTATAAGTTGCCACATGGCTCGTGGCTTACCGGTAGCTCACATCTCCCTTGTCATGGCAGCTGGCAGTGTCTCACCTCCCCAGCCTTCACTTCCCAGAATTCTCTTCTCTGCTTGTCCCGCCTATACTTCCTGCCTTGCTACTGGCCAATCAGCATTTTATTTATACAGAGCGATATCCACAGCACTTCCCCCCCCCCCCTTTTTTTTTTTAAAGGAAGGTTTTAACTTTTAAGATTCTTTTTTTTTTAAACTGAGGATTGAACCCAGGGCTTTGCGCTTGCTAGGCAAGTGCTCTACCACTGAGCTAAATCCCCAACCCTTAACTTTTACATAGAAAAATTACATTTAACAAAGCAATTATCAAGCAAGAGTTACAGTTATAATATCTAGTCTATTTGTTTTGGCAAAATTAAACAAAATATTCTATCTATCCTATATTTATGAGTCTAAAGGTTTTATATCTAACTTATCTTTGGCAAAATTAAACAAAATATTCTATCTATCCTATATTTATGAGTCTAAAGGTTTTATATCTAACTTATCTTTTATCATAACTAAGGAAAATTATACCTATCTAGTCTTCAACTACATCAAAGACCGCAGAAGGATATAATATTACCTGAGAAACAGGAGGAGGATGCAAGCAACTCCCGGGAGTCTTGTGACAATAGACAGAGACAGCTGGCAACCTGGATAGTCATCCAATGTTCCTTTGTAAAGTTGGGGCATTTGTCTTCAGCCCACAGGGCTAGAGTCTCTCAGTCATTTCTCTCTGTGTCCTGTAGAATGTCTGGCAGTTTCCTCTGCGAAGCAGGAACCTAAAAGACCATTTTGTCAAGCAAAGTTCAGCAGTCACCTTTCTATGGGTCCTGCATGTCCAGTTGACCAAGCAGTCCAGGCAAGAACAGTTTCTTGCCCAAATGGCTATTTTTGCCAAAGTGAAGATAAACTCCATATGAAGTGTCTTCAATGCCCATCCTCCTCTCTGAAGTACATAGGTGTTGCCAGGAGCAGACATGTCTCACTGTCCAGAAAGTCTAAATTTTAAAAATATTTTAAATGCCATATTCTGTAGATCTTTGAAGTGTTTGAAGATTACCTGTCTCTCTGAAATCTATGTATACCTAGAAAACTTAACATGACTATAAGTTTGACTATCACAGAAGACTAATTGATCTGTATTTCTTAATTATCCATTACAATCTAAATGAGTTACATAAACATAATACCTTAAACGAGAGTAGAAATATATACAGTATAACAAAATTAAGTTTAAACTTGTATCAATAAACTAAAATGTATACCAATGTAAAACATTTAAAAAAAAACAAAAACAAAAAGCTGGGCAGTGGTGGCGCATGCCTTTAATCCCAGCACTCGGGAGGCAGAGGCAGGCAGATCTCTGTGCGTTTGAGGCCAGCCTGGGCTACCAAGTTAGTTCCAGGAAAAAGGCGCAAAGCTACACAGAGAAACCCTGTCTCGAAGAAAAAAAAAGGAAAAAAAAACTATTTCAAACAAGTTGTTGCTCTTTAAAAGTAGGTTCATTAATCTACCCTTTCATCCTATCATATCTATATCATATCCCCTTTTCTTCTTTAGAAAGAGATTGCATTTATAATCAACCTGCTTTAAAGAAAAAATATTGGTTTTTCTCTGTCCCACACCAGAGGGCTTTTTTGATTTGGGACACAAGAATCTCTTAACCTTTTCTTTTAGCAATATGTCTGGGTTTAGAGAAGGAGTGAGCCAATTCCATCTCCAAAGCCAGCTTGATATATTTGGGAATTTGGGCGTAGTTTCTCTTACTACTTCCTGTTGGAGGGGGGCACTGTATCTTATGGGGACACAAAGAAAATTTTAGGATTATGGAGTAGTCCGTGAGGGTATATTGTTTGAGCCAGTTGCCTTGAAACTGCTTTGGATGTTGGATCATCTGGGCCATGGTCTCACTGGAGACCATTCAGGAGGTCTTGGCTGGTCAAACCTGATGTATCTTAATCTGGAACAAATCCATAGTCTCTGGCTTTTTGTGGAAACAAAAGCAAAGACTTTTCCAAAGCAACATATCCTTATATCTAAATTTTGAAGTCAAGATAAAGATTTTATTTGAAGTCATGTGCATGAATACGTTTACTCTCAGCACTGAGGAGGCAGAGGTAAGTGGAGCTTTGTGACTTTGAGGCTAACCTGGTCTACATAGAGAGCTTCAGGGCAACCAGGGCTACACAGACCCTGTCTCAAAAAACAAAACAAAATTATGTGCATGGTGTGGGTGTGGCAAGTCAGCTCAGAGCCCATGAAACCAGAAATGGACACTGAATCCTAGGAAGCTGGAGTTATAAGCAATTGTGAGTCGCCCACATAGTTGCTGGGAATCCAGCCTCAGTCCTTGTACTGGAGCAGTAGCTGAGTGCTCACATCCATAAGCAAGAGGCAGGGGGCAGGATGAGGGTAGTGGATGACTCAATAACAGACAAACAAAAATAAAAAACAACCAACAAAGGGCTAGTAGGATGTTTCAGTAAGTAAAGGCACTTGCTGCTAAACATGATGACTGAAGTTCAATCCTTAGAACCCAGTGATAGACCTAATCTTTGCCAAGCAGTTCCACCAACTGGAGACCAAGCATCCAAATGTGTATGCCAGTGGGGGCCATTCTCATTTAAACCACCAGAGGCAGGATAGGCATTTTTTAAAAATCAAGACAGTGTTTGGCACATGTGAGGAGGTTACAGGTCAACTTGCAGGCAATGACTCTCCCCTTTCCACCATATGGTCTTGGGAATTGAATTCCTGTAGTTTGGCAGTAATCCCCTTTACTTGCTAAGCCATCTCGGTAGCAGAGTTTATTTATTTGAGCTCTATAGCTCAGCTGGCTTCAAATGTACTAGCTTCCTGTACTAGGATTATGAGTATATGCCACTTAAAATAGCAACCAACTATGTACTACCATGTCCTCTGCATTTTGACATTTTGTGCTGGGAATTCAATCCAAGGCCTCTTTCATTCCAGCCAAGCACTCTGCCACTGAACTATATCCCAGATCAAAAATGTTTAAAACTGGCCGGTGGTGGCACACGCCTTTAAACCCAGCACTCAAGAGGCAGAGCCAGGCAGATCTCTGTGAGTTCGAGGACAGTCTGGGCTACCAAGTGAGTTAAAGTTAAGGCACAAAACTACACACAGAAACCTTGTCTCGAAAAGCCAAAAAAAAAAAAAAAAAGTTTAGTTTTTGTGGTGCTGGGGATTGAACCTGGGTCTTTAACCTGGGTCTTTGCATGTATAGGAAAGTATTGTGTCAGTAAGCTGTGTCACCAGCCTGGTAAATGTCTTTAGCTGGTGTTTAAGACTACGTATATTAACTATTGATGTTTCTACTACATACAGTGTTTGTTTCCCTCCCTACTTTTATTTCCTACATTCTTCTGAATTATTTAAGGGGGAAAAAAATCAAAATTTACTTGTGGACTTTTCAACTATTTTTACTAGGTGTTATTAGTGGTTAGAAAGTACAGTATAAAAAGCTATCTTTTTGGTACGAGTTTTACCACTTCAAAGCTCTGCTTCCTTCATAACTTAGTAAGTGTTCTAATTAAGTTTTGTTTTGAATATTTTAATAGAGGCAAATTAAAAGGATCACATATTTTTTAAATGAGAGAAATTCTCAGCTTACCTGTTATAACCAGTTAAATGAAAACACAAAGACTCCTCAGCCCTTGTAAGCTGCTCCACTGGTTAGCTTGTTCTTTCTGTTTTTATTTTCCAGGGGCGTTTTGTTTTGCTTGTTCTATTTCTGATCAGTACAGTGGACTTTAACCCTTTAAATTCTCCAGTTTCACTTAGTGTCCCTCCATGGACCTAAGATGACCACAGTTTCTCTCCATTGACCACAATGACTGTGCAAGTCCCTATCCATGACCTAAGATAACTTTGGTCTCCCATGGCACTAAGTTGAGTATAGTCTCCACCCATGGACATTAGCACATCCAATTCCTTTTGTTTGGTTTTGGTTTTTTGAGCCAGGGTTTCTCTGTGTAACTACCCTGGCTGTCCTGGAACTTGCTCTGTAGGCCAGGCTGGCCTTGAACTCACAGAGACCTGCCTGCCTCTTCCTCCCAAGTGGTGGGACTAAAGGTGTGGGCCACCATGGCCTGGCTTGTTTTTTTGTTTCTTTGTTTTGTTTTTGTTTTTTAAAGCTAACCCCATCTTCTTTTGCTGGAAACTCAGGGGCATATATGTTCCTGAAGCTTATTTTCATTTCTAAATGCTTTATCAACTGAATCATTTATCATGTCCAAGTTCTATACTTGATTTATTTCAAGAGCATTTGCTCTATTTTAGGAAGCATGGCTAATTATTCTCTAATGGTTATCTCTTTTTACTTACATTTGGGTGATTGGAGTTGATAGCTCTTCTCTTTAGGTTGAGCTTTCTTTGGCCATTTGCTTACTTAGCAAACACAGGCAGTGACGAGGAGGTCATGCGGTTGGGTTTACAACCAATGAGAAGGCAGAACAGAAAGTCAATAAAAAGACAGATATACAGGAAGTAGGTCTCTCTCTGAGGGGAAGGACGAAGGACGACAGCAGCAGCAAAGGGTAAGAAAGCTTTTTTAGTATCAGCTCTTAGCTACTGCTCTGACCTCTTGGCTTTTAACTCTGCATGTGGCTCTGTGTTTCTTATTTTGTAAGACTGTTACATCTACATATGAGTGCTAAGATACAAGTTAAAACAGATCATAGAGACAGACCTCTACAGGAATTTAAGGGAGAACCAATCTCAGTGTTGCATCATAAGGTTAGAGAGGAACAGCCTAAGGTTTTCAAACAACCAACCTTAATTTATCCAGTAACTTTACCAGGACTGTGAAATGATAGATACCCCCAAGCCTGTGTAAGAGCTGAATGGACTCCTGTACAAATGTTAGATTTGAGGAGATTCAAGGAAGTGATAGTCTCATATGGCACGCATTCACCTTTTGTGAAGCAGGTATTAAATTTGTGGTCAACTTGTAATGGAATTATCCCTCAAGACTGGAGAGATTTAGTTACAGTAGTCTTGGAGGCTGGTCCTCAATTACAATGAAGGACCTGATAGAAAGATGAGGCTAAGACCACAGAACACCAAAGTAGGGCTAGAGGTATGGAAATATCCCAAGGCCAGCTTCTTAGAGAGGAGATTTTTTCTTAAGAATTTTTTTTTTTTTTTTTTTTTGGCTTTTCAAGACAGGGTTTCTTTGTGTAGCTTTGGTACCTGCCCTGGATCTTGCTCTGTAGACCGACTAGGCTGGCCTCAAACTCACAGAGATCCACCTGGCTCTGCCTCCCGAGTGCTGGGATTAAAGGCGTGCACCATCACTGCCTGGCTGAGAGGGTGATTATTACTATACTGTAGAAAGGCAATCTCTATATGATGACCACACTTTGGCTTTATGCCATGCAGCAACCTTGAATGCTTGGGACAGAATTAAGTAGGAACAAAAACTGAGTCATTTACTAAAGTGATACAGGGCCCAAAAGAAACCTTCACCGATTTCTTACAAAGATTGACTTCAGCTATAAATACAATGATACCAAATTCAGAAGCTAGACAGATAATAATTTAATCTCTGGCTTTCAAAAATGCTAATGCACAATGCAAAAGGGTAATTAGGTTGTTAAAGGCAAGAGCAGCACCCTAGGAGGAATGGATCCAAGATATAATCAATATTGAATCTTATAACCATGATGATGCTTGAATAGGAGAGGTGATTTCCAGAGGTTTGAAGAAAAACTGAAATATCAAGTGTTTCAATTGTGGTAAACAAGGTCACCTAAAAAGAGACTGTAAGCAGGGCGTTCGAAGAAATAATGTATTTTCCTAAGAATAATCCCAACAGAACGCCCCTCCCTTCTGGATTATGCAGAAGGCTTGGCAAAGGCAGACACTGGACTAATGAATGTAGATCAAGGGACAGTCAAGCCTTGAGGGGCCTCTCACAGGTCCCAATGTCAAATTCAGTTCAGTTGTTTCCTGTCATTGTGGAGGAAACTCCTTCCCAGAGCAATTAAAGAACCTAATGCCTATTGTAAGAAACCATACTGCTTTGGATGATAGCACAGCTATAGAAGAGAGAACAAAAAATTCAGGAGAAACCATAAAGTGACTATTTTGGTAAACTTCTATAAATGAACAAAGACCAAAATTAAAAATACAAGTAAATGATGTCATCTTTGAAGGTCTTGTAGACACAGGTGTGGACCTAACAACTGCACCAGAATCTTGGCATCCAAATTGGCCTCTTCAGGATGTAAATGTTCATCTTTTAGGGACTGGAACTTTATCTTATGTAAAATAACACACAAGATGGGTCGAACGTATAGGGCCAGAAGGACAGAAAGGAAGTGATAAGGTGGGGTGGAGACAGGAGCTTGGGCCTTTTGGTCTGAGAATTCATTTCTCAGTGGCTGGCTGTGCTGTTTCTGATTTTTCAACTTTCACCCTGGTATCTGACTCCAGGTTTTTATTATTAAGACCAATTAGAATTCGAGTTACAGTGCTGACTTCATGTCCACATACCTTGTGTAGCCACACCCATCTTTGTGTGTGTGAGGACTTCTCCAGCCTGTTCTGAGCGCTGTTCAGGCAATACACTGCATGCACTGTTTGGACAATTCACAGATCCTGCAGGTCAGTTTTGCCACGATGGCTGCAGATGAATGTGGGGTGCAGTATTACAGGGAATTTCTAACTCCCTCTGCATGCTAGTATCCCCAAATTCTGTCTCCCAGGCACCCTCTTTCTGCTGTTAGTTAAAAGGTTCAGATTTTGGCTTCCCTATACCCTACAACTGGCTCAGCTTGGAGCCAGAATGCAAAGAATTGGGCAATGGGAAAGATTATTGGGCCCACCAGCCGGTGTACCCTTTACCCCTTTGAGCAGGTCTCATGTAGCCCAGACTGGCTTCAAACTTGCTATGGAGTCAAGGATGACCTTGGATTTCTGATTCTCCTGCCTTTACCTTCTGAGGGCTAGGATTACAGGATTATCACATCTATGTAAGAAGTTCTGGGAATCGAATTCAGACTTGTACATGCAAGGCAAACATTTTACCAACCAATCCTCCCAATTCCTTGCCAAGGTCCTTCTAAGTCCTCAGTGTCCCCAATGCCACTACTTGCCAGCTCTATGGGCTTCTACTGTCACCTGTATGGGAGCACTTTCTTAGGATGCTGTCCACATGTAAGGGTTTCTAGTACTTACACTCATTGCCCAAGTTCGGGCTGCCTCAAGTGTAGGTTAGGCCACTGTGTCGCCTGTAAGTTCTCCTGGATTTGATCATGCACCCCTAACCTATACTTTTCATATATTCAGCCTTGGGACAGCAGCTGGGAAATCAGTGTTACCACCTGGGAATCTCAGCACCTGTATACCTTTTTGGTAAACATTTTGTTTCACTATCTCTTGTTGTTTTCAGTGATCTTGATCCTTAGGTCAAAGGGCAAGCATGGGGGGGGGCACACACACCAATAACCACAACTTAAACTCTAACATAACAAAACTCCAACAATGGATGCCACCCAGCTGCCTGTACACCTGTAGCTATCATGCCCTGTGCTCTCACCCCAATGAAGCCTGAGCTGCTGCCCATCTGTGTTCCTGGTAAAGTATCCCCAGCACAGGCTAAGAAGATAGATGTATCTGCTTATCAAAAGACAATGATACTCTGTATTCAATTAAAATTAATAAAAATATTTTATTGAATTTCAGGAACTTGGTACTTTTTAAAAATTCCAAATCTTTGCACACAGATCACCACCACTCTGCTTACTCTAGTAACAGCAGATGTCTGGACTTCACGATTGTCACTTCTCTCCTTGTGTCACGTAGCGTAGAAAACCCAAGTCCTGATACTGCCCAACCCCTTCTGAACTACTTCAGCTACTCTGTGACCACCCTACCCCCCACCCCCCACCCCCACCCCGCAGCAGAGGACAAGGAAGTGAGGTGGGGTATTTATGGAGACCTGCTGCTGTCTGTGAACACGTTCTGCGGTGTGAAGAATCCATTTATACAAAGTATGCCACACACATTCCGGAATGCACTGTACCCAGGACACAGGTTAAGTTTCCCTTTGTGTTCTGTGTGGTTCAAGCCAAAGCTACTGAAGTTATCTAGTCCCTGAGGGAGCTCAGAAGTTTGGTAAAGGTCAAAGAGAGATTCCTTAAGCATTCAACACTGAGGTGGACCTGGGAATTGCGGCAAGCTACTTGTGGTATCAGAGTCTTATGTCCCCACATCAGACATCTGTTGGGGGGTAAAGCACATGAGCCCAGCCCTGGTGTGTGGAGGGGCATCTGGGAACTCAGATGAACATAAACTAAAGCAGTGCCTTCAAAACTGGGAAGAAAACCTGGGTTCAGTACTTTGTGAATCTACAGCTTAGCTTCTGCCCTCTCCTTGACAGCTTTACATTCCTATATTCCAAAGCAGCAGCAAGGCCGATACAGCAGCAAGGGTTAAAGATGAGTGCGTGCCTGTGGCTGCATAGCAACACTTCACTCACTTGAGACTGAGAATGTGGCCTTAAAGAAAAAAAACCCTCCTTCCATCTTCACAATTTTTCTATGATCCCCTCAAAGAAACCCCTGCAGACTCCTAAGGTCTGTTTGGAGCTCAGAGGTAACGAGTCTGCAGACTTCACTCACATAGGGAACATCTACCCAAGTCCTGGTCAAGCATGCTACACACAGATGTCTCCAGACACAGTATGTTCAGTTGGTGGTGCCGGAGCCCACCTCACTAGGGTGGCCTCCTGCTAGAGCACTACATTAACTGAGGCCCATTGTCTGGACCCACATGCTGGGCACAATACAACCCAAAGTACTTTGCAAACTGCAAACCTTTAAGAAATACACATTCCAAGGTTACCTGCAAAATGGTAGAGGAGGCAGACTGCCGCTTGGAGGGGCTCCAGTCCCCCAGGCTGCAGCCCAAAGGCAGACTGCTGTGGGAACACACATGTTCTCACTCACATGGTCACTCACATGATGTCTCACCTTTATTGTTTAAGCGGCTAAGTTATATAAATCCAGCTTGTTAACTCCATTAACGTCAACACGCATCATCTGCAGTAACATTGTGACAGCTCCATACTGTGGGTGAAGCAGACTAAGAACAGACTTCTTATATTTGGTCTTTATGTAAATAATGTTTTAAATTGCCTAAATATACCATTCTGAGCCATTTCATTCTACCAGGAAAATACAGGGTTCCCCCCCTCTCTTAAAAAAAAAATTAAATACCAAAATAACTACATTTAAATAAATAACGTTATGATGATATTAAAAAAAAAACAAAAACAAAAAAACTCACAATGAGACTAACGCCCTCTGCCTGCTGCTCAGCTCTAAGTCCAGAACGCTCTGGAAAGATGAGTGGTGATCCTGAGTGTGGGCTAGGATGCTGGCCTCCCACCTTTCCTCACCCTTCCCTCTTAAATTTTACTTATATGACATAAGTCAGACTTAGTGTGGTACTTCATTCTGAAAAGCCAGAGAAACCTCTTTAGAATCAGAAAATGGCCTGGATGCTTGATACTTGGCCACTGGGTCTTACTTCCAAGACCCTCAAGTTAACTGGCAACATTCTCTCCAACAGCTCTTGTCGTGAGTGTGCCATGCAGATAACCAGTCAGATGCCAGAAGCCAGAGCTGACCCCTAAGACTCCCCAGGTTCTGGGAGAGATCTATGACCTCGGTCTGCAAAGGTGTAAAAAAAGCCTGGATCTGTTTCCCAAGGGAAGGAGGGAGGGGTCTGTTGCTTTAAGCATACACAATATGTAGGAGACTCGTTTTACTAGAGTGGAAATTACGCCACAGACTAAGTCAACATAAAGAAACAGACAACAAAACCCGCAAGAGCAGGTACGTGGAGCCCGAAGGCTAGAATACTCCCAGGGTCCCTTGCCCCATGCCCCCTGGCCTCATGGGTCCATGCAGCCTCAGTCCACCCACCCTCTACAATGGCACAGGGTAGGTCAAATTCATCAGGTAACTGCTCTGAACGGAAATGGGCAAGTAGGTATCCTAAGGGAGTGCAACCCAAACACAGGCAGGACAGACTAGAGCAAACCATCCCAAGGGCTGAAAACAAACCACAGAAACAAACAGAGTGACGTTCTGTCCCCCAAATGAATCTCAAATTTCCAGAGTAGAAATGGAGTGGTATGAAATGTCAAAGACCCCATTATTTAGTAAAGAAAGGACATTTCCAAGTATTCTAATCCCACATGTAGTCAACAAAATACTGTCTTGTCTCTCGGCCGCAGCCATCAGGTCCTATGAGGGCAGCAGATGGCTGTGGCTCTGTCCCTTAAAGGACAGTCAGAGAGATCCACATGCAGCATGTGCTGCATCCGCACAAGAGACTCAGTCCTTCATGACCTGGAGTTCTTGCTTGTAGTAAAAGCTGAGCCCACAGATGACAGGCCAGCGAGTGCTCTGTAGGAGACACCACCTCTGGAACCAGGGTTGCTGTTGTGGGTCTGTTCAAGTGTAACTTGTCTTTAAATTAAGGAGTTTTAAGGCCACCTGGGTTCATGTTTTCAGTGCTAAGAGGTGTGAAGTCCAACCGCAGGCCCTTTACCCACTGAGGATGCGCTCCCTGCTTCAGGAAGAGGCAGCCTCTCCTTTTGGCACCACAAAGTTGATGTCTGAAGAAAAGGTCTCCCAGCAGCTAGTTCTGGATCCCCTTTTCTCTCATAGCTGCTGGTGGCGCATCCACACTCAGGGCAATGACAATGCTTTCGCCATCTTCTGCTTTAATTCGCTTGAGCTCTGGCTGTTCTGCCTGGTCACCATTCTGGCGCTTTGTGGGCAGGGATGCTGATGCTGATGCATGGGTTGCCAACATATGGAGAGGACTCGCCACTGCTGAAGAGAGACAGTGAGTCAGAACCCCGTGCTATTACATAAAACCTTGACCACAAAGCCCACCCTGGCACTCCAAATCTATGGAACCTTGCATAGATCTCCAGGGATGGCCCTGTAGGGTCAAAGGCAGAGGATCCTAAACAGGAAATCAGGAAAGCTGCAGCAGTCAAAGCCTGGCTAGTGGGTATTTCCATCAACAGGATAAATTTTGTTGCTTCTAAAGACACACAAGCTACTTGAGCTCAGTGTTGTCAAGATGAGGTGGCTTGTGTTCACCTGGAAGACAGAAAGCTACTTCCAACCAAGGAAGAAGTAAGGCTATTCTGGTTTCAAAGACAGCCATATCTCACCTGTTCAAACCATTACCTAAAGCATTTGTCTATAAAGTAGACACACTTATACTAGCAAGTTAACTCAGAATTTGCCACCAAGCCTGAGAACTTGACTTAGAACACACATGGTGGAAGGAGAAAGCTGATCCCCACAGTTGCCCTCTGACCTTCATGTGTACCCTCTCTCCTCAAGTGCAATCAATGACTTTTTGGGGGACACATCCAGGAGATACCCTTAGGTCCTCCATTCCCCTCCTTTTTTTCTTTTTTGATAGTCTCACTAAGTAGCTTTGGCTGACCTGGAACTCATAGAGATCTGTCTCCCTCTGGCCCTAGTGCAACAGCAACCCAGCCCTAACTGTTTTAAAGGCTAAACTTCCAGCTGAGGCAGCAAGCAGTCAGGCAATGCCAACTTGTCTAAGTGAGCCACAGTACCTATGTGTCATCAGAATGATCTTGAGGAGTTCTACTGAAGTAACTGCTTACATGAGATAAATACTGAGCAAAGTACATTACCCGCCAACCTGGGTCTCGCAACATTAACTGAAGAACAAGACTGAGGATTCTCAGTGAAAGAAGAGCTTTGTTCCACGTTCAGCCTTCACACTGTAGCAATCCTCTTTTCTGTCTGGAAGGTCTGACTTAACTGGCCTCTAGACTCCTTAAAGTCGATTTTCCTCAAGTTGTGATCCTCCTGTCATAGCATCCTGAATATCTTAGCAGCATGTGCCACCATAACCTGCAAGGTCTCTTTTCTCATACACGCGTACACTCGTGTACAGTAGTCCTGCTGGCTGTTTCTCTAAATAGCTCCAATGTGCCAATGGGAGGTTGCCACTGTTCTTTCAAGTTTAAGCTCTCCTTGTCACAGGCGGTGGCATTCCTGAGACATGTAAGTCACCAAGTCACCAGGGAACAGGAAGGAAGCTACACAATCTAGAAAGAGCACACTGGCTGCCTAGCTTCAGACTAGCCACTGTCTATGGAGAGAAAGGACCCTGCCCTCCAGCCCAGGTCCAGACAAAGCCTCTTTGAGTTGCCAGACACTTTAGAGCAGAGCCTTATAGCTCCACAGGCACCAGTTAAACAGGATCACAGCATGAACACTGCTGTAAAGGAAGTGAAGACCCTGCTCCTGTCCTACACAAAGCCTGCTGGTTTTTATTATTTTTGTAAGGCTAGGAATGGAACCCAGAGTCTTATGCATGCTAGACAAGCTCTATCATATCCCTACCCCATTGTACATGCTGCCATGAGAACTGGGGAAACATGTTAAAGTCTGGGAAGGGCATATCCAACTCTAAGTGTCAGTCATGTCATCAAGCTGCTATGGAGGAGGCACCAACCACCCATCTCAGCTCTTCCTGATGTGTTGGTGATGAGCCTGGCCAGCTGCCTAATCATCCCTAAAGTGTGTAGGACAAAAGTGCTGAGGGCCTGGGCACGTGGCCTAGGCATCCTCAAGCCAGAGGTGTTTCTTCCTCAGCGCTAGCCAGTGTACTTCTACAAACAGCTCCCACAGGTTCTGCCCGCCCACGTCCTGAGCCGAGAGGGAGAAGACTTGAGTCCAGCCTAAGCAGGAGAGCCCCCCCCCCCCCCAAGCCAAGACTGTGAGCTGGGAGCTACAAGGGTTTGTAGACAGGTAAGACCACAGAGGTTTGACTGGAAAAAGATGTATACCCGTCACATACATGTATCTGGGAAGTGTAGGTGGAACATCAACACAGGATACAATGTCATTGCTGTGACTTCAGGTCACAGCCACAGCAACAGCACAAGGCAGGACTTTGGCATGAAGACTTCCTCCCGGCAGATCAGAGACATTATGAGAGACTTCATACATTATTAAATAACCAGGCTGGGCAGTGGTGCACGCCTTTAATCCCAGCGTTTGGGAGGCAGAGGCAGGCAGATCTCTGAGTTCAAGGTCAGCCTGGTCTACAGAGTACCAGGACAGTCAGGGCTACAGAGAAAACCTGTCTCAAGAAACCCAATGAACAAGCAAAAAAACCCTGCAACCTTGCCTTCTGCCACATGTCAGTAGGAAGGTCTTCAGGTTCCAGGACTGCCTCCAAAGCTACAGAGAAACCCTGTCTCGAAAAAAAAAACAACAACAACAACAACAACAACAACAACAACAACAACCATGGCTCCCATCCAGACCAGAGGTGAGTGACTGGGGTCATACCCAGGGAGGCCTGTCTCTGGGCCCCAGCCGTTGCGAGGGAAGACCCACCCAACTCGGCCCCAGTTGCCACCAGTGGGCAGGGCTCCCGGGGGAAGGTTCCCCTTCTCTAAGACCCCCCAGCGGACCCTGCAATCTACATGCCCTGCCCCTACACCCATCCGCTGAGACCCCCCCCCCCCCCCCCCGCGCCACTTCCTGAGATTTTAAAGACCAGCCCCCAGCTCCCATCTGGCCCAGAGAAAGGGAGAGCTCTCATTGGACAGAGAGCCGTCATTGGACCAAGAGTAAACTCGGGAGACAGGGAATCTGCCAGCCCCGATTACATCAAGAATGGCTTTCTGAGAAGCAGAATCTGCTACCTCTCATTGGACCAAGAGAGGCTTCCTGAAATGCCAAATCTGTCAGCTCTGACAGGACCAAGAGCCCTGATAAGACCAAGAACAAATCCATGGAGGACATGGGCAGATATCGAGGCAGAAGTACATACAACAACATAAAGAGCAATACAGCATCACCAGAACCTAGCCCTCCTCCAAAAGCTAGACCTGACCTGAACATCACAAAGTGGAAGAAGCAGAAAGCAACCTTAAGAATAGCATCAAGAAGATGCTAGAAGCCTTTAAAGAAAAAAAAAATCAAAAATCAAACAAAAAATGGGAAGAACTTATAGATTAAAAAAAAAAAAAAAAAAACTAGCGGAAAAGTCAAATAAAGCAGAAGAAAACAATAAATCCCTTAAAGAAAACCATGAAAAAGCAATGAAACAGGTGAGGGAAACAGTCCAAGACCTGAAAAGGGAGACAGAAACAATGAAGAAGACACAAACAGAGGGAATGCTGGAAATAAAAAATCTTGAGTAAATGAACAGGAAACACAGATGCACGCATAACCAACAGAATACAAGAGATGGAAGAGAGCATCTCTGGTGTAGAAGATACAATAGAGGAAATGGATTTGTCAGTCAAAGAAAATACCGAAGCCCAAAAAAATTATAACACAAAATGTCCAAGTAATCTGGGACACCATGAAAAGACCAAACCTACAAATAATAGGAATAGAGGAAGGAAAAGAACACCAACTCAAAGGCATAGAAAATATATTCAACAAGATCATAGAAGAAAACTTTTCAATTTAAAGAAGGAAATACCTATGAAGATACAAGACGCCTATAGAATACCAAACAGACTATACCCCCCAAAAAAGTCCTCTTGCCACATAATAATAAACAACTAAACATACAGAATAAAGAAAGAATATTAAGAGCAGCAAAGGAAAAAGGCCAAGTGACTTATAAAGGCAAACCCATCAGAATAACACCCGATTTCTAAGCCAGAAGGACCTAGACAGATGTAATGCAGATACTAAGATGCCAGCCTAGACTAATATACCCAGCAAAACTTTCAATCATCATAGATGGAGTGAACAAGACATTCCAAGAAAAAGCCAGATTTAAACAATACTTATCCACAAACCCAGCCCTACAAAAAGCACTAGAAGGAAAATACCAACTTAAGGAAGTCAGATATACCTATGAAAACACAGGCAATAGATAACACCACAGCATTAAACCCCAAAGTACACACACACTACCACCAAAAAATAACAGGAATGAACAATCACTGGTCATTAATATCTCTTAATATCAATGGACTTAATTCACCCATAAAATGACACAGGCTAACAGACTGGATACGAAAGCATGACCCATCTTTCTGCTGAATACAAGAAACACCTCAAATTCAAAGATAGACACTACCTAAGAATAAAAGGCTGGGAAAAGTCATTTCCAATCAAATGGTCTTAAGGAGCAAGCGGGCATAGCCCATCCTAATATCCAGCAAAATAGACTTCAAACTAAAATCAATCAAAAGAGATCAAGAAGGGCATTACATACTAATCATAGGAAAGATCCACCAAGATGAAGTTTCAATTCTGAACATTTATGCCACAAATACAAGGGCACCCACATATTTAAAAGAAACATTACTAAAGCTTAAATCACATACAAAACTCCACACATTAATAGTGGGAGACTTCAACAACCCACTCCCACCACTGGACATATCTACCACATCGAAACTTAACAGAGAAATAAAGGACTTAACTGATGTTATGACTCAAATGGACTTAATCGATATCTACAGAGCATTCTATCCTAACAAAAAAGAACATACCTTCTTCTCAGCACCCCATGGAACCTTCTCTAATCGACCATATACTTGGCCACAAAGCCAATCTCAACAGGTACAAAACAACTGGAATAACCTCCTGTGTTCTATCAGACCACCGTGGTTTAAAGTTAGATTTCAACAACAACAAAAACTACAGAAAGCCTACAATCTCATAGAAACTGAATAATGCTCAACTGAATCACCAGTGGGTTAAGGAAGAAATAAAGAAAGAAATTAAAGACTTCCTAGAGATCAATGAAAATGAATATACCACATACCCAAACTTACGGGACACTATGAAAGCAGTGCTAAGAGGGAAATTCATAGCATTAAATCCCCACATAAATAAGTTGGAGAAATCTCACACTAGTGACTTAAGAGCACACCTGAAAGCTCTAGAACAAGAAGAAGCAAAGTCAAGCAGGAGGAACAGAAGCCAGGAAATAAGAGAGCTGAAATCAATAAAATAAAAACAAAGAGAACAATGCAAAGAATTAATGAACTGAAGAGTTGGTTCATTGAGAAAATCAACAAGTCTAAGCCCTTTTCCAAACTAACCAAAAGGCAGAGAGAGAGCATCCAAATTAACAAAATCAGAAATGAAAAGGGGAGCCAGGCAGTGGTGGTGCACACCTTTAATCCCAGCGCTCGGGAGGCAAGAAGCAGGCGGATCTCTGTGAGTTCGAGGCCAGACTGGTCTACAGAGTGAGATCCAGAAAAGGCTCCAAAGCTACAGAGAAACCCTGTCTCAGCTTAAAAAAAAGAAAGAAAGAAAGAAAGGAAGGAAGGAAGGAAGGAAGGAAGGAAGGAAGGAAGGAAGGAAGAAAGAAGCAAAGAAAGAAGGAAAGGAAGAAAGAAAGAAAAGGGAGACATAACAACTAACACTAAGGAAATCCAGAAAATCATCAGGTCATACTTCAAAAACCTCTACTCCACAAAACTGGAAAATTTAAAAGAAACGGATAATTTTCTGGATAGGTACCACATACCTAAGTTAAATCAAGACCAGATAAACTATTTAAATAGTCCAATAACCCCTAAGGAAATAGAAATGGTCATTAAAAGTCTCTCAACCAAAAAAAGCCCAGGACCAGATGGTTTTAGCACAGAATTCTACCAGATCTTCAAAGAAGAGTTAATACCAATACTCTTTAAATTGTTCTACACAATAGAAACAGAAGGAATGTTACCAAACTCCTTCTATGAGGCTACAATTACCCTGATTCCCAAGCCAAACAAAGATGCAACAAAGAAAGAGAACTACAGACCGATCTCCCTCATGAACATTGATGCAAAAATACTCAATAAAATATTGGCAAACAGACTCCAAGAACACATCAAAACAATTATCCACCATGATAGGCTTCATCCCAGGGATGCAAGGGTGGTTCAACATACAAAAGTCCGTCAATGTAATACAACATATAAACAAACTGAAAGAGAAAAACCACATGATCATCTCACTTGACGCTGAAAAGGCATTCGACAAAATCCAACACCCCTTCATGATAAAGGTCTTGGAGAGATCAGGAATACAGGGAACATACCTAAACATAATAAAGGCAATTTACAGCAAGCCAATAGCCAACATCAAATTAAATGGAGAGAAACTCAAAGCAATACCACTAAAATCAGGAACAAGGCAAGGCTGCCCGCTCTCCCCATACTTACTCAATATAGTACTTGAAGTTCTAGCCAGAGCAATAAGATAACATAAGGAGATTAAGGGGATATAAATTGGAAAGGAAGAAGTCAAGCTTTCGCTATCTGCAGATAACATGACAGAATACATGAGTGACCCCAAAAATTCGACCAAGGAACTCATACAGCTTATAAACACCTTTAGCAATGTAGCAGGATACAAGATCAACTCAAAAAAATCATTAGCCCTCCTATATACAACTGACAAACAGGCTGAGAAGGAAATCAGAGAAACATCACCCTTTACAACAGCCATAAATGATATAAAATACCTTGGAGTAACTCTAAGCAAGTTAAGGACCTGTATGACAAGAACTTTAAGTCCCTGAAAAAAAAAGAAATTGAAGAAGATGTCAGAAAATGGAAAGATCTCCCATGCTCATGGATAGGCAGGATTAACATAGTAAAAATGGCAATCTTACCAAAAGCAATCTACAGATGCAATGCAATCCCCATCAAAATACCAACACAATTCTTCACAGACCTGGAAAGAACAACTTCATATGGAAAAAACAAAAAACCCAGGATAGCCAAAAGAATCCTGTACAACAAAACAACCTCTGGAGACATCACGATCCCTGACTTCAAGCTCTACTATAGAGCTACAGTAATAAAAACAGCTTGGCACTGGCATAAAAACCAACATGTGGACCAATGGAATCAAACTGAATCCGCACACCTATGAACACATGATTTTTGACAAAGAAGCCAAAAATGTTCAATGGAAAAAAGAAAGCATCTTCAACAAATGGTACTGGTATAACTGGATGTCAACATGTAGAAGGCTGCAAATAGATCCATATCTGTCACTGTGCACAAAACTTAAGTCCAAGTGGATCAAAGACCTCAACATAAATCCAGTTACACTGAACCTGATAGAGGAGAAAGTAGGAAGTACTCTTGAACGCATTGGCACTGGAGATCACTTCCTAAATATAACACCAGGAGCACAGACACTGAGAGAAACAATTAATCAATGGGACCTCTTGAAACTGAGAAGCTTTTGTAGAGCAAAGGACACGGTCAACAAGACCAAGCAACAGCCTACAGAATGGGAAAAGGTCTTCACCAACCCCATTATCTGACAGTGGGCTGATATCCAGAAAGACATTTAAGGAACTGCTCAACATCCCTAATCATCAGGGAAATGCAAATCAAAATGACTCTGAGATGCCACCTTAAACCCATCAAAATGGTTAAGATCAAAAACACTGAAAACAGCTTATGTTAGAGAGGATGTGGAGCAAGGGGAACACTCCTCCACTGTTGGTGGGAATGCAAGCTTGTACAGCCACTTTGGAAATCAATATGGCGCTTTCTTAGAAAATTGGAAATCCATCTCCCCCAAGACCCATCTATACCACTCTTGGGCATATTCCCAAGGAATGCTCAATCATACTACAAGGGCACATGCTCAGCTATGTTTATAGAAGCATTGTTGGTAATAGCCAGAACCTGGAAACCTAGATGCCCTTCAACTGAAGAATGGAGAAAGAAAATATGGTACATATACATGATGGAGTACTACTCAGCGGAGAAAAACAGTGACTTCATGAGGTTTGCAGGCAAATGGATGGATCTAGAAAAAAATCATCCTGAGTGAGGTAACCCAGACTCAGAAGGACAAACATGGTATGTACTCACTCATAGGTGGATACTTGATGTAAAACAAAGGATGAATAGACTGTTACTCACAACTCCAGGGAGGCTACTTAGTAAAGAGGACCCTAAGAAAGACACAGGGATTGCCCAACGACAGAGAAATGGATGAGATCTACATGAGTAAACTAGACATGACAGGTGGGTAATGGAGGGCAAGGGTTGGGGGAAAGAGTACTTAGAGAAGCGGGAGATCCCAGCTGGATCAAGAACAAAGGGAGAACAAGGAAAGAGAGACCATGATAAATGAAGACCCTATGGAAATAGGAAGAAGCAAAGTGCTAGAGAGGTCCCCAGAAATCCACAAAGATACCTCCACAATAAACTACTGGCAATGGTCGAGAGAAAGCCTGAACTGACCTACTCTGGTGATCGGATGGCCAAACACCCTAACTGTCATGGTAGAACTCTCATCCAATGACTGATGGAAGCAGATGCAGAGATCCACGCCAGGGCCATTTTGGCGAGAAAGAGGAAGGATTGTATGAACGAGAGATGTTGAGACCATGATTGGAAAAAGCCAAATAGTGGAAACACATGAACTATGAACCAATAGCTGAGGAGCTCTCAACTGGATCAAGCCATCTGGATAAGTGAGACAGTCAATTAGCTTGAACTGTTTGGAATGCCCCCAGGCAGTGGGACCAGGACCTGTTCTTAGTGCATGAGCTGGCTGTTTGGAGCTGGGGGCCTATGCTGGGACACTTTACTCAGCCTGGGTGAAGGGAGAAGGGGACTGGACCTGCCTCGACTGAATTTATCAGGCTGATCTGAATCCCCAGGGAAGTGCTTGCCCTGGAGGAGATGGGAATGGGTGGTGGATTGGGGGGAGGAGGGAGGACAGGGGAATCCACGGCTGATATGTAAAATGTATTTAAATTATAAAATTAAAATAATAATAAAAAATCATTCAATAAAATTTGTACAACTCACCCAGTTTATATTCCCACTGAACACTAGAGTTCATCTTTTTCTGCTTGCTAACAGCAGACACAATGTAACCAGTTGCCTCAAGCTCCATGATAAGACTATATTCTTAAACTCTAAGCCCAAACAAACCCTTGTTACATTAAATTAAATTGTTAGGTATTTGTCCCAGAGACAAAGAGATACTATTTGCATACCTATATATCTAGGTTTCTATATATCTAGGATGTTGTAAAAATTTCTGGGGAGAGATTGGAAAAATAGCTCAGTGGTTAAGAACACTGACTACTCTTACAGAGAAACCATGTTCAATTCCCAACAGCCACAAGGCAGCTAACAACTGTCTGCAACTCTAGTTCCAGGGGGATCTGACACCTTCTTCTGGCCTACATGGGCACTGAATGCATGTGTTACACAGACGTACATATAGGCAAAGCACCCATACACACAAAATATAAAAATATAAATAAGTAAATGAATAAATGAAAATAAAAATCTTTCTAGGGACAAAGAGGCTGTAGTTACTCTAATGTGAGCCCCCATGGTCAACTCCCACAGCATCACTTGCACTTCCCATGGCTTCAAAACTCAAACATTTCTACAGACAAAAACACGAAGTCAAATCAGAACCAAACATGGAATGCTTCTGTCCATTAGTTAAAAACCTCTGCTCCCAGTTGAAACTCCTAGAGAGCCAGTAAGAGACACGAACAAATGCTTCTTACCATTGTTCACCTGGCTGTGCACTGCTGTAGGCATTGGTACCACATGAGTTCCATTTTGCGTTACAGTTTTTATTGGAAGCTGGTGTTGACCTAAAGGCGCCTGTTGTACTATGGTCACTGTCTGAACAGGGGTGCCCTGTGATGTCTGGATGATTCGGCTAGCAGCGCCTAGTGTGGCTGGGCTAATTGCAGGGACAGGCTCTACTTTCACTGAAATCAGAAGAAAAGGAAAGGAGATGATATATTGTTGCAAAGCCAAGATTTCAACAGTTTAAAAACAAGTCATGATGGTGCTAATTCCAACATGGGTATTACAGGACTGCTACCCCAGCTACTGTCAAGGATAAGACAAGAAGGTAGCAAGTTAAGGCCAGTCTGGGTACTGGCCCACAAAGTAAGTTCAAGACACGTTAGGGCATCTTGAAACTGTGTCTTAAAAATTAAAAAAAAAAAAAAAAAAAAAAAGCCCCTCCCCCCCAATTCAAAAAAGCTGGGGACATACCTCAGCCACGGAGCACTTGCCTGACATGTACAGGGTTTGACACCTAGTATTGTAAAAATGTTTAAAACCAAGTAATGGGATGGAGAGATGGCTTGATGGCTAAGAGGACAGACTACTCTCATAGAGGACCTGGCTTTGATTCCCAGCACCTATGTTGGTCAATAACTCTAGGTCCAAGAGGACCCATCACCCATCCAAGGGTGCCTGGCTTTGCGCGCGCGTACACACACACACACACACACACACACACACACACACACACACACCCAAAAAATAAAAGTACAATCTTTAAAACCAAGTAGGTGGGTTAGGGGTGTTGCTTTGTGATATGAGGTTTATCTAGGATGTATGTGGACCCTATTTCCAGCACTGCTACCCGGAAAAGGAAGAAACAAATAATCACACAAAAACTAAGGAACATTAAAACAGGCCACGACAACTGAGCCTGTGGATTTACATGGGAATAAAAAGCCAACAGGAGATGCCATCTCCTTGCTCACCTTTGACTTCTCTGTGGTCGCCATTCTCTTGTGGTTCTGCCTTAGGAGGAGCCAGCACCGCAGCCTGAGTGACCACAGCTTGTCCAGCAACTGTGTATGTGTTTGCCGGGGCCAGTCCAGCCACACTGGTGACTGACACTGCTGGTATCTGATGGACAACATGTACCGTCTGCACAACAGGTGGCTGAGAGGTGGATGTGGTCACTGGAGTTGCAACAGTGTAGGTGACAGGCTTAATGGCCGGGGGTAGCTGCCGTTGGACAGTGATTAAGACAGGCTGACTAGAGAGAGGTGACCCTGTTGGGAGGAAACATGAGCAGGGTTAAGGCTTGTATGGCCGTTGGTCTTACAGTTTTTCACACTAAGCTCTTTTAACATGAACACTACACTTTAAAATACAGAACATTACTAATGAGAGATATGTAGTATATTTTTATTAAATTTTTTCAAGATTTATTTTTGTTTACCCATTTGAGTGTTTTGCTTGTTTTTATGTCTGTGCACCATATGTGTGCCTGGTGCCCACAGAGGTTAGAAGAGGGCACTAAATACTCTGGAACTGGAGTTATGGATAGTTGCGAACCACAATGTGGATACTAGAAACCAAACCTGAACCCAGGTCCTCTGCAGGAGCAGAGAATGCTCTCAACCACAGAGTCATCTCTTCTGCTGAAAATGTAGTATCTTAACAGGGACATTTAGTTTCCATATCTAATTATTAAAAACTGGCCGGGCAGTGGTGGCACACGCCTTTAATCCCAGCACTCATGAGGCAGAGCCAGGCGGATCTCTGTGAGTTCGAGGCCAGCCTGGTCTACAGAGCGAGATCCAGGAAAGGCACCAAAACTACAGAGAAACCCTGTCTTGAAACCCCCTCCCTCAAAAAAAAAGAAAAACAAACAAACAAACAAAAAACTGCAAATTTTGCTTTGATTTCTCACAAAACCTTCCAATGGTTACTCCTTTAAGAATATACCCTATAGACACGAGCCATCCTCACCCTGGTAGGACAGAAGCACAAAGCTCAGAAGCAGACCTAGACTTTCAGAGCCATTCCCTTTGGCTTTCAGCAAGTGGACATCAGCAGCTGCAGACAGGTGGCAGCCTAGGGTTTCTCTGGACCATCCATCATGCTTAGTGGTAAAAATGCTCATCTTCCAACCTTACCCAGGCACACATTTTATTCTATATTATGGTTTTACAAATAAAGTGGTAATATTCATCTACTCATTAAATGGATGTTTTTATTCCAATCAGTGCCTAGTTTGTGTACCTTCTTTTAGTGGGAGGAGGATTTATTTATTTTCTTTTTTAATGAAGTAATTGAGAAATAGTCTTTTGAATTTTGTTTTTAGAAACAGGGTTTTACTATCCCAAGATGGCCCTAACCTCACAGCCTCAGCCTCTTGGTTGGGGTACTATCACTACCAAAGCTGGACTCTGATTAAAAAAAAAAGAGGGGGGGAAGGGAGAAGAGGGAAGGAGAGGAAAGGGAGAGAGAGAGAGGAGGGGAGAGGAGGGGAGAGGAGAGGAGGGGAGAGGAGAGGAGAGGAGAGGAGAGGAGAGGAGAGGAAAACTTCCCAGTGCCACTGGGTTTTCCAAAACATCCCACATAAAAAAACCAGGCACAAGGTACAAAGCTTCCTAAGGATTCTACTACTGCTCTATGCCAAATGCAGGCATTTTTGTCTGGCCCCACTGCTTAACCATCACCACCTCTCCTCCTGTGGTCTCACCTGGTGCACTTTGGGCAAACCGCGCCTCCTGGATGACGGCAAGTTTGGGCTGTGAGGCGCCAGGCTCAGGCTCCAAGGGGGCCGGGGAGCCCTCCCTCGACAGGCTCTCAGGGGTCTGGGCGCCACTGGAGTGAGCAGACAACACTCCCGCATGGTTGGGAGAGGCTGGGGCACTCCTGGGTCACCAAAAGAAGACAGTGGGTTTTCACAGTGATGCTCTAGAGAGGACTTGTCCATTCAATCTCATTTTGTAAAGGGGAGCCTTCTGTTTCCTGCCAATTGAGTGTAGTTCTGTGTTCTGACTTTCTCTCCCATGCATGTCAGAGGCCGCTCAGTTCCATGAAAAGGCTGGTACCCTCCCTGAGCAGTTCCTGTGCAGCCAGCCAGCAGGACTCAGCTGTGAGCAGATTGTGAGGCCTTAAGGCTTCTCATAAGCTCATTTCTTTTCCATTAAAAACAATGTCAGTAAGTTAAAGTGTTTGGTTTTAAAATCAGGCAAATGAGAAATCTTGAGTTTATAGAACTGAAGGTAATTTAAAGGATTTTTCCCATGCCAAAAGGAAGGAAAAACACCATGTGGTCCCATGACCTTGCCTACTAGGGTCTAATTACTTTAAGATGTGCATCAAGTTCAAGGAAACAGCTAACAATACAGGTGGAACACGTGGCAGTAAGAAACTGAAACATAACCAACCTTTTCCCCAACTCCCACCCCAATGCCAGTAAGGGCATCCGCAGGCCTTTATTTCTGGAAAGAAGCTCACCGGCACACCAAGGTGATATTACCAACTGTGGGTGCGGTCTCTGGTTCCTGTGTCCTTACCTAGAGGAGAGCGGTCCCAGGGGGGTTCTAAAGCAAGGCACGCCCCTAGGCCGTCTCTTCCTAAAAGCCTGCTCTACCAGCTTGCTCTCGGAGGCTGGATCTATCCTCCAGAAGGAGCCTTTGCCTGGTTCTTCCTGGGAACGTGGCACTTTGATGAAATAACGGTTCAGAGAGAGATTGTGGCGAATTGAATTCTATGAAACATAAAAAAATACGTAGAATTCATATAATTCTTTGTTGAGAAATGAAAATGTGCCCAAGCCTTAGTGTCCTGTAAAACAGAAACCTAGATGCTCAATGCAGACACACGAGTGAGGCTTCAAGGCCCAGCATTCCCTGGCTGAATGAGATTGCTCTGGGTTGGAGCCTTTGTGGCCACAACTCAGGAATCTCAGGCAGAGAGGGGGAACCTGGGCATGGGAAGGATGAGAGCTCTGCCATCTCCCATGTCTACCTCCTTTCAAGGCAGGACACAGGCCTGTCACTTCCTCCTTGACTTTTGCCAGGTGGAATCAAGACTAAATTGCCAACTCTTTCTGTTTAAAAACCAACAGCTGACAGAAGTCACTCCTTTTAAAATGTTTATTTCATGTTTTTGCACATAATTATCTGAGTCTGTCATGCCATATAAAGTATACTAACTAGTATAGTATAAAGTATTTAATTTGCAAGTCAGCAAAGACCAGAAGTTATAACTGACTACACCTTCCAGTCAAGTACTTGGCTCTGTATTTGAAAGAACATCCATGTGTTTATTTGAGCTTTGTCAATAACTCCATTAGGGAAGCCAAGAAAAACCAACTCCTAAGCCGTCACTCTTCTTCAGAAAGTTCAGCTTTAAGTTTTCCAGGAGTCTGAGATAGTGCCTGTTGTGACCTGAATGTGACCACACCATTGAAGTACATGTAGGATGAAAAGTCATGAATTAACAGCTATTATCTCATATTCTTACAACTTTGAGTACATTTAAAATCAAAATTTCAAATTGGTAATAACTCAAAATAAAATGTCCAAAAAATCCCTAATTTTCTCAATTTCCCAATATAACCTTCTAATAAAACTAGCCATGGCCTGAAGTTCTGACTTGTCACAGGCAGCTAAGAAATCTAACAAATTGAACATCATTCAGCATTACTTTATAATCAATCCCAGGGACTGTTCCAGAAGCAACTAGTCACAGGCAGGAAACAAGGCCTCTGACTATTCTGTGGACCTGAGTTACATTGTGAGCAGTGTGAGGGGCCTGGTTGTGTCTGACTCGTTGAGATTTAGAATACTATAATAAACCAAGATACATGCTACGATGTTTTGTTATCAGGTATTGCTGACAACCAACCTTTCTTCCAATTCCAGAAAATCAAAGGGACTGTTCTTGGTGCCCATCATACACAGAAAGCAAGCCTTCACCAGCTGCATTCAGACCTTCCAGGTTTGGAGGAGAGGCAGAGTCAAAGGCTGTATGTTAAGAGAAGCAACCCAGACAAAGAGGACACAGGCTCAACACCCCTAATTCAAAACCCCCAAATCACTGGACAGTGGTGGTGCACGCCTTTAATCCCAGAACTCGGGAGGCAGAGGCAGGTGGATCTCTGTGAATTCGAGGCCAGACTGGTCTACAGAGTGAGTTCCAGGACAGTCAGGGCAGTCACACAGAGAAACCCTGTCTCAAAAAAGCAAAAAACAAATGAAAAGAAAATAAAAACCCAAATTCAAAACTTTGAGGGCAACATGATGCTCCAGTAGAAAATCTGTACTTGCCTTTATGTGCCAAACTGCCATCAAACATGGGCACGCTAGAAGCATTAGACTCTAGTCCTACACTCAGAGCACAAAGCCACAGTATAAAAGATATTCCATAGACCCCAGCTACACTAGCCCATGGGAACAACTTAGTTGCATGTTATTAACATAGTGGGAAAATGGCAGCGGTGACTAGGCTTTCCATCCACCATGAGCCATGAAAGTTATTCCTCTGCTACCACTCATGTGCTTACAAGACTCATGTAGTAGGGATCAAGGAACTGATACTTTCAGTTCTGAATATTAACAGAATCCAACTAACCACCCCCTTCCAGAAATCTGTATACAGTATGAGGTCAAATTCATAAATGGTCATTTTCAATTTCCTAACTGACACTCTTTTTTGGTTTTTTTTTTGGAGCTGAGGATCGAACCCAGGGCCTGCGCTTGCTAGGCAAGCGCTCTACCACTGAGCTAAATCCCCCCCACCCCCACACACACTCTTAAAACAGGAGGAAGTGGCAAGATACTTAGTTTAGAAAAGCACACATTTTCCATATGATTTTAGGTCTATATACTATGGTCAAGCCTAAGATTGATGCGCTTTCAATCTGCTCTTAAAAGTATGAAAATCCTGGGTTGGGGATTTAGCTCAGTAGTAGAGCGCTTGCCTAGCAAGCACAAGGCCCTGGGTTCGATCCTCAGCTCAAAAAAAAAAGTATGAAAATCGCAATTGATACTCTGGTGACCTATATAAATTAATGTAATCTTAAGAGTAATTTTTGGTGATATTTTGTGTATGCTCTTAACAAATAAAGCTGGCCTTGAGATCAGAAGTCAAAGACAGACAAGAGGCCAGGCAATGGGGGCATACACCTTTAATCCCAGCACTTGGGATCTTATGCTTTGCTCCCAGTAATTGGGAGGCTCATGCACCTTTATCCCAGCACTAGGGAGGTTGAAACAGGAAGTGATATGGGTGGACAAAGAAAGGAAAATAAGATGGGAAAAAACAGGAGCTCAGTCCTTTCGGCTGAGGAGTTGGTGAGGTGAGAGGTGGCTGTGACTTGTTCCTTTCTCTCTCTCTGCTCTTTTAGCACTTACCCTGACACCTGGCTCCACATTTTTATTAAGACCAATTAGGATTCGTGCTACAGTAATTCTTTGTCTTTCTTCAGAGACACAAAGAAGGCTGCAGTTCTTCGATGCTAAATATAGAGAGCATCTAAAGCAAGCGATCCTCAGCTCTGAGCATTCCTAGTAGGCTACCATCCCAGCTTAGGGCCTGAACTCTAGCTCCTATCACTCAGTGCATTCTCATCGGATGCTCTGGACTCTTCACAGGATGACAGCCCAGTCTTTTCATACTTTTTTGTTTTGTTTTTGTTTTTCCAAAGCTGAGGACAGAACCCAGAGCCTTGGGCTTGCTAAGCAAGTGCTCTACCACTGAGCTAAATGCACAACCCCTTCATACTTTTTTCTAGGCACAGTAAACATCTCACTCCAGGCTGGGTACAATTATAAAATTTTAAGTAATCATTTTGGAAGCAGGTATTACAGTGCATTTGTAACCCCAGCTATTTAGGAGGCTGAGGCAGGAATATCACAAGTTTTAGGCCAGCCTAAGCAACACAGGGAGACTTGATAGGCAAGGGGTGAGAGGGGGAGGTACTATGACAGAAAATATAAACAGAAATATTCTTTCTATAACAATCACTCAGACTGCACCATTTTATGGTAAAATTTCCTTTGTAAATTAACAAAAAAAGCTGTTCAATGAAAAGCAATCCTGGGGACAGAAGCTTTTGAGATGGGGAGGGGACACTCATGTCCTCCAAACACACTGCTAGGGAAGAGGACTCAGGTGGAAACCCACCTCTGTGCCTGTGTGTGCCTGTGTGTATAGGCCAGAAAACAGCTTCGAGGTTCATTCGTTAGGAGCCAAACATATTGGTATTTTGTGAGACAGGGTCTCTAACAGGCCTAAAGCTTGCCAAAAAGGCCAGGCTGTCTGGCCAGTGAGTCCAAGGGAGATGACCGTATTCAACCTCCCCAGCAGCTAGATTTTTACATGGATTCTGTGGATGGAACTCAAGTCCTTGTGCACAAGTTGTAACTGTTAATTTTTTTTTTTTAAACCAATTGATATATTTCTCCAGCCCTGGAAATCTAATTTTCTTAAATAACCTGTTCTACTGAGAGGTTTTTTCCCCCTTCCCCTCCCCCAAAAGAAATGTCAGAATAAATAAGGTCTGATATACGGAGATTTAAGTTATAGTTTTTGGAAAGGTAGCTGAGCTCTCATGGCAGTAAAAGACCTAATAAATATCAATATCCCAAAGGCAAGGATAGGAACAAGTTAAAAATGTATGCCCATGAGTTAAAAGAGATTCTGGAGCAGGCAATCCCTCTACCACTAAATTATGTGGAGCCAGAAGGCATGAAGCATTCCTGGAGCAGCCAATCAGGTGAGAGGCGCAGTCATCTTATGAACCTTGATCTGTACAGAGAAGAATATATCTGGGTAAAAAGAAGAGTTAACAGCCATTCAACAGCAATGGATCTTCTTGCAGTTGCATGGTGCTTCCTTGCCCTAAGTGCTTGTAAAGTCATTCCCAGTTGCTGGCAGGGTCATGTGCCCTTACCCTTCCAAGCTCTTCTGCAAGAAAGCTCAGGATCCCTCGGGGAAGCATATACCACAAACACACAGACATAACCAACCACACCGAAGTCTTACTCAAGCTTTCAGAAACACCTCATGAAGGCCCCTGGAAACAGGTATTTCAAATCATCAGAATTCTGAATGTTAAAAAACAGTAACAAACAACAGGCAGGGCAGTGGTGGTACACGCCTTTCATCCCAGCACTCAGGAGGCAGAGCCAGGCGGATTTCTGTGAGGTTGAGGCCAGCCTGGTCTATAGAGCAAGATTCAGGACAGGCACCAAACTATGCAGAGAAACCCTGTCTCGAAAACAACAAACAAACAAACAAACAAACACAAACAAAAAACAAAAAAACCTTAGATCTTAAGGGCCTTCACATGCTCACACTGACTGTATTCCATGGTCTCCGTGGTCACCTGAGCAGAGTAGATTGAAGTCAGTATTCTTTGAGACTTTAAAAAATCATCATAGTGTTTTAAGAAAAACTTCACACTGTGGGGGTAGGGAAGTGCTGAGAGTCAAACCTAGGACAAGCTGGTCAGTTAATCTACTTGAACTCAACAGCCTATTCCCACAGATTAAAAAGTCAATACAGGGCTGGAGAGATGGCTCTGGGGTTAAGAGCACTGTCTGCTCAATACAGCTGGAATTTAATATGTACTGTATTAAGGCTCTTCACACAGAACAGAATATGGGAATGTTCTCCTAATCCTGTGACTCCGTGGGGATTAAGAAGCACAGCTTGTGCACATCAGGAAAGGAAGGCAGGGAGGGAGATAAAGGTCTTACTTTTCACCTTCTATGATTAAAGATCCCTTAAAATTCCACAGCAAGGATCTAGTTTTAACATGTTTATATATCTGCAAGTAAAAACAGCTTTTAGAACTAAGCATGGTAGCACACACCTTTAATCCCAGCACCCAGCAGGCAAAGGCAGACACATCTCTGTGAATTCAAAGCCAGGTTGATTAACAATGTTCTAGAGCAAAATAATTTTTAAAGTGTTTTTTTTTTCTTTCAATAAACAGAAAACATTACCCCCCTACACACCCATGTTACAATCTCAACTGAACATTTTTTAAAAATTATCTTTATTCATCAAACCAAAGCCTCAAAATAATGCTGTTGTAATTCCAGGTTATTTAATGAATTACAAAAAAATTCATAATACATCTCTTTTATTGTTTTTTGTTTAACATTCTGTATTCCAAACCTATCCTTTCCCAAATCACCTCAATTTCTGAAGTTTTCTACACATCCAGTAAATGGCAACACAGAACTGATACACAGAGAAAAGCCTGTGCAATGTATCATTTAAAACTTACAGAGAGGCCAGGTGTGATGCATACCTTTCATTTTTGCACTTGTAAGGCAGAGCCAGGCAGATCTCTGTGAGTTCAAGGCTACCCTGGTCTACATTGTGAGTTCTGGGACAGCCAGAGCTGCATAGTAAGACCATTTCTCAAAAAGCAAACAAACAAACAAATAAAAACAAACCCAAAAATCAAAAACTAAACCTAAACAAACAAAAACAAAACCTTCTGGGGAACCTCAGCCCCCGGGAAAGCAGCACTATGTAGAGGCCGGAGGTGCAGGTTCTTTAGATGTAGAGAACTCTGCAAAGTAACTGTATATAATACAGGCCAAGTATAAAAACTATTCTAGCCGACAGTGGTGGTGCACGCCTTTAATTCCAGCACTCAGGAGGCAGAGGCAGGCGGATCTCTGAGTTTGAGGCCAGCTTGGTTTACAGAGAGAGATCCAGGACAGGCTCCATAGAAACCCTGTCTTGAAAACAACCAAAAACCAAACCAAAACAACCAAAAAAAACCCCCCTCAATTCTAAAAAAGAGGGATAACACCAGTAAAACTATTTATAAAACTGTCTTTGTGAAATATAAAGTTCCTGTATTTCTGAAGCAGAGGTGAATGAGTAAGAATGGACTTCAGTTTACTATCCCAGGCTTTATACATCCCAGGGAAAACCTGATTTCCCAGATAGTAAAAGCATCCGTTGCAGTTTTCTTCAGAACTGCTGCTCCTTCTATGTAGAAGAGCAGGGAACTATCAGGCCTAACACTCTCTCAGTGGGAGACTCCCTCCTCTAATGACTTCTAGTATATAAAAAAAAAGCAGTATTTTAATATCTTCCCTGGACAAGCAGCATCTTCAATGCACAGGATGAGAGCACGCTGAAATGGACTTACCTGCCAGCCCTTGTCTGCAGTCCTGTAGTACGGATAGTTTTTAGTGATGTGTGTATAAATTCCATTGAGGGTGAGCTGCTTATCAGGAGCCATTGTAATTGCTTGTACTATCAACTGTGCATAGGAGTAAGGTGGCTTTGAGTCATCCTGTGTTAGGGGAAAAAAAAACACCTAAGAGTCAAGAGTATTCTTTTAGGTATTCTTGCAACAGTGCTGGTTTTTTTTGTTGTTGTTGTTGCTATTGTTTTCCAAGACAGGGTTTCTTTGTGTAGCCTTAGCTGTCCTGGAACTCTGTAAACCAGGCTGACCTCAAACTCAGAGATCTGACTGCCTCTGCCTCTCAAGTGCTGAGATGAAAGGTGTGTGTCACCATTACCTGGCAACAATGGTGTTGCTATTATAAAAGTAATATAATTGGGAAGATTTGGGAAAAAAATTAAGTAGAAAAATTGTAGAACACCATAGAAAGATTAAAAATCATATAAGGAACCAGGAGTGGTGGTACATGTCTTTAATCCCAGTACCCAGGAGGAGAAGGAGGTGGATCTCTGAGTTTGAGGCCAGCCTGGTATACAAAGAGTTTCAGGACAGCCAGGACTATTACACAGAGAAATGCTATGGGGTGGGGGTAATCACATAGGAGGAAATTTAAGAGACAAAAACAAAAAATAAAACTGATCAAGGCCACCGGACTTGAGTGAAATCCAAAACAATTCATATCAAGAAGCACCCTGTAACATAGAGAGGAACTGGTAAGTCCAGGTGTGATGCAGAGCAAGCAGCAGCCCAATCGTGGTACTGATGGGGATATTTCCATACACCAGAAATCACAAGAACACTTGAGACAGAAGTGTCCAAATGCCCATCTACTGCCAAGGTTCTACATGTAAAATCATGCCTATGAAGAACTCAGAGTCATTGCTCATTCTAGTCTGCTGTTAGTTCCATTTTTCCAACATATTAAAATCCCACATGTATCAGCATAAGCCTCTGAGAAGAGAGTTCCCAGTTCCTGTATGAACTTCTGGAAAATAGCAAAACAATATAAATTAAAAGAAGCAATCTGCAGGCTGGAGAGATAGCTCAGAGGTTAAGAGCACTGGCTACTTTCCCAGAGATCCTGAGTTCAATTCCCAGCAAGCACATGGTGGCTCACAACCATCTATAATGACATCTGGTGCCCTCTTCTGGTGTGCAGGCATACATGCAGACAGAACTCTGTATATATAATAAATAAGAAAATCTTTAAAAAAGAAAAGGAGGTTGGGGATTTAGCTCAGTGGTGGAGCGCTTGCCTAGCAAGCACAAGGCCCTGGGTTTGATCCTCAGCTCAAAAAAAAAAAAAAGGAAGCAATCTGTAAAAGAGTATATTCAAATGATATCACTTATTCAAAGCACATTCAGAATAAGGACTGGATTTGATCACAAGCATTGCTGAGCTACATCTCCAGACTCTTCCCCAACCCTGACTTTTATTTTTAGATTTTACAGTTTTAAAACAAACCATTATTGTGCTATATAGTGAATTTAAGGCCAGCCTACAGAATAAGACCCTATCTCAAAAAACGAAACAAGAACACCATCTCACTAGAGATGCACTTAGGGATAAAGGCAAAATCAGAAGGCATAAAAGAACAGAAATGATGAAAGACGAGACAGTTTTGTCTTGTAAGTTGATGGTACAGAAATGTTTGGCAATTCTCCATATGGAAAATCTTAACCATCCAACTAATGCCGGAATCCAGAAGACTACCACAGCCCACTTTAAACGGCTAACCTTATTTTGCTATCACTTAGACTACAAAAGGCTCTGCCTAAGCACCCACAAGAGCACATTCCAGGTTTCTAGGAAAAGAACCAGGGATAACAAGAGCCTGAGTCTGAGCTGTGGCTGAGAAGCTGTCCTTACACCATGTGCTCGACTCCATCCCTGCTCAAATGGCCAATGTTTTCCTAGGGCTTTTTTTCTTATATGTTTCTAAGGATGTTTTCATTTGTTCCGGGAGTCAGTTCTCTTCTAATATGTGGATCCCAGGAATCAAACTCAGACCTTCAGTCTTGGTGACAAGTGCCTTTATCTGCTAATCTATTTTGTTGGCCTTTAAAATGCTGTTTTTGAGTTTTTAGAAACAATGTCTCACTAACTACCTCCAATGGTCTGAAACTTGCTATGTAGACCAGAATGGCTTTGAACTCGGAGATCCTCCCACCTCTCCTTCCCAAGTGCTGAAATTAAAGACATACTATACTGAGCCTAAAAATACTTTTTATTTTTAAGTAATCTAATATGGAAAATGCTCAGAATATACCCAAATGGGTGGAACAAATTTTACAAAGTGAGCATCAGTATAGCCAGTACCCAGCAGCTCCTGCATGGCCCTTAGTCTACAACTCATAAGGACCATTATTAGCTCTGGCAGCATAGCCACTCCCTTCTACTGTGATGTTTCACTAGACCACCGAAGAATGCCTCTGTATGCACAAGGTGCACAGCTACTTGCTCACTCCATGGCTCTGTTGTGTTCTGTGTGAATATGTCATTATTTTTCAAATATATAATGGAAGTAACAACATGTACAGACTGTTCTTTGCTTAACACTACAACAACAGCCTTTCTGTTACTAACAATCTCATACATATTCAGCTATCAGCACTGTGCCTTACAGTTGCCCTAGGGTCTTCACATGGGTGTTGAAGGATTTAAAAAAAATGCACTACAAACCCTCGGACTTATGGCATATTCAGTTACACCAGAATCAAATCCATATAGATGCCTATTTCACTGATGTGGTGTGCTGGTTAGCTTTTGTCCACTTGACATAAACGAGGATCAATAGGGAAGAGCTCAACTAAGGAATTACCTCTATCAAAGTAGCCTACAGGAATTTGTGTGGTGCATTTTCTTGATTAATTATTGATGTGAATGGGGCTAAGCCACTGTCAGCAGTGCCACCATTGGGCAAGGGATTCTGGAGGCATAAGCAAGCAAAAGGCCAGTAAGCAGTGGCATTCCTCACGTGGTCTCTGCTTCAGTCCCTGATTCTGGATCCCTGCCCTGACTGTCCTCAGGAATGAACCATTATGTGGATGGATGTGTGAGACAAACCAACCCTTTCCTCCCCCAAGCTGCTTTTGGTCAGGGTTTTATCACAACAGAGAAACTGAACTAAAACAACATGGTGTTCCTAAAAAGATGTCACACAGATGACCGATGTTTACATAATGTTCCCCAGGCCCAGGTACAAGACTATAGACATTTACCTTTGGGCTGTCTCCACCTGAAGCTTCCTTTTCATTTTCTGGCTGTGAAGTGTCAGCCATTAAATTGAGGTCAGATGGTATCACACGGCCCATTTTGTACCCTGAAGATCCTGCTCCCCGGGGACTGGATGGGCAGGAGTTTGCAGCACTGTGAAAGAGGGGTGGGGGGTGGGAAAGTCTACTTTAAAGCAAACATAGTACTGTTTTTCAATAAATATCTCAAGATCAGGGAAAATAAACATTTCTTTCTTTCTTTCTTTTTTTTAAAAGATGTATTTATTTATTATGTATACAGCATGTCTGACTGCAGGCCAGAAGAGGGTACCAGAGCTCATTACAGATGGTTGTGAGCCACCATGTGGTAGCTGGGAATTGAACTCAGGACCTCTGAAAGAGGAGTCAGTGTTCTTAACTTCTGAGCCATCTCTCCAGCCCAAAACATTTCTTTTTTAAGATGTATTTATTTAATTTTTTTTTCCCAAATTTCTTTCTTTCTTTCTTTCTTCCTTTTTTTTTTGTTTTTTGAGACAGGGTTTACTCTGTAGTGCGCCATTACCGTCTGGCTGTCTCTGCTTCTTTTGTTTTCTTTCTTTCTTTCTTTCTTTCTTTCTTTCTTTCTTTCTTTCTTCCTTCCTTCCTTCCTTCCTTCCTTTCTCTCTCTCTCTCTTTAAAAAAAAAAAAGATTTATTTATTTATTTATGTACACAGTGTTCTGCATGCATGTATGTCTGCAGGCCAGAAGAGGGCACCAGGTCTCATTGCAAATCATTGTGAGCCACCATATGGTTGCTGGGAATTGAACTCAGGACCTCTGGGAGAGCAGTCAGTGCTCTTAACCTCTGAGCCATCTCTCCAGCCCTAATTTTTTTTTTAATGTGTTTTCCTTCATGTATACTATGTGAGTGCCTAAAGGAGGCCAGGATAGGGTGTTGGATCTCCTGGAATTGGAGTTACATTTCTCCAGCGCCATTTACTTTTCCTAAAACAGTCCTTCATTCTGTACTGCAGGCTGGTCTTAAACATGTAGCAATTTTCTGGCCTTATTTCTGAAGCACTGGAATTGTATGTGCTACCATGTCTAGCTAAACTGAAAAAAAGAAAAATGAGACTAGCAGTATTTCTTAAGAAAAAAATGTACTCCTAGGAATTCTTTGTGGTATTTAAGATTTCTTCATGTAGCGATGTGTCAGGAAAAGCAACTGTCAAGACAGACTGTGAGAAGGCAGTGTTCCGTTTACTCTACTAGAGAAAGTAAGCCATCACAGTCAACAGCAATTTACATTTTTTAAAAAAAATTTTATGTGCATTTGTGTTTTGCTGTATGTATGTCTGTGTGAGGGTATCAGATCCTCTGAAGCTGGAGTTATAGATGGCTGTGAGCTACCATGTAGATGCTGGGAAGTAAACCTGGGTCCTCTGGAAAAGCAGCCAGTTCTCTTAACTTCTGAGACATTTCTCCAGCACCAAACTTAATTTTTTTTTTAAAGATTTATGGGCCAGGCAGTAGTGGTGCACGCCTTGGGAGGCAGAGGCAGGTGGATCTTTATGAGTTCGAGGCCAGCCTGGGCTACAGAGCGAGATCCAGGAAAGGCACAAAGCTACACAGAGAAACCCTGTCTCGAAAAAAACCAAAAAAAAAAAAAAAAAAAAAAAAAATTATGTTACATGTTTAAAGTGTTTACCTATGTATACATGTACCATATGCATGCCTGGTGTGTGTGGAGGCCAGAAGAGGGTGTTGGATTTCCTGGAAGTGGAATTAGATGTTTGTGAGCTGCTATGCTTATGCTGTGCTGGGAACTGAACCTGGGTCCCACTATAAAAGCAGGAAGTGCTCTTAAAGACTGAGCCATTTCTCTGGCCCCTTAAAATTTTATATTTCAGCTTCTGAGTATGGTACCTAAAGACTCAGTCACTCTCAGTCCATGAGAAGTTTTAGGAGAAATATAATTAGATAATCTGTCAACTCTTTGATGAAAATATATATTTTAAAAAATGGAAACAGGACTAGACTTAGAGCTGGGATCCAAAAGCAGGGGCAGAGACAAGAGGAGCTCTGTGAGTTGGGGGAGGGAGAGGACAGAAGGAGGAGCCCCAGTCATAAGGGTTAGAGACCCCAAAGACCCCAGCTCCACCCCTACTGCCACCACAGCTTCCCTCAACGCTTTTCTCTGCCACTAGCACGTGAAGGAACACATGAATACCCACAATTCTGAGAATAAATGATGGACGAGAGCTCAGTCAGAAATAAGCCATTTATACTATCCCCTCTAAGGCTCAGGGAATGAACTGGAAGACAGAGACAAGGACAGTGAAATCACCTCTAGACAAGACAATCAACATTATCATAAACTCACACCAGATCTGCACAAGGCAAGCCCTCTTAACCATCAGTTATGGATGGTGCAAGGGATCATGGGACCTTAGCCCTTACCTCTGGGTAGCAGTAACTCGGGAGACTTGGGAAGAGTGCAATTGCCTTCAGTTATATAACCACTGGTGTGCTCACCAGACTCCAAAGGGTAATTCCAAGGCCACAGAAATGGCTCTGGTAAAAAAACAAAACAAAAAACCCAAAAGGGATACAAACAAACAGTAATCCTACAACCTACCAACATGTGAGAACTACAACTGACAACACTGAAACCTGATAGCCAGTTACAGTGGAAATAGATAGGGTCACTTTGGGTACACCTATGTGACTAAAAAACCTGTGAATGTGCCACCTTCAACCTCTGCTCTACCTGATGGTCCCCGTTGGGGAGGGAAGGGGGCTGATGAGGTGGGCCATGGTGTCTGGAATGCTGATGGTCAGGGGTGAGATGTGTGGCTGCACAGGCTTCACCGGAGACGCTGGGGCTTCTTGCTTCTCTCTCTTCTCGCTGGACAGGGCTGTGAATGTTATCTTGATATTTGTGCTCGGAAACCTGAAAGTGCACCTGGAAATAAAAATCAATGGTCAGTTCCTGTCTGCTGTCCACCAAAAGCCTGGGCTTCAACACTTCAAAACCCACCCACAATGTACCAGTCATCTAATGAGTGAAACCACAAATAAGACACAATGACAACCACCTGTGACTCCAGCACTTGGGAGGTAGGAGTAAGAGTTCTAGACCAACTCTAGCTAAACAAAGGTAGAGGGCAACCTAGGCTACATGAGTGAGACATGCCCTTCACCTCAAAAAGACAGACAAGAGGTCCAGACAGAAAGAGTGTGAGACAGACAGACAGACAGACAGACAGACAGACACACACACACACAGAGAGAGAGAGAGAGAGAGAGAGAGAGAGAGAGAGAGAACTCAGACCAGCATAAGAAAATAAGAAGTCTAGACCAAAAATAGAAAAGTAAAAAGGAAATCAAATGTCTGCCAGGTGTAGTCCCCAGCAATAGCTAAGTTCCATTTACATGTTTATTAGGGTACACAATATATCACCTCACTGAACACTGGGATTAAAGATGTGTCTGTACACTGTGTGAGTTCCTGGTACCCATGGAGGTCAGAAGAGGGCATCAGATCCCCTATAACTGGAGTCACAGAGAGCTTGAAGGCCACCATGTGGTAACTGAATCTGGGTCCTCTGCAAGAGCAGCCAGTGAGAAAACTGTTGAGCCATCTCTCCAACTTCTTTTCTTTTTTTTTCTTTCTTTCTTTCTTTTTTTTTTTTTTTTGGGGGGGGGGTTTTCGAGACAGGTTTTCTCTGTGTAGCTTTGTGCCTTTCCTGGGACTCGCTTTGGAGACCAGGCTGGCCTCGAACTCACAGAGATCCACCTGCCTCTGCCTCCTGGGTGCTGGGATTACAGGCGTGCGCCACCACCGCCTGGCGCTCTCTCCAACTTCTTAAAACAGTTCCTTAAATTTCAATTCTGAAGCTGATGTCATGGTACACACCTGTAATCCCAGCACATCAGACGTGGAGGCAGGAGGACCAGTCAAAGTCAGCCTTAGCCACACGAGCCCTGTATCAAAAAAGAAAAACATAAATTTTTAAAGAAAAAAATTTCATCTTTCTAGGCTAGAGGAGTTTGGAAGAAGAAAGAAAAAAAGAGCACTTCCAATGAGTCCAATTGTTTAAGTGTCTGTCCTCTCAGGAATCAAATAAACATTGAAACTTGGTAACATTAGTGGCCCTTAGTTAACCATAGTGGGTGGTACATTTCCACAGATGGACTTGCTTCTGAGCACACCTACCAGTGAACCTTGATTCCAAAGACTCTCATGACCTGGTGCAGTGTCCTAGTGGCTTGTGATGAGCAGTTTGGGTGGCTCATCTGACTTTCCTTATACAACCAATTTTGTCTCAACAAATCTGTCCCCTAATTCTACTAACAAAGACTCTGAAAAGAGCTCTACACCCACTGTTCTGTCTGACAATGTTGTTGGAACAGCTGGCTCAATTGTGGTATAGGCCTGGCATGCCAGCTACTGAGAAAGCAGAGGCAAGGGTCACAAGCTCAAGACCTGCCTGGGCTACAGAGTGAGACCCCATCTTAAAATAAAAAGTAAAAAGGTAATGATTAGCTCAGTGATAAGAGTGTGTGTCTAGCATGTATGCGGCTCTAGCTTCAAACCAGTAAGTAGAGAGAAGGAACGAAACAGAGCAACAGGAGAACAAATGGAGCAGGTAGGAGCTAATGACACCAGGACACAGACACTGAGCAAATGGAGAATGGATCCACAAATGGTTCTCCCATGCAACAGAATGCCACTCAACCACTGCAAAGGAAAACCACTCATGGAAGTAACACAGATGCATCTCAAAAACATCATTCAAAGAAAGCTAACACAAGAGTTTGCTCCACCTGATTGTATTTAATGAAATCCTGAAAATCATACGGCTGATCCAGGGGAACACAGCAATGACTACCAGGGCTCCCGCAGGAAGGTGATGCCTGCAATTTTGAGGGTAAATGTGGTGCTCTATTCTCCAGACTGGGATGGACACTGTCAGGATGTATACGAGCATCAATCAACTCTTTGAAAGGCTCCCTCGGACTAGGTTTGTTCTGTTCTATATAAAGCACACTTCAGGGTTGGGGATTTAGCTCAGTGGTAGAGTGCTTGCCTAGCAAGCACAAGGCCCTGGGTTCGGTCCTCAGCTTCAATCAATCAATCAATCAATCAATCAATCAAGTACACTTCAAAGAAAGCTTACTGAAAATAGCAACCAACCAAGTCAGGATAGCTTAGTTGGTAAAAGTGCCTGCTGTGTGGGCCTGATCACCTGAGTTTGAACCCCAGAACCCAGGGTGAAAGTAAAGAACAAACTCCTGAAAAATGTCCTGTGAAAAGTGTGCATACTCACAGACATACAACAATAATTAATTTAAAAACAAACAAGCTGAGCGGTGGTGGCACTCACCTTTAATCTCAGCGTTTGGGAGGCAGAGGCAAGAGGATCTCTGTGAGTTCAAGGCCAGCCTGGTCTACAAAGCAAGTTCCAGGAAAGGCGCAAAGCTACACTAAGAAACCCTGTCTTGAAAAGCAAACAAAACAAAACAAAACAAAACAAACCACAGTGGTGTCCTTTCCCTAAAAACAGCTCTGACCACACTTTGGGGTGCACACACTAACTCTGAAGTGTTACTGTTGCTTTATCTAGAAGGGTCTGAGCAAAATGAGTATAAAGTCTAGAAGTACTTTTTTCTAATCACTAATGAAGTTGATAATCACATAGCAGTAAAGAGTTTTTACATGTTTGACTCTGGGTAAAGTATTTCATTATCAGAACTCTTGATAACAAGATTATCCTCCACCACACTCAGGCACCTGTGGTGACAAATGCCACAAGCCCACCTAAATATGCCCCACATCCCAACACTTCACATCACACCTGCACTCAAGAGGAGTCTTAAAAAATGTCATTAGAATGGCTAATTAGCACATGAAAAGATCCTCAAAGTTATCAGCTAGCAGGGAAACACAAATTCAAGCTACAATACCTGCTAAAGTACCAGAAATGAAAAGAAGAGAAAAATGTCAAGACTGATGAAGCAGAGCACTCTGAGCTACAGTTCACAGTATCTTTTATATGGCTATAGGCATGAAAGGTAAATGCAAGCACCACCCCTCAGCCAGGCAAGAGAAAGCTAAGAAGCAAACCCAGCAGAAACACATATGAGCTCACCAAAAAAATATACACTAGAATATTCTCAGAAGGCAGAGGCAGGTGGATCTCTGTGAGTTCAAGGCCAACTTGGTCTACACAGCAAGTACAAGGACTACATAAAGATACCCTGTTTCAAACAAACAAGCATCCAACAAAACAACAATTTCTATTTTAAAACATCCTTTTGGCTGGGAGGTGGTGGTACACGCCTTTAGTCCCAGCACTCAGGAGGCAGAGAGAGGCAGATCTCTGTGAGTTCCAGTCCAGCCTGGGCTACAGAGTAAGATCCAGGACAGGTACCAAAACTACAGAGAAACCCCGCCCCATAAAAACAAACAAACAAACAAACAAACAAACAAACAAACAAACATCCTTTTGGAGGCTGGAGAGATGGCTCAATGATTAAGAGCACTTGCTCTTGTAGAGGACCTGGGCTCAGTTCCCAAAACCCACATAGCAGTTCACAACTATCTAACTCTAGTTGCAGGGGATTTGATGCTATCTTCTGACCTCCATGGGTACCGGGCACACGTGCACAGGCATACATGTAGGCAAGACACTCATATACATTAAAGTAAAATAAAATAAAATAAATAAAAATATCCTTTATCTAGGTGTGGTGGTGTATTCCTTTAATACTAGAACGTGGAAGGCCAGGATAGAGGCTAGCCTGGTCTACATAGCAAGTTTTAGGCCAGCCAAGGCTACACAGTGAGACGCTGTCTCAAAATAAGCAAAACAAAAATTCTTTCTTGGAGGCTGAGGCAGGACATAGTGAGACCCTGTTTCAAAGGAACAAAGCCAGCCAGGCATAGCTGCAGTTTCACACACTTGTAATCTCAGTATTGGAAAGCTGAGGCAGGCCTACCAAGAATTCAAGCCAGCTTGAACTATATGATGTTCCAAGATGGTCTGAGCCACAGAATGGTACTTAATCTCAATAAACAAATGCTAAAATAATAAACAAACAAATAAATAAATAATAAATAAAAGTTTTTAAGAAAGCCTCCTAACTTAAAATCTATCCAAAGAGCTAGATATGGTGGAATGTTCCTATAACCGTGAAAGTCCTGAAAGCGAAGCAGGCAAAACACTTGGAATATTCATAACAGCATTATCCATAGTAGCTCCAAATAAAATTATTTTATGTGTTCATCTGTAGTAGAATAAATTTTACTAAATTTACATTCTTAAAAGCTTTACAGAGGGCTGGAGACAGCTTAGAGGTTAGGAGCACTGGCTGCTCTTCCTAGAGGTCCTGAGTTCAATTCCCAACATCCACATGGTGGCTCACAACCATCTGTAATGAGATCTGGTGCCCTCTTCTGGCATCCAAGCAAGCATACATGCAGGCAGAACACCATATACATAATAAATAAAGATTTATTAAAAGAAAAAAAAAAAAGCTTTACAGAAATGAAGCTGGGCAGTAGTGTCGCACCCCTTTAATCCCAACACTCAGGAGGCAGAGGCAAGCAGATCTCTGTGAGTTTGAAGCCAGCCTGGTCTGCAGAGGAAGTTCCAGGACAGTCAGGGTTACACACAGAAACCCTGTCTCAAAAAACCAGACCAAAAGCCTTACAGAAATGAAATGAACCATAGTTATGTTAAAGACATAGACTAATTTCATAAGCATACTACCCAAATCCCTTCACCTCAGAGTCTATTCTTTATTCCATATACATTCAAAAGCAAAGATATCTGATATATGTTTTAGAATTCAGGACAGTGGTTCCAGAGCCAAGGAGGAGGCACAGTGTGGGAGGGGTAACAGTCAAGATGGACACTAATGATATGCATCCTAACTTTGACAGGCCACAGAAGTGGCTTTCATTAAGTTTTACCTGGGTCAGGATACTTCTGCATTTGTATTACAGTAAAGAAGCAATGATGATGATGATAAAAATTCTATCTATCTCTTGGTGACTCAGCAGGGATTAGAGGAATGCTCAAGTGAGAAGGAGGCACAGGTAAGCAGTTCTGTGTATTCAGAGAAATGGGTAGGCAGGGTGACGATGAACCCACAGGCTACGAAAAGACTACAACTAAGGAAAAAACCTGGAAGAGAGAAACAGAGCTGCAAGAGCTACCCTTAGCATTGTATTCTTCCTTCCCTTCCCCGTGACTTGTCTTTTATCTTATACAGGTCTACAGTCCCTTGTCCAAATTCCAAAAGCAAAGGTTCTGAAAATCTAACCTCAAATCCCCTGACAGCTCATTCTGACCTGCATTGAAGAACGGTTATTTATAGCCTTCAATTGCCCCACTTTGTGAGAACATCCTTGTGTTTTTGCCTCAGAAGTCTAACAGTGTGGATCACAAGGTGCTGGGAGTGTGAAATCACACACATATAGTGTCCACTTTTCTTAAGTCCACCAGACCTGTAGGTTTCCAGTGAGACCCCTACAAGTACTGTATCTAACACAGTACCACTTCTCACAGAATTTCTCTAAAATATCCTGATTTGTTGAAGAGGCAAATTAGATGATTATAAGGAAAGGAATAAGTCCACTAAGCTGCTGTCCTAGACCACTAGTTAGTTTTTTTTTTGTTTTTTTTTTTTTTTAAGATTTATTTATTTATTATGTATACAGCATGTATGACTGCAAGCCAGAAGAGGGCACCAGATCTCATAACAGATGGTTGTGAGCTACCATGTGGTTGCTGGGAATTGAACTCAGGACCTCTGGAAGAGCAGTCAGTGCTCTTAACCTCTGAGCCATTTCTCCAGCCCCACTAACTAGTATTTCTATTGTTACTCATAGGTAATAAATGTTCCCAGCATACTTATCAGTACTTCTGATCACTCTCACAACAAAATTATCCAGAGAAACAAGCGAAGAAGCAAGCTGGTAACTCTTGCCCTCTATTGGGCATATTTTAGAGCCCAACATGGCTGCAAGGAGCAGAGGTTCACACACTACTAGACAAAAGTATTCAGCTGCTGCCTAGTGGGTTAAGCAAAATTTTGACTCATAGTTTACATGATCCTTAGTCACTGGGCAGAGAGTATTAAAGGAAATCTCTTTACACACTGAACCTGTAACTGCTCAAAATACAATTAAAAAAAATGACCATTTTGAAACCAGCCGGTGGTGGTGCGCGCCTTTAATCCCAGCACTCAGGAAGCAGGTGGATCTCTGTGAGTTTGAGGCCAGCCTGGGCTACAGAGTGAGTTCCAGGACAGTAACTAAAACTACACAGAGAAACCCTGTCTCAAACAAAAAAACAAAACAAAACAAAAAGACATTTTGAGCTGGGCATAGTGGCAGAAGCCTTTAATCCCAGCACTCAAGAGGCAAAGGCAGGCAGATCTCTGAGTTTGAGGCCAGCCTGGTCTAAGTTCCAGGACAGCCAGGGCTATACCAAGAAACCCTGTCTCCAAAAATAAAACAAAACACAATTCCATTCTGGGGCTAAAATGGCTCAGTTGGTATAATGTTTGCCTGGGATCTATGAGGACCTAAGTTCAATCCCTTCCCCTAGTACCACAAAATGAACAAACAAAATTTCACTCTAAAAGGAAGTTCACCAGTTATCCTTTTATGTATTAACTTGACAACAGGAAATGGCATTTCATTTTCCTTAGATTCCCTATTTCCCAAGATTCAACTGTTCCTACTACATGCCAACTTTAGCCTTAGGAACAGACTCTACATAGGAGGTTTGCTTAGCACAGAAAATCTACAAGGGCATGACGCAAATAGAACACAGTAAACCAGGCTATAAGATAAGAATCATTTTCCAGCCGGTGGTGGTGGTGGGGCACGCCTTTAATCCCAGCACTTGGGAGGCAGAGCCAGGCGGATCTCTTTGAGTTTGAGGCCAGACGGGGTTACCAGGAAAAGGCGCAAAGCAACACTCGAAAAACCAAAAAAAAAAAAAGCAAAATCTATCTAAGCTATGAGGACTCCAAACAATCTTTTTAATATTTATTTTAATTTTCTACTTTATCTTTGTGAATATTTTGAATATATTCTGTGCCTTCACTTCACGTGCACACAGGGCCAGAAGAGGTACATAGAGAAACAGGAAAGGGTGACTCACCAAAGGAGCAAAAAAGATTTATGTATATTGTTTGGTGCTAGACCATATGTTAGACCCTCGGCTCAATCTTTAATGTACATACCCACACAAACAGAACAGAACAGAAAGAAACCATCCCTGAAGTAAGACCAGATGCTGAACTTACTACACAAAAACTGTAAAATAATTTCCTCAGTCAAGCATGGTGGCTTATGCCTGCAGTCCCAGGGGTTGGGAAGCTAAGGTTCAAGGCTGGCTTAGGCTAAACAGCGAGTTCCTGTCTCAAAAAACAAACAAATAAAATCTGGGGGCTAGAGAGCTGGCTCAGTGGTTAAGTGAGTGTACTAATTGCAAGGATCAGAGTTCATGTCCCAGCAATGAAACTGTGATAGTTCACAATCACCTACATCTCCAGCTCCAGGGTATCTGATACTTCTGGCCTCCCTGGTCACTGCTGTGGATATCGCTCTGTGTAAATAAAGTTCTGATTGGCCAGTGGCCAGGCAGGAAGTATAGGCGGGACAAGAGAGAAGAGAATTCTGGGAAGTAGAAGGCTGGAGGGGACACCGCCAGCCGCTGCCATGAAAAGTAACATGTAAAGACACTGGTAAGCCACAAGCCATGTGGCAAAGTATAGACTAACAGAAATGGGTTAATTTAAGATAGAAGAAGCAGATAACAAGAAGCCTGCCACGGCCATACAGTTTCTAAACAATGTAAGTTTCTGTGTGCTTTCTTGGTCGGGTCTGAGCGACTGTGGGACTGGCGGGTAACAGAGATTTGTCCTGACTGGGCCAGGCAGGAAAACTCTAACTACAGGTCACCTGCACTCACAAGCACATATAGACACACATACATATAATTAAAAACAAAATAAATCTTTAAAAAAGAAAGCTGGGTGTGGTAACTCACCCCTTTAATCCCAGCACTCAGGAGACAGAAGCAACTGGATCTGAGTTCAGGGCCAGCCTTGAACTAGAGGAATGTTCCAGAACAGCCAGGGCCAGGGCTGTATAGAGAGAGCCTGTCTCAAACAAAAAAAAAAAAAAAAATGCACACAGAGAAAAAAACTTCTACAAGAGAATAGGATAAGTTTGTTAGTCCTATCACTCAGGAGGCAGAGGCAGGAGGATGGCAGCAAGTGTGAAGACAGCTTGGTCTTCAGAGGTCCAGATCAGCTGTTTAAAAACAAACTGAAAAAAGATTAAAAGAAAAAAATCTTTGAGAAGCTAATTTCAACTAGTTTGACAGTATTCTGTAAGAAACAGGGAAGGAAATGGAGGGGAGACAAGGGGAGGAAGTGAAAGTTGTTGAGCTACTGAGTCACTAAACTCAGGCTGGCCCAGTCAGGATAGTACAACTGGAAAAGGCCTGGTTTGGAAGAAGGATATGCTCCAGTTTGGACACTCAATCACCAGAATGAATAAGGAAATAAAGACCACCACACCCTACTCCCAGCCCAAGACATGAAGACAGGAATCTAGGTCAGATGAGAGTCAAGAGTCACAGATGGTCTGTGGGAGAAGCAAAAATAAGCAATAATGGCAGGAATATAGGGAAGACCAGGTCCTTCTGTCTAGCACCAAGACCAACAGCAGGTCTGCCTTGTTCCTCTAACAAACTAATAATGGTTTCAATTACCACCATGAGTTCTATATATTGATACACATTTTTACTTAAAGAAACCATATGTGTATGTACCTAGGCTTCCACAAGTTGCCTCTCCACGTATCAGCCATATTTATCTTTAAAACACACAGTACAAAAACAAAAGCCACTTTGGATAGTCCATCATCAACCAAATCAGGAATAGATGGCTGGGCATGTCAGCCCATATCATTATCTCAACACAAGGGAGGCACAGGCAGGCAAATCTCAAGTTTGAGGCCAGCATGGTCTACATAATGAGACCCCGTCTAAGGGGACTGGGGAGTGGGTTTGACTGAGGGTTTAGATCAAAAGTAGAACATTTATACAACATGTATAAAGGCAGGGGTTTGACTCCCCAGATTTCCCCAAAGTAGAGAAGTAATTATAGAACCAAGGGTAAATTGCCTCTAACATTCCTGACTTGTTCTGCAGCATTCATCAAACACCAAAGTTTTCTGATTTTGTTTTGTTTGGGGATTTACTTTTATCGTTTTTTTTTTTTTCTTTTTTTCTTTTTTTTTGCCAGAGCTGAGGACCGAACCCAGGACCTTACCACTGGGCTAAATCCCCAACCCCTCACTTTTATCTTTATATATAAGGTCTTTTGCTTGTATGTTTGTGTACTATGTGCATGCCTGGTGCCCTGAGGCCAGAAGAGGAACTGGAATTAGTCTGCTGTGGGTGCTGTAACAGAAAACGGGTCCCCTGCAAGAGCAGCAAGTGCTCATAACTGCTGAGCCATTTCTCTAGCCACCTCCCAGGTTTTACTGCTCTAAGATTTTTGGTTTTTTTGAGACAGCGTCTCACTGTCTGGCCCGTGACTTACAGACCAGGCTGGCTTTCAACTCACAGAGATCTATGTTTGCCTCTACTGCACCATGACATCTGACCCTAAAATTTACTTTTATTTTTGTGTCTGCGTGTGTATATGCAGTGTGTGTGGGGGAGTGCTAGGAACCAAACCAGGTCCTCTGTAAGAGCAGTCAGTGCTCTTAACTGCTGAGCCATCTCTGCATGCCCCAAAAGTAAAGTTTTAAAAGCTTACATTTGATGGTGGCAAAGGCCTTTAATTTCAACATTCAGGTGGCAGAGGCAGGCTGATCTCCAAGTTAGAGGCCGGCCTTGTCTGGAGAGCGAGTCCCAAGACAGCCAGGGTTACACACAGAAACTCTGTCTCAAAGACAAAAATAAAATAAAAAGCCTATATCAAGGGCCAGTGAGATGGCTCAACAAGTGAAGGCACTGGCTGCCAAGCCTGCCAACCTGAATCCTATCTCTGGAACTCACACAGTAGAGAGAACCAACTGTGTGTATGTCCTCTGATCTACATACAGCATTGTGTATATACCCATACATTCCTTTATTTTAGTCTACATTGAACAATTCACTAGCAAACACCTGAGTCCCACTAAGTCTTTTGACATAGCAGAGGTCACAGGTTATAACTCCAGGAAGAGAACTTGAAGAAGAGTCATCCAGATCCACAAAACACATACTCAGGACCTGAAAGGTTATTTAGGCTATGCTCCAATAGGAAAGTGGGCACAGTAGACAAAGACTCATTAAAAAGCCAGGATGGAGTTGGGGATTTAGCTCAGTGGTAGAGCGCTTGCATAACAAGCGCAAGGCCTTGGGTTCGATCCTCAGCTCAAGAATAAAATAAAATAAAATAAAAATAAAAAGCCAGGATGGAGGCTGGAGAGATAGCTTAGCAGTTAAAAGGACTGGCTGCTCTTCCTGAGGACCTGGGTTCAAATTCCCAGCACCCATATGGCAGCTCACCACTGTCTGTAACTCCAGCTCCAGGAGTTCCAACACATTCACACAGATACACATGCAGGCAAAACACCAACGCACAGCTAATCTTTAAGCCACATATTTCTGCACCAAACTCAGATGGCCATGAAAATGACCCCTCTAACAGTTTAGAAATGGCAAAACAGCATTTTTACAACTCTTCTGTCTCTAACAAACCTGAGTTTTGCTACTGCAGCTGTGTCTCAGAATCTTGGGTAGCTATCACTTAGTTTAGGTTAGGTGTACCTAACCAGTCCACCTTCCCTCCAGTAAACTAGGGTGGCAGAAGTAAAACAAAAAATAAAACAAAACAGCTGGGCAGTGGTGGTGCACTCCTTCAATCCCAGCACTTAGGAGGCAGAGGCAAGTGCATCTCTGTGAGTTCGAGGCCAGTCTGATCTACAGAGCTTGTCCAGGACAGCCAGAACTGCGTGAAACCCTGTCTCAAAAAAGCAAAGCAAAACAAAACACAAAACAAACCCCAATCAGTGTTGACCCAACCCTCATTAACCATAAATGTGTCCAAGAAGACTATGTCAAACTCAAGTCAACTGGACAGAAGCACAAATGTCTAGTGGAAGAACTATGTAAGTACCACTACCTTGGAACAGAGCTTCTGTGCCAATCAGAGTGTTATATTCTGAAAATCTGGCTAGTGGTCGCACACAGGGCCTAGACTTAGACCCTCTCAGGCTCCTTCTCCAGGGTTAGAAAAGGCATGCTTTGTTGAAAGCAGTCAGGGTTCTAGCTGGGTAACACCAACACAGAAACCCTGGAGTTTGGAATTTTAGGTTTTTTCAGAACTACAATTTTTTTTTCCAAGCTACTGTGGAACCACCTTTTGAGGCTTCACTATAAACATTACAAATGTTTAATTCAATTTTGACCCTGGAGTCTTTTCAGATTTTCTACAAAGAAAATCCTCCCCCGCCCCCCCCCCCCCCCAAAAAAAAAGATTCAGCAGGTTCTCATTCAGTCTGCTTAGAATCATTAACAAAGGACTCATCTCCAGGACTCAATTTTCAGCTCTAGAACTAAGGTCCTTCCCTCTACCACAAGGCCACCTCAAGTGTCAGACAGAAATGAGAAGACCTAAGAGCCCAGAGCACCTTTTGTTATGGGCAGAAGTCAGACACTATTGTGAGGGCAAAACTGAGATGTCGCTCATAAGTTATAGGCTATCCATCTTTAAAGAGAACTATGGTCTCAAAGGAGTTTGCAGTAAAGCGAGTATGTCCCTAAAATGAGTCCACAGTCATTTTGACTATGTGAATGGAGTCACTCTGAAAATACAATGGAATGGTTATGAAAGTCAGTTTAGAAGTAAATTTTATTTTATTTCATTCTTTCTTGCTGGCTAGTTAACATGGGTGAACTGTGCTAGGACAGATAGTACAATAATTTGGGGTAATTTATGCAAATGAAGACTTCTAAGCTGTTTTTCTTTTTACATTCATTTTCTATACTATTTTTGGATATGAAGAATCTTCTGCTAGTTTAATGCATGTAATTTTTAAGAAATATCCGGGATCTGAACATAGATCAGTGACATCAATAACATGTTCACCGTTTTAATTCACCCAAGAAATACCAACAGGTCTCAGGAAATCTAGTCTCTGAGATAAAACTCATTAAAGAGAATATTGGGAGCCAGGCATCATGATGCATGTCTTTATACCCAATAATAGGAAGCAGAGGCCTAAAGATCTCTGAGTCGGAGGTTAGCATGGTCTATACACAGAGTTACAGGCCAGCCAAGAATACATAGTGAGACCCTATCTCAAAAGAGGAGGGGAGGGAAGGGCAGGCAGAGGGGGTAGAGGGAGAGAGAGAGAGAAAAATGAATGAATGAATACTGGAGAGTATGAGCAGTTGTTATAATTAGGGTGGAAAATTAAGATTTTATGGAGTCTTAGTTAGGGTTACTATTGCTGTGGTGAAACACCATGAACAAAACAATTTGGGGAGGAAAACAGTTTATTTGGCTTATGCTTCCATACCACACTTCATCATCACAGGAAGTTGGGACAGGAACTCAAGCAGAGCAGAAACCTGGAGGCCATGGAGGACTTACTGACTTGCTCCCCATGGCTCACTCAGCCTGCTTTCTTAAAGAACCCAGGACCACCAGCCCAAGGATGTCCCTCCACCACAATGGGCTGGGCCCTCCCCAACTAATCACTAATTAAGAAAATGCCCTACAGGCTTGCCTACAGCCTGAGCATATAGAGTCATTTTCTAAATTGCGATCTCTTCCTCTAAGATGGCATAAAAACTATGCAGTACATATGACTTCCAAAAATTGGAGTTGAAAGGAAAAAAAATTGAGGCACTGGGAAGTTAGCTCAGGAAAAGATCTGCTGCCCAAGCACGATGGCCTGAGTCTGACCCACTAGAACCCATGTAAAAAGCCAGATGTAATGGCAAGCACTTTTAATTCCAGCACTAGGGAGGCATAGAGGGTACCAGTGAGAGGTCCTGTCTAAAACCCAACTGCAGCATCTGAGCAACAATGCCCGAGGGTGACCTCCAGCCTCCATGTGCATGCACATACACCCACACACAAAGGAAATACTGGTGTTCTCATCTGCAGTAGAAATGTGTGTGTTAGTTTCACAAAACAAAGTAATAGTGCTGGGAAGGTGGCTCTGTGGGTAAAACTTGCCTTGTAAGCATATAGGTCTGAGGGCAGATGTCCAGAACTCTCATAAAAACCAGATGTGATTTGTAATACAACCTCAAGGTGGGAGGCAGACAGTAGACTCTTCAGGAGCTTTTAGGCCAACTAATCTACCTTATATGGCAGCAAAACAAGAAACCCAGTCTCAAGGTAAAAGGCAAGGACAGACACCTAAGGTTATTCTGACCTCCACACATGTACCATGACACACATTAACTCCCCACAAATCATACACATGTATTTTTTTTAATCTGCCAAGGGAAAAAAAGGATGTCTCAGGGTTGGGGATTTAGCTCAGTGGTAGAGCGCTTGCCTAGCAAGGCCCTGGGTTCGATCCTCAGCTAAAAAAAACAAAAAACAAAAAACAAGGATGACTCAGTGATAAATGCATTTGCCTTAAGCCCTCAGGGAGCGCGCACACACACACACACACACACACACAAATATTTTGAAAAGCCTAACAAAACTCACCATTTGAAAGACTAAGAATGGCCGGGCAGTGGTGGCGCACACCTTTAATCCCAGCACTCGGGAGGTAGAGGCAGGTGGATCTCTGTGAGTTGAAGTCAGCCTGGTCTACAAAGCTAGTCCAGGACAGGCTCCAAAGCTACAGAGAAACCCTGTCTCAAAAAGAAAGACTAAGAGTGGTATAAAACTGTCATTCTTAACACCTGGGACTGTCACCTTGTAGGGGTCTGTCCTAAGTACTGTGGGATTAACATCTCTGGCCTTAAGTCTCTGGGAACCAATATACCAAACATGTCCACATTGCCTAATGTCTTGAGAAGAGAGACATTGGAACCATTTCTTTTATGTATTTATTTAATATGTCTTCCCCGCCCCCTCCCCAGCTGAGGATCGAACCCAGGGCCTTGTGCTCTACCACTGAGCTAAATCCCCAACCCCTATTTATTTATTATGTATACAGTGTTCTGCCTGCATGCCAGATCTCATTACAGATGGTTGTGAGCCACCATGTGGTTGCTGGGAATTGAACTCGGGACCTCTAGAATAGCAGCCAGTGCTCTTAACCACTGAGCCATCTCTCCAGCCTGGAACCACTTCTTGTACTACTATAGCTTTCACTGTATAAGGAAGGCATATAAGCTTTGTCAAATGGTCAACTGGAGCAAAAAGCACATACTGTCTAAAGAATTCCTGGAATCCTCTTCAAAGTAGCTACAATGTAGAAAGCCCACACATACTCCAAATGCATGTGGAGGGAAAGTAGTACCTCTCAATTAAGCTGAGATCTCAGGAATAATCCTTACACCTTCCTGTTCCACCACTCCTGGGATAAGAGAGGTAACAACTTGATAAGCTGCTAGACACTTGCTTTGAATGACAGAATGGCAACGTGTACTAGTGTGCCAGATTGTCGTCTGCTTTAATCAAATTAGTAAATTAAAAAGACTCATTTCTAAGTAGGACCAGAAGCATGAAAGCTGACTTAAACATATTGTCATTATTTAAGATGTTATAAATTGCTTTGAGAAACAAACATAAGCAGGGCTGGAGAGACGGCTCAGTAGTTAAAAGACTGGCTGCTCTTCCAGAGGACCTGGGTTCAACTCCCAGCACCCACATGGCCACTCACAGCCATCTGTAACTTCAGTTCCAGGGCATGCAACACCCTTACACAGACACACACACAGGCAAAACACCAATGACATAAAATAAAAAAGAAAATTTTAAAATTAAAAAAAAAATCAAACATAAGCCAGGTGGTGGTGGAACACACTTTTAATCGCAGCACTTGGCATTTGGGAGGCAGAGGCAGGAGGATCTCTGTGAGGTCCAAGGCCAGCCTGGTTACGAGTGAGTCCTAATAAGACAACCAGGACTACACAGAGAAACCCTGTCTTGAAAAACAAAAACAAAACAAACAAAAAAGAATATTATCCAAAATACTAATTGTTTTCCTTAGAAATTAACTTGTTTTAGAAACCCTCTTTCTCTTTCTTGTTTAAAAATAAAACAAGTCTTTCACAAAACAAAAATAGTTGCATTTTCACAATGGAGAAATTTGTTACTTACTACAGCATCCTCTCCTGGAATATTTCCAATAGAGCACAAAGCTGTCCTGTGCTTCTGCAACTGGGTATCCAGAGCGACCTTCTAAAACATGGGGAGGAGAGCAGATGAGGGAGCCACATCCAGCTAGAATCTCATCCTATGATATCAGCACCTGAACATGTTTGCTTAAGAGTAGCATATTAAGCCAGGCGGTGGTGGTGCATGCCTGTAATCCCGGCACTCAGGAAGCAGAGGCAGGTGGATGGATCTCTGTGAGTTTGAGGCCAGCCTGGTCTACAAAGTGAGTTCCAGGACAGCCTCCAAAGCTACAGAGAAACCCTGTCTCCAAAAAACAAACAAACAAACAAACGAAGAGTAGCATGTCAAACCAGCAAATACCGACTGATTCCAGGCAGCTATGCTGTGCCATTTCTAGGGATGGCACATCTTTTGGGATTTGGTACTGACTCTGGAAGACTAGCAGGGGAAAAGCTGTGTAAGAAGAGGAATTAGAACTCAAGACGATAAAGACAGCAGATCACAAAGTGCTGTGGAGAGCAAGGAAGCCCTCTTGCCTCTCTAACTAGGCAACACAAGAGGCTACTGCCAGGCTGTTCTTAAGAAGTGTGTTACTAACCACTTCCAGGGTACCTTAAGCTGCTGTGCCACCTGGAAGGCAACAGAAGACTTTCAAAGCTTATAAAGCTCCACTTCAAATGCCCATTTCTCCCAGAAAAAGGTATGTCCTAGGTCTCATATATAAATATATGAATTTAAAAAATATAAATAAAAAGCAATTTAGAGACTGACAGAAACCAAGAGGGACAATCACAGCATCAACTTTCCATACTCCAGACTCTGATGGGATCCCATAAGAAGAATGAGTGCTGACTCTCCACCTACTGTGAAACAGAAGGTGGTTCACAAGTCAAAATGGAGAAAGCAGCACCTTACACTGGAAACTGAAGAACACCCAGGCACTAAATGAAGGGGAAAGAAACCAGGGACTTAGCCCCCAAGCCAGTAAGAGACAAAAAAAGAGAACCCTCATTTTATCCTTATGGGAAGAGTCCACAGGATCCAAAGGTTACATACAGATCTAAAGATAATGACAGCTCTATGACCATCCTACTATCTCCCACTTCCTTTGCACTTCCAACCTCCAACAAACCAATCCCAGAATTAAGATATCCCCATTCACCCTGGAGAGCAATAGTGGGCCTCCTCGACAATGGTCATCCTGGAAGATTGTCTGGCATCAGGGTGGGAGCCCTGAAACAGGATTCCTCCACTGGCAGTCCCACATCTATCTACTTCCTGCCATTGTCCCAGGGGCCCCAACCTCTAAGGAAGCAGTGGTCAGACTCTTATGACCATTCCCATCCTCTATGAGGACAATCAGAACCAGGCAAGATGGCACATGTCTGTAATCCCAGCATTCAAGAGGTAGATCTAGAAGAAACACCACAAATTCAAAGCCAACCTGAGCTACAGAGACTTGTAGCTCAAAAAACAAAACAACTGACCAAAAAGACAAGTAGAAACTGCTGTTTTATCTCTGAAGAATGGAACAATGCAATTTCAAAGTTAATAGCTCCTTTCTCCCCCTAACAGGAAAGTAAATTGTAAAATTAAATGAAAATTAAAAGCTTAAAAAGAAAAACAGGATCAGGAGGTGATTGCACATGCCTTTAGTTCCAGAACTCAAAAGGCTGAGGCAGGAGGATCTCTGAGTTTGAGGCCAGCCTGGTCTGCAGAGCTAGTTCCAGGACAACCAGGGCTACAGAAGGAAGAAAGTCAGACAGACAGACAGAGATGGGCTGGAGAGATGAATCAGCAGTTAAGAGTACTGGTTGCTCTTCCAAAGGACCTAGACTCAATTCCTAGCACCCACACAATAGTTCAAACTCCAGTCCCTGGGAATTCAATGCCCCTTTTCTAGCCTCTGTGGGCATGAGGCAGTCATGTGGTGTACATACACATATGTACGCAAAACACCCTATACATGAAAAATAAGGTTTAAAAAGAAAAGAGAAAAACAGTACCAAAGGTATAAGGCTAATGAGCAAGCAGGCCTTATGCTACACACAAACCAGTCCTCCATTTTCCTTCTCACTGGATCCTTGGTGCTGCAAGATGAAAGATGGGGTAGACAGAGCAGAAGGCTGCCAGGGACAAGATGGTGCTCAGCTGTGTACTAGCACCTCATGGCCCTCAGGACCAGGTTCCAAGCACCATGCTAAGGATCATGATGGATAAAACAAATGTGGCCTCAGATGTCCTGCAGAGACACAAACATGGTACAACTGTGCTGTGATGTAGACACTTATCCCCATCATGAAGGAGGGACTAGAACCCAGCAAGGCTGAGTGGCAGGCTGAAATGCAGCTACTGTTTATTAAGAAATCTATCTCTGCTGTCAGCAGGAGGTATGCAAATAACTATCCTAAGTAACAAACAAGACACAAGCTTGTTTCTCAAAACATGTCAAAAGCTGGCTGGGGCCCAGGAGTGGTAGTACACGCCTTTAATCCCAGTGCTTGGGAGCAGAGGCAGGTGGATCTCTGTGAGTTCCAGGCCAGCCTGGTCTACAAAGGGAGTTCCAGGAAAGCTAGGACTGTTATACAGAGAAACCTTGTTTCTGGGAAAGGGAAAAAACAAAAAACAAAAAACAAAAAACCCTGGCTGGTCATGGTGGCACAGAGCTTTAATTCCAGCACTCGGGAGACAGAGCCAGGAAGATCTGTGAGTTCAAGACCAACCTAGTTTACCAAGTGAGTTCCAGGATAGCCAGCAGCCAAGGCTATGTAAAGAGACCCTGTTTCAAAGTTCAAAATTGATGGCTCAGCAGGAAAAGGCAATTGACATCAAGTCTATTGACCTGAGTTCCATCTCCAGAACCCACATGGTAGGAGGGACTTCCACAAGTTGTCTTGACTGCTTGTGCTCTGGACAAGGACACACACACACAGAGAGATGAATGTTTCTTTTAAAATCTGGGCCAGGAAAAAAATAGATAGACAGATAGATAAATAAATAAATAAATAAATAAATAAATAAATAAATAAATGTTTTTTGAAAGGGGGGAAGTGGGCTGGAGAGATGGGTTAGCAGTTAAGAGCACTGACTGCTCTTCCAGAGGTCCTGAGTTCAATTCCTATCAACTACAATCAATTACATGGTGGCTCACAACCATCTATAGTGAGATCTGATGCCCTTTTCTGGCATAAAGGCATGTGTGCAGATGGAGCACTCATTTATAAAATAAATAAATAAACCTAAAAAAGAGAGAGAGAGAGAGAGAGAGAGAGAGAGAGAGAGAGAAAGGAAGGAAGAAAGAAAGAAAGAAAGAAAGAAAGAAAGAAAGAAAGAAAGAAAGAAAGAAAGAGCTGGGCCAGACTGGGCTGTGGTGGCACATCTTTAATCTCAGCACTCAGGTGGCAGAGGCAGGTTGCCATTGTAGCAAACTAAGTACTACATCAAAATAAGCAACTTTTAAAAATCTGTTCTTTAAAATATATGTAAGTATATGGATGTCGGATCCTTCAGAGTTGGAGTTAAGGTGGCTTCAAACTGACATGGGCACTGGGAACCAAACGTGGATCTTCTCTAAGAGCAGTAAATTCTCTTAACCACTGAACTATCATTCTAGCCCCACCCCATCCCCCAAATAAGCAAAAAAAAAATTTTTTTTTTTTTTTTTTTGAGACAGGATCTTTCTACATTGTCCTGGAACTCACTTTGTAGACCAGGCTGGCCCTGAATTTAGAGATCCACCTGCCTCTGCCTCCAAGTGTGGGGATTAAAGGCTTGGTCCACCACCTCCTGGCTACCCACTGATTTCTTAAAACTTTAGTCTTAGGCACTGGGCAGCAAAAGGACCCTGTCTTCTAAGGACTTTCTTCACTGACTGTACTATTGTTATGATGAAATACCATAACCAAGGCAACTTAGGGAAGAAAAAGTTTATTTTGGCATATTCTTATCTAAAGGGATAAAAACCCATTATAGGAAGGCATAGTAGCAGGCAGCTAAGAGATCAGATCCTGAACCACTAGCTTGAAACAGAAAAACAAAACTAGGAGATTTGTATTTGAAAAGCCTATCCTCAGCTGGGCATGGTGGCACACGCCTTTAATCCCAGCACTCTAGAGGCAGAGGCGGCCATATCTTGAGTTCAAGGCCAGCCTGGTCTTCAAACTAATTTCCAAGACAGCCAGAGCTAAAAAGGGAAACCCTGTCTCGAAGAAGAAGGGGAAAAAAAAAAAAAAAAAAGCCTAGCCTCAGTGACATATCCCTGCAGGGCATTCTTCTTAAATCTTCCCAAACAGTTCCCAACTGGGGGCCACATATTCAAATATCTGAGCCTGTGGGGGGACAGGACAGACACTAAAGTGGAAGCACTGTCCCACCAGGTCCAGACAAACCCACACTCGGGCTGCTGCATATCTTTCCCCCTAGGTCACATCCAGCTTGGATTCCATCTACTCTAGTGCCAGGTTATAGGCTCACTCAAAGTGGGAGGCTACCTCCACCTGCCATCTCAGGAGCTCCCACAGATCCTAGTCCAGAGCACCAGTGCGTCCAGTGAGTCACAGGGTCTCAAAATGAAAACGTCACATTTCCCTTATATATGGTCTTGCATATTTGCATACATGACTGAAAAGCAAGGTCTTCAGAATCACATGGGGTTCTGTTTTCAGAAAAACACATGTCCCTGTTGTTGTCAAGCATACTGAGTCCCAAGTACCCATCCACAGTGGGCACAGGGCTCCCCAATCACTGCAGAGACACCTGCACTATCCAAACCAGTTACTAAAGATATTCACCAAAGCCAAGATAGTCCTTTACAAATATGTATGCCAAATACACACAGAATATACTATTTCAAAGAAATCAATCACACTTTAAACCTAAACTATTGTACTTCATTATTCTTCCAAATTATCTTTGAATTTTGTTTTATTAGGCAGGGTGGCACTTATAGCCCTGGTTAGCCTGGAACTCAGAGGTTCTTCTGCCTCTTCCTCCCAAGTGTTGGGTAGCATGCACTAAGATGCCAGGGCACCTCTCTGAATTTTTAAAGTAAACTACAAAATGCAAACATATAAAAGTTGGAATAAGAATAAAAATCATGGTGGTTTAAATAAGAGATCAACCATGGACTGCTTTTCCCCAGTGTACTGTGCTTTTCAACAGGAAAACCAAACAAACATTAAGAATATTTCCAAGCAGAGTCAGTCATAGTAGTTCATAGATCCTGGCACTCAGGGTTGGTAGAGGCCAGGCGGTGGTGGCGCACACCTTTAATCCCAGCACTTGGGAGGCAGAGGCAGGCAGAGCTCTGAGTTCGAGACCAGCCTGGTCTACAGAGTTCCAGGACAGCCAGGGCTACTCAGAGAAACCATGTGTAGAAAAACAAAGAAAAAGAAAAAGGCTGGGTTGGATGACTCACTAGGAGTTCAAGGCCAGCCTAACACCATAATAAATTCCAAGTCTGCCTAGCCTATAGAGGAAGAACATGTCTGAAAACAAAATAAAACAAGTATTTACACCAGGTGTAGTAGTGCACTGTGCAATCCAAGTCCTAGATGGCAACAGGAAGATTTCCAGGGCAAGGTCACCTTGGTCTCCAATCAGACTGTCTCAAAAATATAAAAATAAAAAATATTTCAGCCTCAGCATAATTATTCTTGTACACACATGCACGTACGTGTATTTGTTTAAATTTAAAATTAATTTGGGCGGTTAGTCTTGGCACAGTGGTTAAGAGCACTGGCTATTCTTTCAAAGGACCCAGGTTCAATTCTCAGGACAAACATGGCAGCTTAAAACTGTGTAACTCCAGCTCCAGGGAATCCAAAGCCCTCTTCTGGCCTGTGAAGGCACCAGGCACACATGTGGTACACAGACATACATTTGCAGGTAAAACATCTATACACATGAAATAAAAATAAAATTTAAAAAAAGATTTAAAAAATAAGTTGGGGCTGGAGAGATGGTTCATCAGTTAAGAACATGTACTGCTCCTTCAGAAGACCTGAGTTTAGTTCCCAGCACCTCTGTCAGATGGTTTGTGGCGATATTTTATTTGTACTGAAATGTGATTTTATTTGTATATTAATAAAGTTGCCTTGGGGTCAGAACAAGCCTTAGCAGAAGCTGGGCGGTGGTGGTGCACGCCTTTAATCCCAGCATCTGGGAGGCAGAGCTAGACGATCTCTGTGTGTTCAAGGATACAGGCAGCATGGAGACACATGCCTTTAATCTCAATACCAACCATAGAAGACCTGGAGGTCTGTACAGACAGGCAGTGATGAGGAGTCATGTGGCTGGGAAAATGAAAAAGCACAACAGAAAGTCTATATAAAAGACAGGACACAGGAAGTAGGTCTCTTGCAGAGAGGAAAGACAGAGCAGCAGTGAAGGGTTAAGGTTTTCAGCTCTCAGCTATTGCTCTGACCGCTTGGCTTTTAACTCTGCAATTGGCTCTGTGTTTCTTATTTAACAAGACGATTACATCTACAATGGTTCATAACCACCTTTAACTCCAGCTACAGAGGATCCTCTGATGCTTCTGAGGACACCTACCCTCACATACCAACACACAGACACATAAGTTTTTTTTAATCTAGAATTTTTAAATTTAATTTGAAATAAAAAAAAAAAAAAAAAACAATAAAAAAGAACTTGTAGGCCAGCAAGATGGCTCACTGGTAAGGGCCCATGCTGCCACACTTGATAATCTGAGTCTGATACCCAGGACCACACAGTTGAGAGACCTGACTGGGGAAACTGTTGTCCTCTGGCCTCCGTGTGTGCTGTGGCAGATGTAAACAAGGCACACACATAAACAAATGTGATTTTACTTATTTATTTATTTGTAGACAGAGTCTCTATTAGCCCTGGCTGTCCTGGTACTCTCTATGTAGACCAGGCTGACCTTGAACTCAGAGATCCACCTGCCTCTTAGCAACAAATGTAATTTAAACTAATTTTATTTTATGTGTATGTGTATTTGCCTGCATGTATGTCTGCTCACTATGTGCATGCCTGGTTATCAGAGCCTTCAGAAGAGGGCATCTGATGCCTAAACTAGAGTTACAAATGGTTGGAGTTATAATCTGGATGCTGCAAATTGAAGCTAGGTCGTGTCTTCAAGAGCAACAAGTGCTCTTAACCTGAGACTGTTAATTTTTTTTAAAAGTAAGTGAACTTTGTAGCCAAGCAGTGGCCTGTGCTAGAACACCCTTTCAAGGCTATAAAATACAGCATACACACATATCAATCAAGTAAAAAGCACAGCTCTTATCAGTATCTCCAAAAACTGAAAGCAGTTAAAAACTTCAGTCTGTGGTAAAAGCTACACTAGCAATGATTGAGAAAGGAATCCCTGGGGAATAATTAGCATTTCCTGGAGAGCAAAGTTGTTTTTCAAGCACAGTAAATGATAACTTTATCCAACCACAGAAGTAAATGAAATTGTTTTGTACCACAACTGACAGTCCCTATGAGGCTCACTTGTCACTGTATGTGACCTTGTAATTTCTTAAAAACCGAACATCTTTTGTTCTGTTTTTCGTTTTATGAGACAGTGTCTCTCCATGCAATCCAAACTGGTTTAGAGTTTACTACAGTCTAACTGAGCCTGGAACTCAAATTTCTACCTAGTGTCTTAGCCCCTAGAGTGCTGGGATTACAGGTTGTAGCCACCACACCTGGCTAAAGATGCTTTTTAAAAAATATTGTGTTGAAGGTATCCAGTTTCCCCAGATTTCTAAGGTTCTGGACAGTTTCTAAATCCTTCATGTTTGGAGTTTTCCATTTTTAGGCTACAAAAATACTGGGAAAAGAATACTGATAGGCTTAAGACAGTACCCTCAAAACTTTTTGGCACTAAAAAACGTGAACAACAACAAAAACTAACAGACATCTATTCTTCATTTAAGATGGGTATTTCAGTTCAGGCCAGTTTTTCTACCACACACAGCTTAAGCTCTCCCTTGGGTGCAAACTCCCCGATGATTATGAACAACTTATGCAAACTCCCAGAAGGCACAGAGCCCATAAAACTTCCACCCACCAACACAGGTGGTGATGGTAGGGAGAGCCGAAGGTTGATGACTGAAATGACGGTCTGTGTCCTGGGAGTCCCATGTCAAACTGGACAAAGGGTTGTGGGGTCGGAATACCAGTGCACGGGATCTGACAGTATGAAGGCAGGCATGGGTGGGCCAGCAGGTTAAATATCTCTGGTGGAGTTTGCGGATGTGGTCCAGTTCTGGTAGTGGGTATTAAACTAGGGTGGGTCCCTAAGTCTAGGTTCTGGCTGTAGGTCTTGGCTATGGATAGTGAATGGGTACTGGTGGTGAGTCTAGCCTTGCTCCTGCATAGCGGTCAGGATCCTTCCCTGATGGTGACCAAAGGTCTGGTTCAGGGTCTGATCCGGCTCGGAGGTAGCTGACGTGGGTCTGAGTCCTGCCTGCTCCCGGGTAGTGGGTCCCTCCCTCCTTACGGGTGGCTAGTGTGGGTCAGGTCCAGGCCGCAGCCCCCGCCCCGCCACTCACACGCGCGGCAGCTGCAGCGGCGGCGCCCCGCGCCGCTGGAACACCCCGTCCACGAACACGCCGTTCTTGCCGAGACAGCGCAGGTAGAAGTCGCCGCCCGCGTCCGGCCGGGGCTGCGCGGGTTCCGGGGAGGCAGCGCTATGGCCGCCACCCGGGGGCGTGAAGATCTCCAGGTGGCGCCGCGAGATGAAGCTCGAATGACCCATGCTCACATCTACCGAGCCCTGCGACGAGTTGCGCCCGATGGTCACCGAACGCTTCTTCATGAGGTACTCGAACTCCCGGCCTTCGAGCCGCGCCACGGCCCAGCCGCCCGGCGGGGATCCGCCGCCCCCGGCCCCGCCGCCCGCGGGAGGGGCGCCCGCGCCCGAGAGCGCCGCCGCGGCCGCCATCGCCTGCGAGGCCCGGCCGATCCGCGCGGGCGCCCTAGCGGGCCGAGGCCCGGGCGCGGTCGTGGGCCGCGCGAGCCGAGCACGGTCGCCTAGACCGCCGGCCGGCGAGGAGAGCTGCGAGGGCGGGAGCTCGCACGGCCGCGCGCCGGGCCCTACGACGGACGGGCACGCTGGCCAATAGGCACGGCGCACGCAGTGGGGCTACCAAGCCCGGCCAATGGTGAGCTGCGCCGCCGAGCGCCCGCACGTCCGGCGGCGTCGCGCGACGCAGGTTGGCCGCGGCGTCGCGGAAAACCCGGGACGGATAAGGAGCTGGCGTGGGGCCGCGCGCGTTCGGGGGATGAGCTGGGGGTCCAAGGTCACGACGGGCGCGGGTGCGCCCCGAGTGCGGGTGGCCACTCTTTTACTCCACCCTCGGCTGCGTAGAGCCACGCACGCTGCTCGGGAACCCGCCGAATTGACTGGCGTGCCACCGCTCACGGCTGTACTTCAAAACTACCCTAGTATACTATTTCTGCACTCGGTAATTCATACCAATGACTGCAGAAATCTTAGCATTTTGCCAGTTCGTGTGTGTGAGACCCCATCTTTCCCATTAAACAAGAAACCACTACGGGGGCACGTGAGAACAGCAGGGCCGTGCCGATTGAGCAGGCTGTGAGGGGCTCATGAAGCCAGTGCCAATACAGAGGTGAAGCTTAGGCCCCAGTGTCTTTTCCAGAACCGAAGGGCAGTCGGTGCACCTGCTTTGGCTCTGCTGAGGGAGGCACGTGGTCATGAAGAACGTCACACCAATATGGTGGCCCCAAGGTGCAGGCGATGGGATGCAGTGTTCTCTGAGGCACAAAAGGAGTTCAGGTCAGGGATAGTGTAGTGGAAAGGTTGAGAACAGGCTGGACTTAATCTGCACAGGATAAAACCGACATTCTCGGCAAGAGCTTCTAGAGGCCCCAGAACATTTTGCATTTTAATTCATTCTCTGTGTCTTTCGATGAATGTAATGGAAATCAACGTCTCTATAACATTTACACATCTTATTTGACATATATGTCTGTAATTACAGTGTAAATTCCTAAAGGTTCAAACTGCTTTGTACTATAAATATGGAGGAAGATAATTCATTATTCATTTAGGGATTATAGATGATGTAGAGATAACCATGGGAATGATAACTAGGTAAGAGTCTAGAGATAAAACACAGTCAAAGGAAAAGGCATAGTCAAGAGCAAGAAATGATTTGCCATCACTGTTGACACCGTTTTAAGGTTTTGCAGCATGCTTCAAACATCTATCTGTAACAGGGCTAAATCTCTTTCCACTCTCCACCAATTTTTGTCCAATAACTTTTCACAGGACCCTGGCTATTACTGGCATATAAAATAAACATGCAACCAATTATGTTGCTTTGTTTGGCTTTTGTGGTTGGTTTTGGTACTTTTTGTGGGGAGAGAAAGACAGAGTCTTATTCTATAGCCCTACTTACTATGTAGGCCAGGATCACCTAGAACCCAGGGATCCACCCATTTCTACTTCCCAAGTGTCAGGATTAAAGGCATATTCCACTATATCTGGCCAAATCAAACACTTATAATAATTCATAGATATTTATTTTCAGGCAATTATTCAATGTAAATATGAGTTTATATTTTATTAGATTAAAACAAATCTGCATACTAATAGGATGCATGTGCTTGTCTATTTATGTGTATGTATTGTATAAGAGTGAATGCTTCCCAGTGCGGACGTGTGGACACAGGGACTGATGTCAGGATGTCTTCTTCTATGGCTTTTCTCCCTTGTCTTTTTGAGACAAGATCTCTCAATGAACTTGGAGTTCACCATTTTGGCAAGGCTGGCTGACCAGTGAGTTCCCAGGATCTGCCTGCATGTACTTATTCCTGTGCCCCACTCCCTCCTGTGCCCCATTCCCACCCAGCTGAATATTGGATCCTGCAGGACATAGAACATCCTTGATGATTTTCAGAGTTAATCCGTATGCTTTGTTTGTTGGAGATAGGGTGTCACTATGTAGCCCTGACTGGCTTGGAATTCAGTCACCTTTTTCTGCACCCCAAGTACTGAGATTTAATGTATACTCCAGCAAATTTTGATTTTCTGATTATCACTACTAAGAACACTGCTACAAAATGGCAGAAGTATTTTTTTGTTTGTTTGTTTGGTTGGTTTTTCGAGACAGGGTTTCTCTGTGTAGCTTTGCACCTTTCCTGGAACTCGCTCAGTAGGCCAGGCTGGCCTCGAACTCACAAAGATCCGCCTGGCTCTGCCTCCCAAGTGCTGGGATTAAAGGCATGCGCCACCACTGCCTGGCAATGTTTAAGATCAATTCAATAGTTGGAAATACTTTCTCCAAAAACAAATGTAAAACAAAATTCCTGATACCTATTTGAGGGGTTAAAATTGACTGACATAAAGACCAGGCAATGATGTGAAGCAACTGAGAAATTTGTGAGACACTATGGGAGCTGGTTGGCTTCCTTTTCTTCCTTTCAAACTACTTTTTTGAAACAAGGTATCATGTACCCCAGGCTGTCCAAAGACACTGTTTGAGGATGACCTTGAACTTCTGGTTCTAACTCCACCTCCCAAAACCTGGGATAAAAAGCACTTATTGTGCCTGTTTATGTGGTGCTCAGGATGGACCTAGGACATTATGCATGCTAGGCAAGGAAAATACCTTTTTAAAATAAACTTCACAGATGAATAATATCATTCCAAATTGAATTTTAAAAATAGTCTAGGTTTTGCCTTCCTTTTTTTTTTTTTTTTTTTTTTAGCCGAGGATTGAACCCAGGGCCTTGCGCTTGCTGGGTAAGCACTCTACCACTAAGCTAAATCCCCAGCCTTCCTTTTTGTTTTTTTAAGACAGTGTTTCTGTGTCACCCTGGCTGTCCTGGAACTCGCTCTGTCAACCAGGCTGGCCTCAAACTGAGAGATTTATCTGCCTCTGCCTCCTGAGTGCTTAGATTAAAGGAATGCATTATCACTGCCCAGTTTATTTCTTGTTTGTTTATGAGATAGTCTCACTGTGTAGCCCTGGCAGGACTGGAACTTGCTATGTGGACCAAGTTAGCCTGGAACCACAAAGATCCACTTGCCTCTGCCTCCAGTGCTGGTATTAAAGGTTTAAGATTTTTTTTATTGGTGTGCCAGGTACATTACAGAGGACAGAAGAGGATATCAGATCCTCTGGAGCCACAGTTAAAAAGTGGTTAAGTCACCAGGCATTGGTGGTGCATGCCTTTAATCGGGGCAATCAGGAGGCAGAGGCAGGTGGATCTCTGTGAGTTTGAGGCCAGCCTGATCTACAAAGCAAGTTCCAGGAAAAGCTCCAAAGCTACACAGAGAAACCCTGTTTCAAAAAGGCTAAAAATAATTAAATAAGAGTGGTTAAGTCACCTGATGTGGGTCCTGGGAACCAAACTTGGGTCCTCTAAAAAAGCAGCATTACCTGCTGAGCAATCTCTCCAACCACCGCTATTCCTAAATTTACTGTCAGGGTTTGAAAGAGAATGTTACTGGGCATGGTGGCTCATGCCTGTAGCCCCAGCACTTAGGGGATGATAGACGCAGGAGAATCAGTTCAAAGCAAGCCTTCACTAAATATGACTGTATCTCAAAGCAAAACAGGAGAGAGGGAGTTGGAGGGAAGGAAATGGGGTGGTGGAGGGAGATGGGAATGTGGCTGGGCATAGTGGTACATGCCTGTCTCAAAAACACAGAAGGTGGAAGAAAAGAAGCAGGAAGGAAGGCTGAAGGAAAGGGGATTTGGGGATTTTTTTGTTTTGTTTTGTTTTTTGAGATAGCATCTCTACTATTTAGTTCTAGCTAGTCTGAGACTATGTAGACTAGAACAGCCTCCAACTCAGAGATCCAGCCACCTTTACCTTATAAATGCTGTGATCAAAGGTGTATGCCCCATATCTGGATGAAAAGGCATGATTCTGAGACTTCCTCTATAAAAATTTCTCCAGCAGTGATGTGAGCCTGTAGTCACATCTACTTGGTTGGCTGAGTGGATCTCTTGAGCCAGAATTCAAGGCCAACCTGGCACCAGGTTGTTTCAGGGGGTTGGAGGTGTAGTGAAAGGAAAGGAGAAAGGGAAAGGGGAGAGGAAGAAAGAGAAAAAGCAGAGAGGGAGGCAGGAAAAGAAGAGAGAAACAGAGCTGGGGGACATAGCTCAGCTATCAGAGCCTGCTTAGTATAGTCCAGACTCTGGACTCAGCCCCAACACTATACACAGGGTACGGTAGTGTGAATCTATAATCCTAGCACTTGGGAAGTAGAGGCATGAAGATCAAAATGAAAACCTCAAGGCCAGCCCAGGCTACAAGGTGAGCTCAAAGCTAGCTTGGGTGACTTAGTGAGACCTTGTCTCAAAATAGAGTATAAGAGAAGGCTTTTGTGTGTATTAGAGATGTAGCTCAGTGGTAGCTTTTGCCTAGCACATGATATACCTGAGTTCCATTCCCAGCACTAGACAGACAGACAGATAGAAACACACACACACACACACACACACACACACACACACACACACACACACACACTTACACACTTAAGCAAGACTGACCCAGGGATCTAGAAAGATGGCTCAGCAGTTAGCTCTTGCTGTTCTTCCAAAGGACCAAAAGTTTAATTCCCACCTTACAAGTGCCTGTTAACTCCATCTCCAGGACATCCAACACCCTCTTCTGACCTCTGTGGATACCCATACACACCTGACTTTCACTCACATAGACACACATACACACACATAAATAAAAGTCATAATAAATCTTTTAAAAACTGCATTCAGTTTACATCCATTTCAACTTAGTATTTACAAGACACATTCTCAGGTAATACTGTGCTTCATGAAAGGTGAGATGTGAGGCATTTTCTCTGCCATAATGGACTGCACCCTTTCAAATAGTAAGCCAAAGTAAATTCTTCAGGCAATTTCCAATCTGTAGATGCAGAAGGGAACCCACATGTAGTACGCCACGTGCATTACCCTTACAGCTAGCTGTACCACTCAGATGAGTGCTGCACCCACTCAGCACCTGCAACTCAGCTGCCAGCTGCAATGCCAACTTCTGTGGTTGGCTCACTTGAAATGCACCTGGTAAGCCCAAGTGTCAACCAGTGAGTAGGGCACATACTGAGTCAAATCTTGTAGCAATCCCAAGTGTACATTACAAGGAAGAATGCAGTGAATCTTTGCCCCCCAATTTCTCCTTTTGTGGTTTTAGAGATGAACTCGGTGCCCAGGTTCAACAGGCACACATTCTGCTCCTGAACTATGGCCCCCACCCTGACAGAACCATTTCTAAATTTCCTGTAAAAGAAACCCAATTTGTTGTTTTTGTGACAGAATTCCATCGTGTATAAGCATGGTTATCCACAGTGGCGTAAACCAATACATCTCAGGCCAGGTAGGAAACAAACTAAGAAATTGGTCCTCTGCCAAGCTAGACCATAGGCACTGTAAAAGAGAGTACTGGCTAAATAAGAATCTGGGATTGTGTTGTCTTCTCGTGTTAGATCCAGTCACTCATCAGGAGACACTGTCTACTCTGACTACAGTTGTCATGCTGCTTTAACCAGGTCTTGTCTGTCAAAGCCTTGCTCACTTTGTGCTTAAACTGTTTTTGTTTTTGTTTTGGGTTTTTTCAAGACAGGGTTTCTTTGTGTAGCCCTGGCTGTCCTGGAACATGCTCTTTAGACCAGGCTGGCCTTGAACTTAAGAGATTCACCTGCCTTTGCCTTCCAAATGCTGAGGTCACAGGCATGTGCCACCACCACCCTGTTCATGCTTCCACTGTGATGGATGAACAGAAAGACACTTGCAGTCTTGAAAAGCTCACAGGGCCATAACCTAGCATCAGCAAAACAGAAGGCCCTACATCTCATATCTTAGCACCTAGCCTCAGCTGCTGTCATGAATAGTGCCATGAAGTTTTTAGGAAGTCAATCCCTTTCTACATTGACTCTCAGTGCCCTGAGCCTGCTGGGCATCCTCCTGACCTATCAGGAAGGGACTAGAAACAAGGTAATATCATTCAGGCTAGGGTATGGTAAGGGGGGCAAATTGCAGGGTGTAGTCTAGGATAGGCAGAACAGCATCTGGGTCCTTCAACTCTACATTCAGACCCTGTTGCATTGTTTATTTCAAAATCAGTTACTTTGGGGGATAGACACCAAGGCATATGGACTGAAAGCAAAAAATAGTAATTTACAACAGTGGTTCTCAACTTTCCTAATGCTGCAACCCTTTAATACAGTTCCTCATGTTGTCCTGACCCCCAACCATAAAATTCTTTCCATTGGTACTTCATAACTGTAATATTGCTACTATTATGAATCATAATGTTCATATCTGATGCTCAGGATATCTGATATGCAACCCCTATGGGAGAGTTAAGACCCACAGGTTAAAAACTGCTGGTTTACAACATACCCAGCTATGCTCTTAGACAGACTCACGGGAGTAATAAAACATAAACCAAAGCTGACAACACTGAGGAGTCAAGGTAATCACATACATGAGCAAAATTCAAGTGCTTTAAAAAAAAACCACCTCTGCTTCTTCAGGCATTATCTCCTGGATGAACTCTAGTATGTGGCACATGATTGTGTAGATTTTGTCATTGGGCAGCTATTTCTGTGTGTGGATACACCAGTTCCCTTTCTAAGGCATGTTCACAGCAGCAGTAGTGAGGGCTGAAGGGATGATGCCACAGAGCAGTTTGCTTTGTGGAGCTGAGGGGGCAAGCCAGGCCCATTTGTATGAAAAGACAGCCTTGCCGGGTGGTGGCGGCGCATGCCTGTAATCCCAGCACTCGGGAGGCAGAGCCAGGTGAATCTCTGTGAGTTCGAGGCCAGCCTGGTCTACCAAGTGAGTTCCAGGAAAGGCGCAAAGCTACACAGAGAAACCCTGTCTAAAAAAACCAAACCAACCCCCCCCCCAAAAAAAAAAAAAAAAAAAAAAGACAGTCTTGTTTATGCCAAAAGGCTCTGGGGAGGAGTTTAGAGGAGGCTGGACATTAGAAAGCAGTTTCATCCATTCCAGGGTTCATGGAACCTCAGCTCTATCTTCCTGCCCCATGAAGGTAACTGATGAGCTGGACCTCCTTAGAACCCCAAAACCTAAGTGGGCTATCCTCTTAATTTTCCACTCTACTCATTTATTTTTAAATATACATTGGATCAAATCAGGTCCTCATATATGCTAAGTTAGTGTTCCACTCCGTGGATAGCTGAAACTCTTCATCCACCTTTCCCCTGCTGTGAGATGAGTTCAATGCAAAGCTGAATGCACAGGTCAAGTAGAACCTGACTCACCCACCAATGATTCAGCTTGCCAAGAGTTGTAGTAGCTGCTGACCTTTGGTGACTACGAAGAGCATGGCTCACTGTTACTACAACTTAAAATTAGTAGAATTTTCTTTAAAATTACTTTTTGGGGGGTGGCACAAATGCTACCATGGTGCCTGTGGATAATTTATGGGAGTTGGTCTCTTCTTCCACCAAGTGGGCTCCACAGATCAAACTAAGGTTCGTACCATCTTACTGGCCCTAGAATTCAAAATTATTTTAAAAATGTACAAGTAAAAGAGCCAAACTGGGCAGGAAGACTGGGCCTGTGCAGAAGCCATAGTTAGCTACCTTACAGCAGTCTGCTCCTTCCTGATATCCTCATTTCTGCAGCAACAATCTGAGGCTCATGGATCACAACTCCAGGGGCCTGAGTGTTTAAGAACACATTTTGAGATGGGCGGTGGTGGCACACGTCTTTAGTCCTAGCACGGAGGCAAAGGCAGGCGGATCTCTGTGAGTTCAAAGCCATCCTGATCTACAGAGAGAGATCCAGGACAGCTAAGGCTACACAGAGAAACCCTGTCTAAAAAAAAAAAAAAAAGAACACATTTTGGATTAAAAACAAAAACAAAAACGAAAGACAGGGTTATTATGTCCCTGGCCTCACTCTTTGGGATCTTTCTTATAATTTTGGATTAAAAGAATACTCAGAGAGGAAAAATACTTCTCCTATGTGAAAACATTCCACTCCCTCACACACTATAAAGACAGCACCACGTGAAACTGCATGTTGCGGAGGAGTGCTGCCAAAACTGGAGCGACCCATTGTTGTTGAGGCGTCCACCACTCTCCACTCAGAGCTGTCCCCTCCTGCCCTCCTGGTTTTGTCACCACTTGATATCCAAGCTGTCTGTGCAGGCCTCCAAGCTCTGGTATGTGGTGTGCAGCACCTCCTGGACTTTGGGGGACTCAGTACCCTCCAGCCACTCCTGGTACAACTCCTGCACACGTGCACTGCTCTCGGGGGGCCGCACAGGGATGCTGGAGTAGGTCCCTTCCATTTGCCGCAGTAGTGCACGATCTGTGTGGCCGTCCTCTCTCTGTGCTTGGCCTCTGCCATTTAAGCATCCTGAAAGATACACATAGGTGGACCTCTTCTTCCCAGTTACAAGGGAACTGCACATCAAGGGACACAGTTGGTAGCAACAGAAGCATGAAACAGGTAGTACCATGTGACTTAAGCTTGTTTCTGGGGCTCATAGTATTCTCTGAGGTTATCATGGAGCCTGCCCAGGAGGAGAGCCCTGGATGTTCTTTAATTTTACCATATACATTACCCATAAACTGTTTTTCTTTTTAATAATTTATTTATTTTTATTTTATGTACATTGGTGTTTTGCCTGTATATCTGTGTAAAGGTGTCAGATCCCCTGGAACTGGAACCACAGACAGTTGTATGCTGCCATGTGGGAGCTGGGAATTAAACCTGGATCCTCTGGAAGAGCTGTCACTGCTCTTAACCTCTGAGCCATCTCTCCAACCCCACCATAAACTGGTTTTACCTAAAAGTCTTTAGAAGTGGGCAGCTTTCTCCTATCGGGATTCCTGGCATCTTCTGATAATTACCAAAGAGCATGGAATGGCTGAAAAGCTATGAACACAACTACTTGCACACAGTGTTGTCAGTGTGCAGGCCCAACAAGGCTGCATTAGGGCTGAATGAGCTATGAGCTCTCCATGAGTATCCCAGCCATGTAGTCTAAGTAAGTATGTGTCTCCTACTGTCAGTACTACCCACTCTTAAACCCGAAGATCACACACTCACACACACACACACACACACACACACACACACACACACACACATACACACACATACACATATACACACACACATACACACACACCAAAATGCATTAAGTACTTAGGAGTGGGAATAGCTTGGAGGTAGAGTGTGTGTCTAGAAGGCTCAAGTTCCTAGTTTCCACTCCTAGCATCAAGACTTTCATTTAAAAGAACCAGGAGATAGGCTGGGAATGCAAAGCTCAGTGGAAAGCTATATGAAAACACTTACCTACCAGATACAATGCTTTGAGTTCAGACTGCAGCACCAGTGGGGAAAAAACAGGAACAAATTCCCACCTGGTTAAACTTCACTCTCCACTGATCCAAGCCACATGACAGCTGGACTTTTGATGTCCACTTTTTCAGTGGGCATGTACCCACTTCCTCTTCTTTCCAGGCCTATGCACAGTTTTCCCCAGAAAACAAGATGGGCCCTCCCAGAGGCTCTACCCACCAGCCATCTTGTCTCTGCTCACTGCAGCACAGGGTTCCAACAGGAAAAGTAGCTGCTCCTGCTCTCATCCCCCTCTCAAATGCTGGCCACTGGCAGCTTCCCTCCTATAGAAGATCCTGTAGGACACAGACTAGAAATATAGGCCTCTCCTTTGTTTCACTCTTTACAGATCCTTTCTTCATTTCTGATGGTACACCTCGCCTGGCTCCCTCTGGGCCTTTGAGAACTCTAGTGTTCCTACTTGAGTACCTTTTATCACCCCAAACTCAGGATGACCCAGGCATTCCTGGTCTTGAGACAGCTCCTTCACACCCAGAGCACTTCAGATCGGAGGCTCCCCTCATTCTCCAATACCTATACCTTCTCTATCAGCAAAAGATTCCAGGCACTACATCCTATCTTAGCTCTGGCCTGCTCTCATTTCTCTCCACCCTAGATGAGAACTTTCCTCACCTGCCTGGGTCTTTACACCTGGATGGTTAATTTCCCTTTGCAGCAGGGAACACTCAGAGAGCAAATACCATCTGTGCTTTCCTACTGCCACTTTTCACAGGGTCAGCTTCTACTCATAGTCCCTATGTACCAACTCCATGTTAGTGACCTTAGGAGCTGGTTCCCATCTGGTACCACGTGGGGGTCCCATATGGCACTTACAAGGGAGTGTCTAAGGATACAACTTTCCACTTTTCACACTACAATTGAGGGAAGGGAACCTTCATGGCTGAGGATGGCATGCCATGGCATGAGGAAGCAACCTGCCCTGCAGTAGTGGCCATTAGTGGACCTCTGCACCCCTTACCTCTGGGACATGCGAGGACCTCCACGAAGTGGTATGGGAATTTGCCCTTCTTGAGCTTCAGGATCATGTTCTGGATATTGCGAAAGCCGTATGCTGCAGCAAAGCGCAGTAACACCTCCCCATTCTTCTCAAGGGTAACCTCATGGAAGTCTTTGTTTCTATAAACCAATACAATGAATTTTAATGGTCAGTGACCTAAAGACCACTCCTGTTCGTTTGAGGTACAGTCTTACTATGTGGACCAGGCTGACCTTGAACTCACTCACAATTCTTCCTCAGTTTCCCCAGTGCTATGTTTACCTTACCCACCCATTCAATTTAAGTTTTGAATGTTACCAAGATAATTTCAACAGGAAGAAACACAAAAGGCCTTTTCTGTCCAGTGCTGCTTTACCATAAGAGCAGCCACTGGGAGAATAGCCGTGCATACCACCTCTGTCAGGCACACTGCACATGCTGCACAGAGGCCACAGACATCACACCCTGGGGAGGGCTCATCTGTCAGCACCACTCCTGGGTACACCAGCCGTAGATATGCTGGCTCAAACCTTAGTGCACGGTAGGTGATCTCCTCTACGTGCTCGCCAAACAGCTCTTTGGCTGCATGTCTGAAGACGTGGGCCAGATGCCCATCCGAGCTCACTCCATCGTGACGCCGTACTGCCACCTCCTTCACATCTCCAAACCTCAAACAGATAGGATAAAATCATTAGTGCTGATAAAGAGGCAACATGTATGTACTTTTGTGTGTCAACCTGGCATGCAAGCTAGAGTAATCAGAGAGGAAGAAGCATCAGTTGAGGAAATGCCACCAGCTGTAAGGCATTTTCTCAATTAGTGATCAATGGGGGAGGGCCCAGCACATTTGTGGGTGGTGCTATCCCTGGGCTGGTGGTCATGGGTTCTATAAGAAAGCAAGCTGAACAAGCCAGGGGAAGCCTGTAAGTAGCACTCCTGCATGCTTCTGCATCAGCTCCTGCCTCCAGGATCCTGCCCTGTTTGAGTTCCTGTCCTGACCTCCTTCAGTGGAAGTGTAAGCCAAATAAACCCTTTCCTCCCCAACTTGCTTTTTGGTCATGGTATTTCATTACAGCAATAGAAACCCTGACTAAGACAAAGTACTAACTCAGTTTTTATAGGAACAGGATCCAGGGAGCCACTAAAGATTAGTCCTTTACAGGTATTTAAACTTTGGGGAGCCACCATGTGGGTGCTAAGAACCAAACTTGGATCCTCTGAAAGAGCAGTAAATGCTCTTAACCCACTGAGTCACCTCTAAATGTCTCCAAAAGCATGTTTTCTTCTTTCTTTCTTTCTTTTCTTTCTTTCTTTCTTTCCTTTCTTTCTTTCTCTCTCTCTCTCCCTCCCTTTCTCCCTTTCTCCCTTCCTTCCTTCCTATTTATTTATTTATTCATTTATTTATTTTGGTTTTGGTTTTTCAAGACAGGTTTTCTCTGTAGCTTTGGAGCCTGTCCTGGAACTCGCTTTGTAGACCAGGCTGGCCTCGAACTCACAGAGATCCGCCTGCCTCTGCCTCCCAAGTACTGGGATTACAGGCGTGCGCCACCACCGCCCAGCAACATACTCTTAATAAGGTCTAATGATCAACATGAAATGTCATCTTACATCTAGCCCAAGATTGCAAGTGGGGCTATCTCATGGGGTTCACTCATTTGCTTCTTTGTACAGCTACATATGCATTCAGGGCAGGACAGTGGTGTGGTGACTTAAGCATGTCCAAGCAGAATGAGGACCCTGGTCACCCTGGGTCATCAGGTACTCCAGCTGTTGTAATTCTACAAACTTCTACCTCACCTCCCATAAAAGGGGACACAAACGTGGTACCCAGGCCAAAGGTTGTTCACTTGGTCTTTGCATTATACTTTGTATGGGACCCAAGGATGCAGCAAAAGCCAGTCCTAGCTGGGCATCAGGGTCAAGATGGGAAACAGAAACCTAGCAGCTGTGTTCTTGTTGCAAAGAGATCAGAGGGGAGCCACAGTGTTAGATGTGTGGCTCTGCTCCACACAGCTTATATGATTGCCTTTCTTCCTGAAGGATAGAGTAAGCTCCCAAATCCCCTGGCAGTACTAGAGAATAGTGTCCCAGTCCAGGATCCTGCCTGAATCCATTTCAAACCACTGTCCTGCCCTGAATGCATATGTAGCATATGGCAACTTACAAAGAATCCACAGCAGTGTCTTTCACAGAGAGGTCACTTTGCTCCATTATCTGAGCAATTTCACCTGGAGAGAAACAAGAGGCATGAGTTACTGAAAGGAAGACATGTGGCCCAGAATTCTGGGCCAGGCTTTGCTTCTCTAAGAGAAAGTCTACATTAGAAACCTAGGACCCATCCTTACTGTATAACCTATTATTTTATTTATCAGCAGCCCCTTGCCAGGAAAAAGTAATGCTAACATCAGAAAAGCACTTAAAAAAAAAAGTGAAAACAGAATGCTCTTTTGGACCCTGAACTGAGGTAATTCTGTAGTTGCTTCACACTGCCTCAAACTGGAAGCCTGTGTGTGCACACCACACTGCTATGTTGTGACACATGGAAACTGTGCATCAAAAGCTGCTCAGAACCAGAAGCACTTTGTATACCACCTTCTTTCTACATAAGGATTCCCAAGAAAAACCCCTGGTAAAGTCCCCTAGACACCATCAACATACAGCACAGGTTGAGTTCTCAGTGTGGTTCTAAGTCAGTCCCCTGAAGGTTCTTACTCCATCAATGTAAGCAGAGACACTGGGCCCCTGCTCAGGAAGTATAGGACAGCACCACTGAACACCCTGCCCTCCCTGTCACACTCTTTCACCTTGGTCAAAGCTAGAATCTCGGAGAGGTTCGGAGGAAGAGGACTCCTGATTTCAAGGTCATCCTGAGAGAAAACCAGGCCACTTGACCCTGGTCTAAACACCTTCAAGGATCAGTTTTCAGAGTCTGATTCAAGTGGAGAAGCCTGGATCCTAACACGCTCCCCATAAGTGCTCTTGGCCTTCTTTCTTCTGAAAAGCTCCCAGGACACCAGTGGATAATTTTCATCCCCAACCAAATTTGCCAGTCTCTAAAGCAGTGGTTCTCAACTTTCCTAATGCTTTTATAAAATTCCTCATGTTGTGGTGAACCCCCCCCAACATAAAATTATTCTCCTTGCTACTTCATAACTATAATTGTTCTACTGTTATGAACCATAATGTAAATATCTGATAAGTGACCCCTGTTGGGGTTGCAACCCACAGACTGAGAACCACTGCCCTGGCTTGGCGGTGGTAGCGCACACCTGTAATCCCAGCACTCAGGAGGCAGAGGCAGGTGGATCTCTGTGAGTTCGAGGCCAGCCTGGTCTACAGAGCTAGTCCAGGACAGGCTCCAAAGCTACAGAGAAACCTTGTTTCGAAAAACCAAAAAAAAAAAAAAAGAGAGAACCACTGCCCTAAAGCATAGCATCTGAAAAGTGCTACCAACAGGGCCACTAAGTGCAGCATTACTAGAGTATAAATGAATTTCCCACCTCATTCAATGTAAGACATTCTTTGTGTCCTATAGTATATTGGTTTCCTCACATGTGGGAAAGTATGGAGGGGTCTTTGCAGGTTTTACAAGCAGGCATCCATAAGGAGACAAGAATGAAAATTCAGCCTGATTTTTGGTACTGGTGCTGGGCCAAGACTTTGAGAGCCTGACCACCAGTTCATTTACTTCAGCCATATTTAAGCACAGCACAATTTTGGAAACACGTTTTCTGATATCAATTAACTTGGCCCTGTGATTACAACAAAGCTTAAAATGTATTTACATTGAAGCTCTTTACAAAATACATATGGCTTCATCCCTAAGATAAGGTTTCTTGTTGACTTAGAAGTAGTGCTCAAGCTAAAGGTCTAGGGAGAATGACTGAAGTAAATGCCATGGGAGTCAGGATTGGTCCGAACCTGAGATGACATAGAAGTCACTTGGGCTGTTGTAAAGCACAAAAGACATCATTCATAAGGACGGTTTTATGGCCTAGAAACAATGCTCAAGATTTATGGGGAAAGGATCTGGAATAAGTAAAACCTAAATTCTGGAGGATATGGGCAAAGCCTGGCTCAACAGATAGTAAAGGATCACCAGGTTGTAAACTCCACCCACTACCAGAATTCCCGGAAGAGGACAGGTTAAGCATTTCTTTCCTCTGAAGGATGCTTACATGTTTAACCTTCCTGGCTTCTCCAGTGCACAAGCACTTTTTGCCCTCTACAGGAAAGAATGTTGATGGGCTGTGATGTAAAAACACATCACCTCAGAGCCATGTTGCCAATATCGTTCTCCCACAGACCTGACTCATCCGGAGGAAGACTGAGAAGAGGCAAGATGCAGAACCTTCCGCTTCACTTTAGGCCACTGAGCCCTCAAGAATCCTTAGCTATTAGTGCCATCAGACAGCTTCGCCAGACAAGCCTGTCAGAGACATGCTCACTTTCTGAGTCCAAGAACAGCTGTCCACTTCTCACCTGATGTCAGCACACAGTCAGTGCCCCTGGCACCATTCAGAACAGTGGAAAGTCCCTCTCGAAGAGCTTCCAACTTCTTATCATAGCAAGGAGCCACGACAACATGGAAAATTTTCTCTGGAGACAGATTCTGTGGAGGACAGCACTCAGCTTAGAGCTTCAGGGAAGCAAAGAGGGCAACTAGAGCATGGGGGAGTCCCAAATGCTGCTCCCACCCTACCCCATGTATGGTACTGTCTCATGAGCTCTGCACAGGTAAGAACAGGTCTGTGTTCCACTTGTTTACTGGAAGACTTTCTGAAGCTGATCAAGTAACAACATCTAGGCCACTCCTCTCCCGAGACAAACCAAGAGCCAGTTGCCCAGTGACTTTTACATTTAGGCCAGAGTAGAACAGCCATACTCAGGGTAGGGGTAGAGTCCAAGAGGAAACGTACCTTGATCCTAGCCCTCTAGAGGTTAAGCCAAGAGGCTGCTACAGCCCAGAACTCTAGGCCCAGTTGTTCCTACTAGCAGCTGCAATCAGATCTGTAACTTTGGGCTCCACTCAGACAGCACAGGGTCCTGAGAAGACTAAGAAACACCAGGACTCTCACAGCAGGTATAAGAGGACAAGTGGGGGGGGGGCTGAGGGGGGCTGAAGAGATGGCTCAGAGGTTAAGAGCACTGGCTGCTCTTCCCAATTCCCAGCATACAACCATCTACAATTCGATTTGGTGCCCTCTTCTGGCATCTAAGCAGAACACTGTATACATAATAAGTAAATAAATCTTAAAAAAAAAAGGCAGGCTGGGAGGGAGAGGGGGGCATCTGTGGACTGGAGCAAAAAGCCAGGATAGAGGTGAGGCTTAGCTTCCTGAGGTACCCAGAACAGAAGCAATCAGGCAATGTCTCCATAGATGAGGTCCAGGGACACCCTGTCATGGAATGTCCAGTGATCCCCTCAGGCCTTACTGACCTTGAGTCCACCCTCTGCTGCTGTTCTCTGGAGAGGCTGGCTTACCTGCTGTCTAGCAAAGTAATCCTTCACCAAGGAGCCCATGACTTGCTGGGGGGACTTAGCAGTGCAGAGATGTGGGATGACTGGGCGGCCTAGCACACGCTCAGCATATCTGACCCAACCTAGAGAGAGAGAGAAATAGAAAGATGGAGAGAAAGAACACATGTGGTCCGTTCCCTCTGCTTCCTCCTGCCCTCTGACTAAGACTGTCATCCCAGGATGAGCCAAGACACCTCTTCTACATTGTCCCTATTCATAAGGTGACCTGCTCTACAAGGTTGAGTGAGATAGGCCTGCCCACTTCCAACCAAATCCAGGGCCACATTTTTCTACAGTTGTGGTGAAATGATACCAGCAGGTTTGTGCTCACCAGGACAGGCAGAGGTCAACATGGGCAGTTCACGCTGCTCCTCACTATGCTGGTGATACCTGCGTACAAATTCCTTCTGACTTTCCAAGATGCTGAAATCTGCAGCGATTGTGGTGTCAAATACATAGTGCACCCCTACAGGAAAGAGAGACATGGAGGTTTCTCTCAGACCAAGTATGGATCCAGATCACATCTGATTTCAAGTACTCTCTATCTTTCATTTTACATTAAGGCAAGGTCTTACTACGCAGCCCTCACTGGTCCAGAGCTCATTAGGTCATGTAGACTAGGCTAGCCTTGAACTTGTGATGATCTATCCGATTCCTGAGTGCCATGATTAGAAGCATGGACCACAACACTTGGCTTTTTGTTGTTATTTTTGACAAGGTCTTTCTATGTAGCCCAGGTGGAATGTGAGCATTATAGGTAAACACAACCATCCCCAGCTTTTGAGCACCCTACTTCTTCCTCAACTGTTTCAGACATAAACACAGATCACAGATTTGATGACACCTGTCTCTCCTTACCACCTGACCAAAGTTAGTCTTGATACTTGTCTTAAACAGTAGCCTGGTTCAGACTGGGCATTTTACTTGTTTGTTGTTTGAAACAAAGTCTTGTTATATAGTTCTGGCCAGCCTGGAACTCACTATGGTCACCAGGCTGGCCTTGAACTCATGGATGATCCACCTGCCTCTGCCTCCTGAGTGCCGGGATTAAAGCTATGTGCACCACTGGAGCAAATTACCTTTCATTCCTCACATAAAAAACACATGCCTGGGGCTAGAGATGTAGGTAAGGGCTACAGCTTACCTAGCTAGAAAAGGTTCTTAGGAAAATGGACATTAGTCATTGAAGAAATAATTATCAAATAATCATTCTGTGAGCTAGAGGCAAGTATAGGAACCTCCTAGTAATCATTGTCTACCTGTCAGCAGGGGATCACCTCTTACTACAGACCAGTCAATCTCACTGTAACAAAACATCTATCTGCACACAACACAGGGTATGTGACACCCCCACCTACCACTGGTAAGAAGCTGGATTCCTGACACAGGGATGGGGTCCTTTGACATTCTAGGAGTTTCTCCCAAGTTTTTCTATCCTATGCCCTTGAAAATTGAACTTGAAAAATAAAAAATGACCTTTCATAAACTGAAAGTATATACCTACAGTATTATAAAAAAGTAACTGGCCAGGGAGTGGTGGCACACACCTTTAAGCCCAGTATGGAGGAGGCAGAGGTAGATAAAGCTCTGTGAATTTGAGGCCAGCCTGGTTTACAAATTGAGTCCCAGGACAGCCAGGGCTACACAGAAAAAAAATCTGTCTCAAAAACCAAAAAAGGGATTAACTCACCAAGGCCTTTGAGGAAGCCACAGAGTCTTCTGGATGCATCGGTGACACTGAGGTTGAATTTAGCAGCAAAATAAGGCAGAGACTGAGGACACACAGACACAACCAGCACTCTGTGCTTTGAGGTGTCGCATTTCTAGAAGGAAAAACAATAATGTCACATGTGTATTGATTGCATCAGAAGCAAAGTAAGACACCTTAATGGAAAATTCATAGTAAATGAAATTTTTGTTTGTTTGTTTGTTTTGAGACAGGGTTTCTCTTCTTTGTATGGCCCTGGCTATCCTGGAATTCACTCTGTAGACCAGGCTGGCCTTGAACTCAGATTCACCTGCTTCTGCCTCCAAAGGCATGCACCATCATAGCCCAGCAAAACATAAAAGTTTTAAAACACATTTTAAAAAGAAAGAAAGAAAAGAAAAAGATGTAGGCTACAGAGCAAGTTCTAGGGCAGCCAGGACTAACACAAAGAAGAAAAACCCTGTCTCGAAAAGCAAACAAAAAAGATGAATAGGATCTTGGTGTGGTGGTGAGTAGTTGACCTGTAATCTTATCACTCAGGAGATAGGAGGCAGGAGGATCAGCAGCACATCTATATACCTAGGCCTCTAGTATTGTCTATGAGGCTCCAGATGGGGCTTATTATCTGCAGGTGAAATGCAGGATGACAGGGACATCGACAACAAATTACTAACAAAATCCAATTTAGAAGTAAACTTAAAAGTATTTCTACTAATGTCCAAAGGAAGGTTTCAACCAGTACTACTTATTACCATTGTTACTTTGTACCAGTTTATCCAAAAACAAGATGTACAAAACTTCTGTCATGGCAGCACATGCCTATACTCCTAGCACTGTAGAGGTTGAGACAGGGGAATAGAAAATTTGAGACCAGCCTCAGGTATATATTAGACACTGTCACACAACACAAAAAGGTAATGATTACAAAATTGAATTTTTTCATCTAATAATCTTATAAAACTAAAATACTTTGGCAAATCAGTCATATACTAAGTTTATAAAATGCCATACATTATGACACATTAACCATAGAATTCCAACACACCTATAAAAATGAACATTGTGGAATGTAGCAATAGAATGTAATATGTTTTACAAAGCATCAGTGAACCCCATCACATCAAGAACAAGTTTCAGATACAAAGAATCAAGTAGCAGTGACACACACTGATGGGGCCAGATCCTCAGGCCATGGCTGGTTGGCAAGTACCCTGGGTGTTTTTCTTTATCTAATCATCTATCTATCTAGCTATCTGTCTATCTATCTGCCATCTATCTACCATCAATTTATGCTGGCTAGTTTTATGTGAACTTGACACAAGCTGGAGTTATCTGAAAGGAGGAAAACTCAATTGAGAAAATGTCTCCAAAGATACAGCTGCAGCAGGGCTGGAGAGATGGCTCCAAGGTTAAGAATACTGGCCTAAGTTCAATTCCCAGCAACAGCATTGTGGCTCACAACCATCTATAATGAGATCTGGTGTAGCTGGAGAGTTTTCTCCGGGTCCCACCAAGCCCTGGCAGTCTGACAGCCCACTTATAAAATAATCACTCAGACACTTATATTATTTAAACTGTTTGGCCTAATGGCTCAGGCTTCTTGTTATCTACTTCTTCTATCTTAAATAAACCCATTTCTATAATCTATAGTTTACCATGTGGCTTGTGGCTTACCAATACCTTACATCTCCCTTGTCATGGCAGTAGCTGGCAGTGTCTCTCTGCCTCAGCCTTCCACTTCCCAGAATTCTCTCTCCTTGTCCCGCCTATACTTCCTGCCTGACTATTGGCCAATTGGTGTTTTATTTATTAACCAATCAGAGCAACACAGCAATCTAGTGCCCTCTTCTGGCTTGCAGGCATGCATGCAAGCAGAACACTGTAAGAAAAAAAAAAATCCAGCTGCAGGGCATTTTCTTAATTAGTGATTGATGGGAGAGGGCCTATTGTGAGTGGTGCCTTCCCAGGCTGGTGGTCCTGGGTTCTATGAGAAAGCAGGCTGAGCAAGCCATGATGAACAAGCCAGTAAGCAGCTCTCTTTTATGGTTTCTGCATCAGCTCCTGCCTCCTGGTTCCTGCCCTGTTTGAGTTCCTAACCTGACTTTCTCTTCAATGATGCAATAAGATGTGGAAGTATAAGCCAAATAAACCCTTTCCTCCCAAACTTTGGTTTTGGTCATAGTGTTTCATCACAGTAATAGTAACCCTAACTAGAACTTTATCATCTCTACCTATCTATCTATCTATCTATCTATCTATCTACCTATCTACCTATCTACCTACCTCTCTACCTATCTACCTACCTCTCTACCTATCTACCTCTCTACCTCTCTACCTCTCTACCTCTCTACCTATCTACCTATCTGTATTGAACCTAGTACAAGTGTTCTATCAATGAGCTATTCATTCATTCACTCATTCATAGACAAGGTCTTGTTAAGTTGCCCAGGGTGGTCTTGAACTTGCAATTCTCCTACCTCAGTTTCCCAGTAGTTGGAATTACAGGCTTGCACCATCAGTTCCAGCAGACACCATACCTTATTAAGATTCAAGACATGGAAGAAGTCCTTGGCACTCTGCTGGGAAAGCTGGACTCCTTCCTCCACGGTCACACAGCTGTCACAGGCCAGGCAGTCACTCAGAAATATCTTCGCATCTGCCAACTTATGGAATTCTCCCTTCTAGGAAAGAAAATGGTGTTAGCACTGTTTCTTTTCCTTTCAGTTTTTTTTTCCCCTTCAGTTTATTTTTTGGTTTTTCGAGACAGGGTTTCTCTGTAGCTTTGGAGCCTGTCCTGGACTAGCTCTATAGACCAGGCTGGCCTCGAACTCACAGAGATCCACCTGCCTCTGCCTCCTGAGTGCTAGGATTACAGGCGTGCACCACTACCGCCCGGTCCCTTCAGTTTTTTGAGACAGAGTTTCTCTGTGTAGCCCCGGCTGTCCTAGAACTCTATCTGTAGACCAGGCTGGCCTTGAACTCAAAGATCCACCTGTTTGTTTGGTTTCTTGTTTTGTTTTGGTAGCATCATTTCTTTAGGGAAGGTAACTGCATAAGCACAATAAAGAAAAGAATCTACACTTAACACAGAGACAAAGTCAGGCCTGAAGTGTCAGGAGGAGCTACTGGGCAATGGTCTCTGTTCTGAACAGTTCACGGCAGTGGAGGCACAAGTTACCACTTAGGATCATGCAGATGACAAGCAAGGGTAAACTAGCCCCAGTGTTATCGTGTAGAAAGATGATACTCCTGCCTGCTGCAAACTGGCCTAAAGGCTATCTCCCCATCCTCTTCTTCTGCCCTTCTTCTCCAGTGCCTGTGAACAAGCCTCAGGTTTCCCTGCCTAGCTCTTCCAGCTCCACACTTCTGAGCAGACTTTCCATACAGTCAGGACTTGCTCACTGAGGTTTCCCCCTGTATGCAACACAGACCTCAGCTCCCAGCTCTGAACTGCTGGTGCTCATTTCTGCCCCACCTTATCTCAATAGAGGGGGACTGATCACCTGGATGCTGGAACTCTATGACCTTGGTCCCTTTAACCCCATTTTGTATTCACTCCTGTGCCCCACTCTGGCCCTTTTTGGTCCCCAGAGAAATCTACTAAAGCACAAGTCACATTTCCACTGCTCAAAGCCCCTGACAGCACTCTCTCAGAACAGGGTCCACAGCACTGCTTCTGCCTGCCCTGCCCTGCCCATGGGCTCACATTCAGCCACACTGGCTCTGTTCTTGAGCTCTTCCACAGGGAATATTCCAAATGAGCTCTCACTCACCTATTGGCCCTAACAGAGCTGGCATCCTGAAATTTATTTTCAGTGCCCACTAGCACAGTGTCAACTCGCTTGTCCCTTCCTAATGACCTCACAGAGGTTGGCATTTTATGTTCCTTATGCTCCCCAGCCCCTCTAAGAGCCTAGAAGGTGCTTAGGGTGCTAGAGGTGTAGGTAACTGACACACCTCTTCTAGCAAGTGCAAGGTTCTAGGTTCAAATTGTATTAGTAAAAAAATAAAATAAGCCAGGTGATGAGGCACATGCCTTTAAACTCAGGACTCCTGAGGCAGAGAAAGAATCATTGAGCTTAAGGCCAGCATGGTTCCAAGCCATAGGGATACATAGTGTGACCTTGTCTCAAAAAGAAAAATAAATAGAAGCTGGGGATGGCTCAGCAGTTAAGAGCACTGGCTGCTCTTTAGATGACCCAGGTTCAATTGCCAGCATCCATATAGTGGTTAACAACTATTTGTAATTCTAGTTCCAGGGGTTCAAACATCCTCTTCTGACATCAATGAACACCAAGCATTTATATGGTGTAGACATCCATCAGATATTCCATCTTATTTTGAATTCTAACCTTCAGGGCCCAGTCTACCAACTCCTCCCCCACACCCTTCAGCCTTTTAAATAGTATGTCCAGCCAGATGGTGGTGGCGCACGCCTTTAATCCCAGCACTCGTGAGGCAGAGGGAGGCGGATCTCTGTGAGTTTGAGGCCAGCCTGATCTACAGAGCAAGATCCTGGACAGGAGGACAGGCACCAAAACTACACAGAGAAACCTTGTCTCGAAAAAGAAAGAAAGAAAGGAAGGAAGGAAGGAAGGAAGGAAGGAAGGAAGGAAGGAGAGAAAGAAAAGAAAGAAAGAATGGAGAGAAAGAAAGAAAGGAGAGAAAGAAAAAAAAAAAAAAAGTATGTCCACACTAAACTACCAAGGTGCTGGTTAGACTGTGTTCAAACTTATCTCATCCTTACCAGAACCCTGGGAGAGAAGAAACCCAACTCCCCACAACACTGATAAGAAATAGGGCCACAAAGTATTGTGGGTTTATTTCATTTTTTTGGAGACAGAATTTTGCTGTGTAGTCTAGGCAGGCTTCAAACTCATGACACTCTGCCTCTACTTCTGAAGTATGTACTAGCATGCCAATGGGATTAGATTTCTTTCCAAAGTCATACAATAGTGCAGACATTAGGCAGCAGTCCTGCTGTCTAAAGCACTGGCCCAAACTGACACAAGACTCCAGAGGCCACTACTCTTGGTGCACTGCTGTTCCCCAAAGGCTTAGTCTCCAAAGCACAATAATGCACACAGGAGAGCCAGAACTATGCCCATCAGATTAAACAGCACATCAGAACTACTAAATCCAAGAGGAAAATCCTAGAAACCTATTTCTCCCATGTTATTAATTCTCCACTTATATTAAAAAAAATAAGCTGTTTTTTGTTTGTTTGTTTGTTTTTTACACTGACTGCTTGCTTGCTTGCTCAATAGTGGGATGGGGAAGAGGGGGTCGAGTCACGGCATATGTGTTGGTATAAAGGTAGAAAGGCAACTTGTGAAAGCTGGTTGTCTCCTGTCACCTATGTGTTCATATGTCACATATAGGTCTTGGGAGTCAAGTTGGCATCCTGAGGCTTGGTGGCAAGTGTCTTTACTAGCTGAACTATCTAACTAGCTCTAAAATCAATTTGTTTGTTTGTGATTGAGCTTAGGGCCTCAGGATAGCTAGCCAAGCTAAGAGTTGACTTAAATCCTTAGTTATTGTTTTTTAGACAAGGTTTCATTGTATAGCTTAGATTAGACTCAAACTGAGACTCCAGAGGTATGCCACGATGCATGACTAATCCTAATATTTTCTAAGAGAACAGTGACTGTAACTTTCTCTGTGAATCCAGAACATAGTAAGACACATGCAGAGGCAAATGCCCCTCAGAGCATAAAGTAGGTCTAAAATCCATCTCAGAGTGTAATACAATAAGTACAAATAAGCATCATTACTAGTTAAAATAAGAACTGAACTAAAGAAACAGCCATTTAAACACCAAGCTTAAAGAATCATGAAACTTGAGTTATGTCTTTTCACATGTTACAGAATCTAAATTCCTTTCATTTTATAGAATACAGCTTTCAACAGTGCACCAGGATGATGCTATTTCTCATGAAATACCTGGCCTGGTATGTTTGAGATGACTCAAGACTGTCCTATACATGGGCCTTACCACTTTTTACTTCAATCTTTCTTAGAGCAGTGAAGTGCAAGGTGATATGAATATCTAGTGGGAGAAAACAAGCAGCAGCTACTCCACTCACATTAGGCTGACACAACTGAAATGTGTACTTACCTCTTCATTCTCCTGGGCTGGACTTGATACATCAGTGGATATATTCTCCTGGTCATCGGTTTTTGATTTTTTACTACATTCCTTCAAAAAAAAAGTGGGGGAAATGACAAGGAAATGTTATAAGGGGGAAAAATTCTTCTTCTTTATTTTATTTCAGCTTTCTTTGAGATCAGGTCTTTCTATATAGCCCTGGAACTCACTATGTAGAGCAGGCTGACCTCAAACTACTCACAGAGATCCTCCTACCTCTGCCTCCTGAGTGCTAGAATTAAGGTGTGTGCTACTATACCAGACTTTTTAAAAAATGAGATAGGTTTTTGATAAATTGCACGGTCTAACTTTGAGTACATGATCTCCTGGGTCAATCCCTCAATCACAGGTATGTACCACCAAGCTCAGCCAAGAATAATTTAGTGTGATTCTCTTCATTACCAAAAAACAAAACATACCCTGAGCTGAGCAGTTAATCTTACCTCTAGAAACCATTTCTATAGAAATAAAATCATTCCTATTTAAGGATGGATGCACATAAGCACGCACACATACACGTGTACACACACACACACACACACACACACACACACACACACACACACAAAACCTCCATCTGCATTGTTTTTGATAACTAAGAACAGAAGCGATATAACCTCAATGAGTACAAGAACACTTAGATGTGGCTATTACCCAAGAATACAGGTGATTCCCTTAAAGATGTTTACTTACCACTTATGGTGGTAACTAAAAAAGAACAACTTATGGGGTGTTTGTATATGATACAATCCCTGAAAAAAAAAAAAAAAAAAAAGATTCCTGCACAGGCATCCCATGGCTATCACCATGTGGAAGCAAGTGTGGTGGTTGTCAGTCACTTCAATCACCTAGTGGAGCAGGACAGGAGGGCCTGCGCTTAATTCCTTCTCCACCTGTTTTCACTGATACTGTAAGTATGCAAGTTTGTTGTCCTTGTTTTAACGTAAGAGCCTCTCAATGCTTTTCTTATCACTTCATTAATCGTTTACTTCCACAACAGGGTGCCAGGACTAGGATCGGGCACTGGCCGCAGAACAGTAGCTTCCACGACTAGTCCGGCGTGCACTCGCCTGCAGTGGCCGGCAGCCAGCTTGCCGCCCGGTCGGCGGCAGCCAGGTGACCGCTATCAGAGAATGACAGAACAGAAAGGAGGGTGCACACCGGTTGAGCCCGACGCTCAGCACAATTTGCAGTCTTGGCTTTCGGACCCAGTCCCACCGGACGCCGCACTCACCTTTCGTGTGCAGTGCTCACACTTCATCTGGAGCAGGACGGAGGCCCACGCACCTCAGCTGAGTAGAATAAGGAAGACTGGAAGACAGTGGCCTGCCACTGGCTAGCGACCCGCGACCCTTTGTTGTCTTCATCGGCGGTGGCCCCACCCCCAGAACTGAGGTAGACCAATGAGAGAGTGGAGACAAGTTGAGCCACACCCCTGGACCAATGAGAAGAGTACGAGGGCGATATCCGCCTAGGCCAATGAGAGTGCCTGGAAGTGGTAAGCCTCTCCCTAAAGCCAATCAGAAAATGGGGGAGGAGCTTATCATTCGGGCGGAAGTTGAAGGGCCTGGACATAATCTCCAGTTTTTTTCTGGCGGTGAAAGCGGTAATGGTAGGTGTACGAGGCAGAAAGAATGCGCTGACCGAGTGGAACAGGCTGTCCGCAGCGACTGCAGAGCGCCTTGCGCCGAGGCGCAGCCTGGCCAGCTCAGTGAAGTCAGTGTCCTAAGCTCAGTTCTACTGCAGCTCCTCGAGGGCGGGGTAGGCGCCGCCCTCTATCACCGCCATGACCATCCAGCAAACTCTCACGTAGGCTGGTGCAGCAACAGTGCACATGCGCAGTAGGCTTGCGTTGCTTTGCGAGCTTGGCTGAGTGAATGTGGAGGGAAGACTTTTTAGTAGGCTGACCTTGAAGTTTGGCATGGTATTGTACCATATATCACTTACAATTAAAAAAGTACTAAAATTTTGCACTCGGGAGGCAGACGGATCTCTAGTTTACAGAGCGAGTTCCAGGACAGCCAGCCCTGTATAAAACAAAGTCAGGTAGGATAAGCAAGCATGTTGGCGAAGATTTGTAATCCCAGTACTCAGGCGGTTGAGGCAAGAGAATGGTAAAATCAAAGCCAACCAATCCTACACTGCTACACAGTAAGACCTGTCTCAAAGGCAGACCAAATGCCGCATTCTTTTGTTGTGGCGTTGGAATCCAGTGGGAAAGACCAAAGACTTAAACTCAATTCAAATTTAGATTAAATGAATTTATTCTTACTGTTACCAGAGGGATGGCAGCCTTAGAGCCAAACAGCATGCCAGAAGGAGGCTAAAGGGAGGGTTTGTAAAGGTGGATATCAAAGGTGTAGATTATCATTATCTAGGGAATCCACAGCTGGGCAAGAAAATTGTTTTACTCCCCTCATTACAAAAGCAAAATGCAAGCAGTTAATCCCTCACAGCAGGAAAACACTATTATCTTCACTCCCTCCCCCTGCCCTTTCTTCCCCCAGCATCCATATGACTGGCAAGAAAAAAAAAAATCCCTAGCTTCACTTTTGGCCTATAGAGGGTATCTTCTGGCCTCTGCTGGAGGCCAAAACGCACAGTGCATTTGCACACATAAACAAAACACTCATAAAACAAAAAGAAATACGTTTATGAATTTAAGGTCCAGTGAAATGGTTTAGCAGGTCAAGGCACTTGTCAACAACCTAACAATTTGAGTTCCATCTCCAGCCTACCTCTGCTGCCAAAGCAGTTATGTCGTCACCTGTCGCCAGGTGCCTTTCCACTGCTCTTGTCTCTTGTCTCTCTTGCCTCTCTCATGTCCCCACTCAAACACGGACTTTTGCTTTCTCTCTCACCCAATAAACCTCTTGCACTAACTCTGCGTGTGGCGCGTTTGCTTATGCATACCTTGGCAGGGCCCACCAAAAGGTACCCACTTTGGGCTGGAGAGATGGATCAGAGGTTAAGAGCACTGGCTGTTCTTCCAGAGGTCCTGAGTTCAATTCCCAGCACCCACATGGTGGCTCACAACCATCTGCAATGAGATCTGGCGCCCTCTTCTGGCCTGCATTTATCATTACACCCAGAACTCACAGTGAAATGGTGACAGGAGTCCTGCAAGTTGTCCTCTCTTCCACTTACCACTATGAATACGACATAAATCAATAAAAAATTAAATATATTGTAGATTTAAGTACCCGATTTCTAAATTATTCTTAGTGATGTATGGGTATGGGCAGTAACCCGAGAAGCTTGAGATTTCATCACCAGAACCAAAACCTGTTCTCTCTTCCTCTCTTCTGTATCTTTGGTACTTCTCTCCTCTCTCTCTCTCTCTCTCTCTCTCTCTCTCTCTCTCTCTCTCTCTCTCTCTCTCTCTCTCTCTCTCTCTCTCTCTCTCTCTCTCTCTGTATAGATGCACATGGGTATGAGTTAGTTCTCTACCATCTTGGTTCCAAGAATCAAGCTCAGATCAGATCAACTTCGGCAGCTTAGCAATTTCACTGATCCTCTTGATTAATTGCAGGCTTAGGTACGCCTGGGAAAAGGAATTCCCTAAAGATGTCTTCACCCCCAGAAATCAGGAAGTAATTTTAAGAACACAAAGCCCATATTCCCAAGAGGTGGGGTGGGTGTGTTTTGGTCGTTTAATGAGTTATGGATATTGTCATTGTTTACAATGGTTGGTTACAAGTTGTTAATTGTTAATGGTCAAAAGAAAAAAAGCTAAACAAAGGAGAGCAGATACAAGGTTCTTGTTTAAAAAAAAAAGAAAAAAGAAGTTATAGAAAAGGGTAGATCATTGATTCTACTCTGAAAAAAGGGAAGATATAGAAATGATAAGATAAAAGGTAGATCTTTGGATCTACTCAGAAAAGAAAAAAAAGAATATGTATATGATAAGATAAAAAGGGAGATTATTGAATCTACTTTTAAAAAGGAACTAATTCTTTTAAAGAAGATAAGTAATGAATTTTTTGTCTGGATTTGTCAAATCTTAATGGACTAGACATTGTTAATATAATTCTTGACTATATATATTGCATGTACTTATTGGATATAGTATTTCTTTTTAAATTTTAGACAAAAAGGGAAATGTGGTGATATTGTGTTCCCCAGTATTTTGTGAACACTAATAAACTTATCTGGGGTCAGAGAACAGAACAGACACTAGATATAAAGGCCAGAAAATGGTGGCACACACATCTTTAATCCTATCACTTGGGAAGCAGAGATCCATCCGGATCTCTCTGAGTTTAAAGCCACACTGGAAACAGCCAGGCATGGTGACACATGTCTTTAATCTCAGGAAGTGATGGCAAAAAGCAAAAAGGTATATAGGTGTGAGAAACAGGAACTAAAACCTGGTTAAGCTTTTAGGCTTTTAGCAGCAGTTCAGCTGAGATCCATTCGGATGAAGACTCAGAGGCTTCCAGTCTGAGGAAACAGGATCAGCTGAGGAACTGCTGAGATGAGGTAGCTGTGGCTTGTTCTGTCTCTCTGATCTTCCAGTATTCACCCCAATACCCTGGCTTCAGGTTTGATTTTATTAATAAGACCTTTTAAGATTCATGCTACAATTTATATTGTCCTTTGTTGTCATTATAGCTCTGCAAGTGGCTAATTACAAACTTTACATAGCCACCATCAATTATTCAGTTTCATTAAGCATAGAGGCTGGATAAACAATAAAACTACCTACACTGAACCAATACCATGGTCAGTTGTTTTCAATCTATCCTCCAGATTTTCACACTCAGAAGGCAACTAGAGTTTCTGCATGCAAATGCTTTATCACTAAGCTCTACACCACAGAACAATTTTAGCTTACTACATAAGTACTTTATTTATTTATTTATTGTTTTTTTGACGCAGGGTTTCTCTGTGTAGTTTTCCACCTTTTCTGGAACTCACTTTGGAGACCAGGCTGGCCTTGAACTCACAGAGATCTGCCTGGCTCTGCCGCCCGAGTGCTGGAATTAAAGTTGTGTGCCACCGCCACCCTGGGTTCAATCCTTAGTTCCAAAAAAAAAAAAAAAAAAAGTTACAGCTCTAAAGGGAAAGCTTTGAAGGGACACTAGCCCACTGGAGCATGTGGTACTGGCAGGCCTTGGCCTGTAGTTGGAAGGTTTCTCTGGTCCGGCCCAGCTGCAGCCACTTATAAAATAATCACTCAGAGGCTTAATATTATTTACAAACTGTATGGTCTATGGCAGGCTTCTTGCTAGCTAGCTCCTATAACTTAACCCATTTCTATTTATCTGTAAGTTGTCGTGTGGCCATGGCTTACCGGGACTTTCACACCTGCTTCTCCTGGCGGTGCTGGCATCTCTCTAGACTCCGCCTTTCTCTTTCCCGTCTCCCTCCTTGGATTTCCTGCCTGCCTCTAAGCTGCCTTGCCATAGGCCAAAGCAGCTTATTTAATAACCTATGGGAACAACATATATCCATAGTGTACAGAAAGACATCCCCCAGCATTGGCCTTCTCCCCCATTCCCTCTGCTTTGCTAAAAAAAAAACAAAAAAACTTTAGATTACATTCCTAAAGCTATTCCCTTATTTGACCACTTCCTCCTCTTGATGCTGACTATCAAAGTCCAACAATCAAAAGCCCCTTTTGGCTCACCTAATTAACGTGCTCAATTAAAATTAACACCTCATCCTAACACAGGGTTTCCCCCTTTACCTTTATAAACCACCATTTGCCTATGGGTCACATCTGTCTCCTCTCTTATCCAGAGGCGGTCCTTTGTTCCTCTGGGACAAATACCCCTGCTCCCTTTCCCTGACTCCTTCCCCTTCTCACCTATCTCCTTTATCACTGCATCCTAGCCCATGCTAACACAGACCTCCCCTTCTTATCCTCTTAAAAATGACACCTGCGAGGCCATTTGCTGCTGTTTTCTGCTTGAGTCAGAAGCAGCCACTTTGACTTTTCTCTCCCATTTAATAGAGGATCGCTCTGTGAAAACAGGTGTTTGGGGGTGGTTTGTGCCTAATCCAGGGTCTGGGAGGAGGCCCCCACTGTTGGGGGTGGGGAGTCTCCTTCAGGCTTCCCCAATGGAGGTGTTGTGGCTCTGAGGAAAGAAAGAAGTCCTCACTATGAATTGCTGCAGCTCTGAAGGGAAAAGTATCTTGGCAGTTTCAAGCCAAGAAATACCACAAAGTCACCACAGATCTCACACACAGGATTTATTGGGAGAAACACAAGAGGGTTATTGTCCCTGCTCAGGTGAGAAGCAGCAGGGACCCAAGCAGGAGACAGGCTTATATAGGGTTTCTTGAGGGAGGAGATTTCCAGGGTGAGGATTGGTGAGATTTAAAGTCAAGCCCAGGGGTAGACATAGTGGAATGTCTAGCTAAGGGATTGATGGGTTTTCCTGCTCAGGAATTGGTGGGTTTTGGCAGTTTTTCAAACCAGGAAGTGGGCTCAGATCTTTTACCCTACAGGTACAGGCAGAGAGGTGTCACCTACAGCAAACCTACTAGGAGAAATAATTTATTATTAATCTGTGTGACCTCCAAAGTTAGTGACTTAAAAAAAATTAACTAAAAGCAACTGAGTGTGATGGCACATGCCTTTAATACCAGCACTTGAGAGGAAGAGGCAGGAGGATCTCTGTGAATTTTGTTTTATGAGTATTTTACCCACATGAATGTATGCAGGCCAGGCCACATGCTTGCCTGGTACCTGGGGACATCGTAAGAGGGTTGAGAGTTGTCATATAAGTGCTGGAAACCAAACCAGGTCTTCTGCAAAAGCAACAAATGTTCTTAACTACTGTGCCCACTCTCCAACCCTAGTGTGTGTGTGTGTGTGTGTGTGTGTGTGTGTGTGTGTGTGTGTGTTTCCAGCTGGCTTAGAATTCTGGGTTCTAATACCTCTGCCTCCTGAGTAGTGTGCTGGAATTAAAGGGGTGTGCCATCACCAACTTGCCAAAGCTGGATTTTAAAAGGAGACAAAGCAGAAAGAATTTATCGACTGATTGGTACTGAGGATTGAATGTAGGTCATTGTGCATTCTACCATTGAGCTATACCTCCAGCTCTCTTTTTATTTATTTTGAGATAGGTCTCACTAGATTGCCCGTACTGGCCTTGAACTCACTATATCCCAAGCTGGCTTAGAATTTGTGGAGCAATTCTCCTCAGCCTTCCAATACTGGGGTTAGAAGCCTATATCAAAATATCTCACTCTCCCTCTGCTCCTCTCTCTTTCCTCTCATGGCTCAGTCAATTCTGGTGGCCCTGTTCATTCTGGCCTCTTCTAGATGCCTCTGGTTGTGCTTTGTCTCATATCTATAACAAAAAACTCCTCAAATTTCATTTATTTCACATCTTTTGTTAGACTGACTCCAGGTAGTCCATGTTTCCCATGTTGTCCTAGTGTAATCTCTTTATCATTTCCTTAAAATTCCAGATCCAACCAGGTGGTGGTGGTCCATGCCTTTAGTCCCAGCACTCCAAAGGCAGAGGCAGAGGCAGGAGAATTTCTCTGAGTTCGAAGCCAGCCTGGTCTACAGAGGACTTCCAGGGCAGCCAGGGCTACACAGAGAAACCCTGTCTCGACAAACAAACAAACAAATTGAAGGGAGCAGGCAAAAGCATCTTGGCCTGATTTACTGCCATTTTCACTCAGACTCCATTTTACCCGTTGGGTGAAACGAAGTTCAAGTTTTCAAACCCTAGGGGAGCTGGGAACCTTCTAATAGCTGACCTACCTCCTCCTTAAACCATAGAAATAGCCACTATGCATCTTTACTTCTCTAGAAACATTATGGCTGTTCCTAACAACAGAAAGAACAAATAAATTTGATTGGTTGGACTGAAAAGCTCACATTGTATGTTGGTTGACAATGAAACATTCAAGGAAGCTCCTGACTGGTGGAAATTAGAACTGTAACTTGGCAACACGTTTGTGATTTTGTGCTTAAATACTTGTTTCAATTGGCATTTGGGGTGCTCCCGAGTCTATTCTGTGGCCCTGATCCATCAGTCCTCTTCCCTTCTTTTGTGCTTCCCTACTTTAAACCTTGCCTTGAGGTAACCTCTGTGTCTGCTTGGGTTGATTCGGAGCCTCGGACCACAACAAAATAAGAAATTCCGATCCACTTCTCAGGCTCCTAAACCACGCCCACATGCTGCACAGTAGCGTACCGCCTCGAGTGATGACATTCTTGGCTGGCCGGAGGTTAAATTCTGGTGCCCTAAGGACCGTGCCCGCCCTCTAGTACCAAGCCCCGCCCCAGTGAGGCACAACTCGGGAATGCGTAATCACTCAGTCTCCACCCCTGGGAAGTCCCTACCCTGTCCTTAGCCCGGAAGTCTGTGGGACAGAAGTCCGGAAGTTCGAGCGGCTGTTCCCCAGTTCGCTCTGGCTAATACGGTACGCTTTCCTCTGTCCGGGCACAAGCGTGTGTCCCGAAGCTTTTCTGGTTCCGACCCGCTGTGCTTTCCGTTCTCATGTTCTTGCCCTGTGTGGGTCATCGCTTGCAGACCTGGATCGGGCTCACGGCAGATTGAGCAGACTGCACTCCGGAGGATCGAGCAGAACAGAAGGGGCCGCTGGTGGAGCCTGTTGGTAACTGAGGCCAGAGGGAGGCAAATTGTGCACTTTAACTAGGATTCTTGATGTAGGTTACGAAGCTTGAATGCACCTGGGTATCCAAGGAGCCACTCAAAACTCAACTTTGGGTGTTGTTTCCAGGGGTCTTGCCGAAGTGTCCCATAATTCGGATACATTTGGGCCATAGTATGACTGTAGAAACTCAAGACATAGTGGCACTTTCAGTTCCCTTTCTTGGTAGAAAGAGGAGTTTTTGGAAGATTTGGTTAAGGTACCGGAAGCCCGAGAATTGCTGGGGGCTAATAGAACAACTTCAAGACGAGGGTTCGGTCACGGAAAGGGTTCCCAGATATGACTGTGGAAGTGAGACCAGGCCTAACTTTCTGGGCTGTGCAGTCCCTGTGCCCATACATAGTTGTAAGTTGAGAAGGTCTCATGGAGAAAGGAGTTCAGAGTCGCCTGTCTAGACTGATAAGGTGCTCCCTGTGTGCAGTGGTTGCAGGCTTCAGCTGTCTTTCCCAGCCTGGTCTGCTGTGAAGTGAAGCCCAGGTTCCAGGGATGTACATGCAGGTGGAGACACGAACCAGTACCCGCCTACATCTGAAGAGGGCTCCAGGCATCCGGTCTTGGTCCCTGCTGGTCGGTAAGGCTTCCCAATTTTGCCATCTTAAATCTTAAAAGTGAACAGTTTCTTTGTATTCTATTAGAGGTCCCTCAATACAAGAACTTGATAAAGCATGTTTTATTAATCTTAGTGTGCCTTTTCTTTCAGATGATATGCAGGGTCCTCTTGCATACTGGGCAAGCTCTCTTAACACTGATATGCACTCCCAGCCTATCTGCTTTCTTGAGGTCACTAGTGTTTCTTCCATGTGACAGGTGATCACAGGTTCACATTTCTCCTCTTCCCTGTCTCTTTCCCCTTCATAAGTGCACTTAGCCTCCTGGACTCTCTCCCCCATCACTGCCTATCAGAAGTCTCTTGCATCTCAGGGACAGCTGCACTTGTGTTGGCTAGGCTGTACAGTCTGAGGTGAGGCACTGGCTGTGACTTCAGCAGCAGCGTCTCTGTAGTCTGTCCTTATGATTTGTGAAGGTCCTCATGATGTTCTGCATGTTATGCTGTGTTGTGTTATAATTCTCTATGTAGTCTTGTCTTCATTCCTCATCACATGTAGGCAATATTTACACCTGGTCATTTGCATTTTTCATTTAGTTGCAGACAATTCTGGTGAATGCCACAGATAGCATATCCTGTTTTTTATTTATATTTTTTTAATTATATGTGTATCTATGTATGGGTCTATGCAGGTGCACATAGGTGCCCATGGAATCCAAAAGAGCATTAGTTCCCTGGAGCTCAAGTTACATGAGGTTTGAATGGCCTGACATGAGTACAGGAACCAAATGTTTGATGGACTTTTCTTTGGGCCGCCAGCTCATAAATAACGAAATGGAAACTTATTAATTATGAAAGTTTGGCCTTTAGCTTAGGCTTGTCTCCAGCTTGCTTTTATAACTTAAGTTAACCTGCTTCTATTAATCTACGTTCTGCCATGTGGCTTTTTTTTACCTTTCCTCCATTCTATGTATCTGACTAGGGCTGTTGCTGGCATCTGAGTACCTAGATTCATTCCGATTTCCTTTTGCTGCCCACAAGTCCTGCCTAGCTATTCTCTCCTACCTACCTATTGGCTATTCAGCTCTTTATTAAACCAATCACAGTGACACATCTTCACATGGTGTGATAAAATATCCCACAACAGTACTGAGAACTGAACTGGGGTCCTCTGCAAAATTAGTATATATTCTTAGCCAATAAGCTATCTTTCCAGTCCCCTTGTCTCTTATTTTTAAACAAACTTCTGGGCTGTGTCACCAACCACGCACTATGTAGCCTCTACCTGCTGCCCCTGAACATGTCCTGCCAAGAGACAGGCCTGCTTGCTGGGGCTATAGCACTATGAAGAAGTGGGGCTCCCCTTAGCTATTTAACAAGATAATCCCTCTCTTTACAGGAATATTATCCACTGGCCTGGCTGCTGCCTATTACAGTGGAGGTAAAGTATGCTATTTGGAAATGAACAAAACAGTCACCTGTGAGTAGTTCTGGTGTGTGTGGCCTTTGGGGTGGCCTCTGCCTTGCCTTGTGAGAGATGACCACAACCAATGTCTTGCATCTTAAATTTCTTCCTGTTATAAAATACTATTAGAAAGAAGTTCTTTAGCATTTATTTGCCTGCTGCCTTGCTATAGGAAGGAATCATGTGTCCCACCTTCCATGACAAGGCTGTATAGATCTACCTATCTCCTAGGTGGACTTAGGCAGAGTTTTGGATGCACATTTCACCAGTGACCCAGGCAGGTACAGAAGCACAGTTGACTATGCCTCTAATTTGAGCTGAAGGAAGGAAAGGCTGGGCTGGTGGGACCCTCATATGGACATATCACCTTGGCTTCTTTAGCTAATGGGCTGATGTACTATGTCTACTTGCAGATAGTCTGGGCTGGAAGCTCTTCTATGTCACAGGCTGCCTGTTTGTGGCTGTACAGAACTTGGAGGACTGGGAGGTAAGATGGTACAGTAGCACCCTTCCCATTTGGAAGCATCTGTCCCAGTCCAGAGGCACTAGATACCTGGAGTCAGCCCTTGACTTTGCTTGTAACATCCCTAGACTCTGCTAGAAGCTACTCATAGCTTTTCACCAAGGTTCTGTGTTGTGTGTTGTTTTTTTGCAGGCTTGCCTCAATCTCAAAAGTAAACTTACTGCTTCAGCCTTCTGATAGGCATAAAGTACCACACACAACTCACAGAAGTTCTTTTTTCCTGGGGTTATACCACAAGTCTGCATTGTCCCTTGGCTGGACTGGCTGCATAGGGCAGGGACCTGTGAGAACATTCTGCTAACTCACAGTTGGACCAGCTCCCAGGTCCTGAAGTTCAAGGTTGGGGCTTCCTCTGACCATGTAGGACCTTACTGTAGGCCTAAAATAGTTGAAAGGAATCAGCAGAACCTGAGCCTGGAAAAAGTCAGCCTTTGGGGAAGTCCCCTGCCCTTAGCTTTGGCCCTCTTAGAATCCTTGAAGCTGCCCGGCCCAGGCTTCTGCTTTTTGCTTAATGGCCTCATTGCCAACCTGTCCTTTTGTCCTTTCATTTACCCAGTACTGAGGGATGAACTTTAGGCTTCATACCTGCTGGGTAAGTACTCTACCACTGAGCTAGATAGCCAGCCTGGTCTTGTTTTCATGCAAAAAGAAAAGGGAACCTATTCCAACTGCTCTCTTTCCTGTGCTCCTTACCCACAGGAGTACAAGAGGTCAGACACAGAAGTTGGTTCTGGAAGAGAGCCCTGGAGTCTTTGGGGGTTGGTTTTCCACTGGGCATCTTGAGTATTTGTGCTAGTGTGAGTGGGGATGATGTCTCAGCATAGCTTGGCCCTCTTCCTGGAGTTGTGTGGTTAGCATACATTGGTTTGCAGGAAGCCATTTTCAACAAGAGCACTGGGAAGGTCATCTTAAAAACGTTCAGCCTCTACAAGAAGCTGCTGACTCTTCTCAGAGCAGGCCATGACCAAGGTAAGATGTGGGTAAAGGCTTGGGGAGGCCTGGATGGGTCATCTACTCAAGGAATGAGGGTCCCCCAGACATATCGTGGCTTGAAGGGTGGGATCCAGGCAGATATCTCATCCCAGGTCTCAGCCTATCAGGAAGGATGGAAGCTCCTCATCAGCTCTCTGAGGTTAGGTGAGGGTAGTAGGAGTCAGTCACTCTGTCAGGTAGACTAGCAGGGAGTCATCCTGTTCCTCAGGAACCACTTTGCCTTTTACAGACCCAAGTCCTATGTCTGATTCCTGTCAGCTGTGTTAGCCCTGCAGCGAGAGGACGGTCAGAGGAAGTCCCTAACCCTTGAACTTTTGGGCTTGTAAGCTAGCCTAACTGAAGTAACAGAAGGCTCTCACAGGTCTATTCTCTATGTATTCAGCCCAGGCATTGTGCATTACAAACATGCAAGTAACTGTGTGTGCATCCCACAGGTTCTTCAGTAGGCTTTTAACATAAAGAGTTAGGCCCCAAGGACTGTACGGAGTGCTGGCAGTATATAGCCAAATGTGGCATTCAAATGTGGTAGTATACAGCCAATGAAGACCAGAGCAGGTTTGTGGGGATGTGCATTAGTGCACTGGCTGAACTACCCCAGGCTGCTTGTTGGGAGCCCTGACACACCTGAGAACCAGTCCCCACAGGCAGCAAGCCACAGGGTTAGCCCCATGTCACTAGCAGTGGAATGATCTCCTAGCTTTCCCAGTGGCTCTTGGTAAAGCAGTATCAGCCATGCATTAGTTAGCAATGGTTTTCCTGTGCAAGGAAATAGCAGGGCTACTCCACTGGAACCAGATAAGTTTTCCAGCCTTACGTAAAATTAGGCAAAAAAGGTAGCTTGAAGATGGCAGCTTGGGCTTAGTGATCCCTGCTGTAGGATTGCTCAGGCCAGCCAGCTTCTTTCTGCCTAAAACTGCTACAGTTTAGTGATGAGACTCCTGGGGGTATTCTTATCCAGAAGTTATTCTGGAGCCACAGTCCAGAATGTGGAATAGCAAATATCTTTGTCATTAATGCCACTTTTCTGTTCAGCAGAGCTGGACATCCTGAAACAGGATGTCCTACAGCCTGGGGTGAGGGCATAGGGATGACTGTTCATCTGCAAACCCTTCTGTCCCCAGTGGTGGTCCTGTTAAAAGACATCCAGGATGTGAATGTGGAGGAAGAAAAGGTCCGTTACTTTGGGAAGGGCTACACTGTGGTACTCCGGTTTGCAACAGGCTTCTCCCATCCCCTTACTCAGAGTGCAGTCATGGGCCGACGCAGGTAAGGGCAGAATAGAGCAAGACTGGGCTATCCTTTTGGGTTTCTCAGGGCAGCAGAGGAGAAGCTGAATGTCTGTAGACAGGAATATGGGGCTGTAGGAAGGATGGATGTACTTAGGAGCAGCTTTGCCAAGGGTATCTATAGGGGAGGCAGCAGAACAAGGTTGGGTTCTGTTAAGAGTAGGACTGAGGCCAGAGATCCTGGGCCCATTTGGGACCCCTGGGGTTGTTGTAGGTATATGGTAGGAGATGAGACAGTGTGGGTCTTTTGTGGTGTGTTATGGAACTGCACCCTTTGCCACGGTGACCTGCTTTCTTGATGCTGGCCTAGTGATGTGGAAGCCATTGCCAAACTCATCACTAGCTTCTTGGACCTGCATCGCCTGGAGAGCCCCTCAGAACGGTCACAAAGCAGCGACAGTGAAGCTGATGGCCTGGGTGACCAGAGCTGACATTGTGGAATGACTGCTGGTAAATGTCACCCATTTCTGACATGTCTCCAACTGACTTGCCAATTATAAGGGTGCAGGCAGATCTTGGGCAACTGCCTATAGCACCTTGAGCAGTTCTTGTGTGAACCACCTGCCTTTTGCTTGTTTACGCTTCTATGCTTTGCAGAACCATGGGCTGGACATCTTCCACAACCCAGAAAAGCTGCATCTCTCAGGATGCAGGAAGTTGGTGCTATCCAGAGGAGGGCAGGATCTCAGAAATCAGTGCTTTCTCCAGTTAGATTGCAGCTCTGGCTTAGGCAGCACAGTCTGGTTTGGATAAGCTCACCCAAGCGCATCTAAGGTATAAGATGCCAGTCTTCCTTCAGCATAGGCCTAGTGCCTGCCTTCAAGAGGCCTTGCCACCCCAGGCTATTGTAGTCAAAACTCCACTTCACAGTGAGACACCCACATGCACGTAAGGAGGACCCACTCCTTCTGTGCATAGTGGTTTGGACTTGTTGCTATAAATCCTGATGTCTCCTCTCCCTGACCATCTCTTCTCAAGATGGACATTCTTGGTGGTTAGGGACTTCCCTGAAGGCAGCTCTGAATGCTGGATGTCCCGGGGCCTGCCTGGCTGCAGAACTCTCAGAGAAATCAGAGTGCTGCTGCTGCCCTGTTCCTGCCTAGACCACTTGACTGAGATCCCAGCAGTGTTGCAGCATAGCTGTTAGGAAGGGAAGGCTCTCTTAACCCAATCTGGGAAGAAGTTGCTAGTGGAGGAAAGACCACCTCTTCTGGCATCCTGTAGCCTTTAAGACCTGGGAGTTCCTTTACAGAAATTGAGTCTTAGTCTCTCAGGCCTTGAAAAGACCTAAAGAAGATAGGCATGTGATACACACCCCTATAAATCTCAGCCTTAGGAAGTGGGGCAGGAAGAAAGTTCAAGGCCAGTCTGGGCCACTGCCTCTTCTGACGGAAGTTGGTACCAGCCACTGGTGGTTCTTTTCTGTTCTTCTAGTCTTCTTCTGAGTGGACTCAAGTCTCTCAAAAGTACATTGTCCACTAAGTTCCCAGCTTGGCTCCTAGGTCTGAAAGTTGTGGACCTCTGGTCTACACACAGCCCCCCTCAAAAGCTGTATACCCATGACTGGCCAGGGAGAACTTGGAAATTGAGGAGTTATATAGACAAAGAGGTCAAGGCAGCCCTGAGGCCACTGTACTTGGGCTAAGCAGGAATAGTTAGGCCAGAACCCTTAACAGGTTTTCTTTGAAGTGATTGTTACCATTTCTGACTTGGGAACATGGTCCCTTAAACATGCCAAAGTGAGCTTTTTAAATGGTCAAGTTGGAGAATTTTTTTTCCCCACAAATGAAAAGTGTGAAATTATAGCTGTTGCCTACAGACTCTTAAGGTACTTTAGACAACAGAAAAGGATTCTGTTTCTTGGGTGATGTCATATCCCCTTCCTGTGTTTCCCAGTATTGGGACTCATTCCTTGGTGAAGGAATGAAGCCCTCTATAAGCCAGGGTGGTGGTAAAACACTGATCCAAGTTTCTGTTAATGGGACTTCTGCTTCTACTGTTTTTATTTTTTTATTTTTTTTATTTCATCATTAAAAAAGCTCTACATGCAGATTGCAAATGAGTCTCCATGTACCTTTTTCAGTTTTCAGCTTTGCCCAAGGTTATTGTTTATACAGTTTGGGAGCCTGTCTGCATATGTGTCCAGGCCCCACATTGGCTGGGCACTGAGGCAGGAATCTTGGTATTGTCCAGGCTGATAAACAAAGCCCCAGCCCTTTAGGGGTTCTGACCTGTGTCCCAGCCTGAGCTGGTGGGTGGTGGCAGTGGGGCAGCTGCCTCACCCAGGTCCTGCAGCAGACCCTGCAGTTGCTGCATACTCGGGAGCACATTCTCCTCTAGCCACTCCTCTATGGTGTCCGGGTAGAAGGCCAGCTGCAGGGCCACCTCCAACTGCTGCACAAGGTTGCTCCACCTACTCAGAAGGCTGAGGGCAACAGCATGAGCTTGACTTAATGAGAATTCCTATTAAGGCTCAAGTTTACATAGCTAAACTCATGTCCTCAGCGCCTAGAGCCAGTATTGTTCCATGCCTCAGTTTACCACTGGGATAAAATAAATGAATGACTGGTCACATTTTAACAATCAAAACCACTATTTGGCTTGAATGGGTCATGCTGTTGGCAGCATGTTGCACGCAGTGCAAGTGTATTCTTATTAGCCCAGCTTAGAGTCCCGAACCAGGGGAGGACACAGGCTGCCTGGGGCTCCAGCCACAAGGGCACTCAGCTATGTTGCACCAGGGAGTTACAGTGCCAGCATGGACTCTAGGTAGCCTGATTCCAAAGATGAGCCTTGGGTCAGGCTGGGCATGTGGTTGATGATCTGTCTCAGAACAGGAAGCACTTAGCTGCTTGATAATATTAGGGGCAGTGTTATTGAACAGTGGCCTATCAATTGATCCAAGATCTACAACTGCAGTACCTGGAGAACTTGTCTTGCCTTAACACTGATAACCATAATCATTGCTACTGTGTGTGTTCATAAAGGGACAGGGTGTTTCAGAGGCTGAACACTTAGGAGGATGAGATGATGATGGCTACCTGAGTGCCTCTGGCTGTATGTGCTGGATCATAACTGGGTGAATAAGCTTCCGCCTGCGATGGTAGGAGCTGAACCAGCCAGTGACATACCTGGAGCAAATCCAGACAGTGTTAGTTGGCCAGTAGTGGCTAGGCATTAACTGTGGGGGAAACTTAAGAATCTGACAGAAATTTTTAGAAGTCTTTCCAGAAAAACTTTGTAAACAATGCCAGGAGAGATATGGGGTTGCTTACCTGTTCCTTTCCAGAAGTGTATCCACAGAGCTGCGCAGGTGAAGACTAATTTGTGTGACGAGGGCATGGATGTCACTGCCAGGGAAGGAACCAGCTCCCTCACTGCCAGAGAGTCACACTGAGAACAGTGCTCCCCAGAGAAGGGAGGGGTGGGGGAATGTCAGGTAGGATGAGATTACCTCATAGTATCCATTATTTCCAGGCTTGATACCCCAAGGAAGTGTTCCACTCTCAGCTTAACATCCTCAGCAAAGCCTCCTGAAACCATCCACAGGCAGAAGTGGTTAGAGAGGCCTCCTGACCTTTGGGTGTTATGGGCAAAAGGCATAGCATCTCAAGGGGAACCCCAGCCAGGCTAGCTGGCTGCTTTTTATTGAGCATGTGAAAGATATTTGTGAAAGATCAGGGAGTGGAAATAAGAATGGTTTTGTAGGTAGCATCACTATATGGATGAGCCCTTGACCTCACTACATAGTCCATGTGCACGTGTCCAGGCTCAATCATGGGTGGAGTACTCTACAACACCTGGAACAAACTGCCGGGGTGTGTGAGACAGGGCAGACACACCTCCAGGTCAGCACAAAAGGCTGTCACAGGAAGCCATTGACAGACGGTTCCTAGCTCTGTGTTGGGAGGCCTAGGTCCCAGTACAATCCCTTCTCAAAAACAGGAAGAGCTAAAGCCAACACCACTAACACCAATGTCTCTTCAGTACTGGTGTGCTTATTATTTCTTTGTCTTTCTGCACAATCTAGACAGTTGACAATGAACAACTGCCAGAAACAAAGTAAAATAAGACCACCTCTACATCCTTCCTCTACTCCATAGCTGTTAAATGTTTTTTGGGGGCCCTTCTTTCCATGTGGACATCCTTTGAGCATTGTAAATTCCTATATAGTCTTATAGTTTAAATGGCCATGGTTTATTTCACCAAGGCCCCACTGCCTACACATGCTCTGAGCAGTGCCCATGCCTGTCTTCTGCAGTCAGTTGTCCCTATAGGTCATCTGGGTAGAGGAACACTGGATAAGGGGCTCCTGCAGCAGTGGAAGCAGAGTCTGCCTCACAACTCTCAGGATACTTGGGCAGCAAAGAGAACCTACATCTGCATCTGAGGCATCAATTTCTTATGTAGGGTCTCTGCATCTGTGGGGCATGTCCGTACTTCCCAATCTAACCGAGGCTCAGGCTGAGGATCTAGGTATAGGCAATCCTGGACCAGACAAGCAAGTGGACAAACTAGAAACATGAGCCTTCTTCCCCTGTAAAGGACTACAGTCCAGAGCAGGGCAATGATCAAGGGAAAACAGCACTTGGCCTCCTTTCTTCCTGTCTGGCTAGGGGTAGGTAGGAGGCTAAAACTGTTGGCTGGGACATACCATGTACAAGTAACTGTAGACAGGCAGCCAGGGATGGGATTCCCACAGGGAGCAGCTCACACAGCACAGAGAAGTGGTCATACCTATGTCCAGAAGAAGAGTATTCAGCTCCACAGCCCTCATTCATCTCAGCATGATGATGATGCCCTGATCTGGGGTACTCCTGTTTTGAGAGGTCCCTAGGCTGAGAACTACTGTGGGCAGCCTGATGTATCCCAGTACTTGACTCAGGGTTTTTGGTTGTTTTTTTTTTCCTTCTTGTATGTGGAGCTGAGGATCGAACCCAGGGCCTTGCACTTGCTAGGCAAGTGCTCTACCACTGAGCTAAATCCCCAACCCCGACTCAGGGTTTTTTAAGTAGGTTCCATGGGAACTGTTTCCCACTCCCCACACCCAGCCTGAGAGCTTACCTCTGCCAGCCAGTCAGGATGATTCCTTGCAGAGTATCCACTGGACTACTGACTGCCACCTGTAGCCACTGCTCATGGTTTTTAATATGGTGCTCAACAGGGGGCAGGGCCTGATTAGCCCCTGTGGCCCCCTTGAAGGCACTGGCAGCCCACAGCCTCTGGAAGCCACACTCCTGGTACTTTCCCATGAGGAAGACTAGGCAAGAAAACAAGCAGATGAGCAGCTCTCACAGAGAGGCCCTGGATACACAGCCTAACCAGAGCATCCAAGAGCCGCAACTATCCTAGCAGAGAGGAGACTCCAACCATTCCCATATGGCCTATGGTTTATCACTCATAAATAGGATAAATACTATAAATACATAGGAATAAATACTTCAGGAAGAGCTGGAAAGAACCTGGGATGATCTGGAGCCAGCAGGGGATCCTATGCCAGGACAGGAGGCTTTGCATGGCCTTTCTGTTCCATGCCGGTCAGCCAAGCTAATGGGTGCCTGTATTCCCAAGCTGAACAGTTTAGGTTACAGGGTCACGGAGGACTGGGAAACAATCATGCAGGCACATGCACCACGAGGAATGTAGCATGAGCAACCTGTACTGACTTTTGCTGTGGACATCCAGGTCAGCTCCATAGTCCCAGAGCACAGGCTCCACCAGTTGAGGCACCCCAGATGCTGTCAACAGAGCAAGGCAATGAGTGTGGGACAGATCACTCAGGTCACACACCCCTGCTCCTTAGACACATGTGTTTTATATAAGGGTCTCACTTTGCTGCCCAGGCTGGCCTCGAACTCTAATCCTCCTGTTGCATCCTCCTAAGTACTGAGATTATAGTCATATGCCACCACATTTACCTCTGGCACATTCATTTAATGTTAAAGTGGGAACATAAACCATTATCTCAAGTCTAATGGGTTTTAAGTATAGTTTGCAGCTATGCTAGGCTTTTGGCCATGAACACCAGAGCTACAAATGATGTTTCTAGCTACCTGCCTTAGTGAGGAAGGACTCCTAAGCTCTTGTCCAAACTGCTGGCTTTGCAGCCTCAGGAACTCAAACACATCTTTAATAGGAGCTGATTCTGATTCATTAATGTAAAACATACACTAGTCTCACAGAGTATAGGCACAGCTGGCCCTGGATCTCAGGCATTAAACCTCAGGGTTCAGTGGAGCTAGGTGATACGTTTAAGTGCTATCTCCCAGGCTGGGGAAGGTACTCTTCAGCTTTCATCTCCAAGCTTTGGGACAGTGTGAACTTTTGGCCCTGGCATCTACAAGGCTGGCCACAGAGTGCACATGGGGCTAAAGCTATCAGAAGCACTGGACACTCCCATGGCCTCTCTGGGCCTGCCAGCAGCCACACCAATTTCTGGCCCACATTCCTGCAAGGCTGTACAGTGACTTGAAAGGAAGGATTAAACTCAACATTTTCACTGGAGCACACATTAAGCTTCTGGAACTTGAGGTCCTGGGCAGCCACATGTAAGCCCCCATCCATACAGGCCCTGCCAACCTTTTAGCTGTTCTTGGGGGATGTCTCGTAGCATGTCATCCCACACCAAGGGTGTTGTGCCAGGGTGCTGTGCCAGCACATGGCTGGCTACTGCCTGCATGTGGGACAAACACAATTTCGCGTGGCTGTTCTGTTCCTGCTGTAGCCACTGTTTTGAGGTCTCCCCCTCGCCCAAGTAGTAGACCTAGGAGGAAGAAATAGGATAGGATTGCACCTGTTGCCATCCTTACATCCAGGTTCACAATTGTCCTGAATCTTGGGGTAGCTGCAAGTACAGAGGAGACTAATTGAACTCAGGTTCTCTGGAAGAGCAGCCAGTGCTCGTAACCGCTGAGCCATCTCTCCAGTCCTCCATCCTCTTCTTTTTGGAGGCAGGATTTCACATAGCCTAGGCTGGTTTGTAATTTCCTTAAGCTGTAAAGGTTGCTAGGTTACAAGTGTGTATCATCATACCTTACTTTCAGATTTTCTTATTTTGAGATACCACAGCCCAAGCTGACCTAGAACTCATTTTATAACCCAGGGTGGTCTCAAATTTGTGGCAATTCTTTTGCCTTAACCTCCAAGTGCTAGGATTACAGGTGTTACCCACAGTGTCCAGCTCCTTTTAAAAATGGAAACCTCAGGGCTGAATGCCTACAAATCCAGGCAGTGGCCTTTGTCTCAGACTCTCAAGTCCTGCCCCCACACATCTGGAATCTAGCCAGATAAGCAGAGGGGTTGAGGCTAGCCACTGGGTAGGCTAGGTAGGAGGACATACCACAGATACCCCAGGGGAACACTTTTCCCAAATAGTGCTTCAAGATCCAGACAACACTTTCTTCCTCTCAACACATCAAATGCGTTTCTTTGGCTAGAACAGTCTGAAAAAGCATGAATTTGCTCATGGCTGGGACTGGCTCTGTCCCTGCAAGAGGAGGAAAAGACGCCTGTCCCTCTGGATGGCAGTAACATCTGGTTTACAGGGTACCTTACCTGGGCTCTGTAGGGCTGCCCTATGCCAGGTGACACTCCTCTCCAGAGACGTCATCTAGAATGGTTCCATAAATAGGACTATCTCCTTGGCAATCCCTGCCTTTATTCTTTAGTGTATGGACTATTTCTCTATTCAAAAGAATCCATGGTGGTACATGCCTATAATTCTGTTTGGTAGGTTGAGGCAGAAGAATCAAAAGTTCAAACCAATAAAACTGTATCCTCCAAAAATTTTTTTTTCTTTTTTCTTTCTTTCTTTCTTTTTCTTTTTTTTTTTTTTTGCTAGAGCTGAGGACCGAATCCAGGGCCTTGCACTTGCTAGGCAAGCGCTCTACCAAATCCCCAACCCCTCAAAAAAATTTTTAATTAAATTAAGCCAAACCAAACCAAACCAAACTAAAAGAAAACACAGAGGGGGCTAGAGAGATTGCACTGGAAACTCTTGCAGAGGATCCAGCTTTGATTCCCAGCACCCACAAGGTGACTCACAACCATCTGTAATTCCAGTCCCAGGTGATCCTGACACCTTCTTCTGGCCCCTGTGGGCACCAGGCACCACATGGTACACAGACATACATGCAGGCAAAAATATCCATACACATAAAATAAATAAGTAAATAAACACAAGAGAGAGAGAGAGAGAGAGAGAGAGAGAGAGAGAGAGAGAGAGAGAGGAGAAGCCTTGACATGGGACTGGGTAGCTTTGAAAAGAGGAGGCTACAGACTTTGAGATCAAAGGTACTCACCTCATCACAGCCAATGTGGAGCCACCGGACACCCCTATGTAGCTCCAGAATCTGGTCAATCATATCTTTTACCAATGCCAGAGACTCAGCCTCATGAGGGTTCAGGGTGTTGGGGAAGAGAGCCACTTCACGGAGATGTGCAAATGCTGTATGCTTTAGCACAAACTATAGAGAGACAAGGACAGAAGGAAGCTGGTGCTTAAGGACCTTGGTCCCCTGTGTGTCCTTGACAAGAGTTCCAAGCTTATGTTGCTTAACTTGACAGTGTGCCTGAGGGCCAGCTGGATGGCCTCAAAGATTACTCGTCTCTTCCAGATATCTGCAGGTGAGAAAAGCTTCAGAGCCCACAGGGCAGTAGCTTCTGACTCTACCTGAGCTGAGCTCTAAACCCTCTAGCTGGTTCCTCAGAAGCCTTCTTCCCTTCTCCCTTCCGTTTCCCTCTCCTCCTTCCTTCCTTTCTTCCTCCTCCTCCTTCTCTTCTTCTTCTTCTTCTTCTTCTTCTTCTTCTTCTTCTTCTTCTTCTTCTTCTTCTCCTCCTCCTCCTCCTCCTCCTCCTCCTTCTCTCTCTCTCTCTCTCTCTCTCTCTCTCTCTCTCTCTCTCTCTCTCTTTCTTTCTGAGACAGGGTTTCTCTGTAGCTTTGGAGCCTGTCCTGGACTATCTCTGTAGACCAGGCTGGCCTCGAACTCACAGAGATCCACCTAGCTCTGCCTCCCGAGTGCTGGGATTACAGGCAAGCGCCACCACCGCCCAGCACTCTTCTCTCTCTCCCTCTCTCTCTCTCTGGTGTTGAGACTTTAACTCAAGGCCTTGTGTGAGCTAAGTAATTTATTTTCCACTGTGCTATATCTCTAGCTTCTTCTTTTGACTTATATGGGTTTTTGCTTGTTAGGGTTAAGGATCTGTGTACCATATGTGTCTAGTGCCCATGAGGCCAGAAAGAGGGCATTAGATCCCTTGGAACTGGAGTTACAGGTGGTTTTGAGCTGCCTCATGGGTACTGGGAATCAAATTTGGGTTCTCTAGAAGAGCAGCCAGTGCTCTGAACAGTTCCAGCCTCTCCAGTCCTTTTTTTTTTTTAATTTATTTTAGAGGAGTGAATGCAGCTGCATCCTACAAGCCATCAAATCAACACCATGTTTGCTTCTCAGTTGTCTTACATGAGAAATAATTTTGAATACTGGTAAAAAGACATAAGCAGAAAATGGAAGGCATTCTTCCTTCCTGGCATAGCTGCCCTGACCAAGAGTTGTGCTCTCTGGCTGCTTACAGGCTAGTGCTTCTAGAATGGGGTTCCGGCAGCATTGCAATGATGCTGCCTATGCCCTGTCAGGCCCTGCTGCCTCACATTGGAGCCCAAGCCCAGTCTCTGAACCCCACACCCATACCAGTAATTTTCATTCCTCTCACTCACCTCCATGTGTCCGAATGTCTGCACCAAGGGAACAACTTCCAGCTTACTGAGTCTGGCTAGGTGCAGGATCTCTGTAACTTCAGAGGGGCTGGAGTGATTAGAGCACACAGGGGCTTGTGTCGGTCCAGTCCAGTCCCTTCTTACCCCTTTGCATCTTACATGAACTGGCCATAGAATCACCCTGCACAACAGGGGTTGGCAGACTGGCCCAAGAGCAAAATTTATCGCTCAGCTACTTTTATACAGCCCTTAACCTAAGAAAGGGTCCCTTCACCAGGGTCCCTTCACCACCATCCCCCTCTTTTTTTTTTTTTTTTTAACTTTGAAAGACAAACAGATACTCACTGTTTGGAAAGCAGCAGTGCACAGAGAGCAGGCAAACCTACAGCAGGTACAGATGCACTGGAGAAACGTGATACCCAGAGCCATACTGCCCTCTAGCATAGGGGTCACTTCACACTCCACCAGTAGGAGGCTGCTTTTCCTCTCCCCCCACCACAGAAGGCTGCCTTTAGTCTGTTTGGGATTTTTTGAAACAGGATGGCAGCCCATACTCCTGCCTGAGCCATCCAAGACTAGTATTATAGGCAGTTATCACACCTAACTAAAGAATCAGCAATGACCACATCTACACTCCCCTGACCTTCGGCTTGGGATCAAACCCAATACCTTGTGTTTGCTAGGCAAGCACTTGACCACTGACCTACAACCCCAGCCTCACCATTCAGTAGCTAAAATGACATTGCAAAGTTGTTTTAATCTTGATTTCTATGAGAGGCTTAGTATTTTGCTTATGCATTCCAAGTTTAAAATCGAACTGTGAGAAGCTGGGGAGATCATTCAGTGATGGAAATGCCTGTTGCATAAGCAAGAGAATTAGAGTTCAGATTCCCAGACCCCCAGGTAAATTCTGGATAAGCACAGTGGCCCATCTGTAATTCCAGTGCTCAGAAGGCACAGACAGGGGATCCCAGAGCAAGCTGGCTTCCTGGACTAGCCAAAATGGTATATTCTGGACTAAAGGAAGTGGAGAGTGATAAAGACTTGGGATGTCAGCTTCAGGCCTCCACATGTACTTGCATGTATGCACCCACACACATGGTGAATGTAAACACACACGCACGCACGCACGCACGCACGCACGCACGCACAAAAAAAATCCAATTGTGGCCTTAAATGAAACTCAGTCCTAGCTGCCCCATGACTTCTTATTCTTCCCTGTAGGGTCAGAGTAGGTATTTATTTTCTCTTTTAAATGTTTCCTAATTACCTTTAATGTACATGTATTACTTAAAAAAATTTCTGCATGTGTGTGCATGCTAAGTGTATGTATGTACACCATGTGCTTGCAGGAACCTGAGGTTAGGAGAGAGCATTGGATCCCCTGGAGTTCAAGTGGTTATAAGCCACTACATGAGTACTGGGAACCAAACCCAGATTTTCTGTAAAAACAGTAAGTGCTTTTTAAACGCAAACACATCTCTCCAGCCTCTATGTGTTTTACTTAAATAAATTTTTTTTTTTTTTGGTCTGAGTGTTTTGCCTGCATTTGTCTGTATACTACCTTTTTTCTTTGTGTTTTTGTTTCTCTGTGTAACAGCCCTGGCTCTCCTGGAACTTGATTTGTAGACTGGGCTGGTGATGAACTCAAAGGGCTCTTCCTGACTCTGCCTCCAAGTGCTGGGATTAAACGTATGTGTCACCACACCCAGCTTGTACACCACTTTTTTTTTTAATGTGTGAGAAGGTCAGAAGAGGGTACTGGACCCCCATGGAACTAGAATTATAGGTGATTGTAAACTACCATGTTGGGGCTGTGTACTGAACCCAGGTCTCCTGGCAGAGCATTCAGTGCTCTTAACACATGAGCCTTATCTCCAGCCCCAATGTTTATAAAGTGTTTGTTTTTTATACAGTTTCTCTATGTAGCCCTGGCTGTCCTGGAATTCACTATGTAGACCAGGCTGGCCTCCAACTCAGAGATCCGCCTGCCTCTGCCTCCCAAGAGCTGGGACTAAAGGCTGCACCATCACCACCCTGCCAGTTTTGTTTTTGAGATGGGATTTCATTCTTCAGCCCAAAGTGAACCTTTAACTTTCAACAATCATCCTGTCTCAGCCTCCCAAACTGTGGGATTACAGATGTGAGCCACCACACCAGGGTACATTGTTTTAGTGTTTTGTTTTTTTTTTTTTTTAAACTGAGGATCGAACCCAGGGCCTTGTGCTTGCTAGGCAAGCACTCTACCACTGAGCTAAATCCCCAACCCCCCCTTTTTTTTTCTTTTTCTTTTCTTTTGGTGGAACTAAGGAGCGAACCCAGGGCCTGCGCTTGCTAGGCAAGCACTCTACCACTGAGCTAAATCCCCAACCCCTTTGTTTTAGTTTGTAACCAAATTATATAAATAAACACATACACTTAGAAAGACAGAAAATGAATGTACAATTTTAGATTTCAATTATCCCACCCATAGTTCTGCACATGCCTTCCTTCTTGGAGGCCCTCGCCCTCCACTTGGCATCCTCTGCTAGCTTTGATACCTGTATGCATGCTTGGCCCTCAGCAGCTTCAGGCGGCCCTCATAGGGAAACATGTCTTCATACTCAATGAGGAGGCCATTTGCACCGAGTGCATGGAACAGGGGAAAAACCTGGAGGGAAACAGGGTGTTGAAAAAAATGGCAATCTGAACAACAAAGGACTTAGATAAAGTATGTACCTTTTTCCTTACTAAGTTTTGGAGAGGGATCGGAACTGACACTCATATTTCTCTTACAAACTTTCAATCTGGAAATGTGTGTTTGATATTTGATGAACAAATTCTTGGTTAATAACATACTTATTTAGCACAGGAGTGTAATGTGCCATGAAATAGCTGTTACCAAAGAACAATGAATTTTGGTGGATCAGCTGAGGGAGGACTTATGCCACCTGGGAGAGTCATCCTGGAGCCAGGCCAGAATGGTCTAACACACAAGAACCTGTGTGCCATAGCAGCAGGGAACACCAGGAACAGCTCTGGAGATGAGTTCAGCTTCTGGGAAGGAAAAGCAGGTGGTGTGTGTGTGTGTGTGTGTGTGTGTGTGTGTGTGTGTGTGCGCGAGCGCGCGTGCACACACAGAGGTTGGGTTCAAAGTCTTAAAGCTCGTCCTCTCATTCTCTCACCGCTTCCTCCCCTATCTTTATGTCAAGGGTAGGAATTTCCTTATCTTCAGGAGTTTTAGAACCTATTCATGCCTACTATACGGAATAATTGGTATATATGTATATGTGTGTGTGTGTGTGTGTGTGTGTGTGTGTGTGTGTGTATACACACACACACCCCAATTATATATTCCCCCCGCCCTCTGAGATCAAAGACGGATTTAAAAATAAAACAAAACACACAAAGTAGGCACTAATGAGGAAGCCTCCATCTATATTTAAAACAGCCATCAATCTCCAAATAAGGATTCAAATGTTTTCTGTGACATGTAACATGTTTTCTTTCTTAAAGTACAGGAAAGTTCTGAAGCATGCTCAATCAAAGAAATCAGATCAGGACTGAAATTAGCAGTAGATGATTCACAAAATGGGTATTAAGTGAGTATGAATTACAGAGGCAGTCTGACCATCGAGAGAAGTAAGCTAACTCAATTATTCACACTGAGATAAAGTCAATGATGGTGATGGTATCTTAATTTCCCCAGTGTTCTTGCCTCTTGTTTCCTCTTTAGCTTCCCATGGCCTCTTGATATCTGTGTAGACCACCTGGGCACCTCTGTTTTATGGGCTGGGAAAGACCACTTGTACAGATGTTTGAAAGGTTGAGACTAGGGAGGCTAGGCCCTCACAGACACATGAGCCTCTGGGCTTTCATGTATTAGATGGTAGCAGAGGTTTTTATTGTTAAGCTGTATAAACATACATCATAAGCTAATGTTTACTTTTGTTTGAAATACTTTTTTGTTGTTGTTTCAAGACAGGGTTTCTCTGTGTAACAGCTCTGGCTGTCCTGGAACTTACTTTGTAGACTAGACTGACCTCAAACTCACAGAGATCTGCTAGCCTCTGACTCCTGAGTGCTGGGATTAAAGGCATGTACTACCACTGCCCGGCTGTCTGGAATACTTTAAAGCAATACCCAGACATTCTTTCACTCGTAAATACTTCAATTTATATTTCAAACTATTTTTTAAGGACTTAAAAGACAATAACCATAACCCTTATCCTACCAAATCAGTTATTAATAATCCCTTAATACTCCTCATTCCCAAATTTTCCTGTTTAAAAAAGCTGTGGCTTGGGTCAGATATATACATTTTTAAAAATTTTGTTTATTTATTTAATGTGCATTGGTGTTTTGCTTACATGTATGTCTGTGTGAGGGTGTCAGATCTTCTGGAACTGGAGTTAGATAGTTGTGAATTGCCATGTAGGTGCTGGGAACTGAACCTGGGTCCTCTGGAAGAACAGCCAGAGCTCTTAACCACTGAGCCATCTCTCCAGCCTCCAGATTTATACATTTTTAAGTAGATTTTCTGTTTGTTTCTGTGTATGTGTTAATATACGATTATGTGTGAGAAGGCCAGAGATCTAACTCATAAGGGCTGAGATTATATGTATAGGCCATAACCCCAGCCCCTTAGGCAGATTAAAAGAATTTTTTTAATATTTATTTATGGGGTGGGGGAGCTACAGTGCCTATGTGAAGATCAATGATTTGGGAAGTGGTGCTCTTCTTCCTTTATAAAGGATCCAGGGATCAAACTCATGTCATCAGGCTGGTAGGAAGTACCTTTATCCAATGACTCATCATCTCAGTAGCCCCTTAAGATTTTTGGTTTTTTGAGATAGGATTTCTCTGTGAAACAGTCTTGGCTGTTCTGGAACTCACAGAGATTTGTGTGCCTCTGCCTCTCGAGTGCTGGGATTAAAGGCATGCACCACTACCCGGCCCTTGAGCAGATTTTTAAAGCTGTATCTATGCTAATTTTGAGACAGGGTCTCACTATGTAGCTCTGGCTGGCCTGATACTTGCAGAGATCTGATTATCTTTGCTCCCTGGCTATATAATGTTTTTTTGAGACAGGGTAAAACACTGCATTCCAGGCTGGCCTAGAGCTAACTATGTTGCCCACACTTGCCTCTTCATGTATCAGCTTCTCACTGATAACACTGTTTTTAATTATTTGCTAAAATTATTTGCTAAAATTTATTTGCTAAAAATCAATATTTGTTCTGTGTGGGTCTCAAAATTATGGTTCTGATTGCATTTTCAAATGTCCCTGAGCATATCTATTTTCCATTTTCCTGCAGCTAGTCGTTAGCTACAAAAATGTTACAGTCAAGTTAAAAATATTACACTTGTGGGGCTGGAGAGATGGTTGAGCAGTTAAGAGCACTGGCAGTTCTTACAGAGGACCCAGGTTCAATTCCCAGTACCTACATGGCAGCTCAAACCTGTCTGTAACTCCAGTTCCAGGGCTTCTGATACCCTCACAGAGACATACATGCAGGCAAAACACCAATGAATATAAAATAAATAAAAGTTAAAAAAAATAAAGAAAAATATTACACTTTTTTTTTGTTTTGTTTTGTTTTGGTTTTTGGTTTTTGGTTTTTCCCCAAAACAGGGTTTCTCTATAGTTAGTTTTTGGTACCTGTCCTGGATCTTGCTCTGCAGACCAGGCTGGCCTCAAACTCACAGAGATCCACCTGGCTCTGCCTCCTGAGTGCTACGATTAAAGGCGTGTGCCACCGCTGCATAGCTTAAAATATTACAATTGTATATATGTGTATATGTGTGTGTGGCACATATGCACAACAAACCATGTGTGCAGTCAGAGCATAACTTGCAGGAATCAGTTCTCTCCTTCCACCTGTGGGGCCTAGGGATCAAATTCAGGTTCTTAGGTTTAGTAGCAAGGGACTTTATCCACTGAGCCATGTCACTGATCATGTCTTTAGAAGCCATGTTTCATTCTTTGGGTAAGAATATTTCCAAAATGGCAATGGAGGTGCATATCTGATAGGAGTTCCAACGGCACTGGCCAGAGCCCCCCATGGACGTTTTCCAACGTTGTACTGCCCTGAGTTACTGCAGCTAGCATGTCATTAGGATTACTAAGTGAGAGATTGGCCTTCCTGTCTTCACCTTCTAAGTGCTAGGATCTGGTCTAAGTCACCAACCAGCTTTTTTATGTATTTTTTTTTTTATTATTTTGTTTTTATCTCGATATATGCTTTTGCCTCTTCAGTTTCTTTGGGACTCTGTAACTAGGCTGTACATCTCAAGTACTTTGCTCACTTGGATATATTCAATGACTACAGAGTAATTCTAAACCCTTAAGTTCATCAATGCTCTGCATTTTTTTTTTTTTGTTTGTTTGTTTTTTTTTGAGATAGGGTCTCATGTAGCCCAGGCTAACCCCGAATTTGGTATATAGCTGAAGATGACCTTGAACTCCTGACTCTCCTGCTTCCACTTCCCAAATATTGACTATATGCATTGCTCACCTCTTGTTCTGCTGGCCATCTGGAACTTGTTCTGTAGACCAGGCTAGCCTCAAACTCAGAGATTAAAGGAGTGCACCATCACTGCCTGGTATTTGTTCTGCATTTTGTTTTGTTTTTCGAAACAGGGTTTCTCTGTGTTTATCCTGGCACTCACTCTGTAGACCAGGCTGGCCTCAAACTCAGAGATCTGCCGGTCTCTACTCCTGAGTGCTGGGATTAAAGGTGTGCCACCGCCACCACCTGCTACTACTGAGCTGTCTTACCAGCTCCCCATCACCACCTCTTTTGTTTCTGAGACAGGGTTTCTCTGTGTAACAGCCCTGGGTGTCCTGGAACTCACTCTGCAGACCAGTCTGGGCCTCGAAATCATGAAGATCTGCCTGCCTCTGCCTCCCCAGTGTTGGAATTAAAGGCCTGTCCCACCATTGCTCCGCACTACCGCTTTTTTGAGACAATGTCTCATGTAGTTCAGGATGGTCTTGAATTTGCTAGGGGATCAATGCTGGCCTTGATCTCCTAAACCTCCTGCCTCTACTTCCTAAGTACTGGGGTTACAGATGAGTGCTACTATGTTCATGTTGAAGAATGTATCAGTATTCTAGGGTTGTTGTAAGAAATGACTACAAATGAAATAGCTTCAAATAACAGAAATTTTCTGATAGATCTGGAAGCCAGGAGTCCCAAATCCAGGACTTGGCAGGGCATGCTTTCTCCGAAGGCTTCATGGGAGAGTCCTTCCTGCCTCTTCCAGCTTCTGGAGGTTCTAACTATCCTTCCTGTTCACTGACTGTATCATCCCAGCCTCTGCTTCTGTTGTCACAGGGTGTACTTCTCATGTGTCTTCTCCTCTTCTGCTGGGTTTAGATCCTCAACACTCATGCATAATCCACCTTTTTAAAAAAGTAATTCTTATTTATTTATTTATTGAATGTTTATGTGTGTTGTTATTTGGCCTGTGTGTACGTCTGTGTAAGGGAGTCAGATCCACTAGAACTCTTAACCACTGAACCATCTCTCCAGCCCCTTAATCTACCTTTCTTATTCAAACTCACAGAAACCCAGTGTAACCTCATCTTAGCTGGTCAGTTCTCCACAGACTATTTTCAGGTCATATGTACAGGTACTAAGTGTTAAGACTTGAACTTATCTTTTTGGTGGATACAATTGAGCCACAACAAAAATGTCGTGGTTTCTTCTTCTTCTTCTTTTTCTTCTTCTTCTTCTTTTTTTTTTTTTTTTTTTTTTTTTTTTGGTGCCATCCTGGTTGTTCTGTCTGGTTTTGAGAGGAACTGGGAGAAAAGGAAACATTTATGCTCTGTCATGACCCTGCCTGATCCATGGTCCTCAAGGTTGTATCCCCAGTGCCCACTTCCACAGAGTAAAAGGTGATTATTGAGATGTGAAGAGAGACCTTACCTCAGAGAGATATGAAACCTTTGGTGGTGCTCCCTTGAGGTCCAAATGAACTAATCTCATCTTAAATGGCATGGAACATGACATGTTGGTATTTTTTTGTGAACTCCTATAACAAGATTTTTGTCTCGGACTTCTTCCTGGTGGAGAGAACTCAAGTTACAAACGGGAGCAGAGGGAGCCCTCCCCTTTCTTTTTCAGTTCTGATACCAGCCAGTTTTGCTCAACTAAACAAGAGGAAACTCATTTTACTAATATGAAAATAAACAAAAAAAAGTTTATTTCCACGTTCAAATATAGTATTTGTGAATTGCCCCCGAAATAGAAAACCATTTATTTCCTTGGGAAATTATTATGATTTATGGCAACAAAAAACTCTGCAAGCATGGCAGTGGCACACACCTGTAACACCTTTCCTACCCGACCCCCACCTGAGGAAGGAGGATTGAAAGTTTAAGGCTTGCCTGGGCTATTAAGAAAGTTCAAGGCTAGCCTCGACAACTTAACGAGTCCCTGTATCCATATTAATAAGTAAAACAAGCCTGGGGAAATAGTTTAGTGGTACAGCATTTGTCTACAATTCCTAGTACTGAAAAAACAATTAAGGCAATGATAATGGGGTGGGTGGGTGGGAGTGATGCTAGTCTCATGATACAGCACTTACTAACTATGCCAGAAGCCCTGGGATCCACACTCAGCACTGCAAATAATAATCTGCAAAGGGAATAAGCTCTACATATATCGGAGCTAAATGTAATTTGCATTAAAATTAATTTCTGGATGATGCTGAAGCTGCCAGGAAATTAAAGAAACCGTTTTCTACCTTTTATAAAACCACAAAGGATTATTTAGGAAAGGAGTTACTGAGTCGTGCGTCCAATTCCATGGTTTCACCTGCTCATCCTGTGCAAGGACGCAAAGTCCTAGCCTTAGGGACTATCCCTCAACTCCAACCCCGACCGGCCCACACGCAGGCAGGTAATACTTGTCCAAGAGGCTGGTCGGGAAGCTCAAAGTCCCTGACAGGATTCTCAGGGCAGCTTTCAGGGGAAGAGGGTGGCGGCCGTGGGAGATAGGTCATCTTGGTCCAGCCCACCGAATGTCTGTGGGCTTGACTCACCCAGGCAGTCGCCTCAGCACTGCTACAGAGACAGCTGAACTCCGAAGGAGCCCTAGGGGAGCGGCGCCAAGGGCCAAGAAGACCCCGCCTCCGAGAAGACTCGGCCTCCGATTGCTCACGTCTGGCCGCGAGTCGGCTGAGGGCCGAGCGTGTCGCTCCTGCGTCCCCACACCGAGCCCGCCTCGCGTTCGCTGTTGCGGCTGTTGCCCCGGGTTTAGCGGCTCTCGTGGCCCTCCTGGGTCCGCGGCGGCCTGGCCCAATGGCGCCTCAACGGAGGGGACCACCTAGAGTTCCCGAGGGAAGTAGTGCAGCTGAGCGCCGGCGCACGAACAGGTAGCGAGGACTATAGGAGGCCGCGCGCAATAGAGGGCGGTGCCTGACTGGTGTGTGGGTGTGACCATTCCGGGGGCGGAGTCTGACGGGGGTGGGGCGTGGCCACGACCCTAGTGTCTGGTGGTAGAGTGGGGCGTGCTCATGACAAGACGGGGTCTGACCGGACGTATAGTTGTGACTGTGACTGGGTCAGCTCCTGGCAGAGGTGTGGGATGGGACTTGCCCTATTGCGATGTGATCAGGCGTGACTTGGAGAGAGAGCGTGGAAGTAATGTAGGCGTGGTGTGTCTGGGGGCGTGGCTTGGAGTATTTTGCTGCAAACTTCCCAAGGTGAAATGTCCATGTGGCTGCCCACCAAGGAACTCTGCACAGATGTCCTGCCCACAGGGAGCTTTTTCCTTGGAGTCGGTGTGCATTCAGTTACCTGAGCAGGTTTTTCTTACTGGGGGCATTTCTACGCCTTTATGGCTCCGCTCTGCTGTGTATGACCTACCTCCCTGCTGGTTACCTCATCCCAGCCTTTCAAACCTCACCTGTCCAAAACTGGCCTTGTTGATCTCTGTCAAACCCACACCTGAATCTGAAGGATGGCATCTTTGGGGACAGGGACCTAGCTCTTGACAATTCTGCGTGTATTTCAAGACCTATGGCTCATGAGACCTTTCCTGGACAGCAGAACTCAGATATCCCAGTTATACATACAGCTATGTAGAGTCACAGACACAGCTTTATCAGGACCACACAGACCTGGGTCATAGAGACATCTTAAATCATGCATCATTTCTGACATGCCTCTGTACTCTTTCTGGCCTCAGATTTATGATTTAAGTGTATTTGATTCATGTAAGTTGGTTAAGTACACGTGAATTCTTGTAGGGACACATGCTTGGAGTGGGGCAATCATATATGGATGCATAAGTGTGATTAGAGACTCACATTCCATGGCAATCCTCCAAATAGAAACCCTGTGGGCTCGACAGGAAGTGCCTGTAGTCAACTCATGTTTTTTGTCCATTGAGGCACATGTTCAGCCCTGTCCGATCAGAGAAGACAGGGTCACATACTGCCTGGGAAGCTCCTCTGAGGGATGGTGCATGATAGGCATCCTGATAAGTTGGGTGGGTTGTGGATCAAGTTTCCCATCAGCCCATGAGTACCTGCAATATCTCAAGATTGATGGGGGTCCATCCACCTTGATCAGAGGTCAATATAGGCACAGCCCAAGGCTGGTGGCATCCAGTGTGAACATTTTGTGGTTTTGATTGGCATGCTTAGTATGATAGCTGTATCCAGTGGTTATGTTTTCTATTCTCAGCACCAAGAAGGACTGGCTGCCTCAGGAGGCACAGAGGACATGGCTAAGGACTGTGGTCTTTGGAGTTGGCCTTGCCCTGATCACATTCTTGCTCTGGAGTAGTCTGGAGATGGATGATGATGTTGCTGAAGTCTTGGCCCATCATGGTGAGGTCCTGGAAGGCAGGTTCATTGAGGTTCCCTGCTCTGAGGACTATGATGGTCACCGGAGATTTGAAGGTATGTGCCACAGGCTTCTCAAGAAAGAGAAACTGGTAGGAACAAAACAAAACAAAACACACACACACACACACACACACACACACACACACACACACACACAAACTGTTGGGTGGTGGTGGAGCACACCTTGAATCCCAGCACTCGGGAGGCAGAGGCAGGCAGCTACTGTGAGCTCAAGGCCAGCTTAGTCTACAAAGCTAGTTCTAGGACAGCCAGGGCTGTTACACAGAGAAACCCTGTCTTGAAAAATCAATCAAACAAACAAACAAAAGAATGAATGGTAGGGGGCTGGAGAGATGGCTCAGCATTTAAGAAAACTTGTTGCTTTTCCAGAGGACCTGAGTTCAGTTCCTAGCACCCTTGACAGGCAGCTCACAACTACCTGTAACTCCACCCTCAGGAGATCCAACTCCTCTTTCTTCTACAGGCACCTGCAATCACATACACATACATACACACAGATACATATTAGTGAAATTATTAAGGCCACTCCACGTAGTTAAAAGGGAGGTTTATTTTGTGGGGTAACTTACAAATGAAGGGGTAGGTTGTAGGGTCTGGCAAAGGTATGGCACAGTCCGGCAGTGTTCTCTGGAGAACTCTGCTCGGTCTACCTCCAGCATCCAGGGTCCCGGAACCAAGAGAGAGACCTCCTCTCGATCCTCAGTCTTCCGCTTCCTCCTCCGCCCCGCTTTGTGGGTGTGACCATTACCGAAGCCTCAATTGGGGTTGGAACTTCCAGGCCAAGGCTGGGATGGCTATCCACTACAGATACACACAACGCGACAGAAATGAAATTCAACATTGCTTTTTGCTACAACTAGAATAAGTTGAAAATGGTATGTTTGGGCAGAGACAAACTTTCCCATCTAGCTAGGCAAGCCCACACTGGTTCGGAGAGTAAAGATGTTTCAGGGTAAGTCTCCAATTCCACTCCGATATAGACAGCATCTTAGCATGCTGTGTTTAGAGGCTGCATGCAGCGAAGTAACAGGGTTAGGAAGGTGAGAAAGGGTCAGCAAGATGGCTTGGCAGATAAAAATATATAATACCAACCAGATGACCTGAGTTCACTATCCTGAACCCATGTGGTAGAAGAGAATCAGCTCCCATAAGTAGTTGAGTAAGTAGAACCAACTCTGACCTTTACACACATGTCATGTGTCCACACACATAAAATAATAAATGTAAAAGAAAGTTCTAGGAAGATGAGGTTGATATTAAGTAAGAAATCAAAAAGGTGATGATAAGGAATGCCCAGAAAATGTGATGAGAAGAATGTTATCCCAAGTCACAGCTCTGCCGCTCCACTGCTGGCACTGGTTGAGGCAGGAAGGAACAGCCAGGTTGGAGGCTTGGGGAAATAGAGGAGGAGCCACAGGGTGCTGAGGATAGTCAGAACCCTGGAGAGCATGCACCCCTGGGCTGGGTGGATGGGGTGGGGGGCAGGCCTCCTTGGGCTGCTGTTTTCCTGAACATTCCGTACCACCCAGATACATTCTATTTCTCATTTGGCATTTGGGCATTGTAGGCAGGACTTTTCTTTCCTATCTGCCAGTTTCCAAATAACCAACACAGAGATTTAATATTAAATATATATGCTTAGGCTTGTTACCAGCTAACTCTTATAAGTTAAATTAACCCATTTCTATTAATCTACATATAGCCACACAGCTCGTGGCTTTACCTGTCCTCCAGCATGCCTTGCTCCTTCTGCCTCTCCTGGTGACTCCCCTGACTATACCCTTCTTCTTCCCAGGGTCCTTAGTCTGGTTTTCCCTTCTAACCTTATCCTGTCCAGCTATTGACCAGTCAGTTTCTTTATTAAACCAATCACAGTGTAATTTACACAGTATACAGAGGATTATTCCACAGTAGGGCCTGGCTCTAAATAAACCAAAAGGATGGTGTAGTTCGTTTTTGTTTTTGTTTTTTAACTCTTTGCTTTTTGGGAGACTGCCACCCAGCTCCAAATAAAAACATGGAGACTTATTCTTATTTTTGAATGCCTGGCCTTAGCTTGGCTTATTTCTAACCATTTTTTTTTTCTTTCTTTCTTCTTTTTTTCTTTTGAGCTGAGGATCAAACCCAGGGCCTTGCGCTTGCTAGGCTAGCACTCTACCACTAAATCCCCAACCCACTTTCTTCTTCTTCTTCTTCTTTTTTTTTTTTTTTTTCTGGTTTTTCGAGACAGGGTTTCTCTGTGTAGCTTTGCGCCTTTCCTGGATCTCACTCTGTAGACCAGGCTGGCCTCAAACTCACAAAGATTCGCCTGGCTCTGCCTCCCGAGTGCTGGGCTTTAAAGGTGTGCGCCACCACCGCCCGGCTTCTTTTTTTTAAAATAATTTATTTATTTGTATTTTACGTGTGTTGGTGTTTTGCTTGAATATATGCTTGAATATATGTGTGGGATCCCCTGAAACAAGAGTTAGACAGTTGTGAGCTGCCATGTGGGTTCTGGGAATTGAATCTGGGTTCTCTGGAAGAGCAGTCAGTGCTCTTAACCACTGATCCATCTCTCCAGCCCCCTAACCATTTTTCTTAACACTTAACATGTTTCTCTTCTGCATTTTGCCTCTGGGCTTTCACCTTTCTCCATTTTATATACCTTTCTTTCCTTCTTACTCCATGGCTGACCGTGTGCTGGGTGACTGGCCCCTGGTGTCCTCCTCAACTCCTTCTCTCTCTCTCTCCCCTCTTCCTTTCTTTTCTTTCTTTCTTTCTTTCTTTCTTTCTTTCTTTCTTTCTTTCTTTCTTTCTTTTTTTTTCCCCCGAGACAGGGTTTCTTTGTGTAGCTTTGGAGCCTGTCCTGCATCTCACTCTGTAGACCAGGCTGGCCTCAAACTCACAGAGATCTGCCTGACTCTGCCTCCCCAGTGCTGGGATTAAAGGTGTGCGCCACTGCCGCCCGACCTTCTCTTCATTTTTTATTTATTCTCTCTGCCTGCCAGCCCTGCCTATCCCTATTCTGGCTAGCTGTTGGCTATTCAGCTCTTTATTAGACCAATTAGGTGTTTTAGGAAGGCAAATTAACACAGTTTTATAGAATTAAACAAATGCAATGTAAAAGAATGCAACACGGGGGTTGGGGATTTAGCTCAGTGGTAGAGCGCTTGCCTAGCAAGCGCAAGGCCCTGGGTTTGGTCCTCAGCTCTGGAAAAAAAAATGCAACACATCTTTGCGTCATTAAACAAATATTCCACAGCATAAACAAATGTAACACATCTTAAACTAATATTCCACAACAGGATGGTTTACTTTTTATTCAAAATAATGTTTTGGACTCCAATGATGAAAAGAGTCTATATTCTTCCACAAAGGGGCACTGTTGTTATGCGCAAGACTCAGCACTTAGCCACATGGGAGACAGCAGGGAAGCACTTTGTGGCCTGGGTGGCCAAGGACAAAGGTTCATCATTATTTCCCCCTTCAGCAGTCAGTAAAATAAACATGTTTCTGGTGTGTTGGATGATCTGACCTAGGACTTTTTCCTTCAAACATCTTAATTTATAAAACACACACACACACACACACACACACACACACACACACACACACACACACAAACTATAAATGGCAGTTTCCCAGCCAGAGTTTGCATATCTTGCAGGAAGATTCCCCAGAGTTTAAAATCCCATCTCATCAGTAAGAGCATTACACAGCTCACTTGGGGCAAGGGAACAGACCACCCTTTGCTGCCAGAATACAGGAACTGGTTGTTTGCTAAGCTTGCCGCTGATGCTCTACTCCATTCTGGCCATCTCTCCCATAACCCTGAACTCCATTGCACTCACCCTCTCCCCATCTAAGCTGCTTCTGACTTCCTTCCTCTCAGTGTCTGCATGACACCAAGGTGGAAGGAGGTACAGAGATGAGTATGGCAGGCAGGTGCTGTGGTCCTGGAGAGGGATAGTGACCAGAATAACAGGTTCAGCTTGGGGTATGCCAGAACTTTCCAATGAGTATTTAAAAGTGTTCAAACCAGCAAGCAAGATAAGGAGTGTTGCCAATTGTTAATATGCTAGCATAGGCCTGTAATTTCAGAACTACGAGACTGAGGTATGAAGTTCTCAAATTTTGAGGCAGCCTCAACTACATAGTGAGACAATATATCCCACAAACAAGACAAAGCAAAACCAAAATGTCAATGCAGTGTCTGGAGGCTTCCTTCTTTTCCTAGGGTTTGGGAACAATGACTGGTGTCAGAATCAGCCTATCCAGTGTGAATATGTGGGAAACCCAGGACATCTGGGGAGGAGGAGGTGTGAGCTCTGAGGTTGTGCACAGGGCACAGTTCTGGTGAAAAGTTACCATTGTTTATCTGAAGTTGACTTTTAACTAGGTGTACTAGCCAAAGTGGCCCCCTAGTCATGGTGGACGGCTTTGCCAGCTCAACCATGATCTTGGGGCAGTGGCTTTGGTAGTCAGCATTTCCCATTGACTCTCACCCTCCAGGCTGTACTCCCAGGAAGTGTGGCAGAGGTGTCACTGACATGGTGATTACCAGGGAGGAGGCGGAGCAGATTCGCAGGTACTCATGCATCTCTGTACTTTGCCTAGGGCATATACGGTTATAGCAGTGAATGGGGAGTGAGCCAGGGCAGCAACAGAGTGGAGAGAACTCTTATAGTTCTGTGGATCATCCCCAAGGCTTTTGGGAACCGGAGGGCAGGCTTCCGGTTTCCTGCTTCATTTGAGGAAATGCTGTGACCTTAGCAATGTTTTTTGCTGATTGAGTAGTCTAGAGCCCAGCTTCCCCTCCAGGAAGCTTGTATGCTATGGAAACAAGGCCTCCAGCCTCAGCTGACAACCACTAGATAATATTTTACCTCTCTGTGGTTCATGAATGCTAGCTCAGAAGCAGCTGGTGCTGGAGTTTTCTTTGTGAGGATTTTAAAAACAAGATCTTAAAAAGAAGGATTTAGTTTTCTGACTAGCTGTTCAGACTCAACATGTGGCCCTTCATTTGGCCTTTGAGTCCCATTCTCCTCCATCCTCATGCTGGTCCTGCTCCAGTGCCCAGCAGGGAGTCTATTCTCTGTCTCCTCCCTACCCTCATCCTGTATCTCTGCCAAACCTGAGTATTATTAAAGCTTTACTGAGAGGTGAGTGTTCCTGTCAAAGCTCTTCAGTAAGGTAGCCCTCTTACTGGGGTGGTTCTTTTACAGTCTGAACTGTGATTACCAAAATTTCCATCAACCTGGGAACTGTCAGGTCACAGACAAACTAAGATGCACCTTTGCTGTGGTCAGAAATTAGGCCAATGGTTTCCAAGCAGGCCACGTGTCAGTAGCAAGAGGATGATGTATCCTCAGCTTTGAAAGTTACAGTTTTGAGTTTCCATCATAAATGTTAAACTAGCAGAACCTATAAACAAGGCACTATGACACTGATTGATATACTTTATGGATAATGCTGTCAACCAAATTCTGACTTAAAGGTGTTTTCTCACCTACAGAATAGCAGAGAAGGGACTCTCTCTAGGTGGATCTGATGGAGGGGTGAGTTGACATGGTTCCTGTTCCCATTTTCTTGATACACTTTAAGTTTGTTCTCCTTGGAAGGGAAGAAGAAAGTGTTGGACACACAGGGTCCCCTCTGTTCCTCACCACAGGCATGGGCTGATATGTCCATGGTGTTTCTCAGACAGTGGCTGGTGTTCCTTCTGCCTACTGAGCATAAAATATATCCCTCTTGGGAAGAGTGTATGTTAAGTCACACATGGCCCCCTCTTCAGGCTGTCTTCAGGTCACACTGGCACTTTAGACACTCTGGATAGGGACAGGGAGGGTGGGGGAAGGGTGAGAGAAGGGGAGAGGGAACTGACAAAGGAGTCAGAAGCCTGGTAGGCAGGTGGCTACTGGGAAAGGCAAAGCCCCTCAAGATGCTTAGATGGATCTCACTGCAAGAGTCCAGCAGAGGCCTGTCACCCTTTGCCCAAGGGTAGATCATACAAAGAATAGGATGGTGTGTCCATGTGGAACCTATGATATAATTTGGAAATGGGATTTTTGTAGTTGTAATTGAGGAAAAGTCCTTATCAGGAGCCCCAAGTCCAAGCACAGGTGTCTGTCTAAGAGAGAGCCAAAGGAAAACTTAAAGAGAGGAGAAAGCCTATGTGAGGATGGATGGAGGTAGAAAGTGGGGTGATGTGGCTACAAACCAAAGAAAGCCAGGGGCCACAGATGCTGAAGGACAAGAAAGGACCATGCCCGAGAGCTTAGGCCACAAACCAAGGAGTGTCCCTGAGCCACCTTGATTCTAGACTTCTCAGAGGTGGGAGAATGAACTTGTACAGCTGGAAGTCCCCATTCTGTGTTAGTGCGGCCACAGGAATAAACTGGGCTAGCCACACCTCTGCAAATGGACAGGTGGATGGTGGTCACTGGGACCTTGGTATTGGTGTGGATTCTCACTTGATTTCTAATTAGTATGAGAAAATATCTGAGGATGGGTTTCTCTCTCTCTGTAGTTTGTCAATTGCTTTGCATTGTAGTCTGTGGTAAGTGCAAATCAAGTCTGCAGAGCTAATGTCTTTGGGAAAGGGGCCTGGAGTCTGTTACTTCTGGCTATGCATGGGGTAAAATGGTCCATGTTGGTGGCTGCTTTCCTCTTGGGATGCAGGGAAAGACTCAAAGGTGGGAGGTGAGGATCAGAAAACATTTCTTAAATGTTACCGATGTGTAGTTCCATATAGACTGTTTAACTGGGAGCCCCAAGAACATGCCCACATGCATCTGTGGCCAACATACACAGAAAAACCCAAAACCATCACAGGGATAGGCCAGCAGGTTTGGTACATCCATGCAGTGGGATAGCCTCAGTGCTTAGCTGGGATAAACAATGTGAGTTATGCTAAAGGAAAAAGCATATCACAGGATCTACCTGCCATTCCTCCACCTCAACAGGACACAGCCAGCTTCCTAAGAAAGTAGATCTTCGCCAGGCGGTAGTGGCACACGCCTTTAATCCCAGCACTCAGGAGGCAGAGGCAGGCGGATCTCTGTGAGTTTGAGGCCAGCTTGGGCTACCAAGTTCCAGGAAAGGCGCAAAGCTACACAGAGAAACCCTGTCTCGGAAAAAAAAAAAAAAAGAAAGAAAGTAGATCTTCAGTTGTCCAGAATGGGCTGGTAGAGAGCAGAGATCACAAAAGGGTGTAGTTGGTGTACATGCAGAAATGTACACTTATGCAGAAACTAGTCACATTGCACACTTCACACATAGACAGAATTGTGTGGTAATTTTTTTACCTTGACAGACCTAGTGGAGGGAAGGAAAGCGGGAGTCAACAGGGTAGACTGTGACTCACCATAATTCCCAGATGTGTCTAGGGACTGTTTCTGAAAGTGTTAGGGCAAAAAGTTTGGTTTCCTTCTTTGGCCAGCAGAAAGAGACACCTCTGTCCAGGCAGACAGTGAACAAGGCAGGGTTTTAAGGTGCCAGAAGTAAAGTGTTTGTACAGTGGATTGTGGTACCTGGGGCTCAACTTTGGCTGGTGAAGCAACCATCACTTGTTTCACACATATGTCTTTTTCAGGCATCTATCCTGGACTTGCACTCGGGGGCCCTGTCTGTTGGGAAGCATTTTGTGAACCTGTACAGGTGAGAGGCTGGAGGAAGTGGAAGAGGCAGGATGCAGGTGGGCGCCTGGCAGCTGCATGGATGTTCTTCAAGGGCTAGAGAGAGATCTAAGAGAGTTCTCATCCTCATTGTCATTGTTCTGTCAACTGCCAGTATCTCTTCCTCCCTCGATCTTCCTTTCTTCTCCATCCTTCTCACTTTCTGTCCCTTTCCTTCTCTGTAACATAGTTATTATTGTAGAAATGGATAACTCTCATGATATGACAGCTCTGCTTTTAGAGACTTGCTGGTTAGCTTGAGGAAAGACTGATTAAAGGGAACAAGGAAGCTGGATGTGGTGGGTTATGCCTGTCATCTGAAGTAGGAGGATTATCCCAAGTTGAAGATCAGTCTGAGCTATAGAGTGAGACCCTGGTTTTTTGGTTGTTTTTTTTTTTTTTTTTTTTTTAAGGCAAGGAAAAGATTAGTAACATGCTATATCTGCTAATGTTATTTATTATTTCACAGATATTTTGGTGATAAAGTACAAAATATCTTCTCTGAGGAGGACTTCCAGTTATATAGGTAAGGAAGATAAAGACTGGCTCTCTGATGTCCTGTCATTATCAGACCAGGGTAATGGCTCCTGTATGAGGGATTGAGACCTATGAATGTAGACGAAGCTCAGCTTGTCTCTGGGTAGATGGGCAGCTCCCTTAATACTTCTAAGCCCTCTTGGTCCCGTAGCAGACATATTCTGCTACTGGTCACAGCCCAGCACTTGTCACATGATTCTTGCTCAGTCCTCTCCCAGAGGCATCTTGCCTATCTGGGGAATTTTTTTAATTAAAGCTTTTATTTAAAGGTTATTAAGATGTGTATTACAGGAGGCTAGAGAGATGGCTTAGCCATGAAGAGAACTGGTTGCTCTTCCAGAGAACTCTGTAGATGGACTTTTCTTTTCCTGCTAGTTTCCAAATAACTGACACTTAATATTAATTATAAGGCTTGGCCAGTAGCTCAGGCTTATGACTAACTAGCTCTTACAATTTAAATGAACCCATTTCTATTAATCTACATATTGCCACGTGGCATGTGGCTTTACCTGTCCTCCAGCATGTCTTGCTCCCTCTGTCTCCTCTGATTCCGCCCTTGTTCTTCCATAATTCTCCTAGTCTGGCTCTCCTGTCCAGCTATAAGCCAGTTAACTCTTTATTAGCCAATAAGAGTAATACATATTTACAGTGTACAAAGATTATTCCACAGCAGGACCCAGGTTCAATTCTCAGACCCCACATAACAGCTCACGACTGTCTGTAACTCCAGTTCCAGAGGATCTGATACCTTCACACAGACATGCATGCAGGCAAGACACTGGTGCACATACATAAAAATAAAATTATCAAAAAAGAATAAGTATTATAGCATAGGAAATAGTCCAGGGAGATTATATACAGTATCTGTTTAGTTAGTCTTGTTACTAATGTTGCCTAACTGCAGTATGATATCACTCACCAGAAAGGGCACTAGTACAGCACTCTGATCTTGTTCAGAATTTCAGGCTTTACCTGTAACCATGTGTGAGCATGTGTGTGTTGAATTTTATCACCTACTAGTTTGTGTTGAAGCAGCCAAGACACTGAACATGGCATCAAGTTCCTATTGCCCTTTGTAGCCTTGTGCCTACCCATCTCTGATGATCAGAAATCATCTCATCAGCCATGTTGCCTGGAAACATGGCTGATACTTCACCCTTGTTATGTTCCCAGGGAAACAGCTGCTGAACAAAGCCTATGTTCTGGTCCAGAGAGCAGGTGAAGGGTTTGACTAACACTGCATACCTGGTAGTGGTAACAGCAAGTCACAATACATTTATCATCCTTTAAGTTCACTGTTGCAGGTGGAATGGAGCCATCAGGAGCTTTGCAGCAACTTTGAGGGTCCTACCTTGCATGTAGCTCCACTCCATGGTACTCTCAAGACGTGGGACCTAGCCCATAACTGTCCCCAGCTGACCAGTTGTGCTCCTAGCCCTCACTAGTTTATGTTTATTCCTACTATGTACACACTGGCTTAAATAGAAAGGGTCTGTGATATTTTAACATTGTAAGTTCCACAATTTATAAGATTAAAAAAAATGCTAGGTGGTGGTAGACCATGCCTTTAATCCCAACACTCAGGAGGCAGCAACAGACAGACCTCTGAGTTCAAGGCCAGCCTGGTCTACAGAACAAGTTCTAGGATGGCCAGGGCTGCACAGTGAAACCTTGTCACAAAAAAACCAAACCAAACCAATACAACAACAAAACCAATCCTTCCAAAAAAACAAAACACAACCCAAAAGATATCTAATGCGACAGGAAAACAAAAGTGAGCTTTATGTTCTTCTTGAGCATCAACACTTCCTTGAACTACAGAGAGCAGAGAGTACTTTCTGCACGGTCTTCCCTCCACACATGGAATCTAGACAAGTGTGGACTCCTGGACAACCGGAAGCCAGCACAGTGGAACACAAAACTTGTGTTTCTGGGTGACAGTCAAGGTGACTGTCACAACAGCAAGCATGAAGATCATTGCAGCCACAGGAATGCTCCTTACAGATGTTGCTACCTGCAGATGGTATACAAGAGAATTAAAGGTGGAAAACACTAACTACTTATTTTATCCAAAGATCTGCTATTTTCTGTTCAGTTTAGGAGTTAAGTGGAGATTTGCAGTTATGAGGAAAAGTGAAATGAATATCCCAATCAGTTTCAGTTTAATAAACATTTAAAATAATTAAAATTTCCAAAAATATCAGATTGATCCACTGTGTCCTCTTCAGGGATGTGCGGCAGAAGGTCCAGGTCACCATTGCTGAAGCCTTTGGCATCAGCGCATCCTCGTTGTATCTGACAAAGCCCACATTCTTCTCCCGAATAAATAGCACAGAAGCCCAGACAGCTCATGATGAGTATTGGCATGCACACGTGGACAAGGTAAGCATTTGGTAAGTGGGTTCTTTCTCTTGTCTGTGACTAGAATTCTATGCATCTGCTCTGCAACATCTCTCTGCACTATTTTAGACTTCTTCCTGGGGTTCTAGGGTGCACTCTAAATTAGTTGATGCACTTAAGGAAATAGGATTAGTTTTGTAGGTGTCAAGGGTTTGAATAAAAGGTTTGGTGGCTGCTGGGGAGCACCATGGACCTTGTGGTGTCCTTTGTTCTTCTCTTGTTCCCAAATTCGTGTACAGTCTTTCTGATTGGACTGTGTAAGCCCAGGGTCTCTTTTGTTACTTCTCTGGCCCAGGTCTCTGCATCCCCACAGGATGTCCTCCTTCCATCACAGTGTTTTTCCTTTTTTTTTTTTTTTATTTTTTTTTATTTTTCCTTTGTCTCTTCCCTGAGACCTTGTCACTAGCAGCAGCAAGAAGCCCTGGAGGTTCACTTGTGTTCTTGACCTCTGTCACAGAAGAGAATTCAGGATGAGTAAGAGGGAAACAAAGTTAGAAAGTTTATTGATGAAGTCTGAAGACAAGATGCACTTGAGGAGAGTTGGTGTCAGGAGCCTCAGTAGTCACTGTGAATGTGATGTGGGAGCTTTGAAGCTGCTTGATCTGCAGCCATGTTCAGACATTAGGGAAAGTTTATACTGGCATACTTCTCCTTTCTTCTTTTCTTTTCTCTTTCTCTCTTTTTATTTTTTTTCAAGACAGGGTTTCTCTGTGTAGCCGTGGCTGTCCTGGAACTCACTCTGTAGACCAGGCTGGCCTCAAACTCAAAGATCCACCTATCTCGGCCTCTCGCGTGCTGGAATTAAAGGCATGTGCCACAGCTGCCTGGCTTCTTATCCACAGAATTTTGTTCTTGAAGAAGAGTCCATTTTAGGTACACTGGACAGACTTGCTGCTGGAGAAGGTAGTACTACTAGCGATTAAAATGTTCATGCAGGGATGTGACCCAGTTGATAGAATACTTGTCTAGCAAGAATGAGGCCCAGGATTCAGTCCCCAGCATCATGTAAACTGGACAAGATGATGCAAACCTGTAACCCTAGCACCTGGGAGGTAGAAAAGCAGAGTACCAGGAATTCAGGATTACTTTCAGCCGCATAGAGATTTTTTTAAAATTATATTTGTGTTTTAATTTTACATATCAGCCATGGGTTTCCCTGTCCTCCTCCCTCCCACCACCACCTTCCCCCCATCCCCTCCCCTCCATTCCCATCTCCTACAGGGCCAAGACTCCCCTGGGGATTCATTTAAACTTGGTGGACTCAGTACAGGCAGGTCGAGTCCCCTCTTTCCAGGCTGAGCAAAGTGTCCCTGTGTAAGCCCAAGGTTCCAAACAGCCAGCTCAGGCACTAAGGACAGGTCTGGGTCCCACAGTCTGGATGCCTCCCAAACAGTCCAAGCCACTCAACTGTCTCACTTATCCAGAGGGCCTGATCCAGCTGGGGGCTCCACAGCCGTTGGTTCATAATTCATGTGCTTCCATTCGTTTGGCTATTTGTCCCTGTGCCTCTCCAATCCTGGTCTCAACAATTCACACTCCTGCAGTCCCTCCTCTTTCTCGACAACTGGACTCCTGGAGCTCCACCTGGGGCCTGGCCGAGGATCTCTGCATCCACTTCCATCAGTTATTGGATGAGAGTTCCAGCACGACCATTAGGGTGCTTGGCCATGTGATCACCAGACTAGGTCAGATCAGGCTTTCTCTCTACCATTGCCAGCAGTCTACAGAGGATGCATCATTGTGGATTTCTGGGGACCTCTCTAGCACTCTGCCTATTCCTGTTCTCATGTGGTCATCATTTACCATGGTCTGTTATTCCTCGTTCTCCCTTTCTGTTCTTGATCCAGCTGGGATCTCCTGCTCCCCTAAGCTTTCTTCCCTCAAACCTTGCCCTTCATTACTCCCACTGTCGTCCAGGTTGTTCATGTAGATCTCATCCATTTCTCTGTCACTGGGCAATCCTTGTGTCTTTCCTAGGGTCCCATTTTCTAGGTAGCCTCCCTGGAGTTGTGTAGCAGTCTAGTCATCTTTGTTTTACATCTAGTATCCTCCTATGAGTGAGTACATACCATGTTTGTCCTTCTGAGTCTGGGTTACCTCACTCAGAATGATGTTTTTCTAGATCCATCCATTTGCCTGCAAACCTCATGATGTCATTGTTTTTCTCTGCTGAGTAGTACTCCATTGTGTATATGTACCATATTTTCCTTATCCATTCTTCAGTTGAAGGGCATCTAGGTTGTTTCCAGGTTCTGGCTATTACAAACAATGCTGCTATGAACATAGCTGAGCAAATGCCCTTGTGGTATGATTGAGCATTCCTTGGGTATATGCCCAAGAGTGCTACAGCTGGGTCTTGGGGGAGATTGATTCCCAATTTTCTAAGGAAGCACCATATTGATTTCCAAAGTGGCTGTACAAGCTTGCTTTCCCACCAGCAGTGGAGGAGAGTTCCCCTTGCTCCACATCCTCTCCAGCATAAGCTGTCTTCTGTGTTTTTGATCTTAGCCATTCTGACAGGTGTAAGGTAGTATCTCAGAGTCATTTTGATTTGCATTTCCTGGATAATTAGGGATGTTGCGCAATTCCTTAAATGTCTTTCAGCCATTTGAACTTCCTCTGTTGAGAATTCTCTGTTTAGTTTTCCCATGCTCATGGATAGGTAGGATTGACATAGTAAAAATGGCGATCTTACCAAAAGCAATCTACAGATTCAATGCAATCCCCATCAAATACCAACACAATTCTTCACCGATCTGGAAAGAATAATACTCAACTTCATATGGAAAAACGAAAAACCCAGGATAGCCAAAAGAATCCTGTACAATAAAACAACCTCTGGAGGCATCACAATCCCCAACCTCAAGCTCTACTATAGAGCTACCATAATAAAAACAGCTTGGTAAACTGGCATAAAACCCGACATGTGGACCAATGGAATCGAATTGAAGACCCTGACATTAATCTGCACACCTATGAATATATAATTTTTGACAAAGAAGCCAAAAAATGTACAATGGAAAAAAGAAAGCATCTTCAACAAATGGTGCTGGCATAACTGGATGTCAATGTGTAGAAGGCTGCAAATAGATCCATATCTGTCACCGTGCACAAAACTTAAGTCCAAGTGGATCAAAGACCTCAACATAAATCCAGTTACTCTGAACCTGATAGAAGAGAAAGTAGGAAGTAATCTTGAACGCATTGGCACCAGAGATCACTTTCTAAATATAACACCAGTAGCACAGACACTGAGAGAAACAATCAATCAATGGGACCTGTTGAAACTGAGAAGCTTTTGTAGAGCAAAGGACACGGTCAACAAGACAAAGCGACAGCCTATAGAATGGAAAAAGGTCTTTACCAACCCCATATCTGACAGAGGGCTGATATCCAGAATATATAAAGAACTCAAGAAATTAGACATCAAAATGCCCAACAGTCCAATTAAGAAATGGACTATAGAACTAAACACAGAGATTTTGAGTCCAGTCTGGGCTACATGATACTATCACAAAATAACACAAAGACAACAACACCATTTATTAAAGCGCTCCTTATTACTATGTAGATCACATGTAGGCAGGTCTTCTAGGGCATACTTCATTAGCCATTTTAATAATCGTAATGATGTTTCTCATAAAGTGGGTACTATTATTTTGCAGGTGGTCAAATGAAAATTCCTGGGGTGTCAGTCTTTGAGAAATGGAAATCAGAGCAAAAGAGAATGAAGAGTCCTCTCACTTCTCATCTCCTATTTCCTCACTTGTTATCTGCCTTGGTTAGTTCAGCCCTGCTGAGATTTCTCAGCTCCTGTAGGCCAGTTATCTCCAGTCACTGACATTAACCTTCTCTATGAAAGTGTCTTCCCTCTGTACTGTGGACAGCTGGTGAGGACTCACTCCTATCCAGCATGCAGATCTCCTAACAGTGCCAGGTGGCCACCAAGATATTATGAGAAAGTGAAATGTCATCCCTTCCATGCCACAATCTGCCCCCACTTTTCCCTTTGAGTGTGGTAACTGGTAACTATGTGGTTTAGGAGGGTCCTTTGCAGTATGTGAGGGTAGGTTGAAGTTTTTAAGGAGTCAGAACAGGGCAGGGATCCTGTATCCTCTCATGCTTTCTGGTGCTGTTTGCTCTGCTTGGGTCTTTTGATGCTTGTTGTGGTTCATCTTTGCTTTTTCAAGACAGGGTTTCTCTCTATGTAGCCCTGGCTGTCCATGAACTTGCTCTGTAGAACAGGCTGGTTTTGAAATCACACTTCTCTGCTTCCAGAGTCCTGGGATCAAAGGCATGTACCACTACCACCAGCTCATCTTTGCTTTCTTTAACTTGAGTTTCACTGCTGAAGCTACTGGAGTCAGTGCCCTGTTTGCTTACAGGGTACATGTTACCTTGGTATTAGCCTAGGGGGCTGATGCTGGATTGGGGAACACTCAGCTCACGACATCAAGCTAGATCCACCAACAGAGACTGATACCCACAGACAAGTCTTGCATCATGTCCTGTTGAGTTTCAGGTATATTTTTTCCACACCTCACTGGCCTGCTCACATTTGAGGGCTTGCTGCTCACTCCTGGACATTTCTACCCCTGTTAGGAGATAACCATTGTTATGGTGACTGGTTGGGTCACAGAAGCAGCAGGGGAGAGCAGGGTTTGGACTTGCTCAGGAGGTGTTGGCCTTGTGTCTTCCTTAGGCTCTTGTTCTCATAGTGCCGACAGTGCTGATCAATTACTTGATTCTGTCCTTAAACTCAGGATGCAGACAGTGGGAAATTGAGGATGGTGTGGGAGGGAGGTGGGTCCTTGGAGTCTCATTATTCTTATCTCTTACCACAGACTTGCTAATTGAATGACTCATCAGACTGGAAAGTATTCTAATGTGATTGAAATTCTGTACACGTCTTATATCACTGTCTTCGTGGCATATCTCACTAGTTACCTTTATTAACTAGATGCTGATTTGTGAGTATTCTCTCTGACATCACTTGGAAACAGCTCTGCATGTGGCAGGTGCTTGCCTACAATACAGGGCACTGGAAACTCCTTGTAGCACCTGCCACATGCAATATGTTCTGAGGATCCTCCAAGTAGCTACTCAGAAATGGTGGTCATACCTGGCTTCTGGTCTCTGAAGGAACTCTGAAGCTCTGTCATAGCTCCTTTGTATAGACCCAGCAGCAATGGTCAGAGCCCAGAGCTTTCCAAGACCCCATGCATTCTCCCAAAATCACATCTGTATGAGGAGGTCGCTGGTGTGCTTCTTGTAGGAGCTTGAACATACTTCTTATTTCATGAAATATGGACTGAGGGGCCTCTTGAGTGAGTGTAGGTTTGCGGGCACCAGTATAGAGATGACAAACTGAGGAGACTTCTGGCCCTGCAGTGAAGTCTGCCCTTTTAGAAGCTTAGCTGCCAAAATCATACCTCTCACCTATCTCTCCTGGTGTGTTCTTCCAGCCTGGGGATGGTCCTGGCTACTGTGGTACTGTTTGCTTCTCTGTCACCTGTAACCCCCTCCGGTGAGAGTTGCTGATTTCCCACCTACAGTGTCTTGCCTTGCTCATCTGCTACACATCTTTTTCTCCTTTTTTGTTTCGTTTTGTTTTGAGACAGGGTTTCTTAGTATATCAGCTCTGACTGTCCTGAAACTCAGCTTTGTAGACCAGGCTGGCCTCAAACTCACGAAGACTGGCCTGTCTCTGCTTCCTGAGTGCTGGGATTAAAGGTGTGCACCTCCACCACCCAGCTTCTCCTTTTTTTTTTTTTTTTTTTTTTTTTTTTTTTTTAGTCAGGGACTCATTGTGTATGCTTGGCTAGCCTGGAACTCATTATATAGACCAAGCTGGTCTTGAACTCACAGAGATCTTCCTGTATCTGTTTCACAAGTGCTGGAACTAAAGACATTCATCACCATACCTGGCCAGCTTTTTCTTATTTCCTTATTTTCTTTTTTGATGCTTGGGATGGAATCCAGGACCTAAAGCATTCTAGGAAAGCTCTGATTCAGCGAGAACACCCCAGCCTCTCAGTGATGTTTCGCTGTATGCATTTTTGTGTGTTTTGTTATTGTTTTTTATGTATATGAGTGTTTTGCTTACATGTGTGTATATGTACCACATATATGCCTCATGCCCATGAAGGTTAGAAAAAGGCATTAGCTCCCCGGAACTGGACATACAGATGGTTATGAGCTTCTATGTGGGTTCTGGAAGAGCAGCCAGCGTTCTTAACTGCTGAGCCATCTCTCCAGCCCCTGTGTGCAGTGTTTTTTATTGTTATTTTTAAGTGTGTGTGTGTGTGTGTGTGTGTGTGTGTGTGTGTGTGTGTAAATGTGTGTATACATGAAAGATTACAGGTGCCTGTGGAGGCTGGAAGAGGACTTAGATCCCCTAGGATTATAGTTACTCGCACTTGTAAGTGACTGATGTGCATGCTGCTAGAAACCAAACTCAGGTCTTCAACGAGAGCAGCAAGCACATTTAACCACTGAGCCATCTCTCAGACCCCTCCATGTACAGTTTTAAGTGCTTTTGAGCTTTAAAATGGTTTTTCTGATGCTTGGTTACTGTTCAATGGTATCATGAGCATAGTTACTACATTTGGAGAGTCTTTAAATAGATTTTTCCTCACTAACCTTTCTCTTCTTTTCATGGGACTCGGTAACAGACTATCAGTACTTTAGATATGTTCCCAAGGCTCCACTTCCCTAGTTCTCTGTCCTCCAGATGTACTCTATTCCTCTGTCCAAGGCTTTTATGTACCTCCTTCTCCATCAGCTGAGATCCAATCCAATGTGGTTTTCAGATTGAAGAATTCTGTTTGCTTGTTTTGAGATTATGTCTTTGGGTAGTCCAGCCTAGCCTTAAACTTCCTGTAAAACTGAGACTGACATTGAATTCTCAGTGGTGCTTACCCCACCTTTGGAGTGAAATCACAGGCTAGCACCAGCATGCCTCCTTTCTTCAGTTTCTGTTTCTGCCTGGTAGATTGTGGCGACTGCAGTGATTAAATTAAAGCCTTCCAAGATCCCTGTGGCCCATGACTAAATTCTACCTGTCTGTTTGGGAACCAAAGCAGCATCTGAAGCTTGTGCTTCCTAATTAGATGTTTGCTTTGCCCAGCCTGGTGTATAGTGGGTTCCAGGACAGTCAGAGCCACATAGCAAGACACTGTATTGGGGGAAAAATGATTCAGTGAACCAGAACGAGGTGGATTTTTGGCTGACTGCTACAGTGTTCTGCAGAGTGCCATGCCGCATGACTTCTAGCCAGTGTACTTCATTTTAAGTTTGGTTATTTGAATAGTAATGTATCCTACAAGGTTCAAAAGTAAAAAGAATATAAGAAGACACTTGCCCAAATTAACACAATGGCCATTGCCAGATTTTAGGATCTCTTCTCCAACTACCTTCTTTTTGTTGTTTTGTTTTTTGTTTTTCGAGAAAGGGTTTCTCTGTGTAGCCTGGAACTTGCTTTGTAGACCAACCAAGCTGACTTTGAACTCAGAGATTCACCTACCTTTGCTTCCTGAGGGCTGAGGGTAAAGGCCTGTGCCACCACCACCTGACTCTCCAACTACTTTTATGCAAAAACAAATGCATAAAATAGAAGGTTTTGTCATTTATAGAGAATCACATTTTTTTCTAAGTTGTTTCCTTTTCTGTTAAGCAGTTGGTGGCAAATTTGATCTTGAAGCTAGTGGTCTCATTCACAGAACCCTGCGATCAGTCTGTAATGCTCTCTTTTTTAAAACGTAATTTAATTTATTATTATGGGGCTTAGTCTACCAGGGTGAATGTGCAGAATTCAGAAGACAACTTTGTAGAGTTGGTTCTTTCCAGGGATTGAACTCAACCTACCCACTGAATCATTGTATGTTTTTGTTTGTTTGTTTTTTGTTTTTTGTTTTTTGAGACAGGGTTTCTCTGTGTAGCCCTGCTGTCCTAGAACTCATTCTGTTGCTCAGGCTGGCCTTGAACTCACAGAGATCCGCTTGCCTCTGCCTCCTGAGTGCTGGGATTAAAGGTGTGCACCATTGCAGCCCAGCCTTTTTGTTGTTTTTAATGAAACTAGATAGCAGATACTGAAATATCCTTTAAATAATGTTTTAAAAATACTTATTATCATTATTGTTCATGCATGTATGTGTGCATGTACATGTGGGCATATATGTGGAGGTCAGAGGACAACGTTCTGAAGTTGATATTTTTTCTGTGCTTCTTCATGGGCTCGAGATTGAGCCCAGCACCAGCCCTTGAGCATCTTCACCCACTGAGCCATCTAGCTGGCCCCAAAGTGTCTAACTACTGTGCTTCCCAGCACTCTTTGTACTAGCAGCAGTCACTTTTGGGTTAATATACAAATTTTTTTAAAGGTTTTATTTATTTATTTATTATGTATACAGTGTCTGGCCTGGATATATGCCTGCAGGCCAGAAGGGGGCACCAGATCTCATTACAGATGGTTGGGAGCCACCATGTGGTTGCTGGGAATTGAACTCAGGACCTCTGGAAGAGCAGTCAGTGCTCTTAACCTCTGAGCCACCTCTCCAGCCCTAATATACAAATATACAAATCTGTTATATTTAACAGTAAAGAATATTCTACTTATGACTGTGTCACGTTTCATTCATAGTCACCAAATGTTTGTGTCCAGTTTTTGCTACTGGGAACAGAAGGGCATGTGACTCCCTCTGTAGGGATTAGTCTCTTGGGTATATGTGGATGTACTAATGAATAAGGGATTGTTCTGAAATCTAGATTAGAAATTCTACTGACCCAAGGAGGTTTTCAAGACAGGGTTTCTCTGTGTAGTTTTGGTGCCTGCCCTGGATCTCGCTCTGTAGACCAGTGCTGGGATTAAAGGCGTGTACCACCACGGCCGGCCCAAGGAAGTTTTAAAAACATTTCCCTATAAGCTTCTCTGTTTTCTCTCTCTCACTACCACTTTTCTTCCCTCCCTCTCTATTTCTCAGGCAGACTCTCACTTTGTAGTCTACGCTGGCCTTAAACTCACTGTGTAGCCCAGGCTGTCCTTGAACTTACAATGATCCTTCTCCTATGTGCTGGGGTTACAAAGTTTTAATATTGCTAAATTTTTCTTTTTATATTCTTGATGTCCATACATTTGGAATTATAAGAAATAAATGTCATGTCTGATGATGGCAAAGGTCTATTACTTTTCCATATAAAGAGTCAATTGCTCTGAGGCCATTTTTAAAGTTACCTGTGGTTTTCCCACCAATCTGGGGGTACCGCTCATACGATTAGCAGTTACCCATAAATTCATGTGAACTTCTAAATTCTCTCTTCTCTTCTAATTTAAGTTTTCTTTTTAAAAATTAATTTATTTTCTTGTGTGTATATGTATGTTTTGTCTGAATGTATGTCTGTGTACTGCATGTGTGTCTGGTGCCTACAGAAGCCAGGAGATAGTGCACCAGAGTTTCGGTTGGCTGTGAACCACCATGTGGGTGCTGGAAATTGAACCCAGGTTCTCTGGAAGAGCAGCCAGCATTCTTAACTGCTGTAGATGTCTTTCTGTACACTGTGAATATGTGTTGCTCTGATTGGTTGATAAATAAAGCCATTTGGCCTATGGCAAGGCAGCTTAGAGGCAGATGGGAAATCCAAACAGACAGGAAGAGAAAGGAGAGGCAAGGCAGACGCTGCGAGCTGCTGCCAGGAAAAGCAAGATGTAAAGGTATTGGTAAGCCACAAGCCATGTGGCAAAGTATAGATTTATAGAAATGGGTTAATTTAAGATATAAGAGCTAGCTAGCAAGAGGCCTGCCATAGACTATACAGTTTGTAAGTAATATAAGCCTCTGTGTGTTTACTTGGGTCTGAGCAGCTGTGGGACCAGGCAGGACACAGGAAAACTTTGGACTACACCTAACTACTGAGATATCTCTCCATTTCCCAGTTTTCTTTTCTGTTTATTTTATTTTTTTGAGTTGAGGATCAAACCCAGGGCCTTGTGCTTGCTAGGCAAGCACTCTACCACTGAGCTAAATCCCCAACCCCTCTGTTTAAAAGTTGTATTATATTTTAATTATTTGGTGCGTGTGTGCTTGTGTCTCGTGGTGTATGTGTAGGTCAGACAACAACTTGCAGGAATTAGTTCTTTCCTTCTACCATGTGGGTTCTAGTATCAGGCCTGGTGGAAAGTATCTTTATTTACGAAGCCGTCTTGTCAGCCCCCAGTCTCAGTTTTCTACAATTGCATCAACAACAAGTGACTTTAACTCTCATTCTGTGAATTATTTAAGTCAGAACGCATATAATAAGCTAATTTTGTCTGATTTCAAAGCCTTGCATCTCTGGCAGTGCTGTCTCAGTGCATCTGGTAGGCCTTCCAGGAATGTCCTAACATGATGGATCTTGCTTCAGTGGCCATTCTCCTGAGAATCAGTATCAGGAGCATTTGTTGTGGGACTCCTGGGGGTATAGTATACTTTAATACTTTATGTGAGTGTGTGTGTGTAGTGTGTGTAGTGTACACTCATGTGTGAAGGGCAAAGGAGGATATTGGGTGCCCTGTTCTATCACTCTCCACTTTATTATTTTGAGACAGGGTCTCTCACTGAAACTGAAGCAAGGCTGGTAGTCAGCAAGCCCCAGAAGTCCTCTTATTCCTACCCAACAGTGCTGTGGTTGCAGATATGTGCACAGCTATGCCCAACATTTTATGTGAGTGCTAGGGATTCAAATTCAGATCCTCATACTGGCATAGCCAGTGTTGTTACTCCATGAACCTTTCTCCTAAACCCCCCTTTGTGTATGTTTTTGTTTTGTTAGAGGTAGCAACAGGCTGGCTAGAGACTCAATATGTATCTGAGGATGACTTTGAATTCTTTTTTTTTTTAAACCTTTACTATACAGTCAGATTTTTAAAAAACATTTATTTATTTATTATGTACACTGAAGAGGTTGCCAGATCTTATTACAGATGGTTGTGAGCCGCCATGTGGGTACTGGGAATTGAACTCAGGACCTCTGGAAGAGCAGTCGGTGCTCTTAACCTCTGAGCCATCTCTCCAGCCCGACATTGAATTCTTGATCTTTCTGCCTCTGCCTCCCAAGAGCTGTGGTTACAGGCATGTATCACCATGCCCAGCTTACTCTGTGCTTCTTGTTAAATATATTTCTATTTTATGTTTTGAGTTGCTGTAGCAGGGCTTCCCATGCTCATGTCACTTTGATGTAAGACAAATTTTCTGATGCATTATTAAATATAGATTCTGCTGAAGTTTTCCTATATTCAATTGCTCTGTTCTAGTGATATCTGTCTTAATTTGGGCTCCCCAGAGCAAAGCCTGGGTAATAACTGGTGTGGGAACTCTTGTAGGGGTATATACAGGAGCAGTAGGGTGGGAGGAAGTGACCAGTTGTACTGAATCAGCACAGGAACTCCAGGGGTACAGCTCTTCCCATGATCTACTGGCTCCAGATTGGTCTCTGTCCAATGGTGCAGTAGAACTGTATGGGACAGAAAGGAGGCTCCTCCTGCCCTCAGCACTGGCTCTGTGGGGATCCTGGGTACAAGCCTCCATATTCTGGGGTTGGTGTCACCTTCTGTGGATAAAGCTACAGGCCTCAGGAAATTCATCAGCTCATCATACCTAAACTGGAGCCCAGCGTTAATGAGTGATGGAGCAGGCTCCTCTCTGCCCATTGTCCTGCTCAGTCAGCATTGCCACCTCTTCCTCAAGACCCACAGTCATGGCCCCCAGGGTGATGTTATGTGCTGTATGTGTTCCAGGAATGTGAGGGTCTGAAGCATAGATGAGCATGAGCAGGCTTGCTCCTGCACCCAGTGGTCACACACTGACAATTGTCTGAGCCTCTAATAAGGTTCCAAGAGATGCCACATTCCCAAAGAGACCACAGAATGGTGGGTGCCAGGGACCAGGTTGGGAATTAGGGTCAGTGTGACAGATGTCCAATTTGGGAAGATGCAGAGGCTAGGGTAAAAGGTAGGGATGGCGTACAGCAAGGTGAGTATGCTCAGTGCTGCTAATAGTGCTTGGAAAAAAATGGCTAAAAGTAGATTTCATAGTATGTATATTTTATCTTCATTTACAGAAAGTTTTGGACTGCCCCATAGTTGGCCATAATTGACATGCTTTTTTCTATAGACAATACACTGTCCATATTGCTATGCCAGTTTACACCAGCTTCTATTCTGTGCTCATCACCCCTTCATGCAGCTTTGCTGGAGCATAACTGGCTCCAAAGCCTCATTTCTGGGGCTGGAGAGATGACTCAAAGGTTAAGAGCACTTGCTGATCTTGTAGAGGGAATCCACATTGCATGGCTCACAACAGTCTATAACTAAATCTCCAAGGGAATCCAATACCCTCTTCTGGCCTCCTTGGACACCTTAACACACATGGTATACACATACACATACACATACACATAAGTAATAATACAATTTTTAAAAAGCCTGATTCCCCATAAGAATTGAGAAGTCTGACCCACTCCCTTATGCTTCCCCCACAGGTGACCTACGGCTCTTTTGACTACACTTCACTGCTTTACCTATCGGATTACTTAGAGGACTTTGGTGGAGGGCGCTTTGTGTTCATGGAGGAAGGGTCCAACAAGACAGTGGAGCCCAGAGCTGGTAGGACACAGCCTGGTGGGTTGTCCTAGGGTATGGGATACAGGCCTGTAGTCAGCTAGATGGCATTTGTGCATGTTCACAAGCATGCATGTACACACGCATGCACGCACACACATACTGTGAGTGAGGTGGACTTCACTCCAGGCAATACTACATTTATACAACACCTACTCTACATCTTTGGTCTTAGTTCTAGGTTTGTCCAAGTCTACCTGCTAGTCACAGCACCCAGAGGCCAGCTTTGTTACTCAGTTGCCCAATGTCACTGCAAGTGACTGGCAGGGCCAGGCTTCTAGGAGTATCACATTGGAGTTGGAGTGCAGGGTCTCACCAGGTTCTGTTGCATGCTCCTGTTCAATACCTTTTTTTTTTTCTTTTTCTTTCTTTCTTTTTTTTTTTTTAGACAGTGTTTCTCTGTGTAACAGCCCTGGCTATCCTGGCTGGCCTTGAATGCACAGAGATCCACCTGCCTCTACCTCATGAGTGCTAGGATTAAAGGTGTGTGATACCATGCCTGACTTCTCCAAGACCTTTTTTGAAGGGACTTAACAACTTAAGATTAAGTGATATTGGCTGGGGAGAATCACAGTAGTGAGTGCTTATGCATGAGGCCCTGGAATCCCTAGCTCCACAAAATAAAGACAATAAAAATAAGAAAGACTAAATGATAGTTCTAATGCAATGTTAGACATCGTGTGCTGCATTCTACTGTGTCCTACATAGCATTGTTGGGCCTGTCTCAGAGCTCATCTCCCTGGTAGCCTGAAGACCCGGAGTCCCCATGCTGCATTGTTCTCCCCAGGAGCAGATAAATGTCCCTTCCTGCCTAACCTCTGGAGAGATTGAGCTCAGGTCCTAGTGGGGAGGTAGAAACTAAGCCTAGGTCTGAGTAGGAGGTGGAAATTGTGTCCAGATCCTGGTAGACAGGTGATAGCTTTGGGGACCCAGGTCCTATGTGGGAAAATACAGGAATGGATAGTCCACCTTCCTGAGATGTGGTCTCTGCCCCTGGCCAAGACCCAGCTGACATGCAAACACACATACACACACTGGCCGTTGCACCAGCGTGTCTTCTGTACCATGTTCCACCTGTCTACTACAGCGTCACCCTCACCAGCTAAGTGGTCCTGTTGTTACTTCTCTGGCTATTAACAGCTCCATCAGAGCAGCAAGGCTGTCCACACAAGATGATTCAGAAAATCCTTTTGGACTATGGATCCAGCAACTCCTTGCAGTTGTGTTTGCTGTGACCTGCACAGCCTGGATTGACTAACAAGTGATGAGGCATGAAGAAATGACAGGCACACATACAGAAAAGCTGGGATTGAGTGGCCCATGTGCTCTGATGGAAACACACCAGCAGCCCAGAAACTCAGTGTGTTTATTATATGCTACTGAGCAAGGTGGTGTGTTATTTTATACAACTAAACAAAGAGACAGGCTTATATACAACTAATCTCAGTAAGGGAGGGTGCTGTCGGGGAGCAGTCATCAGGAAAGAGGAAGCTGTGGTTGATAGTCTCTGCATACACCAGTTTAAGCTGAAAGTCAGTTGTTGGTAACATCTGTATTTGCACCAGAGAAAGGTTTTGCCATTCCAGTAGGCCTAAGGCATTAGGGTCCTAGATATGGCCATGCTCATGCCAGTAATACATATTCAGGCTGGCATATTGGCACACACCTTTAATCCCAGAACTCAAGAAGCAGAAGTAGGCAGATCTCTGTAAGTTTGAGACCAGCCTGACTTGCAAAATGAGTTCCAGAACATTCAGAGCTACAAAGAGAGACTCGGTTTCAACAAACAAAACAGAAATAATACATATTCATTCAGGACTTCATCCACTTCCCATAAGTGTTGAACATGAAAACAGCTTTTAAAAATGTGTTTAATGTGTGTATGTCTGAGTGTGGGTTTGTGCACATGAGTGCAGTGCCTGTAGAGGCCAAAAGAGGGCATCAGATTTTCTGAACTAGAGTAAAAGGCAGTTGTCAGCTGCCTGACCTTGGTGCTGGGCACTGAACTTGGGTTCTCTGTTCTCTGCAAGAACAATATATGCTCATGACTGATGTGCCATCTCTCTAGCCTTTGAAAATGGCTTTTAAATCGAAAGATAGAATGGGATATTAAAGGGTACTGTCTCTCCTTTGGTTGGCATTGATCATGGGACAGGCCATGTCTACATCTTATAGGCAGCTGGGACTCAGGGACTCATTCAGTGTAGTGTGAGCCTCTATTGATGGGTTTAGGAGTTAAGAACAGAGTGGCTACACCAGGCCAGGCCCCAGACTGCGTGAAGGGTGGTCCAGGAAACAGTACTGCTTTCCGGATGGTACAGGAGTACCCACCATGGTGGCTGAACAGGATGGGTATGGCATTGCCATGATTTCCCTGCTGATCGGAACTGTAGAGACTGACATGAGAGCTGGCTGCTACATGGGAACTGATATGAGTTGTGGGGACATGTCCTAGTCACTGTTCTGTTGCTATGAAGAGACCCCCATGACCATAGCAACTTTTAGAAAGGAAAGCATATAATTGGGACTTGCTTACAGTTTCAGAGGTGTCGTCCACTGTCATCATGGCAGGGAATGTGGCAGCATATAGGCAGACATATTGCTGGAGAAGAAGCTGAGAGTTCTATATCCGGATCTCCAGGCAGCAGGAAGAGAGAGCCACTAGGCCTGGCTTGGGCTCTTGAAACATCAAGGCCTACCCTCAGTGACACACTTCCTCCAGCAAGGCCACATCTACTCCCCAAAGGCCACATCTCCTAATCCTTTCAAACAGTGCCACTTCCTGGTGACCAGGCATTCAAATCTATGAGCCTATGGGGGCCATTCTCACTCAGACCTCCACAAGACATCACCATTTACCACTTAGGGCTCCTGAGGGGGAACAGGGATCTCTCCTGAGATAAGAGGGACCTGTTTTGGAGCCCTGGGGACCTGTCTAGAGCTGTTTGGTGGTCAGGACCCAGCCTGCTCTCTAGATGAAGGTAAAAGCTAATGGAATATGTCAACTTCTGGCTTCACCTACTAAGGTAAGGTAAGGTATTAAGCACACTACCAGTAAGTCACTCCTGTGAGAAGTATACCCAGTACCTCCTTCTAAAAGCCATGTTAAAACTTAAAATATAGAAAGAACAAATATTTAATTTCATAAAAATTCCCTAGAATCATGACAGTGGGCTGTATCTGTGCAATGTTCCTCTTCCTGGGCTCGTGGCAGCCTCTCTGGCCATCTCTGGGTGCATTGTTCCTCTCCTTGTATCTGTTTCCGCCACTGCCCAGCCTGGTGTTCAGGATTCAGCAAAGCCATTGACACTCACCCGGAAGTTCATTATGAAATTTATTATGAATTATAATTCTCCAAGGGAAGAAGCTGAAAGGTAGGGTCCTGGTAAGCCAAGCAAGTTTCCTGCCATTCACCACAAATCCCAGCTCTGGCCATCCATGGGACACACATAGGGTCCTTCTGACCAGGTGCTCATTGAGCCTTAGTGACCAGGGTTTTTATTGGATGTTGGTAAAGAGAGCATGGCTGACACCCCCCAACACATGCAACTCTCTGGCCCTCAGAGGTTGGGCTTATTCCATATGGCCCTGGGCCCTGCTGTAAATCATGAGTCTGACTGGACTATGTGGTGGGGCTCACAACCCAGGTCAGCAAAGACTGTGATCAATCCTTTCTCTGAAATAGATAAGGTGTGGTCAGTCAACTGTTTATTTGCTCCCACCCTGTGCTGTAACCCCCAGTCACCCTTTAGGGGTCCCAAGCACTTTATGGACTGAAAGCCTACAAAACTTTGGAGTTAGCTGTCACTCAGGGACTATGATTACATGAGGAGACATGCAGGATTCTAGAAACTTGGTCATGTTGTGATTTGGTTTTTCAGTTGTCAAGTTCAGTCCTACTTTAAGGAAGTAGGTGGCCATCAGACAGTGCTTCCTAGGGATAGGGGATGTCATACAATCCCCTGTTCTGAGAACTGGGTGTCCTTGTTCATCATTGTGCTTGGCTGTCCTTGTCTGTCTTTGTCTCTGCCCTGGGGCTGATGTTTTGATTCCATTATAAGGGTCCTACCATTTTGTGACTCCAAGGCCTCTCTGACATATCTGTCATTTCAAAAACATGGACTTTTGAGCTGTCAGAGTTAAGTAGAGTTCATTAAAAGTAAATGGAGTCTGAAGCCTGCACTAGCCTATGTCAGCATTACCACCGTCGTTTAGGGTGTGAGAGTCTGCAAGCAGTGAGGAAAGTGATAACATGACTATTCTTCCCTTACAAAGCGTACTGTAGTCTGCAGCCGTGGAGGTATCCGATTGCTGTGCGAGGTTGAGCTTCTTTATATCAGTGGACTATTCCCAAGTCCCCTGGTCACAGGAGAGGCTTCAACTAGAGTGCAGGAGTCACAGGAGTGTAGAAAGGTGATGCTGTAGCCATGCACCCTGCAGCTATGTGCTTGCCATGAGCTGTCTCCCTGGCTTATACTCTCTTTTTCTGTGTCTCTGTCTCTCTCCTCTCCTTCCCACCCTTCTCTGTTTTGTTTGTTTGTTTGTTTTTGTTTGTTTGTTTTGTTTTGAGACAGTCTCATGAGGCTGATCTTGAATTCTTGATCCTCTGCCATCATTTGCCAAGTGCTGGGATTATAGTTGTATGCTGCCACACCTGGCTTTATTTCCTCAACTCTGGAAGGAAATCAAAGCTCAAGCTCTTAAGAAGTCCAACTTATTGGGGTTGGAGATTTAGCTCAGTGGTAGAGCACTTGCCTAGCAAGTTCAAGGCCCTGGGTTTAGTCCTCAGCTCTGAGAAAGAAAAAAAAAAAGAAGTCCAACTTATTGATCTTTTCCTTCTAGTATTCATTCTTTTTTTTTTTTTTTTTTTTTTTGAGACAGGATTTCTCTGTATAGCTTTGGAGCCTGTCCTGGAACTTGCTCTGTATATAGTATTCATTCTTTAAGATAACGCCTAAGAAATATGTGCCACCCTAACATTATAGGGATTTTTCTTGTGTTTATTTGTAGAGACTTTATGACTTTTATATTAATGCTTCTGATCCTTGTTGAAATAATATTGATGTGTGGTGTGAGGTAGGGGCCATTGTTCACTTGTTAAAATTATATATGGGTTTCCAGATGTTTCTATATCATTTGTTGAAGAGACTATCTCATCCATCAAGTGATCCTTGAACCTTTTGTCATAGATCCATAGACCGTGTCCATATGCTTCTGGCTCTGTGTTCTGTCCACTGACCGACATGCCATAGTGTCTCTACCACTATAGCTTTATAATCTGGAACATAGGTGGCATTAGTCCTTATTCTTCATTTTAAAAGTTGTTTTTGCTGCCAAAATTTTTTTGTCTTCATTTCTAAACAAATTTTAGAGTCTACTTGCTAATTTCTGCAAAAACTTTGTTTTGAGTTGCATTGAATCTGTGGAGTAATTAAAGCAAAATACCAAGGTTTTTGGCTGGCCCACTTCCACCTACAAGTGCTCCCACAGCTTTTGGGTTTTCATTTTCCTGTCTTTTACCCAAATACGTGATAAATCAACACCATAGTATGTTACTAAGTTATCCTCCCCCTCTTTAAATGATTGATCCCTTCTCTTGGGAATTAGCAGGAGAGTGTCCCCCTCCTGCCCCCCCCCCCCACCTGCTCATCCCTTCTAATATTTCCCACCCCTTTCTGGATCCAGATTTCTAGCTGGGAGTATCTCCCTTCAGCCTGTGGCAAGGAGTTTCTTGCAGTGATTTTTCTGAATGTGTCCTCATTTTACCTTTTATCCCCCTCAGTGGTGCTGGGGATGAGCCCAGGTCCTCATGAATGCAGTGCAGGCATTGTACTGTAAGCTGCACCCCTGGATCTCACTGTTTATTGTTTTGTTTTGATTTGAGACAGGGTTTTACTCTGTAGCCCAGGCTGACTGGGCACTTCAGATCCTCTGTCTCAGCCTGTCAACTCCTGAGAATATACATGAATATCACACTGCCTGGTGCCCCTCATTGCTTTTTTTTTTAAATAATTTTATTTTCATTGAATGTTAAATTCTGAGTTGATAGGGGTCCTATGTGCTTGCCCTTCCTGATTCCCTCCCCCCAACTCTTTCTGTCTGTCTGTCTTTCTTTCTTTCTTTCTTTCTTTCTTTCTTTCTTTCTTTCTTTCTCTCTCTCTCTCTCTCTCTCTCTCTCTCTCTCTCTCTCTCTTTCTTTTTTCTTTTTGGTTTTTCAAGACAGGGTTTCTCTGTAGCTTTGGAGCCTGTCCTGGACCAGCTCTGTAGACCAGGCTGGCCTCGAACTCACAGAGATCCGTCTGCCTCTGCCTCCCGAGTACTGGGATTACAGGCGTGAGCCACCACTGCCTGGCTTCTTTCTTTTCTTTTCTTTTCTTTTCTTTTCTTTTCTTTTCTTTTCTTTTCTTTTCTTTTTCTTTTTCTTTTCTTTTCTTTTTCTTTTTCTTTTTTTTTGAGACTGGTCAAACTTTTCTTGAACTTAATGATCCTTTTGCCTCAATCGCTAAGGTACTGGGATTCTACATGAGCCACCATTTGTTTTTATTTTATGTGTGTGTTAGCCTTCATGTTGTATGTGCCCTGTGTTCTTGAAGTGTTCACAGATGCCAGAAGAGGACACCAGATCCCCTGGAGGTACAGATGGTTGTGAACTGCCATGTGGGTGCTGGAAATTGCACCTAGGTCTTCTGCAAAAGCAGCAAGTGCTATTAACTGCTGCACTGTCTCTCAGATATAGACTCTCATATATCTCAGAATACCTCAGGCTAGCCTTGAATTCACTCTGTGGCCAAGGGTGACTTTGAACTGATTCTCCTGACTCTGCTTCTCTCTCAAGTGCTAGGATTGAAGATGTACACCATCATGCTCAGTTAATGCAGTACACAGGATCAAACCTAGGACTTCATGCATGCCAGGCAAGCACTCTCCTAGCTGAGCTATATCCCCAGTGAAATGTTTGTTTTGTTTTGTTTTGTTTTGTTTTGTTTTGTTTTTAAGCAGTGTGAAGGGATTTAACCAGCAAATAAAGGGGCTAGTGACCTCACGTTCATCTTTGGGGTATTTACATAAGCTTTGGTTTAAACAGGGTAAGAGGTGTTCATAATGAAGCAGTCTTGGACTAGGTTAGGTATGGTTAATCATTGTCTCCATTTTGGTTCCCCTGAGTGGTAGGAAGTTGTTTTAGCCATCATCTCTGCTCCACAGTGCACTCTCACCTACATAGACAATTACCTTCATCTGGAAGGATGGTCTGTCCTACAAGACTCTAGCAATAAAAGGTGACTGCAGGTTTAGGATAATGACATTTTTGTGCTGTTAGCCTAAAAGGGGGTGAGATGGTCAGGAGGTAGTCCTCAGTCATTAGCATGCCTACAGAATCAAGCAGGAGTCTAACACAACATAAAGGAGACGGACACAAAATGGAGGCAGAGATGTCAGGCTTTCATCCTACTTTTAGTTGCCCATGGGTCCAAGTGTGGAGTATGAGCTTTTTAGCAAAACACGCCCCAAAGTATCTGTTATACTACTGTATCTTGGTAAAGGATATCACATAGCCAAGAAGCATGAAAGAGACAGAGGGTGGGAACAAGTTAAAATATCTTATTCATTTTTCTTTCTTTTTTTAAAGATAAGGTCTCACTATGTAGCCATAGCTGGCCTAGAATTCTGTATGTGGACCAGATTGGCCTCAAACTCAAAGAGGTCTGCCTGCCCTTGTCCCTAAGTGCTGGGATTAAAGTCATGGGGCAACCCAGAAAATACCATTTTTCAAAAATTTCAGTTCCTACTGCTCCTGAGGAGAAGCCAGCCACTGTCTCTTGTATATGTTCCCCCTCCCCTGCTGCTTTCAAGGTTTTCAGTAATTTTGTTTCATCAGCTTGATAGTGGTGTGCAGAGGTACTGATTTATTTATTTGCATTTTTCATCCCCTTGGGGGAACATTTGGTCACTGATTCTTTTAGCCTTTTTTATTATTATTTTTTAAATCCCAATGTGAATCTCTTCTAAACCTGCTAGTTGGTGTATGGTTTCCTGTCTTTCCAAGCTCAAGAGACACTGTTGTCTTCCATTGTTTTTCCTGTGTACTCTGGCTGTGTGAAGGACATACAGGACTGTCTGGGTCTGTGGGAACTCCTCTCTGAACTGAACGTTGCTGCACAGAAGTGTGTCTGTCATTGTGGAGGAGCAGAAAGGGTAAACAGCAAGGGGACCAAGTATCTCAGGTACTCCCTCCATGGGGCTCTCTGTGCATTGAGGTTAGGCTGCCTGTTTCCACATCTCAGGTTTAGTTGACAAAGGAAGAAGCAAGGACAAAATGTCTTTAAAAACACATGAGCTCAGAAAGTGGTAACTCCACACACCCTGGGAAGCCTGGCCCTTCATACACAGTACTTGATGGGTACAGGAGGAAGGAAGGGCCACCAAGGCTCTTCACACTTGGTTTCCTTGCTCTACATTCTCTGGGTTGTGTTAGCCTCCCATTAGGATGTGGTGCAGGTCACATGTACTTTTCTCCCTTTTTGAGGGTTTAGAGTCAAGTCCCAATAGGAAGAAATGCAGTGGCCTGAAGGGAAACAACATTGTCATGGAGCACGTGAAGGCCAGTTGCGTGTCAGATGCGGCACTTTCTGAATCTCAGTGTTGTTCAGAAGTTTGCAAAGCTGAGCTCAGCATTTAGCAGTAAGCACTTACAGTAAAAGTATGTACAGGCCATTTAGATACTCAAACAGATAAACACTCTCAGAATAGAAGTTTGGAAGGACTCCCAAGACCAGGGCATGTCACCCTGAGTAGCCCTGATGCTGCGTGGAAGGGGCTGTTTCTGTTTTCACAGGTCATCTATTTTGACATGCTTCTCTGGGTTGCTAGGATAATGATTATCCTCCATGACTGATTTTTTAAAAATTCTTATTTCTGTTTTACATGTATGGATGTTTTGTCTGCATGTGTCTGTAAACCATGTGCAGTGCCTATGGAAGTCACTAGAGGCATCAGATTCCCTAGTGCTGGAGTTAGAGCCCACTGTGAGCTGCCCTGTGGATTCTGGTAATCATACCCAGAGGACTCTGGAAGAGCAACCAGTGCTCTGAACTGCTGAACCATCTCTCCAGCCCCTGTGATTAGTTTTTATTTCCCACCTGTCAGACCTGGAAAGCTACTAGCAAGCATCTGTCTCCCTACAATAGAAAGTCCCCATAGCCAGGAAGACCGGGGGTCTCCTGTGCCCCCCTTGATGCACCCAGCACTGCTGGTTCAGTTCTCTCAGTCCTCTGGCTTTTGTCACAGCAGTTGGGGGTCAGGGTTTCTCCTCCTTGTCCACTGCTATTCTGTTCATTGCTGTGTTCATCCTGCAAGTGTGGCCTAGAGGTAACCTCTCTTTTTCTCTCCCTCCAGGTCGAGTCTCATTCTTTACCTCAGGCTCTGAGAACCTGCACCGGGTGGAGAAGGTCCTCTGGGGCACCCGCTATGCCATCACCATTGCTTTTACTTGCAACCCTGACCATGGCATCAAGGATCCAGTACTCACGTAATGAGCAAGGTTGGGTCCTGAGGACCATGTCTAGAAGCCTGTTGGTGGCACCCTAGTGTTGGGACACAGCCCTGTCAGTGAAGGCACTCCTAGGCCAGGTTGAATGTGTGCTCACCCTCCCATTTCAGCCCATTGCTGTTGCACAGAGTGCCTTATGAATTAGCCTGAATTTTGATTTGCTGATGTTTTAATCTTTTCATCTGTGAGTAAATCAAGGAAGGAGCCTCTCACCTGATAGCTCTGAGTGTGTGGGATGCCTGCCATGGCTGGCAGGCCTCATTCTTCAGGAGGGATTCCCATGTAGGGAAGAAACACCCATCTGTTAGTGGAGCTAGACATCTTGCCCTAGTTCACATAGCCCACTGAAGGTATTCAGTTCTAGTGTTGTGCCCAGATCATGACCCCCAGAAAGACCACCAAAGATGAGCATGCCGGAATGCAAAAGCAAGGTTTATTTCTGTTGTAAGTCATGACAGGGGACTCATCTCAAGCACTCACTGGCCACAGTGCAGTGAGGCAGGGAGGAGTAACTCTTTCTTGGGGAAGTTAGTTTTTATAGGCAAAAACCATAAAATTTCTTAGAGGGGAGGGGGTTAGTACAGGTCCACCCTTGATTGATCCAGTTTTTCCTGGGCCTGGACTTTGTCTTATTTCAGCTTATCTGTTTGCCCTGTCAGGAGTTTTATAGCCCATCTCTGGGGTGCAGTCATGTTATCTCCAGAGAGGGGCATCTCCCGTGGTTAATCAGTCACTACCAGACATCCTGACTTTGTTCTTTTGGAAACTCCTGACTTTATCTTCTCCAGGAAGGGGGAACTGACTCAGTTCTGTTTGTTTTTAAGATATCTCTTCCCTCAGCTCTTTTGGGTTTTGGGGGGAACTGTGTCTGGGCCTTTGGTGGGGGGGTCTTTCACTAGAATAGACCAGACGAAAAGGAGGGGACATAGGAACAGAAATGGTGCCACTTTGGAGAAGGCTCCAGTAGTTGGTATCTCTGGGAACCTGAGAAATTTCATGGGTGAAGGATAATTCTGTGCATTTAAGGAGGAGATGGACATTGTGTGACCGAGTGACTAAGGCTGTACCTGAGAACCATCCTGAAGTCAGTCTTCTGGGCTGGGCCCTGTCTGTCGTCAGCATTATCCCCAGTAGTACAAGTCCAAGGATGTCCCTGTACCATCATCCCTGTACCCAGCATGAGGCACAGTGTGTTTGTCTCCTTATTCTGGTGCCATTTCTTCCCATCAGCAACAGAAAAACTAATAATAAAAGTGCCAAGGAGGAGGCCTGGGCCCAGGGGCACCTCCAGCGTGTCAACCCAGTTTCTGCCAGGTCAAGCATGGGCCACAGTTGCTCCCTGAAACCACATCCCCAGGAGAAGGGCTGACCCCTTCCCCATGCACTCATGTAAATAGAGTCCCAAGAATGTCCCCAAGAAACAGACTCATCAGGCCATCTTGATATAACATCCTGGGAAGAGCAGCGGGGCATCCCTCTTCTGTCCAGGAAGCATGGCACATGGCCATGCACCCCTGAGGCAGGTGTCCTGATGTTGAAATTACCCCCACAGCCCATATGCCTCCAGTGGTGGTTCAAGACAGCTTAGGCATCTCAGGTCTTTGAGCTGACCTGTAGCATGATTTTAAAAAAGTGTGTGTGTGTGTGTGTGTGTGTGTTGGGGGGGTGCTCCTAGACCTGGGAATGAGTAGACGTGATGCTAGTGAAGGTAAAGGAGATCTCAGATAGAGGAGCCTAGATCTGCATTGTACCACCTGTCTCAGCAAGATGCCTCATCTCCACATGCAGAGGATCATGCCTTTGTTCTAGCAGGTTGTACCATGGACAAGAAAGTGCTCTGAGTGCTGAGGCCTCTGCTGCCCCCTATTGGTCCTCCTGAGTAGATCATGGGAACAACCAATCTCTGGCTGATGGATGAGGCTGATTTTGCAGGGCTCCTGCTTCCTGGACCTGTCCAGTGAGGGCAGTGGTACCAGGCCTCCCTACAGATGTCATCTTGTGGCTCTGACCCTTGACTTTCTGGTTGTAGTTAAGACAGGCATGTCATAGGCTGCATGGCAAGGCTGCATGGCACTTCCTCCAAAATCATAGCCCTGATAATCCTCTGAGGCCTTTAAATACTAGGCAGTACTTACCCCAAGCCAGCTAGACATGGCATGAAAAGCAGTACTTGAGTGGGAATAGGTCATGGGTCTTAATGAAGCTCCAGAAGCTTCTGGAAAGGTCACATGGCCAAGAACACTCCTCCACAGCTGGGACCAAAGCTGGGATCAGGTGTCAGCAATGGGCAGGGCTTTGGGACTGGAACAAGGGTGGTCCTGCAGGTCCTAGTAGTTAAGGATAGCCATGGGCCTTTGAGCAAGCATCACCTGGCAGCCAGTATAAGGTGACTCTCAAGACATGGGTCCAGCCTGTGTTATACTACAACCTGACAGGTTTCTTCAGAGCAGTGCAAAGCCAGTGCAGTTTCCTCCCTCAGACTCACAGCCAAGTCTATGTGAACCCCTTCTAGACAATGCCAAGGAGGCCCCATAATCCTTTTCCTTTAGCTCTATGGTTGTCATTGAAACATTGCCAAAGATATGTCACATGGAAGCCAGGGAGTGGAGATCATAAAGGACCTTCATTCACTACTTCTGGGCCAGCACCTTCTTATAGTGTCATGCCTGGACAGACCTAGTGAGTAAGAGTTGAGAAGTCCTGTGGATGTGACAAGAGCTGACCATCCTGTATGATACCTACATAGTACTATCAGCTTCAGCTGAGACTGTCCCCACAGCCACAAGACTCCCCACTTGTTGCCTGTCCTGGGGGTCTAGCTCATGTGGACAGAATGAAAGACACTTTTGCTTGTCACTGAAATGGAGATCAAAGACTGCATGGGTCCCACCATGCAAATCTCCAGGGAAAACACTGGGTTTCTGGAAAGGAAGCCAGGTCTAGGAGGCAGGGACTTTGGGTTCATGGCTACCCTGCAGGCTCAGGTATGGGCAGGTCTAAATATTCTGTGAGCCCCATCCATGGTTTCCCATACCCAATGCTTGCAGTGGAACCCTGGAGAGATCTAAGAATCGTCCCCTTACCTATCCAGCCTCCACACAGCCTTAATCTAGGTACCATCAACCTCTATGGAACTCCTTCCAAGCCTCCATGCAATGTCCCACCTCTTAAATGCTCTTAACTCTGAGGCAGGAGGTAAGCAAAGCAACAGCCAGAGTTTATTTATGTTTCATGTGCTCAATTGACACATTACTTTCAAGATAACCTGGGGAAACATCACCTAAAGTTCAAAGCAGCAAGATAAACACATTAGAAATAGTGGGTTGAAATCAAACAGAAAGGAAACCTGGATACAATTCCCCAGAGGCTCTCTGATAAATTGCAATCCAGTCCCATCTCAGCAGTCTCTCCTGGGACACCTGACACTGTAAATATCAGGGTTTCATCCATTTCTTGAGTATCTGTTTTCATTCCTGTGAGTTGTCTTGTGCCAGGCCTTCAGCTTTCTCCATGGATCTCTGTCTTTCTGTCTGTGTCTGTGTCTCTGTCTCTCATAGTGTCTCATTGTGTAGCTCTGACTGGTTTGGAACTTGGTATGTAAACGAGGCTGTCCTCTAACTTACAAAAGTCTGCCTGTCTCTGCCTCCCAAGTGCTGGAAATAAAGGCGTGCACCACCATGCCTGGCTTTCCATGGGTCTTAACCTGAGCGTCTTTTCTGTGCTTTTATTTCCTTCCTGCTAGCACCAACTGGAGGACAGCAGTTCTTGGCCATTAGAAGTTAAGGCACATCCCTTTGTTCTTGCTGGGGCTCTTAGCTGCCCTTTTGTACCATGATTGCCCTTGGTATCTGCACCCGTATGTGCACATCACAGCACACACATGCAGGGAAGGGTCCGCGGCCTGTGGATTACTTCTGAAGAGGAAATTGCTCCAACTCAGCCCCATCTGGCTTTCTATCTATTAGTCCTTCTTGAGGCCTAGATTAGGCAGAACAAGGGGTGCTCAGGGCTGTATCCCTATTCTTGAGAAGGCAGGCAGGGGCTCACAGAATTCTTTCTAGCTGTGCCATGTTGGAAAATCACACAATGCCTCTCCTGTGACCTTTTATAAGAACAGAGCACACCTTTAATCCCAGCACTCAGGAGCCAGAGGCAGGTGGGTCTCTGTGAGTTCTAGGCCAGCCTGGTCTATAGAACAAGTTCCAGGACAGGCTCCTAAAGCTACACAGAGAAACCCTGTCTCAAAAAACAAACAGAAAGAACAGGTAGCACTAGTTGATGGGCTCTTTAAAAGGCCTGAGAAGGATAAGGGGATGGATACCCTAGGGTCTCCACACACCTTAGCTTCTTGAACTTCATGCATCTTGCCTCACTCTCTTGTCTTTCCCCAGTGTGCCCAGGCCCTCGGCTCAGGCCTGCCTAGCTTTCACTCCCTGTGGTAAAGCACCCTTTTAACCTCAGGGAAGGCTAAAAGTACTCAAAGTGTGTGTGTGTGTGTGTGTGTGTGTGTGTGTGTGTGTGTGTGTGTGTGTTTATGGGGGGGGGCGCTCTTGGCAACACATAGGTCCAGACCAATGAGCCATCCCCATCTTTGTCTTTTTAATTTTTGGTTTTTTTGTTTGTTTGTTTGTTTGTTTTTCGAGACAGGGTTTCTCTGTGTAGCTTTGTGCCTTTCCTGGATCTCACTCTGTAGCCCAGGCTGGCTTCAAACTCACAAAGATCCACCTGGCTCTGCCTCCCGAGTGCTGGGATTAAAGGCGTGCGCCACCACAGCCCAGCCCATCTTTGTCTTTTAATGAGGTTTGGGAGGGATAACCACCAGTGTGTTATCCCTTTTCCCCATGCATCAGTGCCCCTCTCAGAGACCTTCAGCTCAGACAGTCCTAATATGTGTCTACACTTCAGGCTTTATGTGCATGTTGATTCACCCACCAGGCCACAAGCCCAATCCTGTTCAGGGTCTCAGTCCTACAAGGATTCTTGGCATAGACTAGCCAACACTGACTGCCAGTGTACAGGGCACCACCCTGGGAACCTGTGGTACCTCTGATTCCACATTGATGCATACTTATCCAGTGAGACACAGGATCTGGACTTTCGATCATGCTATGAGTTGCCAGAAGCTGTGAAAGGCTCACTGTGTCCCTGCTGGCCAGCTAAACTAGCTGTGTTCCAGGCTCATGGCCACTGGGCAGATGGAAGCCCCAGCAGCACAGCCTCTGGGCAGTGTCTTTGCTAAATCCTCTTCCTTGCTCTCAGTCTGCAAAGCCTGGGTACCCCTTCAACCCCTAGTTCCTTATCTAAGAGGACTTGATAGAAAAATGACCAAGCGTCAGGACAGCTGAGGCCACTGTCATACCTGAAAGACAGATGGCCAGCCAATCTGTGCAGTCTGAGAACACCACAGGTGAAAAGAGCTGGATAGGGAGGAAGGGACGTCTCCAGAAGGTGACCCTTGGGCTGAACGGAGATCATGTGTTGGTAGGGAAGGGTGGGCAGAGAGGTGTGATGTGCTAGATAGAGGCCTGGCTGCTTTCCTGCACTTCCTTACCATTGACCCCACCCTGCCTCAGCATCTGTGGTTCCAGGAAGACAAAGCTGCAGTTTACCACTGCTCAGTCATAGGCCACTGCTAGCCTGTGCATCTGCCTCTGACAGTTTAGGGGACAGGGATCGTGATCCTTTGGAGTCAGATCAGTCCTGAGGGATTTGGCCTTCCTGACTCCACATGGACAGGGTTCTCACTGGTCTAGAAATGGCCTCAGTCTGGAGGTGCCTAATATTGGCTCCAGCAACTGGCTTCTGTCTATCCATCATCTGTCTGGAATTTGAATGGAAAAACTTGCATATGGTGAGGAGAGGTGCCAGGACAGGCTTGACTAGTTCCCCAGAAACTTCCTAAGGTTATTTGAGAGCCTAGCTCCTAGCTACCCCTCCCCTAATGGCCCTTCTCGAGGCCTGGCAAGAGCAACAATCCCACCCCCTCCTGCTGGGTACAAGTTCTGGGCAGGAAGAGGTTAGGCCTTCACAAACCAGTGACAGTCATTTGCTCCTGCTGTCCTTGCAGGTAAGGGCTTTCTCATGTTGTAGCACTGGCAGTATCACCCCCATAGTCCAGGTGTGGGCCCCTGTGGTTCCCTTTAATTGAGGTAATTAATATCCACTCTGCTTGTAGGTGACACTTGCCAAAGGACTTCATTCCTGGAAAGATTATGAATGCAGGACACCTTGGTGTGTGTGCTTTTCCATTGATGAATGACTTACATGGGTGTAGGAGTCCTCTGGGCCATGATATCATCCTGTACACCTCCACTGGTGTACCCCATGCAGTCAGCTGGGCACCTCCTACCTTTTCCAATTTGGAGCTGTAAAAACATCTAGCCTGAGAGACGTGGCATTAACCGTGAGCTGAGGCAAGGTGCTCTGAAGCCAAATTCAAGCAATAATAGAGCTGCTTGAAGACAGATCAGACTTCTGGCTGGAGAATGGGATTGTGCCTGGTAAACTATTTATCTACCAAGTTTGCTAGCTGAGGAACTTTCTTCCTTCATTCACTCAGTCCATTCATCTACTAGATGCCAGGTCTCTACTGTCTTGCTTATGGGGTGCATAGCTTGTCAGGATACCATCACTGTTGCCTGGTTTTGCTCTGGACCGAGACAGCTGAATAAAGGTTTGGATAAGGACAGATATGTCTTCTCCCTGTGGCCCTCTCATGAGGCGCAGGGGCACTCAGTCTAGCCAGGCCATCTGGCTGCTGGGCTTGCTGAGGTCTTCCCATATTTGGCAAAGTCTTCTGCTCCTGGCACTCTCAACACTTAACTTTGCTTTTGACAAAACAACTCCAGTTTAGCCAGTGTCTTTCAGTGGAGCACCCACCATCATTCTACGAGAAGAACTTTCTTCTCAAACACACTGAAATACCTTGGATCAGTGGTGAAGGCCAAGAACAGGAAAGCTCTAGCCTCTCCATGAGTGGTCATGGCCCAGCCACTAGGACAGTAACTTGGCTTTTACTCTAGACAAATAGTGGCCATGTGGCTGCACCACTGTTGGTTTTTCAAGTATCATGGTGCACCTGACAATCTGTTGATATCTGTACTGTATAAATCCATATGTCTACCTGTAGATTGTGGTTCATCCATCAGCAGATTCCTTAAAGCCACAGAAAGTGAGTTATGCCTACTGTACAGCATGTACTTGTCTGAAAACCAAGAGGGTGCAGACACACAAGGTTACAGATGCGAGATCTTGCCATAAAGTTTTAGAATAGTTGTTCCCAACCTGTCGGTCACAACCCCTTTGGGGTTGTATATCAGATTTTTATATTATGGTTCATAACAGTATCAAAATTACAGTTATGAAGTAGCAATGAAATAATTTTATGGCTGGGGTTCACCACAACATGAGTGTAGCTAGATGGTTTCCTGTGTCCCACCCAATCTGTAGCCGCTCAGACCCAAGTAAACACACAGAAGCTTATCTTAGTTAAAACTGCTTGGCCATTAGCTCAGGCATTCCACTGACTAGCTTTTACATTTAAACTCAGCCCATTTCTGTTAATCTATGTATTGCCATGTGTTCCATGGATTTATCTGTGTGTCATTACATGCTGCTTCCTGGATGGCAGGCTGGCATCTCCTGACTCAGTCTTCCTCTTCCCAGAGGAATTCTCCATGTCTGTTTATCCCACCTGTACTTCCTGCCTGGCTACTGGCCAATCAGCTTTTTATTTATCAACCAGAGCAGCACATTCACAGCATACAGAACTCCCCACAGCACACAAAGAACTTTATTAAAAGGTCACAGCATTAGGACGGTTGAGAACTACTGATTTAGCAAAACCTAACAGAGCAGCAGAAACAATCTTTGAGAGACTGGGGTTGGCCGGGCCTTTGGGACAAGGTAGCTGGAGATGCTTGTAGGACATGTTCAGGTCCTGTCTTGTGGACATTATCAGCATGACCAGGTTAGAATCAGGTGCTTATTGTGGGCAGAAAAGCCTCTTGCTGGAATCTTCTGATTGGGGTAGACAGGTTTCAGCAGCTGCTTGGGACCTCCATTTTCCTCACCCACATCCTCTTACTGTGTGTACACTTCACAGGGTAGAGCCAGTGGCCGTGAGAGTCACGAAGCAAAGGAGCCCAGGACCCAGTGTATAGGGCCAGAAGGGAGCTGGACCAGACCTAAATAATGGAGTAGACACTGGAGAAAGGAAAAGCTTAGCAAAGTGGGGCCTTCAAAGACAGGGGACCTCTGGTGGTTGGGCAACATGAGCCTGGACCCTAGTTCTGACTTCTTCAGTTCCCAGGCTCTTGCACTTACTCCATTTCCTTCTCCCTATGGCATAACCGATGATGGCCCAGTGTGCAAGGTTGTTAATCTAGGGAACCTGGGAGGCAAGGGATCCTTGTTAGTCTGGAAATGCTCTGGTCCAGCTAAGCTTGGAGTAATGGTGGAGGTCTCTGACACTGCTATATTTAAATAACATTCTCAAATTTAAAGCTGCAAGTATCCTTTGGGAGAAATTTTGGAAAGTGTAAGATTAAAAAAAATAAAGTTTTCCTACCATCAGCTAACATTGTTGATATTGAAGGCACTTCTATGAAGCATTTTTTGCATATGTGTGTGTTTATTTACACACCATGCAATCATACACACAGGCATACTTGTACACACACATGCATGTCCAAATACAACCACACACCAGACTCCTGTGCACACAATCACAAATGCATTTCTGTTCGTTTTAAATGAAATGAGATTGTGCTATATAATTTTATGTTCTGGTCTCTCTCCATGACCACCATGCCTCAGGTTCATCCCTTTCTGACTCCACAGAACATTCTTTGAAGATGCCATGCTATGACCTAGTTAACAGCTGTGAGACATTCCATGACAGTGTTGAAAGCAGCTCCTTGCTGCATAAATCCTTATTAACATCTGATATTTGTATTTCAGGATAAAATTCCCTTTCTCTTAGGTAAGAGTCATAAACATTGGTGTGGCTCAATTTATTTATTTATTTATTTGAATTTTAAAATAGACTATGTTTTATTTATTCTTTGACAGTTTCATACATGTAAACAATGTATCTTGATCATATCCATTTTGTGTATATATATATATATATATATATAGTGCTGCTGGGCATGGAACCCAATCCCTCATACCTCTTGGACAAATATTCTATCAACCAGTCCCACAGGGCTCTTGATGAGAAAGGTCAATTTTTGGTTTGGTTTTGTTATTTTTTTTTTTTTTTTAAACCACAGACTCTATTTTGGCTTGTAGCATTTTTCCCCCCATCAAATTCTAAATGGCTTATATAACCAGAGTTTTCCTTCTTCTGGAGAGCTCTGGGTTCTGGGTCAGACATTCTTCCTTCCTTCCTTTCTTTTTTAATTAGGGTCTCACTATGTAGCCCGGGCTGCCTGGAATTTGCTGTGTAGACCAGGCTGGCCTTGAACTGCCTCTGCCTCCCAAGTGCTAGGATTAAAGGTGTGCACCACCACCATCCACTGGGTCAGACTTGCAGTCATCTTTCTTTTCCTCATTTTAGAAATATAGGCACTCATTTTTCTCCTTCATTCTTTCATGATTTTATATTTCACATTGTCTTAATTAGGGTTTCTATTGCTATGAAGAGATACTATGGCCACAGCAACTCTCATAAAGGAAAACATTTAATTGGGGCTGGCTTACAGTTTCAGAGGTTTAGTCCATTATCATCATGGTGAAACATGGTGGTGTGCAGGCAGACATGATGCTGGAGAAGGAGCTGAAAGCTCCACATCTTGATACACAAGCAGCAAAAAGAGAGACTGTGTCCCACACTGGGTATAGCTTGAGCATAAGAGACCTTAAAGCCTGTCCTCCCCTCCCCCACAGTGACACACTTCCTCCAACAAGGCCACACCTCTTAATAGTGCCACTCCCTATGAGCCTATGGGGCCATTTTCTTTCAAACCACCACACAAAAATGTTTAAAATGCCACCGGAGTTTTGCTTTGCCTGAAGGACACAGTCACCTGCCTGGTAGAGTGTCTCATCCACTTAAGGCAAATCTCTTGTCTCCAGGGTCAGCCTGGTTCAGATCTGAGCCATTTCTGAGCTAGGTTACCTCACTGGAAGGTTATAGTATTGGGGTATTTAGCACCTTGGAGGAAAGTGGCACAAAGGCCTTGGAGCCTCTGCTCTCCTGGCTGTGGTCCACACTGTGCCTAGATCAGAAGCAGGTGCTTCTGACCCTCTGCCCAAATCCCATGGCCTTAGACAGGCATCCATAACCAGGCTGAACTGTGATGAGTGGCCTCGAACCTCCTGCCCAGGCAACACCGTCCAGCAGCTCCTACCCAGGTCTAATGCAGGATAAAGCAAGAGCCCTAGGCAGCGTGGGTAGACCTCACACCCTAAGGGCATGTGAGTCTGGAACCCTGTCCTGGAACATAGGTGTCTCAAGAAGCCAACTCATCCTGGGACAGTCAGAGGCCTGGGGCAGCAGTCAAAGGCCAGCTCCACCTTTCTTTAACACTCTTGACACAAAGTACAGGTTGTATCACACGGACATTTCAGCTTGTTTTCTTCTTTGCTACAGTTTAGGTGTTGGGTGGATGACTTTTAAAAGCTAAAGAACTTGATCTATCATCCTATGCCCCTCAGCCTCAGTGGGCTTATCCATCACACAGGTCCAGTTTTCCCTCCCTAGCCACTGGCTATCACTGCCCAGGAGGCTACACCTGGATTCAGATGGGGATCCCATCAGCTCATTAACAGCCAGATCAAGCCTAGGAGTGTGGCCACTGCACCTCTGTCTCCCTCCCACTTCTCATGACCCCTTCCCTTCCCTCCTATCATGGAGTCTCCTCCCCTTCTCTCCTGGCTGGCCAGAGCAGCACAGGGCTCTCTCCATCATAACTTTCCCCGAATTTATTCCAAGACCCAGACCTGACTGTCTTGTCCTTGCCCAGGCTTGGGTCCTCAGGCCACCTTTTCCTGTCTTTTCTGTTTTGACAGCTTAGAGGCTACTCTAGAAAGGCTCATGTCCTAGGGAGCCCCTGGGTAACAATCAGCAGGACTGCTGGTCACCCCAGGTTCAGACTCCTGCCGGCACTTTCTATTTGGAACAGGAGGCTAAAAGTTCTCTAAGGACCTGAGAAGTGAAGAGGGAAAATTGCCACGTTAGCTGGCAATCATGGGTCCAGGAGGACATTGTCCCCAAAACATGGTGGGTGAGCAGGGCCCAGGTCAGTGATGGGCAAGCTGGCAGGACAGTAAAGTCCCACATGCTCCAGTAGGAGTTCGCTAGCAGGGCTTTCAGTTTGTGCTGGATATGACAGGAAGGTCTCAGTGGAGGGCAGCTCCAGCTCCCAGCTCAACTTGAGGGCAGGCAGGCCATAGATAGGCCTGCCACTGAAGCTATGGGCCAAAGAAGGACAGAGCCAAGGTGACTCTGTGATGGTGGCTATGCCCAACTTCACTACCCAGAGAAGTAGAAAGACTTGGAAGCTATGCTTGGGATCACTCATATTGGAAGCTGACATGTTACCTCCACTGTCAGCTTGTCATAGGCAGAATCTCTAGGGGGTGGCAGAGTGTGCTGTGTGTGTTTAGTATGTGTTTGCATATGTGGTGGGTTTTGTGTGCATTATATGTTATGTCTGTGGTATGTACATATATGCATGTGTTAAGTTTGATGGATGTTGTATATGATATGGTATGTGTATTGGGATGAATGTGTGAGGTAAATGTTTTATGCATTTGTGTGTATGATGTGGAATGTGTGGTGGGATACATGTTTGGGTGTGTACTTGGTGCATTTGTTATATGTAGTGTGTTTGGTGTGTGTGTGTGCGCACGCATATACATGTATTATCATTGTTCTGCACCAAACTGTCAGTGCAAGTCCAAAGAGTCTCTAAGGCCAGATCTGGCAGGTGCCAAGACTCTACGGTAGTGACTGTTGCAGAGATGCTGGTTATTCATCCAAGGTTTTCCAGGACAGTGGTTCTTATTACAAGTGGCCTTTTGGAAGCTCCGGCCTTAGGACTTTGTTCCTGTCAGGCTGGTAGGGATATCTAGGATATATCAGGTCCCTCTGGGTAATGACACATGTTCCCACAGACCTCACTAGGTTACCTCCCTGATGTTGGCTCTAGGGATGAAACTACACTCCACATCACTCAGGCTTTTCCAGTTCATGGCCACCCCATCCTGTACTCTAGAATAGCCTCTGAGGGGAGGAGGGTATGGTCCTCTCCAGGGATGGTACCCACCTCTTCAGTTGTATGCTGACTCTGGATCACAGTGCCCTAAGTGGGCATATAGTGTTGCAGAAACTCCCTTCTCTGGGTCATCTGAGCTCTGGAGCATGAGGAAGCCTCCCAGAGAAGTGGGCCTGGAATAAGGGCCACCCCTGGCCAGGACTGAGCCCACAACAGGAGTGAGTATCAAGTAAGGTGGTACAAACTTGGACCCAGCCCTGAGTTCTTAGAGACAAGACCAGGAATTGGACTTTGTCAAGAAAGAAGGGGCTTTCTAATGCCAAAGTCCAGCATCAGAGACACAGTGGGGTTTGGGACAAAGGAACAGGGCAGCCAGGGGCAGGGGTTTCCAGCCTGGGTTAGGATGCTCTGTCCCACCACCCACATACTCTTCAAGTGAATTCACTAGCCAGTTGCTGGTTTTGTTTTGCAGAAGTGGTGGTGAAACGTAGGGCCTCTCACATGCTAAGCAAGTGTTGACACTGAGCTATATTCCCAGCCCTTTTAAAATTTTAATTTAGAATTAGGCATGGTGGCACATGCCTTTAATCCCAGGTGGATCTTTGTGAGTTCAAGGCCAGTCTTGTCTACATAGTGAGTTTGAGGCCAGCCAGGGCTTCATAGTGAGACACCATCTCAAAAAAAAAAAAAAAGAAAGAAAGAAAAAAAAGTTTTTTGTTTATTTTTTTAAATTTAGAGACAAAGTCTTTGATATTTAGCACAGGCTGACCTCAAGCCTCCTCAATTCCTGGGATTACAGGTCCAACCCCTTCGTGTGTTCATGTATGTGCCCATGCGTATTCCTTTTTTTTTTTTTTTTTGAGCTGAGGATGGAACCCAGGGCCTTGCACCGAGCTAAATCTTTCTTTCTTTTCTTTTTTTTTCTGGAGACAGAGTTTCTCTGTGGAGCCTGTCCTGGAACTAACTCTGTAGCCCAGGCTGGCCTTGAACTCACAGAGATCCTCCTGTCTCTGCCTCCCAAGTGCTGGGATTAAAGGCGTGTACCACCAATGCCTGGCTCCTCTTATTTTGCTATTAAAAAGCAAAATAAATCTACTATCTTAGTCATAGTGAAGCACAAGGTACTGTGGCCAGCCACAGAATCTACTTCTGGAGCATTGTATCACTCCAGAGACCTGAACTTCATATCCTGCCACAGGGGTGTACCTGCCACAGCAAGAGTACTAATAGGACCAAGATGCTGTCCCAGCCTCTGATGATCACCCTAAAGGGATTGACAGGTGTTGTCTGGCCATGTAGGAGGAATGGACAGCCAAAGAAAGGATGTCCTGAGGATGGTACTTGGGACAGAGAAACAGTCTGTCCAGGAACAGTGAAGCCAAGGCCTCATTGCTGCCACTATGAGCCACGTGTGGGTGTTGACTGCCTCATCTAAGAGCTGCAGGGCCTCCTTCCTGCACTTGAGCTTTACTACTAGCCGGGCAGCTCCTCCTCCCAGTCTGTCCATCCCACCCCAGCTTCTCACACCTCTCAGTTATCTGCCCTCTTTCCCACCCTAACTAAAGGGAGGGCTCCCATGTAGGGACATCCACCGGCAAAGGCTTGGAAAGCAGACATGCCCTCACCGAACACTCAGGTGCCTCATGAGTCCAGGACCACCCCCTCCCGCCTTCCATTCCCCAGCACCAAGGCAGGACAGACTGCAGAGCACAGGGTTTATTGTTCTGTGTGCATATGGAAACAAGAAGCTACCATGGGTTGGGGTTAGGAGAGGGAGAGGGTAGAGATTGGCTACAGACCCCTTACCCACCAGTGGGGGCAGGTCCTCAAGGCTGGAAGGGCTAACATCTCCAGATCAGGTTCCCAGCCTGGCACAGCTACTCTGAGTAAGTAGGCTTTAGATGACTCAACTCACTAGGGTCTTCAGAAGAGGGTCTGGGCCACAGCTTCTTAAGGTTCTGAGAGATAGGTTCAAAGGAGAAGTGTGTTGGCATTGCAGGAAAGGTGCTGATAGAGTTGAAGTGAGCAACAATGAAAGAAGAACAGGGAACGTTCCAGAAGAGAGTTGAGGAAGACAGACAAGATGGTTAGGTTTGAATAGGGAGTTCCGGGAATGGGCTCCTGAGTGGCCTGGCTTTGGCCTTTCCTACCCCCAGGCTCAAACAGGGACTTTCAGACAAAGGCCCCACTAGGGGGAACTGGGGACAGCATGAGGGTCTCTGTGGTCTGCTGGCTGCTGGAGGACAGTGAGCAGCCTGAGTTCTGCTGCAGGTGGACTCTGCTGGGCAGGAAGCTGCCTGCACTCCCTGGGCCACGGCAGCTACTACCCAGTGACCGCTGGCGGCCACGAAGGTACTCACGATAGTTCTTGGTGAGCAGTGTGTAGAGGAAGGGATTGATGCAACTGTTGCCATAAGTGAGGCAAGTGGTCAGGTAGTTGACAATGCGTGCAGTCTGGGGTGCCAGTGGCATGGCCTCGTGGTACTGGGCCATCAATTGCCATAGCCAGAAGGGTAGGAAGCAGGCCCAGAAGAGAAGGACAATGCCAAAGATGAGGTAGAGCACCCTGGGGTTGGGCAGCCGGCGCGTCTGCTTGAAAGAGACTTGCTGAGATAGCCAGTAAGCCCTGGCCAGGCGAACATAGAGAAGCCCAATGACCAGGCCAGGCCCCACAATACTGGTACCGAAGAGCAGTGTCAGGTAGATACGGTGGGCATGAGGGCTCCAGGCTGGCAGGCAGAGGCTCTTGGGGCCCCTATGAACCAGTTGGATGGCAAGCATCATGGGTAAGGTCAGCAGCAGTGCCAGCAACCAGGTGCCCAGTGCCAGCAGCTTACGGTAACCCTTGGAGCGCTGTACCGTATCCAGAGGCCTTAGTACTGCTGCATAGCGCTCGCTGCTCATTATGGTCAGAGTGAAGATGCTGGCATGCATGGTCAGAAAGTCCAGGCTAAAGAGAACACGGCAGCCCACATCTCCAAAGTGCCAGTCCTTAGTGACATATGTGGCCACAATGAAGGGAATGCTCAACAGGTACAGCAGGTCAGCCAGTGCTAGGTTGACCACATAAACATACATGGAGGCTGAGGCATGCAGGAATCGGCACATGACTACCAGAGTGTATACATTTCCCACCATGCCCACCATGCCCATGGTTGAGAGCACTGCCCCAATAGCACTTGTGACCACCAGGTCTTGCAGGGAGCTACGATCTGTTAGGCCAGTCCAGGAATTGTTGAGGGACACATTGGGGCCACCAGGCAACTCAGACACAGTGTCTCCTGACATGGCCAGCATGGGAAAGCTGGTTGTAGACTCCAGGCTCAGCGCCATCTCTGTCCTCACACTGGGCTTCTGGTGGGAGTTCTACTGCTCAATGAGGAGGGCCTGTAGGAAACTTGTCCTGTGGGAGAAGATTAGTGTCAAAGGTGCAAAACAGCCACCTACTTCCATGCCCTAGCAGCCTCTACAATGGACAAAGTCACTGTCCTGTGAAGAGACAAGGGCTCACCAAATCCTGTTCCCTGTTGGAACCCTCAAAAGAACCCCTTTTTTGTCATCTCTCAGCTACACAGAGGGACCCACTGCCCCCCCTGGATACTCCCCAGCAGGAACCCAGTCCCACTCCAATGCAAATGTAAGGCCTTTGCTTTTCTGAAAAACTGGTCACAGCATGGCAGAGGTCAGCACTGGGCAGAGATGATAGTCCTAAGATCTAGCTCTGCAACCTAAGAGTCCCGTTTCCCGATTATGTCACTTGTATACTTTTAAAAGGCAATTTCTTTTTTTATTATTATTATATTTGTGCTTTAATTTTACACATCAGCCATGGGTTCCCCCCTCCCGCCCCCATCTCCACCTTCCCCCGATCCCCTCCCCTCCATTCCCATCTCCTCCAGGGCCAAGACTCCCCTGGGGATTCATTTAAACCTGGTGGATTCAGTACAGGCAGGTCCAGTCCCCTCCTTCCAGGCTGAGCAAAGTGTCCCCAGCAAGCTCAAGGCTCCAAACAGCCAGCTCATGCACTAAGGACAGGTCCTGGTCCCACAGCCTGGATGCCTCCCAAACAGTTCAAGCTATTCAGTTGTCTCACTTATCCAGAGGGCCTGATCCAGCTGGGGGTTCCACAGCCGTTGGTTCATAATTCATGTGCTTCCATTCGTTTGGCTATTTGTCCCTGTGCTTTTTGCAATCTTGGTCTCAACAATTCACACTCTTACAGTCCCTCCTCTTTCTCGACAGTTGGACACCTGGAGCTCCACCTGGGGCCTGGCCGAGGATCTCTGCATCCACTTCCATCAGTAATTGGATGAGAGTTCCAGTACGACTCTTAGGGTGTTTGGCCATCTGATCACCACACTAGGTCAGATCAGGCTTTCTCTCGACCTTTGCCAGCAGTCTATAGAGGATGTATCATTGTGGATTTCTGGGGACTTCTCCAGCACTCTGCCTATTCCTGTTCTCATGTGGTCTTCATTTATCATGGTCTGTTATTCCTCATTCTCCCTTTCTGTTCTTGATCCAGCTGGGATCTCCTGCTCCCCTAAGCTTTCTTCCCTCAAACCTTGCCCTTCATTACTCCCACTGTCGTCCAGGTTGTTCATGTAGATCTCATCCATTTCTCTGTCATTGGGCAATCCCTGTGTCTTTCCTAGGGTCCCGTTTTCTAGGTAGCCTCCCTGGAGTTGTGTAGCAGTCTAGTCATCTTTGTTTTACATCTAGTATCCTCCTATGAGTGAGTACATACCATGTTTGTCCTTCTGAGTCTGGGTTACCTCACTCAGGATGATGTTTTTCTAGATCCATCCATTTGCCTGCACACCTCATGATGTCATTGTTTTTCTCTGCTGAGTAGTATACCATTGTGTATATGTACCATATTTTCCTTATCCATTCTTCAGTTGAAGGGCATCTAGGTTGTTTCCAGGTTCTGGCTATTACAAACAATGCTGATATGAACATAGCTGAGCAAATGCCCTTTAAAAGGCAATTTCACGGGCAGTGGTGGTGCATGCCTGAAATCCCAGCACTCGGAAGGCAGAGGCAGGTGGATCTCTGTGAGTTCGAGACCAACCTCAAAAGCTACAGAGAAACCCTGTCTCAAAAACAGCCCCCCCCCAAAAAAAGGCAATTTCTTCCAGTCACAAAGTAATAGCAACCGAGCTTAAAAGTTCCAATAGAAAAATAGGTAAAGGCCTTTGAATTTTCATTTATCATACCCAAAAATGAGCCTGGATCCCTTGCCTTACATTACATACATAGTGATGGAGGGCAGTCAAAAAACCTTTGGAAGAAATCATTATGAGCCATGGCAGGAAAATACTTCTTTTTCCTAAATAATTGTTTAACTTACATTCTTATTTGGTGTGCATGTGTGAGTGCGTGTGTACATATGTGAATGCTACAGTGTTCATGTGGAGGTTAGGACAACCTTTGGGATTGATTTTTTCCTTTTTTTTTAATGTAGATCTCCAGGCTCTAAAGTTATCAGTCTTGGAGGCAAGCACTCTTACCCACTGAGCTATCTCACCATCTTCCAGAAAATTACTATTTTTTAAAAAAACAAAGGCTTAGTATGCAGCCATGGCTGGCCTGGAACTCTATGTAGATCAGAATGGCCTTGAACTCACAAAAGATCCACCTGCTTCTGCCTCCTAAGTGTGCCACTATGCCTGACATTTTTATTTTTTAAAGAACAGCCCTCTCCTCTCTCTCTCTCTCTCTCTCTCTCTCTCTCTCTCTCTCTCTCTCTCAGATTTGTTTTATATGTATGAGTGTTTTGACTTCACAAATGTATGTTTACCAGGTACATGTCAGGGTATCTTCAGGGGCCAGAAGAGCATATCAGATACCTTGAAACTGGAGTTGCAGATGGTTGTGAACCACCTCGTGGTTGCAAACCAAACTCAGGTCCTCTGCAAGAGCAGCAAGTGCTCTCAATCACTGAGTAATCTCTAGCTCAGGAAAACTTAAAAACAAACTTAATTGGGGCTGGAGAGATCACTTGCTGCTCTTGCAGAAGAATTGGGTTGGATTCCCAGCACCCACATGGCAGCTGTTTTAGGGTTCTATTGCTGTGAAGAGACACCATGACCATGGCAGCAACTCTTATAAAGGAAAACATTTAATTGGGGCTGGATTAAACAGTTCAGAGGTTTAGTCCATTATCATCATGGCAGGAACCATGGTAGCAGCAGGCAGACATGGTGCTGGAAGGATAGCTGAGAATTCTACATCTGGATCCGCAGGCAGCAGGAAGAGAATGAAAAACTAGGCCAGGCTTGAGCTTCTGAGACCTCAAAGCCCACCCCCAGTGACACACTTCCTCCAACAAGCCACACTCTCCAATAGTACCAGTCCCTATGAGCTAATGGGGCCATTTAATTCAAACAACCACAGCAGCTAATAACCATCTGTAACTCCAGCTCCAGGAATTGGACACTCTTCTGAACTCCTTGGGCACCAGGCACACATGTGGAGTACATACATATATGCAAACAACATTCATACACATAAATAAAAATAAAAAGTCTTTAAAAAAAATGAAACCCCAAGCTTCATCAAAATCAAGAACTTCATTAAACAAGTTAAAGCGAGATGAGAAAATATACATCAGATCAATGGACAAGTGAACAATGTACATGCAAGAACTGTAAACCATAAAGGAAAGAATGATTGGCTGTTTGTGGGCGGGGGAGGGGATGCAAACTGAACAGGAATGTCTGAAAGAAAATACCCAAAAGGCCACAAACTAATGAAAAGATGTTCTGCACAGCTTGTTACCACAGAGAAATGCAAATCAGAATCACAGACTCTAAAGCATGCACGAGTGCTCACAGGCACACACAGACCATGCCTATATTGTGGAATATTTGTACACTGTGTCAAGGTGTATAGCTGTGATTGGTATAATAAAAAGCTGAACAGCCAATAGCCAATAGCAGGATTTCTGGGGAGAGAGAGGAATAGGAGGAGGGATCTAGGCACACAGAGTAGCCAGGAGACATGGAAGAAACAGGAGGTACAAGATGGGAGAGAGGTAACGCCATGCAATAGAACATAGTAAGAACTAGTAAGGAACAAACCTAAGCTAAGGCCAAGCTTTCATAACAATAAGTTCCTGTATCATTGTTTGGGAGCTGGTTGGCAGGACAGAAAAAGACTTCTTACATGCCTATAACCAGAAAGATCAATGTACCTGTTCTTGAGTTATGGGAGTTATAACTAGAATTTTCAATGACTGCAGCCTTGGAAAAGTTTGGCACTTCAATGAAGCAAAACAGGTGTATACTGTCACCAGTGATCCCACTTATACTCCAAAGAACAGCAGCTTTGTGTCTAATGAGTCTGAAACAACCCAATTGGCCATAAATAGCAGCAGCAATCGTATAAAGCAAAAGTTCCATAAAAATGACCCGCAAAAATGAAAAGACATGGTGCTGCAGTATGGGTGAATCACGGTTCTAAAGGACAGCAGCAGGTAGGGGTTCAAATGTGACTCCCTCAGAGATGAGTTCATTAACTCACAAGGTCATGGTTACAGGAGGTCAAAGCAGTGGTGTGGGTGCGTGCGTGCGGGCGTGAGCGTGTGAGTGTGAGCGTGTGTGTGTGTGTGTGTGTGTGTGTGTGTGTGTGTGTTCTCTCACTGTGGAACACTGGAAATCCCTCATGGCTAGGTATGCACATTCCCTGCCCTCAGTGGTACTCACACGTTAAAAACAAAACAACCTGTAAACTTCAGCCAAGGGTGGCAGCGCACTCCTTTAATCCCAGGCTGAGGCAGGCAAGATCCCTGAATTCGAGGTCAGCCTGGTCTACATCAGAGTTCGAGTTCTAGGACAGCCAGGGCTGTCTCAAAGAAGCCTGTCTCAAAAAACCAAACCAAACAAAAAACCCCTCTAAGCTTTGTATACTTCAGACTCTTGATGACTTGATTAGGTTAGCCTCACAAGAAAAAGAAAGGCCTGAAGGGTGGACCTAAAGAGTGAGCTTTCTTAGAGAGAGTAGTTAGAGTAGATAGAGAAGACCCGGAGTTGCACAGGCCTCTCCAACATCCAGGCCTAGAAATGCCTGTAGAAGTGCTCTTTCTCCTCAGCAAAATCAGAAGAATCAGGCAGATCTAGGGTGAGATGTCGTCCCCGCACCAGCAGCTCCTAGTTTCATCTGCTCTGAAGTCCTCTTCCCCATTGCTGTCTCACCTCACTGATCAGCACCAGAGACACTGGGGTCCTCCTGCCCGGCAGAACGCAGAAATGACAACTGACCCTCTAGTCACCAGTCCAGGGATGGTGAAAGTTTCCAGTGCATAGTCTGCGGTGAAACCGACCAAACCCCCACGTAGCGCATAGGTGTTCCCAGGCACTCGCCAGCCGTGCCCTCCGGGACTGGGAGGTGCACACTGGGTTCGGGTAGGCAGTCGCAGGGCGCGCCAGGGTCCATGCGCCTTAGGTTATGCAGCCCATGACTGTATGCTCACCTCAGTCACGAAGCCATCAGTTGGTTGCCTCCCAGCCCAGGGCTTAAGAGAGGCGCCTGCGTCCTGTCACTCAGATACTCCAGACCCAGGGGCCATCACCGCTCTCAGGCTGGCTAATGTGGTGCGGAAAGCCGTGTCGCCAGAACGTCCCTGAGCGCTCTCCCAGGCGGGGCGCGGGGTTCTGAGCCCGCTCCACTCGGGGCACACGGTGTGGTGCGGGTCTCCCGCCTCCCTAGAGTTCCACGCCACGCCCGCTGCTGAGCTGCTGCAGCCACCTGTCCCGCTGCCAGCTGGGAATGTGCTGGTCTGGGTATTAATAACCGGCCCTCGCAAGAGCTCCTCAGCGGAGATGGTCGCGGCCACAGAGGGGTTTGCCCCGCCACTCTTCAGATCCCAGAAAAGCAACCCGCCGCCATTCTGCTTCCAGACTTTGCCTTTCTGCTACACCGAAGGACCTCTGTGTATGCTGGGGGCTCATCCCCTCCATACCTCATGTAATCACTAGTGTCAGATTGAGGCTCAAACATTTATGACTTACTGTAAAGGTGAGCCGTGAGTGTGAATAGGGGAAGAACCTTGGGACCATGATAAATCATTCTCGAAGTAAACAGGAGCCTAGGTCTGAGTAGCAACCCTGAAGTCTTCCTGTTGTTGACATCAAACCATGTGGCTGCTTCCACAATCTCAGGTGGCTCAGCCTTCTAGGAGAGACCATGTAGGCTAATTTGGGATATATGGATCCCCTCTCCACTCTGCCCTTATTTGTGGCAGAGGTCCTGCTGTTAAAGGCATCCTGTGAGTGGCTAATCCCAGCTGACTTGTTGATGCATGCATGGGTAATGCATCAGAAGGACTGGTCCATGTGGGTTATCTGCTGGACAAAAATGAATCCCTCATGGCTCTGGGACCAGGAACCAGACCATCACAGAAAACAATGCAGAGAGATTACCCTATGGGATTCCACTTCCTAAGTGGAGCTCAGATGTGGGGTTTGAAGGGAGGCTTTGACTGAAAAGGTTTGAATGAGATCTCAGTGTGGTCCTTCAGCCTCATCCCCTCTGCTCAGACTCCTCTGCTTCAGGTCTTGCCTCTGTTTGTAGCAGGAATCTTAACAGGTCTTATTAATAAAAACAAACCCGGAGCCAGGTATTGGGGTGAATACTGGAAGATCAGAGAAACAGAACAAGCCACAGCTACCTCACCTCGTCATTTCCTCAGCTGATCTGGTTTCCTCAGACTGGAAGCCTCTGAGTCCTTATCCAAATGGATCTCAGCTGAACTGTGCTGCTCAAAGCCTAAATGCTTAACCAGCCCAAAAGCTTAACCAGCTCTAGTTCCTGGTCCCCATCCTTATATACCTTTCTGCTTTCTGACATCACTTCCTGGGATTAAAGGCTTACTTCTTGGGATTAAAGGTGTGAGTCACCATGCTTGGCTATTTCCAGTGTGGCCTTGAACTCATAGAGATCCATGCCTCCAGAAGGCTAGGATTAAAGGTGTGAGTGCCACCATTTTCTAGCCTCTGTATCTAGTGGCTGTTCTGTTCTCTGACCCCAGATAAGTTTATTAGGGTGCACAATATTTGAGGAACACAATACTACCACATCTGTTAGAGTTGTATTCCTCTTCTGTGCCACCTTGTACACAAAGCAGTCTGGGGCTGGAGAGATGGCTCAGAGGTTAAGAGCACTGCTTGCTCTTCCAAAGGTCCTGAGTTCAATTCCCAGCAACCACATGGAGGCTCACAACCATCTGTAATGAGATCTGGCACCCTCTTCTGGCCTCCAGGGATACATGCAGACAGAACACTATGCATAATAAATATAAATAAATAAATAAATAAATAAATAAATAAATAAATAAATAAATCTTTAAAAGAAGAAGAAGAAAAAAGAAGTACACAAAGCAGTCTGATTTCTACATTCCTTTAAGTCCTGGTTCCCATTTCAGGCTCTGTACTTTTTTTTTTTAGCCAGGAGAGGTAGAAAGCCTTCTGGTGGGCATCTCTTCTAGGGTATAGAGTCGCTGAGCCCCACTTTCAACCATGTCTGTGTCATAGGTAGAGAGGGACCCCTGGAAGGTGGGAAGGTCTCACATAATGGGCTGGTGAGCAGTCACATCTGGACTCTCTTTGCAGCAGAACCAGAGCCTCATTCTAGTCAGCCAATTCTCAGGCTTGATGAGAGCCCAGACTACAGAGGAAGGCCTCTAGAAGCCAATGGTCTACCTAGGGGAAGCTGTCTGGGTCACTGAGCCCACATGTATGGATGGCTACAGGCCAGATATATGGATGACCAAGAATGGTCATATTGTTCCTTGGTTCTCTGCACTTCTAGCAGCAGCTTTGAACCCTTGTCTTTTGATATCATTTCCCCTTCTAGTACAGCTAGGCAAGCACTCCACCACTGAACTGAATCCCAGCCCAGCCCCTCAACTCTTGATCCTGCAGAGCCCCAAGCCACATGGCAACACCATTTTCTAAAGGACACATGCCTATCTAATGTGGATGTACTGGACAAAATCTGTGGACAGTAGAGCTGCTGAGGCATCCCAAGGATGGTTAGCAGGGGCGAGAACACAAGGAGGGGTTCAAAGAAGAAGTTCAGAGCCGGAAATGGGAGGTCATCTGAGAACCCTTCTCAGCCTTGGCCTGGTAAAGGAGGAACCCGAGTGTCCACAGATGCTCAAACGCTCACAGAGACCTGGTCTGTCCAAAGGCAAATGCTCCCTACAGTCCCCCACATCTATTATGCTCTTCGAAGAAGCACCCACCTATTGGTGAGTCACTTCGGGGACCATTAAATCATGCACTCTGCTCACACCACTTGAACTTTCCCTAAATGTGAATTTAAAGCTCTGCTCTGCACATAATGGCTTCATTATGTTTGAGAATGATAATTTCTCTGAAAAAAACTCATTTCTAATTGTCTTACCATGTTCTGGAAAAAAAAAAAAAAGAGGCTCTGTGGGTAGAGCCCACATAGCGGGGCTCTTCAACTTATTAAAGAAGACCAATGCTTTATAAGTATATCACTAGGTGCTCAAAGACCGGGGTCCTTCTCTCTGCCATTCTGGTCTATAGAGCAGCAATTCGTTATGGAAAAGAGTGGGGAAGGTAAGGGGAGGCTGAAAGTGGGGCACCTAGGTTTCAATGCACCCCTGACATTCTGGGCAGGCCCAGGGAACCAAACCTTTTCAGTGCAGAGATGGCTCTTGAAGCCCACCAATGTCAGTGGCTGGGATACTTCCTCGGGTACTGTGGGTATAACATACAGCCTACAGCTGGGATTCATTCACACCCCCACTGCACAGGCACTCCGTAGCTTGCAACCATGCCATATCTCTAGGAGGTGTGTCATTTTGTACAGAGACTATTCCCCCTACTTCCAGTACCAGGCACTGCAGTTTACTGCCTCCAGGTCTAATGACCCTCAGATCTGAGACACAGCTGGAGAGATGATGACCACAATGAAATCAATTAAAACCTGTACCAGTGCGCAGCTGGGGAGAGGGGCAGCTGATTAATAAACAGACTCAGACATCTCAGTAATCCCAAGTGATGGAAGCTCTGAAGCTGGCAGGTGGGCTGAATGCAGACACTGTTCTTGACTGGAAATGCCCAAGCTATTGAAAGCTGAAACACAGAGGCAAAGAGAAATTATCTAACACCCTAGGTTCCCCGAGAATTAACCTCAGGGGCCTCCTGCTGCAGAGAGAGATTATAAGGTCCCAACACTGCAGTCTTCTAGTTCCATAATGCTGAGTGAACTTTGGGAAAAGGTCCCAGTTCAGGATCCATAAATACCTTATATCCTGGGTGAGGAGACTGCACACAGAGCCATGGGGAGCCTTTCTGGGGACTGCAAAGGCAGAGTAAGGGCAGAAGCTCAAATTTTCTTGCAAGAAGTTCACCAAAGCCATGTGTCCTTACAATACCCAGGAGAAACCTGATCTTGTGTCCATATCACTTCAGAAACTCCTCTCTTCTCAGTATGGCCATTCCCTCCTTCCTGCTCCCTGAGTGGCAAGCAGGCCAGAAGCATCAGCTCATCCATGTCTAACAGCAGTAGGAGTACCTTGACCTTGAAACCATAGAGAAACCTCTGTGACAGCTGGAATCTAAGAGGTGGGGCCTCCTAGCAGCTTTCTCCACCATCCTTACTATTATCACAACTGCTACCATTACCACCATGATCATCGCCACCACCATCACCACCATTATCAGCATCATTATCTCTTTTACCACCACCATTATCAGTATGATTGCTGTAGTTTTTCATTCATATAGTGAGTAAAAGATACCTTCTCCACCTAGATCATACAATGACAGTGCTTCCCAATAGTTATTTCAGATTGATATTTAAGTGAGAACACCTCTCTCTCCTCCATATTCTTCTTCCTCCCCAGAGGCACTGGAATGTCTCCCAAGGTTTTTTGGTCTTTGACCACATGTGACTTTTCCAGTTAATAATGTATTTAAAGATTGTCATAAATGACCCCTCAACTGACAAGAGTTGATGTGTCACTCTGACCAGCTCTACACCCTCCCTGGAACACCTCAGCTGTTTTCCAGGATTCCTCCATCCCATTCCCAGGAACACATGCCCACCAGAGGCAGGGTTTGGATTAGATATTCAAATGATCAGAGTAGCCAGGGCTGCAGCGGCTGCATCTCTCAACAACCCAGTTTCCTCATCTATGAAAAGCAACTAGAGGCAGAGCCAACTTTTCAGGGTATTGTAGGAGTCCAGTGAGTTCCTATCATGAAGTGCTGGTACAAGACTGGGGCTGTGGGTGATGTATGGCAATCATAGTGGTTTGGGAAAGAAAGGTGACATCACAGTATTACCCTTCAAGGAGTTCATGGTCTGTGGGAGAAGAGCCACCATGGTTTGTATAGCCATCCAGGATATCTGGATGTACTTCTGGCCAGCGTTTGGCTTTGGCTGAGTGTAGGGAGGGCATTTCGTGGGCTGTGTAGGGGTATCTTGGAGGAAGGAAAAAACTCAATTAAATTTGAATTTTAAGTCATCAACAAAACATTTTTCAATGTTTAGAACAACAGTCTTTAGGGGACTGGCAAGCTGTGACTGCAAGTGAGGGTGACGATGGTCGGGCTTCGAATGCAGGAGTCCAACAGGGATTGTGGCAGCAAAGAAGCCAGCATTTCCATAGGCAGTAGACATGGTTTTCCACACAGGTGCTCTGGGAAAAGGGTGGTGATCCCTTCTCTGAGCCAGTTCCTTAGAACTGCAACATTTGATTAAGTTGAGGTGACATTCACACAACAAAATTATTTGATATGAAAAATTCAATGGCACTTAATGAGTTCATAGCATGCACAGCCACCCCCACCCCCCACCTGATTCCAGAACATTTCTATCACCTTAGTGTGGTGGTATTGTGTTCCCTGAAATAAACTTATCTGGGGTCAGAGAACAGGACGGCCACAAAATTAAACATGAGGATAGGCAGTGGTAGCATACGCCTTTAATCCCAGCATTTGGGAGGCAGAGCCAGGGGAATCTCTGTGAGTTCAAGGCCACATTAGAAACAGCCAGGCATGGTGACACCTTTAATCCTAGAAAGAGAGCCTTTAATCCCAGGGAGTGGGGGCAGAAAGAGAAAGATTATATAAGGCATGAAGACCAGAAACTAGAAGCATTTGGCTGGTTAAGCTTTCAGGCTTTGGAGCAGCACAGTTCAGCTGAGAGCCATTGGGATGAGGGACACAGAAGCTTGCAGTCTGAGGAACTGGTGAAGTGAGGTAGCTGTGGCTTGTTCTGCTTCTCTGATCTTCCAGCATTCACCTCAATAACTGGCCTCGGGTTTGTTCTTATTAATAAGACCTGTTAAGATTCCTGCTACACCCTAGAACAACTCCTTTACCAATTCAGCCCTTCCTCCCAGACCCCAGTGGCCTGTCCTGCTGTCCTGAAGGTCTTATATAAACACAGCAGCACAGTATGCGCTCTTTTGACAGTCCTTTTTCACTTAGCATGACACTTTTGAGGTCTGTCCATGCTGCAAGAATGCACCCATGCTGCTTTTTGTCATAGAATGACATTCCTATGTATGGATTGCCACAATTTATTTGTTCATGGCTTGCTGGAATTCTAATTTTTACTATTGTGAGCAATGCTGCTAAGAGCATCAATATATCTGTAATTCTTTTGGAGTTTGCTGTGGCTATCGCTCTGTGTAAATAAAGTTCTGATTGGCCAGTGGCTAGACAGGAAGTATAGGCGGGACAAGAGAGAAGAGAATTCTGGGAAGTAGAAGGCTGGAGAGAGACACCGCCAGCCACCACCATGAAAAGCAACATGTAAAGACACTGGTAAGCCACAAGCCATGTGGCAAAGTATAGATAAGCAGAAATGGGTTAATTTAAGATAGAAAAAGTAGATAACAAGAAGCCTGCCACAGCCATACAGTTTGTAAACAATGTAAGTTTCTGTGTGCTTTCTTGTTTGGGTTTGAGTGACTGTGGGACTGGCGGGTAAGAGAGATTTGTCCTGACTGGGCCAGGCAGGAAAACTCTAACTACAAATGGCGCCCAACGTGTTGGCAAGAGTTTCCACCTAAAACCTGAGAAAAAAGATTCTAAGACGGAGCTAAAAACAGCTTCCTAGTTGTCTCCCTCAAGTTAGCAGCAGCCTGCCGGTTTGAGCTACTATGGCGGGTTCCTGGCGTGATTGTCTGACCTGCAGTGCGGCGGGAATGAGGAGTCTACAAGCAGCACTTTACTCTGCTGCGTGGTGGATTTAGTCTTTGCTAGTTAAAAAAAAAAAAAAGATTTCTGGGCTATGTGCTGCTTTGATAGAACTGCTTCTGGTAGTTGATGGTACACATGGCTCCAGACTCAGATATGGTGGTAAACTGAACCACCACCATGTTGGGAAGCTGAGGTGGGCGGAGCCAGCAGCCACAGAGGTGTTTCAATCTTACAAAGATGGATATTACACAGAGAATCTGGTTTGTCTTGTCTTTGGGACTTTTAACTGCAGAAAAAGATTTGATCGTAAAAGCTGTTGAGTTAAACAATTATGTAAATTTTAAAGGTACCTTGACTTCAAAATTTGGATGTAAGGATATGTTGCTTTGGAAAAGAGTCTCTGCTTTTGTTTCCACAAAAAGCCAGAGGCTGTGGATTTGTTCCAGATTAAGATACATCAGGTTTGATCAGCCAAGACCACCTGAAAGGTCTCTGATGACACCATGGCCCAAATGATCCAACATCCAGAATGCTTTCAAGGCAACTGGCTCAGTGATTCACCCTAATGGACTACTCCATAATCCTAAAATTTTCATTGTGTCCCCATAAGATACAGCGCCCCCCTCCAGCAGGAAGTAGTAAGAGAAACTACGCCCACATTCCCAAAATTATCAAGCTGGCTTTGGAGATGGAATTGACTCACTCCTTCTCTAAACCCAGACATATTGCTAAAAGAAAAGGTTAAGAGATTCTTATGTCCCAAATCAAAAGAGCCCTCTGGTGTGGAACAAAAAAAACCCCAATATTTTTATTTAAAGCAGTTTGATTATAAATGAGATCTCTTTCTAAAGAAGAAAAGGGGATATGATACAGATATAATAGGATGAAAGGGTAGATTAAGGAACTTACTTCTAAAGAGCAACAACTTGTTTAAAATGTTTTACATTGGTATAGATTTTAGTCTATTGATACAAACTTAAAGTTAATTTTGTTATACTGTGTGTATATTTCTAATCGTGTTTAAGGTATTATGTTTATAGCTCATTTTAAATTGAAATGGATAATTAAAAATAGATTAATAATTAGTCATCTATGATAATCATACTCGTAGCCATGTTAGTTAAGTCTTCTAGATATACATAGACGTATTTCAGATAGATAGGTAATCTTCAAATACTTCAAAGACCTACAGAATATGGCATTTAAAATACTTTTAAAATTTAGACTTTCTGGACAGTGAGACATGTCTGCTCCTGGCAGCACCAATTTACTTCAGAGAGGAGGATGGGCATTGAAGACACTTCATATGGAGTTTATCTTCACCTTGGCAAAAATAGCCATTTGGGCAAGAAACTGTTCTTGTATGGACTGCTTGATCGACTGGACGTGCAGGACCCATAGAAAGGTGACCACTAAACTTTGCTTGACAAAATGGTCCTTCAGGTTCCTGCTTTGCAGAGGAAATGGCCAGACATTCTACAGGACACTGAGAGAAGTGACCAAGAGACTCTAGCCCTGTGGGCTGAAGACAGATGCCCCAACTTTACAAAGGAACATTAGGTGACTGTCCAGGCTGCCAGCTGTCTCTGTCTACTCTTACAAGACTCCTGAAAAATGCTTACATCCTTCTCCCAGTTCTCAGGTAATATTATATCCTTCTGAGGTCTTTGATGTGGTTGAAGACTAGATAGTTATAATTTCCTCAGTTATGATAAAAGATAAGTTAGATATAAAACCTTAGACTCACAAATATAAGATAGATAGGATATCTTCTTTAATATTGTAATTGTAATTCTTGCTTGATAATTATTTTGTTATATGTAATTGTAGTATGTAAAAGTTAAAACCTTCCTTAAAAAAAGAAAAGGGGAAGTGCTGTGGCTATCGCTCTGTGTAAATAAAGTTCTGATTGGCCAGTGGCTAGACAGGAAGTATAGGCGGGACAAGAGAGAAGAGAATTCTGGGAAGTAGAAGGCTGGAGAGAGACACCGCCAGCCGCCACCATGAAAAGCAACATGTAAAGACACTGGTAAGCCACAAGCCATGTGGCAAAGTATAGATAAGCAGAAATGGGTTAATTTAAGATAGAAAAAGTAGATAACAAGAAGCCTGCCACAGCCATACAGTTTGTAAACAATGTAAGTTTCTGTGTGCTTTCTTGGTTGGGTTTGAGTGACTGTGGGACTGGCAGGTAAGAGAGATTTGTCCTGACTGGGCCAGGCAGGAAAACTCTAACTACAGAGTTTATGCTGGGTCAGATGTTTTTTCTCTTTATTTTTAGATGAGAACTGAGGAGTCAGTACAGGTTCACTGAACAGAGATGGAGAGCTCCTGGTACTGCCTCTCCACATGATGCACCCCACTCCCCAGAATATCACACTGTGGTGAGATTAAAAAAAGAAGTCTGGAAGGGCCAGTGAAATGGCTCAGTGGGGAAAGGCATTTGTTGCCAAGACTGATGGCCTGAGGTCAATCCCATAGACCCATGTGATGGAAGGAGAGAATAATTCTACATGTTAAGTGCCATTGGATTTTTCATATCAAATAATTTTGTTGTGTGATGTTACCTCAACTTAATGTATGCTGTGGTTTGGCACACTCACACCCATACCCCTATAAACCCCCACAATAAATAAATGTACTCAATTTTTTTAAAAGCCTGGGCACTGGAGAGATAGCTCAGCTTACTGTGCAATCATAAGGGCTGGAGTTTGAATCCTAGCACCCATGCAACAAGCCAGGTATTTACAGCCTGGCAACAATGCCAGCTCTGAGGGAAGGAGGTGGATACAGGAAGATACCTGGGACTTGCTAGCTTCCAGCCTAGTTGAGAAAAACATAAGATGCAGGTACTAGAGATCCTTCCTCAGGGATAGGCAGAGTGATATAAGACAACTGGTGCCTTCTTCTGGACTTTGTGCACACGCAGGCAGGCATAGACACAGTTCAATCAGCAAATACATTTCTTTTTTATTTAAAAAAGGCCTGTACATAAAAAAGGTTTAAGGACCAATGAGATGGCTTGATAGGTAAAATCTCTTGCTGATGACCTGAGTGATCATTCCTGGAAGAAGATAGTTGACTGTTATAGAATATTATTTCAAGGTGTGTTACTTTTGTTTATGCTCTGGAATGTTTAATTATGTAAAGATGTTATCTTAGAGTGGATATTTTTACCACACAGAGTAAAAAAATTAAAGACACATGTGGGACAGGTTTCTGAGTTGATTTTTAAAAGGAAAATTAAGACTTTGTCAATTGACAGAAATGAAACCAGCAGAAATTGTAGTACCTATTACTAATGCTGAAATTGCTTCACTATGGGCAGAAAATGAAAACTGGCAAAGAGCTTGCAGTGATTTTTTTGGGAGAGATAAGTAACAAATATCCAAAAGTAAGAGATTTTAGTTTATAAAAAAGACTAATTGGATTTACCTCATATAATAAAAGGCACCCCAATTTCTGAAGCCCCTACATTTTATACTGGTGCAAATAGATCAAGAAAGGCAGGTTATAAGTCAGGACAAATAAGTAAAGTGGTTCAAAGCCCTTATGATTCAGTTCAGAAATCAGAGTTCTATGCTATTCTCAAGGTATTAGATTTTTCAGAACCTCTTACTATAATTACTGATTCTCAATATGCAGAAAGAGTTGTCTTCCATATTGAAACTGCTGAACTTATTCCTGATAAGTTAAAATTAACTTCATTATTTATACAACTACAGGAAATAATCAGGAATAGGAATCATCCCATATATATAACACATATCAGATCCCATATGGGTCTGCCAGATCCTCTAGCACAAAATAATGATGAAAATGATCAGTTCTTAGTAGGATATGTGCTGGAGGCCTCAGAATTTCATTTTAAAAAACCACCATATCAATAGCAAGGGTTTAAAAAGAATTTTTTTCCATCAGTTGGCAACAAGCCAAGGAAATTATAAGACAATGTCCTACTTGTTCCTTATAAACCAAACTCCACTCCCTGCAGGATGTAACCCAAAGGGTACACAAAGAAATGAAATTTGGCAAATGGATATGTTTCATTTTGCAGAATTTGGAAGTTTTAAAATACATATACCATACCATTGATACATATCCAGGATTTCAATAGGCTACTGCTTTGAGTTCTGAAAAGGCTGCTTCTGTAATTACACATCTATTAGAAGTCATAGCCATTACAGGAATACCTGTGCAAATTAAGATTGACAATGCTCCAGCATGTGTCTATTAAAATGAAACAGTTTTTTGCATATTATAACATAAAACATATTATAGGTATACCACACAACCCTACAAGACAAGCAGTTATAAAAAGGTCAAATCTAACTTTAAAAGAAAGGATTAATAAACAGAAGGGACTAACCAAGTTCCCCAGAGATAGACTGCATAATACTTTATTAACTTTAAAATTTCTAAATGCTAATGAGAAAGGAATGACAGCTTATATAGAAAAAAAACCTACAGAATTAAATCAGCCTGTGTAGTTTAAAGATGTATTGACCTCAGAATAGAAACCAGGATATGTGCTGCATTGGGGAAGGAAGGGGTTTTGCTTTTGTTTCTACAGAAGAAAAGCTATGGATACCATCAAAATTAATAAAGATTCAATTTGAACAGGAGAGACCTCTTGATCAGGAGAAGTGATAGTTCATCCACCGAGGAGGCGATTTAACATGTCAAAAGGAAAAACTCAACAAATTAGGGTCAGGCAGAGTTTTTTGTTGTTATTGTTGTTTTTGTTTGTGCCAGCGCTGAGGACTGAACCCAGGGCCTTGTGCTTGCTAGGCAAGCACTCTACCACTGAGCTAAATCCCCAACCCAGGGTTTTGTTTTTGTCTTTACAGGAAATAAAAATATCCATCTTGAAGACTTTAAGGACCATTGGACATCTAAAGAAGAAGGGAGAACTCTCTGGAAAAAATTACCAAGAAAAGAATTAATCTAGTATGATGGTATAATTACTTTCTATAGGATAAAAATCTCTTTAGCTCTTGAAATATTTGTTGTCCCAACTCAATTATAAACCAAAGCTGACTTTGGAGTTGGAGCATGGCTCTCCACTTTGCCAAACCCAAGCATGTTGTTAAAAGAAAATTCAGAGTCTCTGTCTCATCAGAAGAGCCATGGTATGGTACAGAAAAAAAGCAAAATCTAGGGACTACTATTGCCACAAATTTCTTTCTCCAAAAATTTATTTTGACTTTTTAAAGTTTTCCTTTAGGTGTATTACTATCTTAAAATTTAAACTTTCCATTTTGATATTAATAAAGTTTATGTTTTCCACAGTAAACAATAAATTTTCTTAACAGTCATCTTGGAAGTCTTTAAAAGGATAATGGGGCCCCATAACAATGTTTCTATCTTGATCACAATATTTTCTCAGAAGTTGGTCAACATTTCAGTTTTTTTAGGGTATCATCATCTCCAGATAACAGGAAGAAAATTTAGGTATGACGTCCATATTCCTAAGAGGTGGGAAGAATGATATTTGGTCATTTGGTGGGTTATGGATGCTTGTCATCACTTATTGGGGTTGTTTACTAATTTGTTACTAGTATTGGCAAGGTAGGAAATTATGCAAATGATATTATATTCAGGGATCTCTGAAAAAAAAAGAGGGGGGATATAGGAATTATAGGATGGAAGGGTAGATTGTTGAATCTACTTCAAATAATAGATTGTTGAATCTACTATAAGCTAAGGGAAAACTATTGATCTCAAGTATTTTGTTGTAGAGAGCTGCGTGTAGCCGCACCCTAAAGATGGCGCTGGCTTCCACCCTCTGCCTTCCCGATGGCAAGCACTCTTTGTGGTAAACAGCTCCTTATTTGGCTATGGCTGGATTTGTGTGCCGCTGGCATATGCATGGACCTGTGGATAGTGCCCACGTGGCTGTCTGGGGTTGGTAGCCCAGACCTACTTAGGGGCTGGGAGAGGCTTGCCCCGGGGAGAGACATTACAACTAACAAAGGTCCTGAATAAACTGTTTTAAGAAGAGCCCCGTTGTTGCGTCATCCTTGCTGGTCGAGGCGGGCGCGACAAGTGGTGGCCCGTACGGGGGGGGGGGGGGAATCGAACGTACGGGGACACTCCCACGTCTCTCCATGGGGCTCAGAACTTTTTACAGTCAGGCAGTATACCGGTAAGTCCTCAGAAAATACTGAGGATCCGCGACAAAAGCGGGTTTTTACGCTCACCTGTAGACAAAGGGGGAGCGGGACAGTAGAGCCACGACCAAAGCGGACGGGTAATACAGTAGAGCCGCGACCAAAGCGGACGGGTAATTAGAATAACAAAATAAGCAAGTGAAACCTGTTCTGCGACTATAGTGGACGGGTAATTTGAATAACAAAACAAGCAGGTGAAACCAGAGGGCTGGGGCTGTTCTGTAAAGGCTCCGAGAAACCTCCGAGAAACTTCTCAAATTGAGAAACAAAGGATATACTAACATGGGCGCTTCCTCCTCGCACCCAATTTTTCTGGCTCTTAATGAGCTGCTTCTCTCTAAGAAATTGAAAATAAAAAAACACACCCTAGAACGGTTTCTGGAACAGTGTGATGTAGTTGCTCCTTGGTTTGCAATTTCAGGAAGCCTCACAGTGCCTTCCTGGGAGAAATTGGGAAGAGACCTAGATTTGGATCGCAGGAGCAGATTGCAGTATCATAGCTAGCAAAGATTGGCCTCGAGGTTGGCCTATACAGGCTTCCTCACAAACATTACAGGGATTGGGTTATGCCAGTGTTCCTAATATTAGTGCAAATTTGTTGAATTGGCAAGATTCAGAAGGTCACTCTGGCGTTATGCAACCCTATGTTCTTGAACTTCCAGTGTCCCTCTGGGGGAGGGATCTTATGAAATCCATGGGCTTTCAGTTGAGTAATGAATATTCCAAAGAATCTAAAAATATTATGAAAAACATGGGGTGTCATCCTGATTTTGGCTTGGGAAAATTTTTACAAGGCCGAAAGGAGCCAATACAAGCAGTACCTAGGAAACCCAAACAAGGGTTGGGTTTTTCCTAGGGGCTGCTGAGGAGGGCATTCCCATATCCTGGATAACAGAGGAGCCAGTGTGGGTTCCTCAGTGGCCACTCTCCTCTGAGAAATTACATGCTGCATATCAATTAGTGAAAGAGCAATTGGAGGAAGGGCACATTAAACCCTCCCTTTCTCCCTGGAATACACCCATATTTGTCATCAAGAAGAAATCAGGAAAATGGAGATTGTTACATGATCTTAGAGCTATAAATGAGCAAATGAGAATTATGGGACCCGTACAGCATGGTCTTCCATTGCTGTCAGCCTTGCCTGAAAATTGGCCTATTATTGTGGTAGATATTAAGGACTGCTTCTTTTCCATTCCACTGAATAGCAAAGACAGTGAGAGATTCGCTTTCACTTTACCGTCCACTAATCATGAGGAACCTGATAAAAGATATCAATGGGTTGCATTGCCACAAGGCATGGCCAACAGTCCTACTATGTGTCAATTGTTTGTAGCTACTGCTTTAGAACCCTTGAGAGCACGTTTTCCTGGCCTGAGATGCCTCCATTATATGGATGATATACTGTTAGCAGCTAAAGAGGAGAGCATTCTTCAACAAGCATATAGCTCACTTGTAGAACTGCTAAAGCAAAAGGGACTCTGTATTGCCCCTGAGAAGGTGCAACAGAGCAAAGTTGTCAATTATCTTGGCTCTAAAATAACTAATCATCATATCATGCCACAAAAGGTAGAGTTAAGGAAGGATCATCTTTGCACATTGAATGATTTTCAGAAATTATTAGGAGATATAAATTGGATAAGAGGAAGTTTAGGAATGGCCAATTATGAATTAAAACCATTATATGATATTCTAATTGGAGATGCAGCCTTGGATTCACCGAGGCAACTAACCAATGCAGCCCGAGAAGCCTCAACAAAATTAGAGGATAGGCTACAAAGGGCTTTTCTTCAAAGAGTGCAAAATAATGATGATATTACCCTGTGCATTCTGCCTACCCAGTTGCAACCTACGGGGATTTTATGGCAAAAAGGACCCTTGTTATGGATTTATACTAAAATCTCACCTGCAAAATCAATTGAGTATTATCCTACTGCTGTAGCATTACTTGCGCAACAGGGTATTCAGCAATGTTTACAATATTTTGGAACATCACCACAAACGCTAGTTGTTCCTTATGATTCTACTCAAGTCAAGGTATTATGTGCTGCCATAGATGATTGGGCAATACTGCGTTGTACCTATCCAGGACACATAGATTGCCATTATCCTAAACATCCACTATTAACTTTCTTTAAAGAACATCCTGTAGTTTTCCCTAAGCCCACTCCAGGAGGAAGTGTTATATTTACAGATGGGTCTAAAACAGGTGCTTATATGGTGGATTCTACTGAACCTGTAAAGCATCAATTCCTGCCAGGTGCACCCCAACAGGTGGAGCTTTCAATAGTTCTTGAAGTTTTCAAGGCTTGTCCATTTGCATTTAATTTAGTGTCAGATTCTAGTTATGTTGTTAATGCCTTGAAAAGCCTTGAATGTGCGGGGCCCATCAAATCTTCTAGCCCTGTTAGCTCATTGTTTGGCCAATTGCAGAAACTGATCTGGCAACGTAAGAATCCCTTTTTTGTGCAACATATCCGCACACATACCAGTCTGCCAGGTCCATTGGCTAAAGGCAATGATATAGTGGACCAGTGTACTAGACAGGAATGGATGTTTGTGGCTTCTGCCATACAACGAGCACATGCTTTCCACAAAGAATTTCATGTTAATGCAAGGACATTACAACAAAAGTTTTCTATCTCACGTGCGGATGCACGAAAGGTGGTACTAGATTGTCCCCAATGTGTCATTTTTCATCATCCTTCTAGATTAGGAGTTAACCCTCGTGGTCTGCTCCCCCTAAAAATATGGCAAATGGATGTTACACACATCTCTGAATTTGGACGTGTCAAATATGTACATGTATCTGTTGATACCTGCTCTGGAATCATTCATGCCACCCCAATGGCAGGAGAGAAAGCCTCTCATGTTATTGCTCATTGCTTAGAAGCTTGGGCAGTATGGGGTAAGCCTCAACAGTTAAAAACAGACAATGGTCCTGCATATACCGGACAGAAGTTCGCTTCCTTCTGTCAACAGATGAATGTGCAACTTGTACATGGCCTACCATATAATCCACAAGGTCAAGGCATTGTGGAGCATGCTCATCGCTCCTTAAAGGAGTTGCTTCAAAAACAAAAAGGGGGAATAGGCTATGGCCGTACCCCTAAGGACAGACTCTCTCTTACATTATTTACCCTGAATTTTTTGAATTTGGATGCTTGCAATTGTTCTGCTGCAGACAGGCATCATTGTCAGCACAGTCCTTCTAAAGGAATGGTGAAATGGAAAGATGCCTTGACAGGTGTTTGGCACGGACCTGATCCCGTGCTGACATGGGCATGAGGTTCTGTTTGTGTTTTCCCACAGGATCAGCAAGACCCAGTGTGGGTTCCTGAGTGCCTCGTGAGAAGAGTCCAGTGCCAGAAAGAACATGTCTGCGAGGACAGTGATCTCCCTGTTCGCGCTAATGATGATCAGCTGGGAATGACAGACCTAAGATGGGGGATACTGTCAGTGTTCCCGAGACCAATGCCAGTCCGTCATGATGCAATATTATTCCCACGGCTATTTGGTAGTAATAAAAGTATGGATGTTCCATACCTCCCTATGGACCCAGAGGAAGCTCCTATAGGAGAAAATAGGTCTTTTGATTTAAACGGAATTCTTTGTTTCCAAATTGTCAGAAACAGATCAAATGTTTCCCCATGTGTCTTGATATATAACCAGACGGCTGGATGGTTTGATTTGCCTGGACCAGGCCCTTGTTTTTCAGCCAATGCCTCTTGGGTGTCTGGATGGTGGCCTGCTAAAGCGTTGGGAAATGATAAACCTGGTCAACCAAAATGGGCCCCATTTGTTGGGGTCAAGATGGAGGGAACGTCTGGCCCTGGACAGGTTGTCAGTCTCGTATTGTGATCTGGGCCAATCAAGGAAAGAGTTTCACCTTTTCTCCTGGAATAAGCACAGACTTTAATCAGACTTTTGTAGGTAGTAATTATAGTGAGCAAAATCCCTCTCAGTTGTATATTTCTAATCCTTTTGATAATTGGCTATTGTGTGGCATTAATGGAAGTTGCATGAATTTAGAGCCCCTAGTTATGATTGCTGGGGGAGTGCATGGGATTAGTCAGTTTTCATGGAGTAGCTCCAAGCCTTGGGGCTCCTGGGATTCTGTGCCTGGCCCGTTATCCACAGGCATCACTGCCAAAACTGATACAGGCTGTGCGTATGACGGAGTTAAGCCACTGGCTAATATTACTTATAATCCTACTCCAGTTTGTGTGTATCCTCCATTCTTGTTTATAGTGAGCAAAGAGAGGCCTGTATCTTGCCATAATAATACCTGTTTTTATACTCAATGCTGGAATGCTTCTAAATACGATTATGCCATAATTACCCGTATGCCTCGCTGGGTGCCTATGCCAGTTGATGCTCCTAATGCTATGACCCTGTTTAGACAAAAAAGAGATTTTGGCATTACTGCAGCCATTGTTACAGCTATTTCCTTGGCTGCTGTTGGAGCTGCTATAGCCGCCATTGCCATGAGTCATACTGTACAGACGCCACAGACCTTGAATAATCTTTCTGCCAATGTGGCACATGTTCTGGATGTGCAAAAGGGTGTCAATGCTCAAATAAGAGGAGGATTGATGGTGGTCAACCAGAGAATTGACCTGGTTCAAGAGCAAATTGATACCCTCTGGCAGATTGCCCAACTTGGCTGCCAATGGAAGTATGAAGGGTTATGTGTGACTAGTGTCCCATATAATAATTTTACCCATGCTGCAGATTTATCTAAAAGGTTGTCTAGTTATCTTTTAGGCAATTGGACCAGAGAGTTTGATAACCTGATGGACCAGCTGAGGGTGGCTATTGTCACGGTGAATTCGACCCAAGTGGATACCGGACTGGCGGAGGGTTTATCTTCCTGGATTGCTACAGCCATGGATCACATGAAGGAGTGGGCGGGAATAGGAGCCCTAGTAGGCTTACTGGTGCTCACCTCCCTAGTATGCTTGTGGTGCATTTGTCGCATTAGGATCTCACAGCGTCGCCATGCAGCCATGATTATCCAAGCCTTTATGGCCATTGATGCAGGACAGTCCCCCCAAGCCTGGTTGGCTACTTTAAAAGATATTTAGGCACAGGATGCGAGGCCTGCACACTGCACTTGAGGTTATGCTACACTGACCTCAAGAAGAGCAAGTATGATTGCATGTGGGTTGGTACCCTAACTCCCACCTCTGTGAAAAGGGTATCGGACGGGTCTAGTGTTCTCTGGGTGGACGACGCCTGGACAAACATTAGTACATGTTCCATTTTAGCAGAGATCAGACTTCTACTCTTGCCTGTTGCTCTGTAAAACAAAAAGGAGGAACTGTAGAGAGCTGCGAAGTGCCGCGCCCTAAAGATGGCGCTGGCTTTCACCCTCTGCCTTCCCGATGGCAAGCACTCTTTGTGGTAAACAGCTCCTTATTTGGCTATGGCTGGATTTGTGTGCCGCTGGCATATGCGTGGACCTGTGGATAGTGCCCACGTGGCTGTCTGGGGTTGGTAGCCCAGACCTACTTAGGGGCTGGGAGAGGCTTGCCCCGGGGAGAGACATTGCAACTAACAAAGGTCCTGAATAAACTGTTTTAAGAAGAGCCCCGTTGTTGCGTCATCCTTGCTGGTCGAGGCGGGTGCGACATTTTGTATTTGTAAGGACTTTTGTATATTGATATAAACTCAACATACTGTATATATATATACTTTTGGCTAAAGGATTTTTGTATGTTGACATAAATTTAAGTCACTTTTGTTACACTGTATATGCTTCTACTCTTGTCTAAAGGTTTTTATATTGATGCAAATTTAAAGTTTTTGTTACCACATATTGTATATGTGTTTCTACTCTTGGTTAAGATATTGTACCTATGCAGTTTATTTAAAAATGTAAGGTAAAGTTCTGATTTTTGAAAGCTATTATTATAAACTATATAGGACAATCAAGAAACATAGGTCAGTAGTCATTCATAATAATCAAATTTGTTGATATGTTAGGTATGTATTCTAGGTTAAATAGATATTTTAGTTAGATAGATGGTCTTCAAACCTTTCAAAGACCTATAGAACATGACATTTAAAATATTTTGTAAACTTAAAGTTTTTCATGACAATGAGACATATCTGCTCCTGGCAGCACCAAATTACCTCAGAGAAAATGATGGGCATCGAAGAAACTCCTTACGGAGTTTGCTTTCATTGTGGCAAGATTAGCCACTGGGCAAAGAAACTGTCCTTGCCTTTGACTGCTGACAATGTGTTGTGCAGGCTGGATATGCACGACACACAGGAAAAAGACTGTTGAACTTTGCCCAAACAAGACAGGACAGTCCTTCAAAATTCCTGCTTCAGGACACTGAGACAAGTGACTGTTGAACTTTGCCAATACAAGGCAGGACAGTCCTTCAGATTTCCTGCTTATCTGATAATTCTGCAAAATACTATGGGCCTGTAGGCTGAAGATGGATGCCCCAGTGTTGCAGAAGGAACTTTGGGTGACTGTCCAGGCAGTCAGATGTCTCTGTCATTGCTAGAGCTTTGGAAGTTGTTTGCTATGCACCTTTTGATTACTTTAAATAATATTATGCTTCTGGGGTCTTTGATGGAGTTGAAGACTAGATAGTTATAGTTGCAGTTTTCCTTAGTTAAGGTAGAGAGTAAATTAGGTATAAAACTTTAGATTCATTAAGATAGGATAGATAATGGAGTATTTTCTTTTAAGTTGCCAAACACAAATGAACTAGCATTCATTACATTGTGAATGCAATCTTTACTTGATAATTGTTCTTACTGTGTACAGTCTTATTATGTTAAAGTTAAAACCTTTTTTGTTGTTGTTTAGACAAAAAGGGGGAAATGTAGTAGAATATTATTTCCAGGTGTGTTACTTTTGTTTATGCTCTGGAACATTTAATGATGCAAAAATGTGTTTTGATTAAAATTCACCTGCGGTCAGGAGGTTGAGTCAGCGACTAGCTGACAAGAAGTGATAGGGAGGAGCTAGGTGAGAAAGGGTTTATAAGGAGGGGCTAGGGAAAGCACAGGGGCTTTTTAGAGGATGCAAACGAGGGGAGGGGAACTACTTGTTATTCAGCCTCTGAAGAGCAGAATTCCACCTTAACTGTCATGACCGCCTCTACCAGCAAGGAAGACGCAACACCGAGCTCTTCTTTCTGCAGTTTATCCAGGAACCTTGAACAATCTTCTGACCCCGGGGGGGAGCCCTGTGGGCATCGCAGACAGGCCCAGGTATACAGAAGCAAGCCAGATCCTAAAGCCAAGCTGAATATGGAGTTGTTTACCACCAAGAGCGCTCACCATCGGGAAGGTGGGAGGCGGAAGCCAGCGCCATCTCTAGGGTGTGGCATGCAGCTCTCTACACTTAACCTTTGCATCTTGAGTTCTTTAGAGGAAGAGAGGTTTAGTTAAGTTTCCTTTCATAGCTTTGCTAGAGTTGGAGCCAGACGTAACAGATTTCCCTCCAGCTATGGCCTTTGCAGCCTAGGCCTAACCGCGGCTGGTAGCAGCATAGTTGCAGTTGCTGATTCAGACAGCTGTGGCTTAAAAGGCAGCAACCATTTAAATAAAGAACAACAGTTGACTCCTGAGAGTTGTCCTCTAATCTCCACATGTGTACCATGTCATATGTGTACCCAAACTCCTAAACATACACAATAAAGTAAAATTAAACAATGAAGACAAAACAACAACAAAGTGTTTGATGTGATTGACTACTTAACTAGAAGAGGGAGAGAGGAGGGAACATAGGGAGACAAACCCAGTTTGTTAGGGAGGAGAGTTAGGTACACACTGGACCACAGGCTCCAGGCCACTGAAGGCAGCAACGCCTCCTACTGTGTTCTTTATACAGTGTGGTGCCATCTCTCCAGGAATGAGCATCAGAACCCTGTGTGACAACAATTAAGATACTTCTGGAAGACATGAAAGAAAAATGACACACAAGTTAGGTAAAAAAGCAATGTTTGAGGCAGGGTTATGGCAAACACCTGTAATCCCCGTACTCAGGAGCCTGATGCAGGATCATAAGTTTGAGGCTAGCTGCCTGAACTACATAGTAAGACCTTGTTTCAAAAAGAAAAACAAAACAAAACAAAATGAAGAAAACCCATAATTGGATCCTTCTGTGATTAACTGAACAGTAAAATGGCCCCAGGATTGAACCACTTAAATCACCAGGTGATGCCAGCCAGACACCCACAGAACTGCAGAAATTTCTAGATGGGTCACTCACAGGAAGACAGCAATGGTCACTCAGTGTCCCTTGATGAGGTACATGGGTGTCTTATCCTGTTTTGTTCCCTTTGTGCAGAGCATGCAGGTGCTGAGGTGTGACACTCTAACCCTAGCAGATCAGACATATGGAAGGTACATGGATCCCTTTCAATTGCCAGGGCATTGTGTCAATCAGATAGCATACAACTATCCTACACAGGGTTCTTTCTTATTTAAAACCCTGTGCCCTTGCACAAGGGTTATAAAGACTGTGACTGGAGACACATGTGACTGTGACCATGTGACTCAGAAAGAACAAAAGCCACTGTGCCCCATTCCCATTTTTGTGGGAAGCCAGAAGTGGGTGAGAAGGTTGCTCTTTCAAGACCCACTGAGGAAAATTGCACAGGGTCTCCATTAAACACTGACAACGGGGGCTAGAAAGATGGCTTAAGCAGTGGGAATGCTGCTTACTCTTCTAGAGGACCTGCGTTCAATTCCCAGCATTCACATGGTTCAAAACTATCAGTAACTCCAGCTTCAGGAGATCTGATGCTCTCTTCTGGCTGCTGCAAGTATTAGGCATGAGGACAGTATATGGAGGGAAAATCATACACATAAAATAATAAAAACTAAAAGCCAGGCGGTGGTGGCACACACCTGTAATCCCAGCACTCGGGAAGCAGAGGCAGGTGGATCTCTGTGAGTTTGAGGACAGCCTAGTCTACAAAGCTAGTCCAGGACAGGCTCCAAAGCTACAGAGAAACCCTGTCTCAAAAAACAAAAAACAAAAAACAAAAAACAAACAAAAATTAAAATACCAACTTTATTCAACAGAAACATTCAAAAGGAGCATGAATAAAAACAAAGAACATAAACACTCTGTGAAACCCTGAAACCAGGTCTCAGGACCCCAAAGACAGGATCTAACTACATAACATGCCAGGTCAAACAGTGCCTCAGAGTCCATGCACATACTAATACAAAATCTGTGACCTGTCCCCCACAACACCCAATACACAACACTGCTACACACACAGCTAGGCCTCACCTTCCAAACACTGGTCAGCTGAGGACAACTAAACACCTGATGTAAATAAAATATGCCAGACTTCCCTCTGAGGTCCCTAAGCCCCTAGGCTGTTCTAGATGCTCCCCTCAAATCCTAGACCAACAGTTCCCCTGCTACTCGGAACAGGTAACCTCTGGCTCTTCATATTCCCTGGGGCAATAGGGGCTGCCTAAGCATCAATGCCTTGGTTATTTGAGATCAAGGATATCTAAGTGACTGAAGTCGGAAATGAGGTGGAACTTCTATGACAGGCAGCCTCTCCCCTGGTTCCCTGTTCCAGACCTCTGGGGTGTTATTGTGCCAGGGCAGGTAGGAGTGCACCTTGAAGCCTACCTTCCGCAGGCTGCAGTCAGCGGGCACCAGCTCCAACCCCAGCTCCGAGGACTCCAGGATGCTCAGCTTCCAGCGGTTCAAGTCCTGCTGTTCAGGTGCATTCTGTAGCTGGACCACCTTCACATTGCAAGGGTCCAGCAACACCTGCCAGCGCTTGATCCTGGTCCTCACAGCCCAGAGAGGACTCATTGACAGCAGGTAGCAGATGGCATCGAAGCTATTCAACAGGAAGAAGAACTTCAGGTTTACCAGCCAGGCTTCTGCTTCCAATGGATCCATGGGCCAGATGGGGCTCAACTCCAACAATACAGGTTGCCCAGGAGATGGGCTTACATTGAAAATATCCCACCAGGACATAGGAGGGATGATGAGCTCATGGGGGCAGTTATGAAAGATATCTAACCTCCAGTGAAAGGCCTGGGTCCACTCAGTATCCTCGGGGTCCAGGTCCAGGGGTACAGCTTCCTGAGGCCCCAGCTCAGTGGACATAGGCTGGGGTTCCATTGCTACAGGGCTTGGTATCAGGGCCCCAAACCTTCCATGTTCAGAGACAGTCTGTGGACAACATTCATGGCTCTGTAGCAAAGAAGGTTCCAACTCCATGCACTCCTCTGGCTCAGGTTCTTCATCCAAGAATTCCATGGGCTCAGTACCCCACTCTTCCTCTTCCCAGTGCCCTATCTCAAGCATGTTTTCAACTAACAGAAAACCTGCCTTGAAGCAAGCAAAGCAGATCTTCATCTGGTCTTCGTGGACAAGCTGGTAGAGCCAGGCCTCACAGAGCTGGGACATGCCCTTGTCCGCATGGTAAACGTTGACTGGGGGACACATGGCCCAGGAGCCTGCCTGTAGCTGATTGGACAGAGAGAAGAAGACTTGCTTGACAGTCTCAGGAGGTCAGGTCTACAGGATCTGGGGACCATGTGATGTTAGGGACATGCGGGAAAAGCCGAGAATGGGAGAAACAGGAGAAAATGGGGTGCAAGGGGAGGCCTAGGGTGTTTGGGGCTCCAGGACACAGGGTGGTGCAAGAACTGGGTGCCCATTCAATGATACCTCCTTGGAAGGTGGACGGACTTGAGATTCCAGAAACCTGTCCAGCGGCGCACTGGCTCCAGTGTCTGGGGAGCTAGAAAGGCAAAGAAAATGAGGCGTGGCGCCCCCTGCTGGGCAGCTGCTGAGCCCAGAGGAGGGGAGTGTTGGGGCTCCCTGCTCACCGCACCCCAGCTTCAGCAGCTTCCTCGGCGCTCACTGCCCCGGCCTCACACGTGGGCCTGGCTACCAACCGAAGGAGGCCGGGAAGCGAGGCCAGGACCTCGCCCCTGCCCAGCGCCCTCCCACCCACACCCAGCCGCCCAGGGCAGGCGTCCACCCAACCAGTCCCAGACGCCCCCCAGGCCTTCTTCCTCACCCTCACCTTCCCGGCTGAGCTCCCCGCAAGGCGGCTAGTGGACGCCAAACCAAGGCGGCCTCAGCACAGCACCACCGCCTCGCACAGGGCCATCACCCATGATGCTCCAGCTCATTTGCATATCTCCCATGAGCCCCAACGCAGCCCGCTAAGGCGCTGAGTCACCCTGGCGCCCCAGGGCACGCATGCGCTGCTCCCCGCCTGCACCTAAGCGTCCTGTCCCTGGGTCACTGTCACTTCAAGGGACACGAAGGCCTGGGCCTGGGCCTGCGGCTTGTCTTGTTTGGAAAGAGCATTCGTCCCTGCCTCTTTAGTAACAGTTCTTTACAACTCGTGAAACCGCCCACTCGGCCCTCAACTGCGTTTTGAACACATCTCCCTCTCTCCGGGTCTTTTCGTTCTTAAAGAATTCTCTGTAGTGTGTCTAGAGGGGTTGAGACTCCCGGGAAAACCAAGCAGAAGATACAGGTTTCCAGGGGCCTCTCCCCGGAGCTCAGCCTTCACTGCAGAGACCTGCTTGTTAGCATCTGCAAGCCGCGCTGCTGGTGTCACCTCCTCGAGGAGGAGCTCGCAGTCCATTCCCGACATCCCACAGGTCTGCACCCGGGTACGATGATGTGCCATCACAGGGACACGGGGAGCAGTTTCTCGCTCTACAGATGCCTTTGGCCCCTGTCCTCCCCAGGCCCTCCAGTCACCGACATGATCTCTGCACCTATTCTGTCCAGAATGTCACAAGGCTGACTGGCCTTGAGCAGCAAGAAATTATCTCAGTTTCCTTCCTTGGGAACACATGGCTAGGTTCCCTAGGTGCCTGGGGCAGCAGGAAGCAAGTTTGCCCTCAGGGGTCAGTAATTCCCCATTAACTGGGTATACCTCTGTTGATCCACTCACCTCCTGAAAAATATCTTGTCGCTGTCTGGGATTTTCACAAGTAAAGCTGCTGTGTTCGGTTGTGAGCTTGACAGTTACCTGGAACTCTTCACTGGCTCTGTGTAGTCCTCTCTCCTTACCCTCTCCTCTCTACCCTGTGGACCTTGTGTCTGTGGGCTCTTGAACTGCTCAGCTGTGTCCTCTTCAGCTCTAACTAGCCAGCTGTCTTTCCTTGCTCTCGCCTTTTAGCCTTACTGTTCAACGGTCAACACCTGTGGGGTTGCATTCAACAGTCAACACATGTGGGGTTGCATTCAACGGTCAACACATGTGGGGTTGCATGAGCTATGCCCCCCCCCATAGGATGGGGTATCTGAACACTTGATTCCCAGTTGGTGGGGCTGCTTTGGGGACTTTTAGGTAGCGCAGGCTTACTGGAGGAAGTGTGTCACTGGCAGTGGCCTTTGAGAGTGTTGGGCCCCACAAGGCCTGGGAGTGAGGCTCAGTGTAATTTTGTGAGACCAAAATGAGCCATCTTAGAAATAAGACCAAAATGCTTTTAACCCTAAAACTAAGGCCTAAGATTTCTCCTTTTAGGTACAGGCCATGAGTTACTAGAATAGGCCATGAGTTACTGAAGCCAGTCAGTCCAGATTCCAGAAACCAGGAAGTGTAAAAGTACAGAGTCACAAGGTAGTCACAAGGTAGTCATGAGGTAATGACTGCCGGACTATGGGATGTCCTCTCCCTCGTTTCCAGGGTAACTGACCATAGAAATGTCTGCACCTGAGGGCAGCCAATGAGAGATGGTGGTGGGTAACTACTCCCTTAGAAGTAAGATTAAGCCATGATTTCTAGAAAGCCCCTAGAAGCAAGCCAATCATAATTGTACCTGTACTAGCACCCCTAAATGATGTAACCTTGTGGGTTTTGCCTTTAAAACTGAGCTTGCACAGAGGCGGGCACTTCCTCCAGCCTCTACTGTGTTGGATGTATTGGACGAAGTCCCTGCCTAGGCTTGTATTGCTTTTGGATATCCCAAATTAAACCTTGCTTTTGCATTCCAGCATGCTCGTCTTCGGTGGTCTTTCTGGAGGTCACAATCTGGGCACAACAACTTCCCGAGCCTAGCTCGAGTTTGGCGACCTGTCCTGGGACATGACTTCCCAGTGAGTGACTCAGCACTACCTGACCTAGACTCAGCCTCTGCCTAGTAACTGCTGAGATGGCATCATCTCATTGTCCTGCTATCCTCAGCCCCTCCAGCCCCCATCACCACAACCTATATAAGTTCACTCCTGATACAATAGAGCGAGTTCCTGCTTCGACAAGACTCCTGATCCGGTGTCCTTCTTTCCGGTTAGGCAGGGGATGGGGGCGGGCAGCGTTCGACACTCATCATCCTGCTCAGCCTCAGGGAGAGACTGGCTGGCCCAGTCCTGCCTCCACCCTACTTGTCGGTCAGACCAACAGACAGTTCATAGCTCCACCTGCTTCCAGTTTGTGTTCTCCTCTTCATGTTTGTGGTTGGAGATGTGATCTCTCACCTACCTGTCCTGGCCACTGCTGCCATGCCTCTTCTGTCATTATGGTCTATCCCTTGGGAACCATAAACCAAAATCATTGGTTTTTTTTCTTCTGCAGATGACTTTGGCCATGATATTTAATCACAGCAACCAAAAAGAAGTTAACATACCACTGCTGCCATTCCCCTGCCTCTGTGCTGCTTTCGTGCTACCAATTCAGCCTGCACTACTAAAAGAAAGGACCACTTACAGGAGGCTTTGAAAAGCTGGGAATTGGCTTAGTTATTAAAACACTTGCTTTGCAAGCATCAGTCCCCAGAACCCATGCCAAAATCTGTGGTGGCAAGTGCTTTAATCCCAACACTGTGGGGTGGATGGCAAAGACAGAGGATCTCTGGGGCTCATGTCTGCCTCAGTCAGCAATCTCCATATTCAAATAGAGACCCTGTCTCCAAACAGAACACAAAGAATGATGAAAACACCTGATGTTGGCTTCTGTCTTCCCTAATGTAGGGTCCTTAGATCGTTCCAAATGACCAGAAGACACATGATACACAATTGCAGAGGGCAGCTTTATTCCTGAGAAAAGACCAGTATGCTGGGGCTGCCCAAAATGGTTTTGACCCTGGGGTCAGGGTAAGGCAGCCCCTTTTAAGCCTGCTTAGGGGAATTCCAGCTGTGGTTAGGTGTACTTTGAAGTGATTGGGTATAGACCCTTACTGATACAGGAATCATTTTATGATTGGCTCATGACATCTGGTCAGCAACTGTGGTTGTGGTGTCAGGGGTCTGTCTGCTGTGTCAGGGGTCTGTCTGACTGAAAGAACAGTTCCTGCTTGTGGCCAGGTAGGACTCTGATTGGCCACCAGATTGGACGTACTTTCTGAGGGTCTGGTTGAAGCCACACATGGGTCAGCATAGGATGGTGGGGGAATATGGGGCGGAGATCTTAGCTAACTGGCCCCTAGGGAAAAAACAACTGGCCCTGGTCCCTTCACCTACATATATATGAACACACACACATGGAGATGCAAACATACATACACAAATCAAATAAAAAATTTTTAAAGCAGAATGTAGCATTATATGCCTTTAGTTCCAGCATTTGGGAGTCATATCTGGGACTCTGTTACTTTGAGACAAGTCTGGTCTACATTGCAAGTTCCAGGTCAACCAGGGCTCGATAGTGAGACTCTATCTCAGAAAGAGAGAGAGAGAGAGAGAGAGAGAGAGAGAGAGAGAGAGAGAGAGAGAGTTAGTTCACCCCAATACTGTAATATCAAAAGAGGCACAAAGCAGGGTATCACCCCATCTAACACTTTAAGTAAGCCTGAACAGCCTGTTTATATAGCCAGAGAAGATGTGTTTGGACTAATCCCAGCTCATCTCATATGCTAATGAAAGTTTATATTTCAACCAATCATAGTACACCTCACATACAAATGAACCTCACATACAAATGAAGGTTTGTGTTTTCACCAATCAGATCCTTGTCTTTTTTTTTTTTAAGATTTAATTTATTTATTATGTATAGTGTTTTGCCTTCAGACCAGAAGAGGGCGCCAGATCTCATTACAGATGGTTGTGAGCCACCATGTGGATGCTGGGAATTGAACTCAGGACCTCTGGAAGAGCAGCCAGTGCTCTTAACCACTGAGCCATCCCTCCAGCCCTCAGATCCTTGTCTTTTGGCACCAATCCCAGCAGCCCCTCTGCTGGACCATCCAAGGAAGTGCTTCTCCACTGCCTTGAGCAGAATGGTTACAGTCATATGTAGAGTTCACCAAGGCTTGTGAGAGCAAAAAGTGCTTTCTCCAAGCAGTTTAAATTGCTAAGAGCAGCAGACATTTAGAGCCCTCCCTTGGGCATAGCAGGCTTGATTGGGCCCTTACTAGAAACCTGACTGGACCACTCTCCTGTCAGCCTGGCTGTTTTAGACATAGTCTCTCTGAGGACAGACCAGCAGCTGTAGAGGACTACCACAATACCAGCCGAAGACGTGCTCTGGTCACAGTATCTCCAGACAGCCTGCACTAGTCTGTGAAAGCAACACCTCAGCTAGAAAAGCTCGTGTCCAATCCATGCTCCTGAAGCTGTTTTCACTTTGGAGGGTGAGAGAAACACCACAACTTCATTTGATGATCCCAGAGCAGGCATGGAGCTTGTAAAGACCAGCGTCCTTTATTTAACGCCTTTGCCATATCCCTCCTTCCCATATAACCAGGCTGCGTTACTTACTTTTAAAGTCAGGTAGGAGACACTTCCTGTGCTTTCCCTGATGGCTCAACACAAATGTAAGTGTACAGCTCTGAAGAGAAAGATTTCACCAGTTGAAGTGTTGTGGCTCTGAGAGCAAAGTAAGTGGAGACCCACAGAAGCTTCCTAGTGAGAACTGACTCAGGGTCCAAGAGTCTGAGCTTGATTTACCCATCAGGGCTGCATGAGGGGATGATTAGATCACGGGTGTGGTAACCAGGTGTTTGGAAAGGTCTACACTTGACTCTGTGGTGTGCTTTGCTAGCAAGGGGGAGGTCGTTTGCTCTGCCCCTTGGCATTGTTATAAAAAAGCCCTTTTGAATAATCAGAAAAGGTTGTTGGGTTCTCCTGAAGCTATCCTGTGTTTCTGTCTTTCTCCTCTTCACTATCTTTCCATCTAATATTTTCTTATCCCTCTTCCTCATAAGAACCCTTGAAACACCAGGTAGTGGTAGCATACCCCTTTAATCCCAGCACTCCGGGAGGCAGAGCCAGGCGGATCTCTGAGTTTGAGGCCAGCCTGGGCTATGGAGTGAGATCCAGGACAGGCACCAAAACTACACAGAGAAACCCTGTGGAAAAACCAAAACCAAACCAAACCAAAAAACAAACAAAACCCCCAAAACAACAACAAAAAAACCTTGAAAAGGTGGGAGCTGGCCTCCCACTAAAGTGTCCTGGCAGTCAGGAGCCAAGGAATACCACGAAGTCACACTGAACAACAAAACCTTACACAAAAGGTTTTGGAGAGACACAAAAGAGCAAGAAGCATCAGGGAAGTGAGCAGGCGGCAAGTTTGATATAGGGTTTCTTGGGAGCAGAGTTTTCCAGGGTGGAGATTTCCAAGGTGGGGGTTGGTGGGAGTTGGTAGTTTTTCAAACCTGGAAGTGGGTTGGACCTTTCATCCCACAACAGGGTCTAACAAAATGTTTCTCTTCAGTGATATTTGTGAGTGTTCATGTCACTCAGTCTTTTCTTGCTCTCTTCTGAACTTTGTCAAGTCAAGCTTTCACAAGGGAAATCCTCTGGCGTGCTGATTAGCCTCTTTGCTATGCTCACGTGGTTTGACAGGGAGGGCATTTGATCTTCATTTCTATGGCTGTGATAAAATATCCTGACAGAAGGCAATTTTGGTTCACAATTCCAGGTCACAGTCCATAGTATTTTTTTTAGAAATAAAGGCAGGAACTCAATCAGCTAGTCACATTACATCCCTAGTCGAAAGCAAAGAGAATAAATGTGGAGTTCCTTGCGTGTAGCTAGCTTTCTCCACTTTTGTACAGTTTGAGGCTCCCTGCCTAGGAGGCAATACTGTTATGGGTTTGGGGTAGTTCAGAGATTCACCAGTCTGATTATTAATACATTTTAAGAAAGAAGAGGATTTTCTTCATATACTGGCTCCAGGTCTATACCCAAATGTAGCGCTAGCCCCATTTATTATAAAGGCAAAGAACATAGTTACCTTGTGTTTACAGGCAAGCAGAAGGTCATCTTGAGCAAAACAAGATTTTGTTTACATAAGCAAAAACAGCAGTTAACCCGATGATCTATAGTACCTTACATAAACAAGTTTTGTTAAAATTGTATAAGACCAGGCAATTATGAAAACAATACTTAACAGCCCTTAACATTTGAAAGTACAATTTTGCTTTATAGTTCTCTTAAGCACAGTAATTTTTAAACTTTTTGAAGGGATTCTGGCCACCTCCAATGTGGCAGGCTCTGGCAGGCCTTGCCCTTCTCCCCTTTCCCTCTGCTTTGCTAAACAAACAAACAAACAAACAAGAAAACCTGTTAGATTACATCTCTAAAGCTAGTCACCAAAGTCTGTCCCAGTATTTGAACACTTTCCTATGCCACAGTCCTTCCTGAGGCTGACTACCAAAGTCCAGCCATCAAAAGCCCCTTTTAGTTCACCTAATTAACATGCCCAATCAAAATATACCACCGCATCCTAGCCCAGGCTAACACAGATCTCCCCTTCTTATCCTCTTAAAAAAGATACCTGCGAGGCCATTTGCTGCTCTTTTCTGCCTGATTCAGAAAGCAGCCACTTTGACTTTTCTCTCCCACTTAATAGAGGATCGCTCTGTGAAAACAGGTGTTTGGGGGTGGTTTTGTGCCTAATCCACAGCTGGGAGGAAACCTCTACTGTGCACACACACGTGGGGTGGGGGTGGGGGTTGATTGTCTCTTTCATTTATAACCCTGCAGGTAGGTTTCCTCCCCATTTCCTCAGGGGTTGAGTAGTCAGGAGACTACAGTCTTAAATACCATCTGCAATTTACATTCGATGTTTTTCAGTGAAAACCATAGGTAGATTTATCTCTATATTTTATGTCCTGTGGATTTGAAGTGTTTTCTGATGCATGACCTTCTTACATCAGCAGGTTGTTAGACAAGCATGGCTATGAATAGTTTTCTTTCTTTCTTTCTTTTTTTCTTTCTTTCTTTCTTTCTTTCTTTCTTTCTTCCTTTCCTTCCTCCTTTCCTTCCTCCTTTCCTTCCTTTCTCCTTTCTTTCTCCTTTCTTTCTTTCTTTCTTTCTTTCTTTCTTTCTTTCTTTCTTTCTTTCTTTCTTTCTTTCTTTCTTTCTTATTTGTAGAGCTGGAGAGATGACTCAGCGATTAAGAGTGTTGACTGTTCTGTTAGAGGACCCGGGTTCAATTCCTAGCACCGCCTCCCCAAAATTACTTGTTTTCTTTTATTTTATTTGTATGGGTGTCTACATATATATCTGTGTATTGCATGCACTCAATGCCTGTGGTGGCCTGGAACTGGAGTTACAGACAGCTATGAGCCACCGTGGGGTGCTAGGGGCTGAACCCGAGCCTCTGAAAGAGCAGCTAGTGCTCTTAAGTGCTGAACCATCTCTCCAGCCTAGTTATCTTATATTCTAATTCCTAATTTGATGGAGGCTAGTCTAGCAGGTGTTAGAAGAGCTCCATGTTTTCAACTCATCTGGGGCTGGATCTACGCTAACTCAACATGTATTGAAAAGAAACTTTTTTTTTTTTTTTTTTTTTTAGATTTACGGCTATTATTTTTAAGTAAGTGTGTGTGTGTGTGTGTTGTCTGTGTGGGGGTATGTGCACATGAGTGCCATGCACTAGGAGGCCAAGAGGCCTAGGATCCCTGGGCCTGGAATTACAGGCAGTTCTGAGTTGGCATGTGGGTGCTGGGACTGGAACTTGGGTCCTTTGGAAGAGGAGCAAGTGTTTTTAGCCACTGAGACATTCCCAGCCTGAAAATGAACCATTTTTTTAATTTCAATTTTATTTATTTATTTATTTATTGTTTTGTTTGTTTTGTCTATTTTTTTCTATTGTTTTTCAGACAGGGTTTCTCTATGTATCCCTGGCTGTCCTGGAATTTGCTCTGTAGACCAAGGCCTCTGAGCTGGCTTGGTTGGTCTCTGCTTGGAAGAGCCTCTACCAAGACTACATAGGGAGGTAGCCTGTGGACATGACAGAGGCTTTCTGGAGGAGCCCAGGTCTCACGCTCCTCTGAACTCAGGACCTCTAAAAGAGCAGCCATCCCTCCATCCCCCATGCTCCTCTGAAGAAGCTATTGGGCTCTGTACCAATTCCCTGAGCTGGAAGTTGTAGGAGAGGGCATTCCCTATATCTTGGAAGGACATAATAGCTGTAGCAACTTGCGAAGACAGGGAAATTTCTAGTGTTTCACCAGGTCACAGCTATCCCCAATAGATAGGACATAACCCAGTTGGGGCTGGCAAAGTTACTTTCATAGAACAGCAAAGCTCCATGGGTGACCCTGTCAATGACCCGGTGTCCTCCCAGCTCTTTAGAGCTGCAGTTTGTGAGAAGAATTTAATGTGATGCCCACTAAGATTAGAGTGGGGCCTGGAAAGTCAACTGAGGCTGGCTAGCTGGGGGTCTTGGCAGGGACCTGCCTCTTGAGGTTTGGCCTCCCCCTAGTCTGGGAAGATGAGGAGGTTCCTCTCTAAGACTTCAACCCTTTGCTTCTGTTGTGTGCCTTAGCTCACAGCCAGACCCAGGCATACTGCAGTCATGTCCATCAACTCAGGCTAGCATCCAAACTTTCTGAGCTAGCTGGAATGTTTTTTTTTTTTTTGTTTTTGTTTTTGTTTTTGTTTTTTTTTTCTGAGGTAGCAGGGATTTGCCTGCAACAGGCTGGGAAATGTAGTTGTCTGAGGCTCTTCTGTCTCTCACCTGGAGGACTCCACACAAGTCACTCTCCTGTTAGGGATTCCAAATGATAGTTCACTGGTATTTGCAGTGTGATGCTTGCAATTGACAGCCCTTGAGCCACATACAGAAACCCACACATATATCTAGTTCTGGTGCAGAAAACCCAGCAAGTTTCCTGGTCAGGCGGTGTCTGTTGTAACAAGATTGCATTTCTCTTCATTAGTCCCTGGGTGTCTCATCTTATAATTTTTTAGTTTACTGGGATGTTTTACATGAGAGATATTTTCTGTACCCTCAGCTGGGCTTTGTACCATCTCTGTGTTTCTTCCATTTTAAGTGATCTAAGTTTCCACAAGAGCCCCCTCCCCCCCCCCCCTTGGAAAAGAAATTTTAGCAAGACTGCTTTTTAAAACCAAAGTCAACACTTGGGAAGTAGAGACAGGAGGATCAAATTTTCAGGGCTCTATATGCACATACATACATAAAAATAAAAAAGATAAACCTTTGAAAAAAAATGTTTACAGCTAGCCTCAGCTGCTTAGCAAGTTTGAAACCAGTTTGGACTATATGAGACCCTGTGTCAAAAGACATAAACAAGCAAATAACAAACAGAATAGAGCGTTTGGAATTATTTGTTATTACTGGGTAGCAAAGTGTAGCATAAAAGATGTTACAACAATACTGACAAGGGTGAGGGCTGATAGGCCAGGGCAGTAGATGTCTGGCTTCCCACATCAACCACAATCCACAAAGGCAGTACATAGCAATAAGGTCAATGCTCAGCCACACCAGGAGGATGATCTAATTAGCTACCTCTGATTCTGGCTGCTATCATCTCCCAGTCCAAGAGGAACCTGTGTGGAAAGGTGGATTGTTCAATAAAGGGCATTCTGATGAATTTAGAAGAAAAAGTCAAGTTGGACTCTGCCCCACCAGAAAAAAACCTAATTAAGTCCAAGTGGATCAAACACATAAATAAGCAAAATGCAGATGATGAAATGCTATGGACAATAGGACCCAGAACCATTTCACTCAAGGTGGGGAAGAAGCTTTACTCCTGTAATGCTTCAAGCCACGTCAGTAAGCAAGAAGGCTCTGGTGGACGTGACCACAAATAATGTTAACTTCTGCATGAAAAGCCTCACTGACTGCACATCTGTGGGAAGCATAGTGCAGAAGTGGCTGTGACAGCTTGAGAAGCCAACAGTTCTGAAAAGAAGACAGTCTCTCTCAGAAGAGACGGGACAAGCAGAGGCTTTTGCTTTTGCCAAGTTTAAGCACTTGATACTCAGCTCCTGGATATATCATCAGATCTTGGAGGAATTCTTAGCTAGGGAGGCTGTGGAGTGGATAACTGTCAGAGCTGAGGGAACTGCAGCCCTTTGTTGGACAGTAAACTGGTGCCCAGTATTTCCAAGGGAGCCTCTGTCTTTGCCACCTGACTGTACGATCTCTTTGCCTCTGTGTCTGGGGCTAAGAAGTTTGCAGAGCTCCCAACTCTCAAGCCCAGGCCCACCAGGGTTATTGTGGAGACACTCCAAGGCCTAGGGTGTTCTGCCAGGCCGGGAAGCTGACCTCACAGTATCCAGGGTCTTTTCATGCTCATTTCTCTTTACTTTGACCTGTAACTGCCCACTTGGGGTGCCAGTGTGTGGCTGCAGCTGAGGCTGTAGCCAGGCTGTGGGGGCCTTTGAAAGTTTGCCTTTTTGTGTCCCTGTCCACTGATAGCCATGAGCCATGTGGCCTGTGTTCCACTCAGCCTTGCTCTGTGCTGGATCCTGTAGGCTGGTGCTCACCTTAGACTGTCTTGATAGCTTTGTTGCTAATGACCGACAGCCTGTTGAGCTGAGTTAGCTGCATAACTTGGGAGGTAACGTGCTGCGGTAGTAAGGTGGGAAGCTCTCTCACTACCTAGGACTCCTCATTCCCCACAGAAAATCAGGAATGAAAAGGAACACGCTTCTCCACACACCATAGAGAGTAAACCATGCGGGACAACTACAGTGTGGGTGTTTATTCCCCGTGCTAGCCAGTCTCACATTAGGGGCCTGGCCCACCTGGCCAGAGAATAAAAGGAAATGCAAATGTAGATGAGAAGTGAATATTCACAGAAAAAATTAATTGTGCATGGAAAATATGTATCAGCTTTGGGAGAGGTGAGGCATCTACAGTCAGGCTGGTGTGACTGCTGGGTGATGTGTTTATAAATAACAACTGCACATTTTATTCTATGTTTATTACTTTTGATTTAAAAGTAATAAAAAGAATGTGGATATAAAATATCTCAAACACCCCCCCCCCACACACATATGTAAACAACCAAATATGAAGGGTTGCTTTGCTGGATCCCAAAAGTTGCATCAAGGACAGTTCATGGCAGAAGTGAACAAAGACAGTAAGGACGAGACTGAGACTCCAGAGACAGAGGCAGGCAATGGAAGCTGGTGGCTAAGACACTCATTCTTTGCATTCTAGAGCCAAAGAACCCCTCCCTGTCAGCAGCTTACTTGCCCTCTAGACTGCGCTGTGTTCTCGCTCTCTCACTCTCTTGATTTCTCCTAAATCAAGCCATATTCCCCTGCACTCTCTCTCCAGACAGAGTTGAGAAGCAAAATGTTCTGTGGCCTTGTAGCCCTTCACCAGCAATGAGAAAACCCAGATCCCTCCAATGTGCATACCCAAGGCAACTTTAGATTATAATTCTACTCTTAATGTTACCAGTGAGTCCAGTTGTCCCCCTTTTGGTTCCTAGTCTCATTGGTAAAAGGACTCAGACTTGTGACTGTTTTATTAGAGTTCGAGAGAAAATCAACAGGGCAGGCAAACTGTAAATCTTAGCAGTTGCCAGGAAGAGGGATATGGAGAAGAGAGAGAGGAATGCCATTTTGAGTTAGGGTACAAGGAAGCAGGCATGCTGGGCAATGAAGGTGACAAGTAGCTGTATGGAAGAAAGGAAGGTAGGCTTCAGTAAAAAGGTAAAAAAGCCCAGAGTGACAGTCAGAGCATGATTAGGCTTTTGGCCAGCATCTGAGAAAGAAGGAAAGAAAGAGAGAGAGAGAGAGAGAGAGAGAGAGAGAGAGAGAGAGAGAGAGAGGAAGGAAGAAAGGAAAGGAAAGGAAGAAAGAGAGAGAGATAAAGGAGGAAGAAAGGAAAGGAAGGAAGGAAGAAAGAAAGAAAACCATTAAGGCAAAACACAACTATCATCGCAAAAAGGATAAGACATTATCTAAAGCACCGTGTGAGTGACCATGGCTCAGGAACATAGACTCAGGTCACCCCCAATCCCATGTTTTGATGTGGTAACAATTCAATGAAATTTTTATAGTAACAGAACAAAGAAAATCACAAATCAAGGTGCTTTTCAAGTACATTGGTGGGTTAATAAGTAGGTGGGTTACAATAACCTGGAGAAATCTCAGCCATAAGCCTCAGATGGGGCCTGACACAGAACCCTTTGCCTTTTGGAAATTAGCAGTCTGTATATTCCAAAGGATATGTCTAATGGTCACATACCAAGGAATTCAGTGACAGCTGCTAAGGAAGCTGAAGAAGGCCCCAGATAGTTTGGCTCTGAACTTAGAACATTCCAGCCTCTCTATGGCATTGACGTTCTTACCAGTCAAGCAGCCGTTGTAACCACGGCCTCTTTCCAGGAATTCTCACTCTTGTTAAGAAAGAAAAAGCAAAATCACTGTGGAGAGTTAATGTGGGCTAGTTAACTGAGGAAAAAGCCCAAGAAGATCTGGGCCATGACATGCATAGCCCTTTATCAAACATTTATGTATTACCGACCTCTCCCAAGTTTCTATATCCTGGACTTTACTTGGGCATACTCTGTTCATTATATGAAGTCCAGGTGGGGAATGGCTTCTAGTTTATCTCTGCAAACTTGTTTCTTTTATATATTGTTTTTGTTTTTTTGTTTTGTTTGTTTGTTTTTTTTTTCCTTTGGTTTTTTGAGACAGGGTTTCCCTGTGTAGCTTTGTGCCTTTCCTGGAACTCACTTGGTAGCCCAGGCTGGCCTCGAACTTACAGAGATCAACCTGGCTCTGCCTCCCGAGTGCTGGGATTACAGGCGTGCGCCACCACTGCCTGGCTTTATATATTGTTTTATGTTGTTAAAAATATTTATTTTGTTGTGCATGTATGTATGCCTAAGTATATGTATGTGCACTGTACGCATTCAGCAGCCAGCAGAGATCAGAAGAGGCATTGGATCCCTTAGAACTGGACTTAATGACAGTTGTTAGCTGCTACATGGGTGCTGGGAACTAAACCCAGGTCTTCTTCAAGAACTAGTGTTGTTAATTTTTTTAGATTTATAATTTTCATATTATAATATATATCATATTGTGTATGAGTGTTTTGTCTGCATGAACGTATGAGCAATATGTACATTCCTGGTGCCCATGGAGGCCAGAAGAGAGCATCGAATCTCTGGGGACTGGAGTTATGGGTTTGAGTCATCATATGGGTGCTAGAAACTGAACCTGGTGCTCTGTAAGAGCAACAAGTGCCTTTAACTGATGATCTAACTGCCCAGCATTTTTATATGTTAATTTTTATTTAGTATCTAGTATGTTCCTCCATGGCCCCTGCACATAGACTAGCTCTCATGATGTGGGAATACACCCCCATACCCATAGAAGCAAGGAATTCCATTTATTTCTTCAGATCTCAAGGTTCTTTCCTTTCAGGGTGCCATCATGGCTGGCTGTATCTATGATGCTATAGTCTCCTAATAAACTTCTGAAGAGTAGTTCAGCCACTGAACCTATAATACAATTTAAAACACACACCAACTATAGGTTCTAGGATAAGTATCCCTCATTACCTATTCCTGAGAATCTGTAAACAGAAGACTAAACAGTTTGTTTTGGGGTTGGACAGAGACTCAGCAGGTAGGAAGGCACTAGGGGGTCAGGACATGGCCATCACCAGTAGAATCAAGACCTTGTATTTCAAAGAGAAGGGCAAGGTATTTTTTCAGCAACAGAGATCACCACTGGGTATAACATGTCTTCTGTGGGATCAAGGTCATGACCTGGAGACTGTAGGACTCAGACAGAGTCCATCTCTCAAACCTGCCAGCAACCCAGCACCCTACCCCCACAGTGTTGGAACTCCTGTGAAGTCTTCGAGAAGTGCAAAGAGGAGAAACCAGAAAACATGCACCGTAGGTGAGAGGACCAGTTTGGGCAGGCTGAAAGAGGGTTAAGATAGGGTGTGGTGGTTTGACAGAAAATGGCCCCCAAAGGCCACTATTAGTAAGTGTGGCTTTGTTGGAGTGGGTGTGGCCTTGGAGAAAGTGTGTCACTGTGGAGGGGGGCTTTGTGGTCTCATATATGCTCAAGCCACATCCAATGTCTCAGACTACTTCCTGTTGCCTATGAGTCATGATGTAAGAACTCTGAGTTCCTCAGTTCCTTCTCTAGCACTATGTCTGCCTATATACTGCCATGTCCTACCATGTTGAAACAGACTAAACCTCTGAAAATGTAAGCCACCTCAATTAAATGTTTTCCTTTGTAAGAGTTGTCATGGTCATGGTGTCTCTTCACAGCAATAGAAACCCTAACTAAGACACAGGGGTATTGGCCTTCAAGGGTCCCCAGCTACTTTAGGGAGCACAAATGCTTATTAAGTCCAGGAGAGGAAAGAAAAAAAGGTCTATGTGAAGCCTTTTGAGCACATATTTTGTCTCATTCTCAATTTCAAGGATGTTTGTGGGGCGAGGCAGAGCCACAAAAATACATTCTGAACTGCCTCCCCAAAGTGGCCATTCTAGCAGCTGACTTGCTGCATCCCTGGGATGAGGTTCAGAGCCACCCTGGGCTGGTGCCTTTCCCAGTGCATCCGAGAAGCTGACCTGAACATGACTAGTGGCGCCCAAAGAAACCTTCCAAACCACAAAGCCTTCAAGACCCATGATAGAGGATGATCCAACTGGAATCAAAGCCTAATAAAAATGAAAAGTGTGTTTAGACAATTGGATGACTTATCAAAGAGAAAGAACCATATTGAAATCTATTATAATAATTGAAACCAGGAAAGACATAGTGAGTGTTCTAATTGATTCTGAGCAAACATTTGTATCATTTCATTGCTCTGACTAGTTCTCAGCCAAGTTTGGTTCTCAAACACAGTCTCAGCATTTGTGCAAAACATTTCAGTAGCAGATACAATTGCCTTTTTTATTGGCTCTTTCCTCTCATTCCTCCTCATGGATAATAAAGAAGGAGATGAGCATTTTTATATCTTTTATGCATTAATTCACAGCAGAGAACTTCTCAGAGAGAAGCTGCCTATGGGTGCCAAAGAAAGTTTCTACTTTCACTGTGAAAACAGACGAGTTGGCGGCCAAGATGGGGCACACCCTTGGATGTGGCAAACAGATGTGTTTGAAAAGTTGCCTATTTGCTGACTTTTGTATGCATTCTATTTTTTTTTAAACTGACTTGCCTCATAAAATTAGAGTTATGTTTTCAAAAGGAATAAAAAGGCACAAAGACAAAGATACATAATAATTCTTTGACCAGATGGCACTAATAATATGCCAAAAGCCATAAAAGCAAAAAAAAAAAGGTCATAAGTTTACTGTACAATAATTTACATGGCCACTGTTTCTGCCTCCACATATGAGGAGGGCTCCTCATATGTCTCATAAGCAGGTCTCCCATGAAGCATTGTAAGTCCCCTTAGAGGTATATACTTTTCTAGAGACATTAAATTTTGAATGTTATAATAAATTTGCAGAATAGAAGTACTTTGGATTTCCATTTTTGAATTATATGTATATACAGTCTGTAGAACTGTCTTTATCTAGTTTGTTTTGTTTTTACCATTTAAACTTTTAAAAACTGCTATGAATCCATCTACCTCAGTTTCTCTATCATTTCCTCCCTTCATACAATAGACTGAAATGGCTATTTCCACTTTCACATCCAGCTCTTTGCCTGTCCTTCCGTTACCATCCCATCATCCTCTCCACTCTCAGCAGCTATAGATAGGAGATTTGGCCTCAAGGGACGTTCTTCCACAAAGAGGCCTTTTGACCTTTCCAGTCTGAGCAAAAACAAGCATCAGGAAGCTTCCTGGGAGCAACAGTAATGAACCAGTAAGGGACTGAGTTGTCCCTCATTATCAAGTCTGCATGAGAGACTCAGTCTTGTAGGTGGCCACATCCTTCATGACTGTATCCTTTGATTTTCTTCCTAGCACTGGCTGACATCTGAAATTATGGTATTGAATTACTAATGAGATCATTTAGCTTCTCTTTACTAAAATGTAACTTTCACAGGCACTCAGCACAGTATTTATCAAATGAATGGATAAAAAGTGGAATGGTAAATGTATGGGTAGATGAATGGATGGGTGACTGGTTGATTGGGTAGATGAATGAACAGACAAATGGTGGAAGAGTGGATGGATGGATTGATGAATAGATAAATAGGTGAGTGGTTGGCTGGATCACTGGGCAGGTGAAAGCATTAATGGATGGATGGATGAAAATGTGCATGTATGTATATATGGATTAGTGAGTTGATAGGTAAGTGAATAGATGAATGAGTAGGTGAATGACTGGGTCACTGGGTGGGTAATTGGGTGAAGAAATGAGCAAATGGGTGGATGAGTGCTTAAATGAATGATGGATGGATGGATTAGTGGATGAGTGAATAGATAGATGGATGAATAATGGGTGGGTAGACAGCTGTATGGATCGATAGAAAAAGGGATATATGAATGACTGATTGACTGGATGTATAGACGTATGAGTGGGTGAATGGGTAGATGGGATGGATGAGTTGGCTGGTGGCTGAGCACTGATGGAAATTGTGCTCTAAAAGGGTCCCAATATCCAGCAATCCTCTGTCACTAAAGCAAGACTTTGACATAGATAGGGAGAAACACCTGATTCTTCTACCTGGGTCCACCCGTTAAGGTCAGATTTCAGTGTAAATTTTTGCAACTTTACCAGAGTGAGGTCAACTAGACTGTTAAATTATGATGATAGCTTGTGTCTTGCAGAGAGAGCTTGGGCTGTAGGATTCCCAGGCAAAGAGTTATGTTACAATCCCCACTAGAAGAGGGCACTCTGGGGATGAGGGAAGAGGGAGACAACAAAAACAAAGCAAAACAAAAGCCCCGCAGGAGCAAGTAAGGAGAAAGCCAGATCAACACTGGAATCAGCTTTGTTCTCCATTCTCTCCTGGGCTCATGTGCACCCACAATCTGGTTGACATGAGCAGCTGTGATGTAGGTAATTTACTTTCTTCTCAGAGTTGTCCTGCTCTTTAGAAGCATGAATGGTTTTTGCAGAGATGTCATTTTGAGTAATTCTGGCACAGAGTGCTTTGCAAAATTCTGATTCTTGTTGAAAGAAGATTGTTATCTTTGCTAGAAATTGTCAGAATGACAGAAATGTGAAAGAAGGAGAGGAGATGGTACTGACTGCTCTAAGATCCAGACTCTTCTTAGTCCCTTGAAAAGATGACTTTACTGATGATTGTAATGGTGCATGCCTGTAATTTCAGCACTGGGAAGCTGAGGAAGGGAGATTACAAATTGGAGGTCATCTGTTGGGGAATATTACTATTTTTTTAAATTTTTTATTAAGAATTTTTTTTTTGAGCTGAGGATCGAACCCAGGGCCTTGTGCTTGCTAGGCAAGCACTCTACCACTGAGCTAAATCCCCAACCCCCAAATTTTTTTATTCATTTTACATACCAATCACAGATTTCCCTCTTCCTTCCTCCCACCCCTGAAGCCTCCCCCCAACCCACCCCCATTCCCTCCTACAAGAAGGTAAGGCCTCCCATGGGGAGTCAGTCGAGCCAGGTACATTGAGTAGAGGCAGGTCCAAGCCCCTCCCCGTGCCTCCAGGCTGTGCGAGGTATCCTACCATAGGTATTGGGCTCCAAAAAGCCAGTTCATGCACCAGGGATGGATCCTGATCCTACTGCCAGGGGCCCCTTAAGCAGATCTGCAGCAGGAATCTTAAAAATTTCTTATTAATAAGATCAAATCTGAGCCAGGTATTGGGGTGAATGCTGGAAGATCAGAGAAGCAGAACAAGCCACAGCTTCCTTGCCTCGCCAGTTCCTCTCAGCTGATCCTGATTCCTCAGACTGGAAGCTTCTGTGTCCTCATCCAAATGGATCTCAGCTGAACTGCTGCTCAAAAGCCTGAATGCTTAACCAGCCAAAAGCTTAACCACCCTAGTTCCTGGTTTTCACACCTTATATACCTTTCTGCTTTCTACTATCACTCCCTGGGAGTAAAGGCTCACTTTCTGGGATTAAAAGTGTGAGTCACCTTGCTTGGCTATATCCTTGAACACACAGAGATCCAGGTAGATCTTCTGCCTCTGGGATGCTAGGATTAAAGGCGTGTGCTACTACTGCCTATCCTCTATGTTTAATATTATGGCTGTTCTGTCTCTGACCCCAGATAAGTTTATTAGTGTGCACAATATTTGGGGGAACACAATACCACAAGTCCAGTCCCATGGAGGCTCCACAGCTATTGGTCTAAATTTCATGAGGTCCCACTAATTTGGTTTGGTTGTCTCTGTAGGTTTCCCCATGATGATCTTGATGCCTTTTGCTCATAGAATCCCTTTTCTCTCTCTTAGACTGGACTCCTGGAGCTTGACCTGGAGAAAGACGCTATGATGTCAGTCAGGGTATTCACCGATCTGATTACTGGGGTAAGGCAGTTCAGGCACCCTCTCCACTATTGCTATTAGTCTAAGCTGGGGTCATCCTTATAGATTCCTGGGAACTTCTCTAGCATCTGGTTTCTCCCTATTCCGTGATGTCTCCTTCTATCATGGTATCTTTTTCATTGCTCTCCTACTCCATCCCTGTTCCAGCTCAACCATCCCATTCCCTTATATTCTTATCCCCCATCCCCTGCCCTCCATTACCCTCCTCTCATCCCAAGTTTACTCATGGAGATCTCATCTACTGGGAAATATTATTTTAAGGTGTGTTACTTTTATTTATGTTGAATTTTTTCAACTCTGTGAAGCTGTGTTGTACCTGTCTAAAACACTGTACCTGATGGTCTAATAAAGAGCTGAGTGACCAATAATAGCAAAGCAGGAGAAAGGATAAGTGGGGTTGACAGGCAGAGAGAATATATAGAAGGAGAAATCTGGAAGGAAAAAAGCAAGAGCAAGAAAAATAGGAGGGCATCAAGGGCCTGCCACCCAGCTATGCAGCAGCCACAGAGTGAAAGTGGAAGTAAGAAAAGGTAACCCCAGAGGCAAAAGACAGATAGGACAAGTTAAGAAAAGCTGGCTAGCAACAAACTAAGCTAAGGCTGGGTATTTATAGTCAAGAATAAGCCTCTGTGTGTGTGATTTATTTGAGAGCTGGGTGGTGGGCCCCCAAAAAGAGTAAAAAACAAACAACAACATTTTGGTGTTGCAACATGGGACAGAATTTCCACATAGGGCTTAAGAAAGCAAAGAAAGGAAAAAAAAAAAAAAGAGGCTATGGCTCCTTAAGAGTTTCTGCCTGCTGGTGAGCCCTTGAGTGGCCAATACATTAAGTAGGAACAAAAACTGAGTAAAAATGCCAGCCACACACCTCTGACCAAGCTGAGAGCTTTAGGCTCGGCTTTAAGAACCTGAGAAGTGGACAGAACCAGCTGAGCATCACATGCGGAGGATCCAGGTGTATTAGCAGGTTACAGGTTTGTTCACATGATCAAAAAGGCTAAAAGAAATGTGCAGCGAAAGAGGTCCAGACGGAAAAACCTCTAAACAGGTCCCAGTGGTTTTTGTTTGTTTGTTTGTTTGTTTTTTCGAGACAGGGTTTCTCTGTGTAGCTTTGCACCTTCCCTGGATCTCACACTGTAGCCCAGGCTGGCCTCGAACTCACAGAGATCTACCTGGCTCTGCCTCCCGAGTGCTGGGATTACAGGCGTGCGCCACCACCGCCCGGCGTTATATTACATTTTTTAATGAGCTGCATAGATACAATACCTTAAATAAGAGTATATATATATATATATATATATATATATATATATATATATAAAATAACAAGTATAACCTTAAATTTGTATCAATATACATAAATCCATACCAAAGTAAAATATTTAAGACTGGTAGTTGCTTTTGAGTTTAAAAGTGGATTCAATAATCTACCCTTTTATCCTATCATTCCTATATCCTCCCCTTTTTTTCACTATGTAGGAGAGAAAGTAGAAAAAAGAAAAAGAAAGAAAGAAAGAAAGAAAGAAAGAAAGAAAGAAAGAAAGAAAGAAGGAAAGGAAGAAAGAAACCCCTTAATGTAACCTTCTTTGGTTTCCTCCCTGACCATGACCAATAACAACTTGCAACTAATTGCCCTAAACAATGACAAACATCCATAAGCCAATGAATGACCAAAAACCACCCACCCCACCTCTTAGGAATGTGGGCATTGTGTTATTATTATTATTTTTTTAGATTTTTTATTGTGTATACAATGTTCTGTCTGCATGTATGCCTGCATGACAGAAGAGGGCACCAGATCTCATTACAGATGATTGTGAACCACCATGTGGTTGCTAGAAACAAAACTCTGGGCCTCTGGAAGAGCAACCTGTGCTCTTAACCTCTGAGCCATATCTCTAGCTCCCGAGCATTGTGTTCTTAAAATTACTTCCTGTTGTCTGAGGGCAATGACATATTTAGGGACCCTGAGAAAACTGGGATAAAGGTCAAGCCCTGAGCGTGCTGGTTATATCATTTGTTGTTCAGTCTCTGTGTGATAGGAACATACAGGGCTTAACTGAAATCCCGGCTAGAGTAGTCTGTGAGGCTGGACACTCTATGTTAGCAGCTTTGAAGCTGTCCTGAGCAGTTTGTAGTCTGAAACTGATCTTTGGGTGGTGTTTGTCAGCTTAATGGTGTTACCACAGTCAGGTGGATTTGTCATTTCAGGCCCCATCTTCTTTTTGGAGACCTCAAAGGTTGCTGTTAGAAATGGCCATGGTTCACTGCAGAAAATGTAAACATTTTAAATGTCATATGTAGCAGACCTCCATGGATTACAATCTGTTAAATACATCTGGGGTACACAAACTTAGTTCCTAGTTACCTGTTTCAGATTCAAACTCCAAAACACATACAGGAAGCTAGATGAAGCTTATTTCCAAAATTAGTTAGTACTCTGTATGACTACTAATATCCCAACAGAAATTATATATTTGAGATAATATTTATATCTTAAGAAAAGTTCTAAAGAGTCAAAATAAAACCAAAGGATTATGAGATTAGTGTCAATGAAACAGTCTCTAAATTTTGGTTTTCTTCTGTCTCCATACAAGGTGGCTTTTCTGACATGAGACAAGAGATTTTGGATTTTCCTTTAAGAAGCATGTTTGGGTTTAGAGAAGGAGAAAGCCATGCTCCAACTCCAAAGCCAGCTTTGATTTTTTTAAATTGAATTGGAACCACAAAAAGACAATTTGCCTTTTATCTTTGTAAAGAGCAGCAAAAACAAGTATTTAGGAAGATTTATGAAATTTTACCCTGTTGAAGGTGTGCTATACCATTAGGCCAATTTACTCTTTCACTTGGGACATTTTCTCTTGATGATGTGGGGGAAAGGGCCTGGCTAAAGAAACCCACCCTGACCCTGGAGCCCAGAACTAGGGAAAGATGGCTCAGATCATAGCAGAAAGAAACACAGTTTGGCTCAGACAGATCAGAGCCATCTCTGGCCCTGACCAACTGACTTGTGAAACCAACCAATCACAGAGCAGGACAGTAGAACCCTGGTCCCAAGTCAACCCTAAGACATCCTATGTAAACCCCCCTACCTGGTCAGTTAAAAAGAACTGTTCTCTCCACCCTGGTAGAGGTAGCTACTGTTCTGGACTCCTCCTTCCCAAATAAATCTCTTTCTCAAAAGAGTTTTGGGTAGAAGATCTTCACTCACTGGCATAGAGAAGATCCTTGCTGAGAGGTCCCTCAGTGGACACAGCAAGAGAGAGCTGAAAAAGTAACACTTTTCTCTGGAGCTGAAGGAGACTGCTACATTTCTTCAGGGGTTTCCCCTTTTGCAGAGTGAAGCAAAAGAAGCAACATCTTAGGCCCAGAGAAGCAGAGCTCTGCTAGGAAGCCCACTTAAGTGGGGGATGAGCAAAGGCCAGCTGTAGTGGCTCTCCAGGAGAGGAGCAGGATTGCTATATCCTGCAGGGAGACCATCCCCCATCACACCAGGTATAGCCTGACACCCATACAGTCAGGATACCCTTCCCTGCAGAGATCCTGGCAGCTCCAGGCCTGACTTTCTCAAACAGTCAGGATACTCTTTCCTGCTGAAGCAGTTCCAGGCATAACTCTTCTGAGCAGTCAGAAAATTTCCCTTCCAGGGTTGGGCTGCTTCTTTGCAGCTTCAGCCATCAGAGCTGTCCTAAGCAGCTCCAGATATCCAGGACACTTCCAGGGCAGAGCTGTCCTGAGCAGCTCAAGGTGTCTGGAGTAACTCCCCCTCCAGGGTTGGGCTGCCTCTTGGTAGCTCCAGCCATCAGAGCTGTCCTAAGCAGCTCAGGTGTTGCCTAATTCTCAGGTAGTCAGGACATCTCTCCCCAAAGCTGCAAAACTCACATTTTGGTGCCCAAACCTGGGACCAAACCCACAGAGTTGCAACAAATTTACTTACAGATGGTTCATCCTTCTTCTTCAGATGTCTCATTTGTCCAGTGGTCTTTAGATTCCTTAGTTGGATGCTTTTATTCTCCTGGTAAGACAAAAACAAAACCCTGCCCCAACCCTAACTTTGAGGAGTTCTTTTTTTAGCAGGTGATATCTTTGTTAAGGCAAAATGGTTTTTTGGCAACAGAAAAAGTATTATCTTTAATAATTTTTTTTTGAAAATTTAAAATTAAATATAGCTTGGTATGCATGGATAAATATACCTATTTCCCCTTTCTCTTTGTATATATAAATTCAAGGTTAAAGTGTATTTATTTTTAGACCACAAAGGACATTCATTTTGAATTTTAGCCTGTCTTTCTAGTAACCCTGTAGAGGGATTTTATAATAATCTATAACTATAGAGTATGATTTTTTTAGTATGTAAATATATCAATTAGGAGATATATCTGAATTTTTTTCCCTCTGGGTAGTAGGATTAAAGGTATGTGGTACCATCACCTTGTTTTGTGTAACTCTATAATTTAGAAAATTTTTAATTTAGAGATTCATCTGTCTTTACTGTGATTAAAGACAAGGGCTATCATTGTCCTAACCAAATATTTTATCTCAGCTCCAAATCATTCTAACTCTTATTTATTTAGAAAATAAGCTTGAACTGTATGGATTTACTTAGAACATTTTAAATCTCTTAACTGGATTTTTAATACCAAATAACAAAAATATCCTTTGTTGTTGTTGTTTATTTTTGCTCTTGGGGGGGGGGGGGAGTCTGCCACACAGCTCCCAAATAAATCACAGATGGAGGCTTATTCTTAATTATAAATGTCCAGCTTTAGCTTGGCTTGTTGCTAGCCATCTTTACTTAACTTTCAATTATGCAATCTAGCTTTTGCCTTGCTTTTTTACCTTTCTCTGTTTCTGTATACCTTTAATTATTTCTTACTCTGTGGCTTGCTGCATAGCTAGGTGGCTGCCCCCTAATTTACTCCTTTTTCTCTGGCTCATTTCTTATTCTTTTCTCTCAGATTTCTTCTTCTATTTCTGCTCTGCCTGCCAGCCCCACCTATCCTTTTTCCTGCCTCACCATTGACCATTCAGTTCTTTATTAGACTATCAGCTGCTTTAGACAAGCACAGTAACACAGCTTCATAGAGTTAAACAAATGCAACATAAACACACCTTAAAATAATATTCCCCAATATTTCCCCTTTTTTGTTCTAAACAAAAATGAAAGATTTTAATTTTAACATAGTAAGGCTGTATACAATAAGAACAATTATCAAGTAAGGATTACATTCACAATGTACTAAATTCCAATTCATTTGTATCTGATAAATTTAAAGAAAATATTCCATAATCTATCCTATCTTAGTAAATCCAAAATTTTATACCTAGTTTACTTTCTGTCATATCTAAGGAAAACTGCAACTATAACTATCTAGTCTTCAAATCCATCAAAGACTCCAGGAGGATATATTTAAGTAAACAAAAAGTGCATTGCAAACAACTTCTAAAAACTCTAGAAATGACAGAGACATCTAACTGCCTAGATAGTCACTCAAAGTTCCTTTGCAATGTTGGGGCATCCATCTTCAGCCTACAGACCTATAGTATCTGGCAGACTTTTCAATGAAGCAGGAAAATTTAAAGACTGTTTTACCTATAATGTCAAAGTTTGTCAGTCACTTTCCTCTGTGTCCTGCAGAATGCCTGTCAATTTCTTCTGTGAGGCAGGAACCATGAAGGACCATCCCACCTTGTTTTGGCAAAGTTCAGTAGTCACTTTCCTGTGGGTCGTGCATGTCCAATTTATACAACATACTGTCAAGCAGTCCAGGGAAGAGTAGTTTCTTACTCAAATGGCTAGCCTTGCCACATTGGAAGCAAACTCCATAAGGAGTTTCTTTAATGCCCATCATCTCTGAAGTAAATTGGTGCTGCTAGGAGCAGATGTGTCTCATTGTCATGAAAAGCCCCAAGTTAACAAAACATTTTAAATGCCATATTCTGTAGTCTTTGAAAGGTTAGAAGACCATCTATCTATCTAAAAATATATCTCCATATGATCTGGAAAGCATATCTAACATATATACAATTTTGATTGTTATAAATGATTAAGCACTAACCTATGTTTCCTGATTATCCTATATAGTTTACAATAATAGCTTTCAAAAACTAGAACTTTACCCACATTTCTAAATGAACTGCATAGGCACAATACCCCAAACAAAAATAGAAACATACATACAATATGTTGTAACAAAAATAACCTTAAATTTTTATAAGTATACAAAAATCCTTACAAATACAAAATATATGAGATTAATAGTTGTCTTTTTAGCCAATAGTCCTATATTCACATATTACTGTATTCCCCTAAATATAACAAATATCCATAACCCATCAAATAACCCCAAGCCACTCACACTCCCCAACTATTGGGAATGTGGACATTATGTTCTCCAAACTGTTTCCTGCTGTCTGTGGACAAAGTATCTTTAGGGTCCCTGAGAAAATTTTGAGATGATGACCAAGTCCTGGGAAGACCAGCAGTAACCTTTGCTGATAGAGATCACCTGTCAAGATTCAGGAGGTCTCCCTTCATCAAACTGATCCATATTATTCCTGATGGAATCCACAACCTCTAGTGTCCTGTGGGAACAAAACTCCAAAGCATTTTTTTTATTTCTATTTGACAAATATATATTTTACTTCTTTTTTTTAATGTTAAGATAGCTCTAAAGCATCTAGGTTGGTTCAGTTTTGCAGTCCTCTTCACAAGCCTGTGTCTGCCAGCAGCTGTCTTGTGCTCATTACCATTTAAAAAAAGTTCAAAATCAACACAATACAAACTCCCTGTATATTTCCCATCTCTACATGACTTATTCTTTTTTTATTACTTTTACTACTTTTAAAGACCTCGTTTATAAATTATTTCCTTCTTTCTATGACCATCCCTACCCTTTTTCTTTATCTCTTAAGCCTACACACATTAAACACATTGGAACCTTTTTAGAGGTTTTTCCCATATGAACCTGCTTTACTGCATATCTGTAGTCTTTTGACTGCACTTTAGACTGCTAAACTACACCTGGATCCTCCAAGCATGGCTCTCAGCTGGCTCTCTGCCCATTTCTGGGCTAATGAAAGCCAAGCCTAAAATCCATGGCCTGGTCAGAATTTGTGACTGAGAACTGCATTTAACCTTCCTAGAGCTCTAAAATGCTGATGCTCACACTGTGGCAGGCATTTTTTTACTTAGGTTTTTTGTTTGTACTTAATGTACTAGCTGCTCAAGGGCTTGCTATCTGGCAGAAACTGCTTAGTAGAAACTCCTAAAGCAGCCATAATTTTTTAAAGCTTTCTCAGGCATGTTGGTATGCCAAAATGTTGTTGGTTTTTCATTGGTCTTTTAGGGGGCCTGCCTCCCAGCTCCCAAATAAAGCACACACAGGAGGCTTATTTTTAAATATAAATGCCCAGCCTTAGCTTGGGATATTGCTAGCCAGCTTTTAATTTTAAATTATCCCATCTATCTTTGGCCTCAGGGCTCTTATCTTTCTCTAATCCTGTACACCTTTTCTTTCCTTCTTACTCCATGTCTGGCTATGGAGCTGGGTAGCTGACCCCTAAGGCCTCCTCCTTCCTCTCTTATTCCTTCTTTTCTCCCAGATTAATCCTTCCATTTCTTCTCTGCTTGGCAGCCCCACCTATCCTTTTTCTTGACTTGCTATTGGTCATTCAGGTCTTTATTAGACCATCAGGTGTTTTAGACAGGCACAATAACACAGCTTCACAGATTTAAGCAAATGCAACATAAACAAGGGTAACATATCCTAAAATAATATTCCCCAACACTTTTTATTTAAGAGGAAAACTCAAAAACTGATGTCCAAGATGGCATGGGCCACATGGCAATCTACAGACTAACATTCTTATATACTTAAGAAGCCCCACTTTTCCTTTCATGCCAGTAAGGCAATTGTGCCTTTGGTAAATTATTATTCAAAAATATTTTTTTCATACCTAGTCAAATAAAAGGCATTTGTTAGTCTTATATGTTAGTTTGGATTGAATGACCAAGCTGTTTGATGAACTATCACCTCTCCTAATCAAGAGGTCTCTTCTGTTTGAATCTAATCTTTAATGATCTTGATGGTATCCATAGCTTTTCTTCTCCTATGGAAACAAAAACAAAACCTCTTCCCCAACATAACACATATCTTGGTTCCCATTCTGAGGTCAACACATCTTTAAAGTATACAGGCTGATTTATTTCAGCATGTTTTTCTACTATTCAGTATCTCTCCTCATCTGTTGTTATTTTTTCATTAACCTTTAAAATTTTTTTAAGTTAATAAAGCACTGTGTTATCTATCTCTGGAGGGTCTTTATTTACCCCTTTCTATTTATTAAGTATACTTTTAATGTCACTGTGTGTCAGGACATGGGTGTGTGGGTTCACACCTGTTGTATCAAGTAAATTTTTTGTAAAAGTTTCTTTGATTTTTTTCTGTAAATCAAAAACCATTTGAGAAGAATTAGGGCGACCCAATAAATGCATTCTAACCTTTTCCCAATCATATTTGCTTTAATTACATCTTAAGGGTGTAATAACAAGAACAAGAAACATTCCAATCATATTTTAATTTTATCTGCTCCTTTAAAATCTCTAACTGATCCCCTAAGAACACAACAGCTTACCTTAATTCAGCTAATTCATTTACTATCTCATTATCAATTTTATTTTGCTCAGTCCAAAGGTTTCCTGAATGTCTACTCCAGTCTCTAATGAATTCAATGATTTGGATTTCTTTATGAAGAGCTACTCCAGCTACTGCTGCTGTAGCTATCAATGCAATGATTCCCATAATAACTGCAACCACCAGTCCGACCATATGATGATGTGCTCTTTAATATTCTTTCAGTGAGCTTCTGTATCAGGATCATCACAGGAGAGTCTTGCCATGGCCTTGACAATTTCACCAGTATCTGGATTGCTGGCCTTGCTCTAAGAATATATAAACTTTCAAGGGTCATTTAAAAACATATTAGAATTAACACAGGTATGAAGGATACTCCGTTCACAAGTGAAATTATAATTATTTGGGTGCCATTGTACTGGCCCCCTTAATAGCAAGTAAGGTAATGGTACACATGCCATAAAAGGATGGCTTTGATTTAGTCTAAAAGACAGAGTGTACTTATCATCCTTAATGTTTAGTTTTCCTTCCCATGCCTTAACTTCTACAAGTTAGTCTGAATTGAATCACCAAATTGTAGGAGAAGACTTGCCATTCCAATCCATGCCACCAAATAGGTTCATTAATAGAAACATTGATTTCCACAGTTCCATTTATTATACCATTTCCATCTTAACTCTGAGTGAGAATACTTCCCTTGAGGGGAGCCATAAGGGCTCCAATCAATGATGTCTCCTTGGGAGATATTAATTGGCACTCAAGGTTTCTCACTCTTACACTGTTGCCAGTGTACCTAGTCAGATTCCTTGTTGGTAACCCTCATCTCACAGGATGGTAGATTTGTGGATTTAGTAGCATTAATCTCTTGTCCTATAAAACCAGATGCATGTGTAAGGTGGTATCTCAGAGTCATTTTGATTTGCATTTCCCAGATAATTAGGGATGTTGAGCAATTCCTTAAATGTCTTTCAGCCATTTGAACTTCCTCTGTTGAGAATTCTCTGTTTAGTTCTATAGCCCATTTCTTAATTGGACTGTTGGGCATTTTGATGTCTAATTTCTTGAGTTCTTTATATATTCTGGATATCAGCCCTCTGTCAGATGTGGAGTTGGTGAAGACCTTTTCCCATTCTGTAGGCTGTCGCTTTGTCTTGTTGACCATGTCCTTTGCTCTACAAAAGCTTCTCAGTTTCAACAGGTCCCATTGATTGATTGTTTCTCTCAGTGTCCGTGCTACTGGTGTTATATTTAGAAAGTGATCTCTGGTGCCAATGCATTCAAGACTACTTCCTACTTTCTCTTCTATCAGGTTCAGTGTAACTGGATTTATGTTGAGGTCTTTGATCCACTTGGACTTAAGTTTTGTGCACAGTGACAGATATGGATCTATTTGCAGCCTTCTACACATTTGACATCCAGTTATGCCAGTACCATTTGTTGAAGATGCTTTCTTTTTTCCATTGTACATTTTTGGCTTCTTTGTTAAAAATTATATGTTCGTAGGTGTGCGGATTAATGTCAGGGTCTTCAATTGGACTCCATTGGGTCCACATGTCGGGTTTTATGCCAGTACCAAGCTGTTTTTATTATGGTAGCTCTATAGTAGAGCTTGAGGTCAGGGATCATGATGCCTCCAGAGGTTGTTTTATTGTACAGGATTCTTTTGGCTATCCTGGGTTTTTTGTTTTTCCATATGAAGTTGAGTATTAATCTTTCCAGATCGGTGAAGAATTGTGTTGGTAATTTGATGGGGATTGTGTTGAATCTGTAGATTGCTTTTGGTAAGATCACCATTTTTACTATGTTAATCCTACCTATCCATGAGCATGGGAGAACTAAACAGAGAAATCTCAACAGAGGAAGTTCAAATGGCTGAAAGACATTTAAGGAATTGCTCAACATCCCTAATTATCCAGGAAATGCAAATCAAAACGATTCTGAGATACCACCTTACACCTGTCAGAATGGCTAAGATCAAAAACACAGAAGACAGCTTATGCTGGAGAGGATGTGGAGCAAGGTGAACTCTCCTCCACTGCTGGTGGGAATGCAAGCTTGTACAGCCACTTTGGAAATCAATATGGTGCTTCCTTAGAAAATTTGGAATCAATCTCCCCCAAGACCCAGCTGTAGCACTCTTGGGCATATACCCAAGGAATGCTCAATCATGCCACAAGGGCATTTGCTCAGCTATGTTCATATCAGCATTGTTTGTAATAGCCAGAACCTGGAAACAACCTAGATGCCCTTCAACTGAAGAATGGATAAGGAAAATATGGTACATATACACAATGGAGTACTACTCAGCAGAGAAAAACAATGACATCATGAGGTTTGCAGGCAAATGGATGGATCTAGAAAAACATCATTCTGAGTGAGGTAACCCAGACTCAGAAGGACAAACATGGTATGTATTCACTCATAGGAGGATACTTGATGTAAAACAAAGATGACTAGATTGCTACACAACTCCAGGGAGGCTACCTAGAAAACGGGACCCTAGGAAAGACACAGGGATCACCCAATGACAGAGAAATGGATGAGATCTACATGAACAACCTGGATGACAATGGGAGTAAATGAAGGGCAAGGTTTGAGGGAAAGAAAGGTTAGGGGAGCAGGAGATCCCAGCTGGATCAAGAACAGAAAGGGAGAATGAGGAATAACAGACCATGATAAATGAAGACCACATGAGAACAGGAATAGGCAGAGTGCTGGAGAGGTCCCCAGAAATCCACAATGACTGCTGTAGACTGCTGGCAATGGTCGAGAGAAAGCCTGATCTGACCTAGTCTGGTGATCACATGGCCAAGCACCCTAATGGTCGTGCTGGAACTCTCATCCAATAACTGATGGAAGTGGATGCAGAGATCCTCGGCCAGGCCCCAGGTGGAGCTCCAGGTGTCCAACTGTCGAGAAAGAGGAGGGACTGTAAGAGTGTGAATTGTTGAGACCAAGATTGGAGAAGCACAGGGACAAATAGCCAAACGAATGGAAGCACATGAATTATGAACCAACGGCTGTGGAGCCCCCAGCTGGATCAGGCCCTCTGGATAAGTGAGACAACTGAATAGCTTGAACTGTTTGGGAGGCACCCAGTCTGTGGGACCTGGACCTGTCCTTAGTGCATGAGCTGGCTGTTTGGAACCTTGGGCTTACACAGGGACACTTTGCTCAGCCTGGAAGGAGGGGACTGGACCTGCCTGTACTGAATCCACCAGGTTGAATTGAATCCCCAGGGGAGTCTTGGCCCTGTAGGAGATGTGAATGGAGGGGAGGGGAGTGGGGGAAGGTGGGGGTGGATGCAGGAGGGGGGAGGACAGGGGAACCCATGGCTGATGTGTAAAATTAAAACACAAATATAATTTAAAAAAATTTTTAAAAATACATAAAAAACCAGATGCATGAAGCATATAAAACTTATTATGATAATCTTGGGTAGTATTGATTAAGGATAGCCATACCTGAGAGGTTATTTTTGGAAACTGAATTCAATTTCCCATGCAAATAGGAGTTCCTTGTATGCCAACAGTGTAACTGTCAATCACTTTCTCTTCCTCTATTGGCTGAGCGAGACCTCCACTGCTATAAGAGCCAGTCAGTCAAGAAGATTCATTAACCACTACAGGATATTCCTATCTCCCCAATTTACTGCTATGTTGATTGGAGGATTGGGGATATACGCCCAATAATTATGATCCATCCCTTTTATTTGCACTGTTACCGTGGAAAGCATGGCAAGAAATAAGTTTGTAGCATTCAGAGGCTTGTGAGTCATGCAAAGTATCATCTCTCCTTTGTCACACAAACTCTTAAGCTGTCTCCAGGTGGGAGGATTAGCTGTTTGTTGCAAAGGTCTCCTGTGTTGACTTGGCAGAGGCATTCCTGCGTCTGCAGCATCTTGGAGATGTCTTTTGCTCATGGTGGATTTTTATCAATTTCGATGGAATTCACAATTTATTATCTCCTGTAGAAACATAAGCATAACCTCAGCCCTAACTTAATTTAACACTTTCCCTGGACTACTATGAAGTTAAACTATTTATAATACATGGGCTGACTTGATTCAGCAATTATTTCCATAACTCAATTTTGTTCCTATTTCATTAGCATTTAAATTTTTTTTATTTTAAGTTAGTAGGTCATTATGCAGTCTATCTCTGCAAGGTCCTCATATCTTCCTTCTGTTTGACAAGCATCTCTTTTTAAGGTCTAATCTATCCATATAAGCATTTTGTAATTTACATTCTACCAAGGCTAGTTGTTTTTTTAAGCCTCAGCTGTTAACTGTCTTGGACTGTTTAATTCTAAGTCACCTTGTAGGACTTGAAACAAATTAGTTAATTCTTGAGTAGACAATCCAATTGTAGGCTGCAACCAGTCAATATCATCCAATAATTTTTGAAAATAATTAAGAGTACACAGTTGATCTCTCCTAATCTGTACCTTCTGTGGCTGAATTCTTAGTTTACTTAATTTATAGCTTAAATAGCAAAGAGAATCTCCTCTTTGAATTTTTTCAGGAGAAATTTTGTAATCCCAAACAGGGTAAATTTTTCTGTACTTGGTTTAAAAAATGATAAACGTCACTGGTTACCATGCAGAAAGGACATGAGGTATGAGCCACGACAAAACCCAGTATCAGAGCTTTATTAGGAGGAGGGGGACAAATGAACCAGGCCTGAGAGACACATGCAGAGTGGGGAGAGAGAGAGAGAGAGAGAGATAGTGGGGGCAGGAGAGAACAGAGAGAGGAAGGGCAGGGGTCTGTGTCTGGCTTTTTAAGGACTCTTGTGAACATGTGCAGGCAGGCTTGCGGAGCTATGCCATGCATGTGCTGATTGCGTGACCAAGCTGGGTGCATGTAATTGCCAGCATGCACTGATGATGTAAGATGCAAGACCCCTTGCTTAGCTGCTGAACTGCGTGTGTGTGATCATACAACTGGAGTGGTGCAGAATTCTAACATTCCTGAATTTTTGCTTATTATAAAAAAGCAGGGTTGGGGATTTAGCTCAGAGGTAGAGCACTTGCCTCAGCTCAAAAAAAAAAAAAAAAAAAAAAGCAAGTGAACAGGAATAGGGATGTCATTTCTCCCAGAAAAACTGCTTCCAGCTGACTTGGTGGGCATCAGTTGACTCTTGGGGGGGTAGGGAAGGGGGCTTCTGAGGTAGACAGGCATCCTGGGATTGTGGGCTGTCATCTGCTGTCTTGCAGTTATCCATTTTTCTTGGCTTGGCACTCTGGCTGCTTTTGTGTCTAATAGAATGCTAGTGAGACAGAGAAAGGATTAGAAGAAAGTATTATTATTTTTAATTTTTTTCCTTTGAGGGGTTCCCAGGGTGATAGGAGAGGTCCCAAGACCAGAAAAGTTTGGGTTTGGCACTTATCTTGAAGTAGATCCGACCTGTCAGATGGGTTTTAGCTGGTTTCTGGAGCTTAGGAAATTTTTTAAACATATTAAGAAGCAGCCATGAGAAAAATTAAAGTCTTGGGCTGGTGACCATTGTAGAGTTTGGTACTCTGCTTATATTGGTTAGTGTTAATGAGAGAGAGGGAAAGAGAAAGAGAGAGAGAGAGAGATTGGAACATGTTCTTAATTTTTACCTGAGATAAGCTTTATCAGAGACAGGTTATTTTAAAATAACCTTAAAAACCTTAAGGTACCTGTTTCCTTTATTAGTTTAGCATCCAGGAGACACAGGTGATCAATTGCTGAGAGCATTTAACAGTAATAGATGGTTATATTAAAGTCTGTTTGTTTTTTGCAGGGCCCAGACCCTTTTTGGTCTAGGGGTGTAAATACTTTTTAACTATTACTGTTCCTTTACCACCTGGGCATATATTTGATGATCCTTAGAATCCGGCTCTATGGTGATCCTGTAACAATTAGCTGAGCAGTTAATTAGAAGAGGGAACCAGGAAGAGAAAAGCTTGTGGGGTGAGACCTCATTCTTCTGGAATTAGAGACCAGGCAGAGAGCAGGGCCCCTGTCTGTGTCCCTGTGCGCAAGGAGGAGAAGCACTGCTGACCAGTCTGGAATGAGGCCCATGGAGGGAGCAATGAAATGAAAGCTCCTACCTTAGCTGGAAAATCTTTTCCCATTAAGTAACTCTGAAAGTACAAGTAAGTCTGGTGAGGTGGGTAAGGCTGTCCCCCCTACACCAACAAGAGGGAAATGAGAGAGGTGGGACCCCCAAACTCCCTCAGGACTGATTAAGTGGCTTGGTGTCCAACAGGAAAAAAACAGATCGCCTCCATGCTGCATCCTGGGTTTCCTGTGAGCTGGTGGCCAAGCCTAGGAGGTCTGGTGGAGGTCTTTGTTTGTCCCCATGCCACTCACTGCCCAGGGGCAGTCAGCTGACCAGTTATCTCTCTATGTGGCACTTTGAACAAGGCTCAATTGATGGCCCAGCAGGGCACACACTAGTCCTCATGGCCTTTTGTAGCACACATTTAAACCAGGGACCTGGAAGCCCTTATGCAGCCACTTGGATGGTGTGTGCCAGCATTTGGCAATTCTGATCACAAGCTTTCTCGTCTCTCTCGTGGTTCACCTTAAATTCCACAGCTGAAACTTCTGCCTGTGGGGTCAGGAGCCTTGCTCTCCAGATGCTTAAGTTTTAGCCCTAAGGTCAGGGAGCTCTGGGAGACAAGAGATGGATTTTATTCCATGTCTTGAATTTTTTTTTTTTTTTTTAATAGTTTGGTGGCTTGAGGACAGCTTTAGGAAGACTCGCCAGGAGGCAGGCTGTAAACTGATCTCTGGCTAAAGAGCCATCCAGATTATTGTGATCCCCATGTGGGTCCTGATAGTAAACTTATTTGCATGCATCCTAGCCTGTTTCCAGACCTGCCCTACTTAGGCCCGTCTGATATTGGAGAACAGAGTAGAGAATAGATGAGTTTCTTTGGAGTCAGAGATTCCTTAGGTTCAGCAATGCAAGTGGGCAGGAGAGAGAGAGTCAGAAAGGGAAGGTTTAGAGGTTATAGGTAAAAGCATGGGGATAAGGCAACTCTTCATTTGCCCATTTGCTGGCAGAACTTAGATAATTCCCATGAATATTGGGGTTCAAGCAGCCCTTACATGACCAAATTTACTGGTATCTGGGGACATATAAGATTTGTTGGAGGAGAAGTGGAACCACGAGGAGGAAGCCTCCATGTCCCATGATGGCAGCTGAGAGGGGAAAAAAAATAAAAAACTAAAATAACAAACGGATCCTAGGCTCCAATGTCAAGTGTCCTTGAGGATAGGCAGCCTGTGGACTGGCATTAACAGCACAAATTACCTGAATTGTGGTCACAGAAGGGGTAAGGGCTGGGTTAGGTACCAGAGGAGTCCCCCGGAAGTACAGACAGCATTCAGTACTTCATCAAGAGAGAATGTGTCGGGGCTGGAGAGATGGCTTAGAGGTTAAGAGCACCGACTGCCCTTCCAGAAGTCCGGAGTTCAATTCCCAGCACCCACATGGTGGCTCACAACCATCTGTAATGAGCTCTGGCACCCTCTTCTGTGTACATAATAAATAAATAAATCTTGAGAGAGAGAGAGACAGAAAGAATGTGTCATGGTATGCAGCCAAGGACCCCTTAGGGGTCTGGCATAAGGATCTCGGGCTACAGTCTTGGGAAATGTGGGGGATCAGAAAGGGGAAAACTCACCAATCTGGTTAGCAGGTGTAGTGTGCAGAGCAGTCTGGCAGCTAGGCAAATGAAAAAAGCTGAGCAGCTTTTTAAGAACTCCCATAAACATGTGCAGGTGGGCTTACAGAGCCACGCCCCGCATGCACTGATTGTGTGACCATGCCATCCTCACAAAATCACCAGCGTACAAGACGTAAGACCCCCTTGCTTACCTGCTGCAGCTGGAGTGGGGACAGAATCTTAACACTACTATATTAAACATTCTTTCTAAGGTATCTGTATTAGAAGCAGCCAATAAAATGTCATTTATATAATGATAAATAATAGACTGAGGAAATTGTTTACATATCATTTTTAGTGGCTGATTTACAAAATATTGACACAAAGTTGGGCTATCGACAGTGGCCCCTACTCTATATTTGGGTAGCCAATTCCTGTCCTATCTTGCCTTTGTATAACCTGCATAGACTGTGACCTATCCTTTTAATTTTTTCCGATGCTCTTTTCTATTAAACATCAGTTTAAACATCCCAATTTAAACATCAATTTACAAGCTGATTCTGAAATTATAGGAATATTAATTTGAGATCCCCATTGTTGTAACAAATCTCTTTCCCATAAATTTATGGCTGTATCAGCCATACACATTTAATCCATTCTACATTCTGTTTTACTTGAGATAAGGTTCAAATGCCTACAAATTGAGTGGAGACTTCTTGTAAAGGCCAGTTGGGATCCCAGTATTCTTATGAAATTATAGATACATCTAGCACCAGAATCCAATAATCTTTCAATCTCAATCCCATATAATTTTACTCTTAATTTAGGCCGTTCATCATTGATAATTGTTAGCCAAAACATCTTTTTTCCTGTACTTTCAAAGCCTCCAGTTCTGTATATAGACACACTTTGCCTTTAAGATACAAAAGCAATAATAATTGAGCAATTCTATCACCAGCTTCTATTTCTATGGTCCTTTTTACATATGCCACCTATAAAAGCAATAAATACAATCTCTATAGGAGTTTAAGAGGTAACTTTAGGCAACACTTTGGAGTATTTTTATAAAATCTTAAAAAGAGGATCCTTTTTTATAGATCCCAAGTAACATGTTAATGCAACTCACCAATTATTAACAATGTGGATCAAACAATTTACCTGTATTTACTGGAAAAAAATTTTTTGTAACCTCTTCATCAGTAACAGATTATTTTTATGGGTTTTTATCCTAGCAACCACATTGTTTAATAAGCTAACAAGACAATCCATTTTAGGTGTTATATTTCTATAGAATTAAACCAAGAAATTTTAGAAAGCAACTTAAAGAGCAGAGCCAAATTCTCAGTAATGATCAACAGACAAGAGCATATCTAACATATAGTTTAAAATTGTGAATCCTGTCCCTTTAGTTATCTACCATGAAAACCAAATATTCATTCGAACATTTATTAGATAAGCAAAAGAAGAGAACATCCTTGATACAAATGAATGGTTGATATCTCTGGAAATTCAAACAGCATTGACTTAGCATTTCATGTCATGACTGCAAACCTTCTACACCAGAAGTTGAGCCTGTTTAAACTTCCTCTTTCTCCCATGAAGGGACTACCAATAATGAGTTATTCCCACAATTAGGGAAAAACAGAAAACATTTCCCAAGAAGGGATCTTTAATATTGAGTTATTCCTGCTCTGAAGGAAAAATAAAAAACATTTAAACCAAGGTTAAGCAAACAGTCAACAAAATTTTAAGCTCTGGGCTTGTTTGCTTGTTCAGCCAGCAGCAATGAGGCCCACCTGTTGATTCTTCGTAATTTAGATGCCGACATTCTGTGCTCACAGGCAGAAAGAGCTCAGAGTTTTAGCTATCCTAAAATTTTTATATTGGAAAGAGCCTTTTCTTCCTCATTACTATTGGGAAGAGTCTTTTTTTTTTTTTTCTTTTTTTTTTTTTTAAACTGGGCCTTATAATCTTTAGGCCTAGTTTTAATATTTTTTCCCTTTTTACTGGGAAAATCTTTTTTTTTTGCTTGATTAAAAAAATTTCCCATTTTTTATGTGGGGGGAGAATTTTCCCTCTTTTCTACTGGGAAGATTTTTTTTTTTAATTGAGAAAGTTGTTTTTTTAAACTTATTTCCTATCTCAGGAGCCAGTGCATTTCTAGCTTTAAAAATTGTGCAGTTTCTTATTTTGGCAAGTATTTAGCAACCATACATTCTGTTGCTCCTGAGATGGGGAAGTTTAAATTCCCCATAACCCTGCCGATCCTGGAGTCCTCTTACCCTGAATGCTTCATCTAGTTCTTTTTTTTTTCCTGGTTTTTCAAGACAGAGTTTCTCTGTATAGCTTTGCGCCTTTCCTGGATCTCGCTTTGGAGACCAGGCTGGCCTCAAATTCACAGAGATCTGCCTGCCTTTGCCTCCCGAGTGCTGGGATTGAAGGCATGAAGATGACTGGTTCCTCTGTCCTTCTTTAGTAGATCCTTTTCCTTTTTTAAGCCCCACATTGGACGCCAAATGTCACTGTGTATCACAACACTGGTGTGTGGGTTCACACAGGTTCAGGGAAAGAAGACTCAGAGGCATCTTAAGAATAAATATAGCCTTTCATGGCTGCAGGGGGATCCAGCCTTGAAGGACTGCAGCACTATCCCTTTGCCTAGGGCAGTTTTATTTCTCTCCATTATAGTTCAGCCAGTTAATTTCCATATGCTCAAAACAACCTGAAAGGAGCTCCCAACAATACAATGCCAAGTGCAAATTCCTCAATTTGTCAGGTAGTTTTGCATAGGCTTTTGTATCCTTGGGAAACTCTGAGACAAGATCACATAGAGGGCAACAAGGGAAACAAAAGGTGTCAAAATGATCTCTAACTCCTTTCAGCCTTGTTGACTGCAATTAAGAGCACTGGCCACTCTTCCAGAGGACACAGGTTTAGTTCTCAGCACCCATGCTGTAGTTAACAACCCTCTGTATCTCCTGTTTCTGGGAACCCAATCCCCTCTTCTGGCAACTCTGGGCACCAGGATGCAGGTGGTACAAAGACACACAAGCAGGTAAAACATCTGTACACATAAAATGTTTAGAAAATAGTTTTACAAACACACACACACACACACACACACACACACACACACACACACACAAGGGTATCTCACTGTGTAGTCCTGGCTGACCTGTAACTCAAGAGGTTTGTCTGCTGAGTCTGGAATCAAAGGTGTGTGCCACCATTACCCAAACTATAATTTAAAAAATGAATTAATATCCAATGATAACACTATCCATGGTATTTTGTCTATGGTAAGAGCCAATGTTTCTTGACTGCTAGAATATTTAAATTGTATTAGGCTAGAACCTTTAATTCCAGCATTCAGGAGGCAGAGGCAGGTGGGTCTCTGTGAGTTTGAAGCCAGCCTAGTCTACATGGTGAGACATAGGAGAGCCAGGGCTCTGTAAAGAGACCCTGTCTTTAAAAATCCAAAATAAACAATGTGCACATAGGCTTTTCTCTGTCTTGCCCCATCTTGCAGCTTCTTCCAAATAATCACTCAGGGACTTATATTGACTATAAATGTTTGGCTGATGGCTCAGGCTTATTACTAGTTAGCTCTTACATGTAATCTAACCCTTATTTCTTATCTATGCCTTGCCACATGGTTCATGGCTTGTTACCTCATTTTTATACATCTTGCTTCCTGGTGTCTGCCTTGATCATCTCTAGATTGATTGTGCTGCCTAACTTTATTCTGCCTGTCTATTAGCCAACAGCTTTATTTATCAACCAATGAGAGCAACACATAGTCACAGCTTATAGAAAGATCATCCCACAGCATTTCCCCCTTTCTGTCTAATCAAAAAGGAAGGATTTAGCTTTAACATAGTAAAATTATATATAACAAAACAGTTATCAAGCAAGAATTATAGTTATAATATCTAGTCTATTTGTATTTGGTAAAATTAAAGAAAATGCTCTATAATCTATCCTATTTTTCAGTCTAAAATTTTATATCTAATATACCCTTTGTCATAACTAAGGAAAACTATAATTATAACTATCTAGTCTTCAACTCCATCAAAGATCCCAAAAGGATATAATATTATAATATAATATTATATGAGTAAACAGGAAGTACATTGCAAGCAACTTCCAAAACTCTAGAAATGACAGACACATCTGGCTGCCTGGACAGTCACCCAAAGTTCTTCTGTACCATTGGGACACCCATCTTCAGCCTACAGGTCTAGAGTAACTGGTAGACTTTTTAGTGAAGCAGGAAATTTAAAGGACTGTCCTGCCTATATTGGCAAAGTTCTTCAGTCACTTTCCTCTGTGTCCTGCAGCATGTCTGGCAGCTTCTTCTGTGAAGCAGGAACCTGAAGGACCATCCTGCCTTGTTTTGGCAAAGTTTAGCAGTCATCTTCCTGTGAGTCCTGCATGTCCAGTTTATATAGCATACTGTCAAGCAATCCAGGCAAGAGCAGTTTCTTGCCCAAATGGCTAGCTTTGCTACATTGAAAGCAAACTCCATAAGTTTCTTTGATACCCATCATCCTATTTGAATTAATTGGTGCTGCCAGAAGTAGATGTGTCTCACTGTAGAGAAAGTCTAAGTTCTTAAAACATTTTAAATGCCATATTCTGTAGGTCTTTGAAGTATTTGAAGACTGCCTATCTAATTGAAATATATCTTTGTATACCTAGAAAACCTAGCAAATATGGCTATAAGTTTGACTATTACAGATGACTATTATTAAGCTATATTTTAAAATTATGCATTACATTTTGAAATGAGCTTCATGAATATAATACCTTAAACAAGAGTAGAAATATACATACAGTGTAACAAAATTGATGTTAAATTTGTATCAGTAAACTAAAATGCATACGAATGTAAAATATTTTGAGATTAACAGTTTTTTTTGGATTAAAGTAGATTTAATAATCTACCCTTTTTTCATCATTTTTTTAAAAGATTTATTCATTTATTATACATACGGTGTTCTATCTGCATGTGTCCTTGCAGGCCAGAAGAGGGCATCAGATCCTGTTATAGATGGTTGTGAGCCACCATGTGGTTGCTGGGAATTGAACTCAGGATCTCTGGAAGAGCAGTCAGTGCTCTTAACCACTGAACCATCTCTCCAGCAAGCCCATTGTTTCTATGTCATATCCTCTTTTCTTCTTTTAAAAAGAGATTGACTATGATCAATAACAATTTGTAACCAACCCCCCCTTAAATGAAAACAAACATTCATAAATAATATTTTGGGAATGTGGGCATAGTTCTTTAGACTACTTCCTGTTGATTAGGGGTTCTGGTAGTCTTATGGGGACCCTGAGAAAATCTGAGATAATGGCAAAGTCATGGGAAGACTAGCTATAACCTTTGTTGATAGATATCATCTGTCAAGGTTCAGGAGGTCTCACTTGATCAAATCTGATCCATATTAACCTGGAGCAAATCCACAGCCTCTTGTTTCCTGTGGAAACAAAAGCAAAACCGCTTCTCCAAAGCAGTGCATCTTTTTTTTTTTTTTCCAGATCTGAGGACCGAACCCAGGGCCTTGTGCTTGCTAGGCAAGCGCTCTACCACTGAGCTAAATCCCCAACCCCAACAATACATCTTTTAAGTTCCATTTTACAAATATATTTTTTACTTCTGTTTTAAAGTTAAGGCACTCTTAAAATATCTAGGTTGGTATATTTCATCAGTTTCCCTTTCAATCCCATGTCTCCCAGCAGCTGTCTCTTCCCATCAGCCATCAAAAAATTCAAATTCAACATAATAACATATTGGATACAGACTCCCTGTGTATTTTCCATTTCTATGTGACTTATTCTTGTTTGTTTTTGTCTGTTTGTTTGTTTGGTTTGGTTTTTTGAGGCAGTGTAGTTTTTGGTGCCTGTGCTGGATCATGCTCTATAGACCAGCCTGGCCTTGAACTCACAGAGATCCCCCTGGCTCTGCCTCTCAAGTGCTGGGATTAAAGGTGTGGGCCACCACCACCTGGCCTGGCTAATTCTTTTTTATGACTTTATTTTTCTCTTTAAAGATTTTATTATTTTTTAATTATTTATTCCTTTCTATAAATTTATTTGTTTGTTTGTTTGTTTGTTTGTTTGTTTGAGACAGGGTTTCTCTGTGTAGCTTTGGAGCCTGTCCTGGAACTCACAGAAATCCGCCTGCCTCTTCCCCCCCCACGTGGCTTTTATTTCTTTCTTAAGCCTATACATATTGTAAACCATATTGGAACCTGTTTAGAGATTTTTCTGCTTAGCCTTTTTATCTGTCTGAGCAAAAGTCTTAAACCCACCATGCAGCATGTGCTTGTACCGCCACCCTTGTGATCTGGTGGGAATCTGCCATGTTTCAGCATGCATGCCTCCTCAGCCAGGGGGATGGGTCTCTGTACTGCAGCCCACATGAGAGCCATGAACTAGGAAGCTGCTCTTGGCTCCATTTTAGAACCTTTTTTAAAAACTCTCTCAGGTTTTATGTGGATGGAGTTGCCAAATGTTGGGTGCCATATGTACATGGAGGCTTTACTCTGTCCCACCCTACCCCACAGCCATTTCTAAATAATCACTCAGAGGCTTAAATTAATTATAAATGTTTAGCTAATGGCTCAGGCTTATTGCTAGTTTGCTCTTACATTTAATTTAATCTATATTTCTTATCCATGTTTTGCCATGTGGTTCATGGCTTGTTAGTTCATTTTTGTATGTCTTGCTTCCTTGGTGGCTGGCTGGCATCTGCTCTGATTCCGCCCTTCTTCATCTCCAGTTTGATTGTACTGCCTACCCTTATTCTGTCTGGCTATTGGCCAAAACAGTTTTTTATCAACCAATGAGAGCAACACATATTCACAGCAAACAGAAAGACCATCCCACAGCAAAACAACAAAAGCAAAAATTAAAAAAACAAAAACAAATAAATTGTTCTATAGTGCCATTAGCCAGGATTAAAAAATTAATTTAACAATATTCATAGTTTGCTAATAAAAGGAAATAGCCAATATTATTTCAACTCCTAGTAGAGTTCCATTTCCCTTTTGACTGTTAAAATAAAAAAATAACATTTTGTTATGCTCACAAGATCTATAAATCCTAATTTCTGGCATGGCAAACTTCTTGTTTTTAATCTGTCAGTAAAAATAGTTGGAACATTGGAAAAGATGATTTTCTTAAAAGGGAATTAAAAATAATATTGTAAAATTATATGATTTATCCTGGAACTCTAATTTTCTAGAGTAATAAAACCCATTGAAGTATCATTCATAAATAAGAGTTAGAATAATTTAAATATTTTAGACCATTCTTTCCTAAAAATTTGAGCCAGTCATTCTGCACAAAATTATAACTATAAGGTCAAATCGGTCAAAAGAAAAAAACATCTAAAGGTAAAGTATAATTGATTCTTTTAAATACTCCATACAAAAAAAATTCTATAGAAAAAAAAAAAGCCCAACCCTGTTAGATACAGGGGGAATCATATAGTCAATCTACTTTTAAAAATGAGCAAATTCCCTGTTCTAGTCACATTGGTAAATGCACTTCAAAGAGAAGTCACCTCTTTATTGAAAACACATAATGGGACCCCCGCCTGATGCCGTTCCACTCAGACCAGGTCTAGCCATCTGAGGTCCTCAAGGCCCTGACTGATGGGAAGATAGCCATGGGCCTGCCTGGCACCTTGTAGCACCAGGCATGTGGGCCTTATTATGATAAGGAAATATGTGGTGGGGAAATGGGAGAGAGAATCAGAATGGTTCATATGCTGTGGAAAGATGTAGAAAGGAAGAAATGAAGATGGTGAGCAGTGGGCAAATGTTGGAGGTCTGCTTGTCACCTGGGGCCATGGTGGTATCTGGGCAGGGCTGCTGCGAAGGGTCATGTCTGGGTCCCCAGTCCTATAGCAGCCAGGGTCTCTGTTGATGTCCACGGCCCCTGTTGCCACTGGGTGCCATGCTGATTCCAATGGGTTGGGCCACCTCCTGGGGCCGTGTTTGGGTCCACGAGCTATGCTGCCACTGAGGCTGTACTGATCTGGGTGGCCTTTGCTGCCACCTGGGGCCATGGTGTCATCCAGGCCCAGGCTGCTGCTGAGGGCTGTGTCTGGGTCCGTGGCCCTATAACAACCAGGATCTGGATTGACGTATGTGGCTCCTGTTGCCACCAAGCACTATGAGGATGCCCAGGGTCAGATCAACCACCTGAGTTCAGGTTGGTGTCTGAAGGCCAGTATACATCCAGATCTGAGTGGCCTGTGCTGCTACTCAATGTCATAGTGATGTCCAGGCCAGAGCTGTAGCTGAAGGCCATGTCAGGGTCCATGGCCCCACTGCAGCCAGGGTCTGTGCTGTTGTCCAATGCTCCTGCTACCATTAAAGGCCATGCAGACACCCGAGAATTGAGGGCCATGTTGGTGTCTCAGGGTCATAGTGCAGCTGGGGCAGTGGTGACAATCAGACCCAGCTGCTGCCAAGGACCATGTATTGCTACCAAAGGTCACATAAAGGCCCAGGGTTAGGGATGCAACCTAAGGCCTTGGTGGTGTCCAGTGGCCATACAGCTACCAGAACCATTCCCACCTGAGTGGCTATCTCTTCTACCCAGAGCCAGGATGTTGTCTTGCCCTAAGCTTCTGCTTAGGGCCATGTCTGGGTCCGTGGACCAGCTGCAGCCAGGGTCTATGTTGACATCTGTGGTCTGTGTCACCTCAGGAGGACAAAGGAACCATTTGAAATAAAATCAGAGGGCCATGCTGAGCCAGCCCTGCCCTTTACTGGTCCTGGGAAAGCTGGCCTTGTCTCTCGCTGGACACTGCAGCAAGAGAGCTGGCTCCTGCACTAGGGAGAGATGGTACCCTTACCACAGGTGAGGGTGAACTACCCCTGAGGGCATGCTTGTAGGGGAGCAGGCTCCGCCCCCTTGCCCGAGGTGGGTGGCCCTGGAGGCCTAGACTGACCAGCTTGGCTACCACTCAGACCCATAGCCTGGCCTTGGGTTAACCCACCCTAGCATCTACCCCATCTAGGACCTGTTGGAGCTAGTGAAGGGACTGGTGCTGTGGAACAATACCCACAAGATCTCCAAGATTTGGAGAGGCTACAGGATATCCCAGAGGAGTTCTTGTGAGGATCCAGTGATGGTGGTGTGCCAGAAACCAGAGGTCTTGAACCAGACCAGTGACTCATTGCAAGGAACATTTGCCAGTAAAGCTGATGGGACAAAGAGGTGTACTATATGGCACACCAAGACTTCCAATGCCACCAGGATGGATGAAGAGGTGTTGCAGAGGCAGGAAAGAAGGAGAAGAGAAGAGATTTCTCTGTTTTGGATTTCGTTTTGTTTTGTTTTTTGTTTGTTTTTGCTTTTGTTTGCTTACTTGCTTACTTTGTTTTGTTTTCTTTTGTGGGGGGCTCAGCAGGGATGAGTGTAATGTGAATTGCTAAATAGTCTTATTAATAAAAAAAAAAACAGAGCCAGATATTGGGGTGAAAGCTGAAAGATCAGAGAAGCAAGCCAGCCACAAATTCTTACCACTAGAAAATCCTCAACCCAAGAGAGCTACTTCCTGTATACTCATGCCTTATATACCTTTCTGTGTCCCACCATCTTCCTCTCTCTGCCCAGCTGCATCACTTCCTCTTTCTGCCCAGCTCTATTACTTCCGGTCTGTCTGTACAGACCTCCAGACTTCTATGGTTAACTAGTGTTGGCATTAAAGGTATGTGCCACCACACCTGGCTCTGTTCCCAGTGTGGCCTTGAACTCACAGAGATCCAGATGAATCTCTGCCTCCTGAATGCTAGGATTAAAGGTGTGTGTGCCACTGCCTGACCTCTATGTTTTATATAGTGGCTGGTTTGGAGCTCAGATCCCCAGGCAAGCTTTATTTATTAGAGCACAAATAAAATATCACCACAGATGAGTGGAGGGTATGGGGGGACCAGGAAGTGAGCAGCAGAATTGGGGTGAATGATGTGAAACTTCCAAGGAGTCAACAAAGACGTTAAATTTTAGAAAGAGTTCTACTTTATGAAAAGAAACAGGTTTATAATTCATAATAAACACTGAATCTTTCAACTAATCTATTAAAGGTATTCCATCTTTAAAAAAAAAAATACATAATGGGATGTGCCAGAGAGATGGCTCAGAGGCTCAGAGATGGTTTCTTTTTTTTTTTTTTTTTTTTTTTTCCAGAGGCTTGGAGCTCAGTTCCAGGCACCCATGATGACTTTTCAGCTACTCTGTTCTAAAAACCGCTTTGCTGTTTTCTCAGACTCATCTATGTCAGATTCTAAGAATGAGCCTTCCTAACAATGGGGAACTTGAAATAATATTTGGAATAATATTTGGCTTCCATATGCACAAAATGTGATGCTTGGCAAACAGGATAAATAAAGTTTTCAAATGGAAGCCATACCTCCATTGAGCCTTGCACAACACTGGAACACCAGTTATTGTGAAGTGGTTAGAACGTTGCAGGCCAAATACCTTGAGCTAGCTCAGCCTCTTAAACAGTCATTCCTCACTCTCCTCTGCCTATGATTAACTTTGTGAATAATAGGTAAATCCTTTTGGAACGCATGAACAGACCCCTAGAGTTCATCAATCTGAGTATGTCCTCAGATAGCATTTGAAGCCTGTAGCAGAGATTTCTCCACATTACTGTAATCCACTATGGTGAGATATTGTGTACCCTAATGAAAGTTGCCTGAAGATCAGAGAACAGAACTGTTAGGATCTGAGAGAAGCCCCCAAGAAAGATGATGAGTCACATATAAAATCAGCAAGAGCATTTATTATTTCCAACATGTTGGGTTAGCAAATAGTGACCCCAAAGGGAGGTTGAAAGCTCCTTTTAAGCAGAGTTAGAGGAATTCCAGGGAGGAGGGATTAATCTGGTGCTGATTGGTAGAGGAAAGATTAGTATAGGGGCTGATTGGTGGGAAGCTCTAGTGGTTAGGGACCTTCTAGCTGCAAGGTAGGGAAAGCTATCTTTAGCTAGCAGAAGGCTGGGGGGCTCCTGCTGAGCCAGCAGAAGGCTGTGGGGCACCTGCTGATTTGTTACCCCTGAATTGAGGTTTTCCTGAGAACTGCTTGCTCAGCTCCAGCCAGTTCCAGTAAACTGAAACTGAGGCCTGGCCCCTGGCAGAGCCATTAGAAACCTGTCATGGCTCTGGTCTGGTTCCCCAGGCCTCTCGAGAACAAGCTACTAGATTAAACATAGACCCAGGCAGTGGTGGCACATGCCTTTAATTCCAGCATTTGAGATCTCATGCCTTTGCTTGGGAAGCACACATGCCTTTAATCTCAGCACCAAGAAGGAAGTGACATGGCTGGGAGGAGAAAAGTATATAAGGTGTGAGGAGATAGGAACTAAAGGTTTTTTTCGGCTGAGGCCTTTTGGCTGAGGACTCAGAGGCATTCAAACAGAGGATTTGTGGAGTTGGCGAAGTGAGATGTGGCAGTGGCTTGTTCCTTCATCTCTCTGATCTTTCAGCATTTACCATAAATCTGGCTCCAGGTTTTTTGGGTTTTTTGTTTTGTTTTTTGTTTTTATTAAAAGACCAATTAGAAATTTGAGCAGCAATCCACCTATCTGATGTTTCCACCAATGAGGAATTATCTGTGTTCTGTTACTATAAACACTTTATGAAACTGCTACCATATCAAAACACAGAACTGTGGTAACTTAAATCTGTGTTACAGGGCCACAGTCACTCAATTGGCTCCAGAATAAGCCATTTCTTATTCCCGCTCACCTTCTGTTTGGTTTGGGTTTCTCTTGTTCACTGCTGCTGGTTAGCTGTCCCAACAGCTTCTGGAGGTTTCTGTCCCTGTCACAACTCTCGGAGAGCAGGTGTATGCCCTACTCCAAACAGTTTTTGTGTGGGTTCTGTGCGTCAGAACTCAGTTCCCAGGCCTGGCATGATGGAAGCATCTCTCCAGTAGAGAGATGCTGTGGTGGCTTGAATAAGAATGGATTAGAAAGATTAAGAGGTGTGACCTTATTGGAGGAAGTGTGTCACTCAGGTAGATTTTGAGGTTTTAAAAGCCATGCCAGGGGCCGGGTGGTGGTGGCGCACGCCTTTAGTCCCAGCACTCGGGAGGCAGAGGCAGGTGGATCTCTGTGAGTTTGAGGCCAGCCTGGTCTCCAAAGTGAGTTCTAGGAAAGGTGCAAAGCTACACAGAGAAACCCTGTCTCAAAAAACAAACAAACAAAGAAAAAAAGCCATGCCAGGGACAGACTCTCTCTCTCTCTCTCTCTCTCTCTCTCTCTCTCTCTCTCTCTCTCTCTTTTCTTTTGGCCTGCAGGTCAGGATATATGTAGCTCTCAGCTACTGCTCCAGCATCATGAGTGCTGACATGCTCCCAACCATGTTCTGCACCATGATGACACAGACCAAGCCTTTGAAATTGTAAGCAAGCCCCCATTTAAGATTTTCTTTTATGAGCTGCCTAGGTAATGCTGTCTCTTCAAGCAATAGAACAACTACTAAGACAGGTGTGTTTTCATAATAAACATTTTGTTTGGAGGGGCAGAGTCTTGATATGTATCCCAGAAACAAGTCCCAGGACCAAATGGATGCTGAAGCAAGTCCTAGAAAATTTTAGTTGTGACAAAAACATGTAGTGAATGAAAAACTGTTTTATCACAGTTGTGCCCATTTACATGGTACAAAGCACCAAATGATGAAAATATACAAAGAACTGTTAAGCTCAACCGTGTGACAGATCAATTTAAAAACTGGCAAAAGACAAAAAACAAAACACAAAAACACCTCACTGAAGAAGATACTCAAACTTAACAAACATGGAAATCTGCAAATGTCTGCTGAGGTCTAAAGGCTCGAGACCCACACATTTCCACAGTCTATTGAAATTCAAACCCTTAAGCTAGTGTGGTCAGGAGTGGGACCTTGCAGAGGTAATCAGGCTAGGAGAGCTGAGCTCTTATAAATGGGATGAGTACATTTCTGTGATTTTGAAATTTTTGTTGTTCTTGTATTATGTTTTTTGAGACAGGGTTTCTCTGTGTAGCCCTGGCTGTCCTGGAACTCACTCTGTAGACCAGGCTGGCCTCGAACTCACAGATCCTTCTTCCTCTGCTTCCTGTGCCACCACTGCCTTGCTATGCTTTTTTTTTTTTTTTTTTTTTTTTTTTTTTTTTTTTTTTGAGGGATGGGGGACTGAATGTGCTAGGAAAGAGCTCTGCCACTGGGCCATTCTGCAACCCAGTTCCCTTTATAAAAAGATTCCTTAGAAACCCTGCCCCTTTTCAGACAAAGGAGACTGGAGCAAAAGGATGGCTGAGCAGAATGTAACTCTCATCAAGCTTGCATCCTAATTTGCAGTTTCCAGAACTGTGATAAAACAGTTTTCCATGTTTATGGCCATTCACTACAAGTTGTTTCTTGTCACAGCTAACATTTTCCAGGACTTGCAAAGTCATGGAGCTTCAGCAACAATTTGGTCCTGAAGGAAGAGCCAGCTGCTTGTTGTTTTCATACAACACAACTGGCTTGCCGCACAATGCATTTGTGTTCCACTGTGTGTGTTCAGAGGACACAAAAGCTTAAGGTCAGCAAACCAACACAAAGTTGGTACACACACACACACACACACACACACCAAATCTCTCTCTCACACACACACACACACACACACACACACACACACACACACACACACACACACACACACACACACACCAAATTACCAAACCCCAGAAAGCAGCTGGCTGTTCATTAAGAGGTGAGTGGATCAACAGGTATACCCAGTTAATGGGGAATTACTGACCCCTGAGGGCAAACTTGCTTCCTGCTGCCCCAGGCACCTAGGGAACCTAGCCATGTGTTCCCAAGGAAGGAAACTGAGATAATTTCTTGCTGCTCAAGGCCAGTCAGCCTTGTGACATTCTGGACAGAATAGGTGCAGAGATCATGTCGGTGACTGGAGGGCCTGGGGAGGACAGGGGCCAAAGGCATCTGTAGAGCGAGAAACTGCTCCCCGTGTCCCTGTGATGGCACATCATCGTACCCGGGTGCAGACCTGTGGGATGTCGGGAATGGACTGCCAGCTCCTCCTCGAGGAGGTGACACCAGCAGCGCGGCTTGCAGATGCTAACAAGCAGGTCTCTGCAGTGAAGGCTGAGCTCCGGGGAGAGGCCCCTGGAAACCTGTATCTTCTGCTTGGTTTTCCCGGGAGTCTCAACCCCTCTAGACACACTACAGAGAATTCTTTAAGAACGAAAAGACCCGGAGAGAGGGAGATGTGTTCAAAACGCAGTTGAGGGCCGAGTGGGCGGTTTCACGAGTTGTAAAGAACTGTTACTAAAGAGGCAGGGACGAATGCTCTTTCCAAACAAGACAAGCCGCAGGCCCAGGCCCAGGCCCAGGCCTTCGTGTCCCTTGAAGTGACAGTGACCCAGGGACAGGACGCTTAGGTGCAGGCGGGCAGCAGCGCATGCGTGCCCTGGGGCGCCAGGGTGACTCAGCGCCTTAGCGGGCTGCGTTGGGGCTCATGGGAGATATGCAAATGAGCTGGAGCATCATGGGTGATGGCCCTGTGCGAGGCGGTGGTGCTGTGCTGAGGCCGCCTTGGTTTGGCGTCCACTAGCCGCCTTGCGGGGAGCTCAGCCGGGAAGGTGAGGGTGAGGAAGAAGGCCTGGGGGGCGTCTGGGACTGGTTGGGTGGACGCCTGCCCTGGGCGGCTGGGTGTGGGTGGGAGGGCGCTGGGCAGGGGCGAGGTCCTGGCCTCGCTTCCCGGCCTCCTTCGGTTGGTAGCCAGGCCCACGTGTGAGGCCGGGGCAGTGAGCGCCGAGGAAGCTGCTGAAGCTGGGGTGCGGTGAGCAGGGAGCCCCAACACTCCCCTCCTCTGGGCTCAGCAGCTGCCCAGCAGGGGGCGCCACGCCTCATTTTCTTTGCCTTTCTAGCTCCCCAGACACTGGAGCCAGTGCGCCGCTGGACAGGTTTCTGGAATCTCAAGTCCGTCCACCTTCCAAGGAGGTATCATTGAATGGGCACCCAGTTCTTGCACCACCCTGTGTCCTGGAGCCCCAAACACCCTAGGCCTCCCCTTGCACCCAATTTTCTCCTGTTTCTCCCATTCTCGGCTTTTCCCGCATGTCCCTAACATCACATGGTCCCCAGATCCTGTAGACCTGACCTCCTGAGACTGTCAAGCAAGTCTTCTTCTCTCTGTCCAATCAGCTACAGGCAGGCTCCTGGGCCATGTGTCCCCCAGTCAACGTTCGCCATGGGGCCAAGGGCATGTCTTGCCTCTATGCGGCCTGGCTCTACCAGCTTGTCCACGGAGACCAGATGAAGATCTGCTTTGCTTGCTTCAGGGCAGCTTTCCTGGTAGTTAAAAACATGCTGGAGATGGGAGACTGGGAAGAGGAAGAGTGGGGTGCTGAGCCCATGGAACTCTCAGAAGCAGGACCTGAGCCAGAGGCTTGGTCAGGGCTTAGCTGGGGAGAGGGGCAAGGGCATCTGCCACATAGCACTCCTGTCTCTACAGGTCCTGGCATCCTAACACCGGGCCCTGTAGGCACAGAGGGGATTGCCCTGGGACCCCAGCCTGTGCCCACTGAGCTGGGGCCTCAGGAAGCTGTACCCCTGGACCTGGGCCCTGAGGATGCTGAGTGGACCCAGGCCCTTCCCTGGAGATTTGATGGTCTTTCTCCCTGCTCCCACTGGCTTATCCCCCCTCTATCCTGGTGGGATATTTTCAATGTAAGCCCATCTCCTGGGCAACCTGTATTGTTGGAGTTGAGCCCCATCTGGCCCATGGATCCATTGGAAGCAGAAGCCTGGCTGGTAGACCTGAAGTTCGTCTTCCTGTTGGGTGGCTTCGATGCCATCTGCTACCTGCTGTCAATGACTCCCTGCTGGGCTGTGAGGACCCGGGTCCAGCGCTGGCAGGTGTTGCTGGACCCTGGTGAGGTGAGGGTGGCCCAGCTACAGAATGCACCTGAACAGCAGGACCTGAACCGCTGGAAGCTGAGCATCCTGGAGTCCTCGGAGCTGGGGGTGGAGCTGGTGCCCGCTGACTGCAGCCTGCGGAAGGGAGGCTTCAAGGTGCATTCCTACCTGCCCTGGCATAATAACACCCCAGAGGTCTGGAACAGGGAACCAGGGGAGAGGCTGCTTGTCATAGAAGTTGTTTCTCTGAGGGAACTGCCCTGCTTCCGCTCTCCTTCCCCTGATTCACACAACTGAGGGAATGATGCTCAGGCAGCCTCCATTGTCCCTCCTGTACCAGGGCTCCAGGGACTGTGAAGTACCAGAGGTGGCCTGTGCTCAGCCACAGGTCCAGGAGGATGTCCATTATCTTTAGGGGAGGGCCTCAGAAACCTGGTTTAGTTGTCCTCAGTTGACTGTTAAGTGTTTGGAGGGTAAGGACCTGCTTCATGTGTAGGGAGAAGACTTGTGTATCAAGTATTATGGGGGACTTAGGTATAGGTGAGGATACAAGAAATGTGACAACACCAAGTCAGGTGTGGTTGACCCATGCATGTTCTTAACTTGGCTTCTTCTGAGAGTTCACAAGTCCTGGTTTCACAGTTGACTGTTTATGCTGTTTGTTCAGTTTCTGCCCTGTGCACGTTTCTGTTTAATAAAGTTGTAACATTTTCATAGAAGCCTTTTGCAGTCTCCTCATTGGGTCCTAATGGGTTATTCACCTGGGTGAGTAGCTTCATGGATTTAAGGTCCCACAGAGCTGAGAAGGGGACATTGGTTTCTGATCTGTTTTCTGGGTCATATTATGAATTTGTCTCAAGGATATCAGTCACATCTTCATAACCCAAATGTACAGGGCTTAAAATGTACAGTTTCGCCAGGCAGTGGTGGCGCATGCCTTTAATCCCAGCACTCAGGAGGCAGAGCCAGGTGGATCTCTGTGAGTTCCAGGCCAGCCTGGGCTACCAAGTGAGTTCCAGGAAAGGTGCAAAGCTACACAGAGAAACCCTGTCTCAAAAAAACAACAACAAAAAAAGTACAGTTTCCTGTGTGGGAAGAGTAGTGTCTCATCTCACAGATTGCTAGAAGGCAGCACAGGCTTGTAATCCCAGAAGGAGCATTAGAAGTTTCAGGTCATTCTCATCTACATACTGAGTTTGAAACCAGCCAAGGCCTGGTGATAGCCAGTCTCAAAAATACAAAACCAAAAAAGAAAAAAAGGGCTTTTTTGTTTTTGTTTTTTGTTTGTTTGTTTTTTGTGTGTGTGTGTGTGTTTTGTTTTTGCTGTTGTTTTTTTCTAGCCAAAAGTATCAACCCTGCCTGATGCATTGGCTTCATGGGCCAGAATTTTGAAGCAAATTTCTTGTACTTTGTTTTCTGAAGTGAAGCCTCGCTGTAAAGCCCAAGCGAGTCTTGAACTTTTGGCTATCTTCCTGCCTAGGCTTACTTAGTACATGGGTCATAGGCATAGGCCACCATGTTTCAGGAGGGACATAATCATCTGTTAGTTATCCTGGAGCTGAATACATGAATCTAACCTAGGAATTCTGGATAAATGGTCCCTGTGCTTTGAGATGGGGTACACGGATGGAGCCCTGCAGTAGCCCTGTCCTGCCCTACCCACTGAGCTCCATGGTGGCTTCTGTCCCTCCTAGGGTCCTGGAAGCTGTTAAACCGCAGACATATCTGTGTGCTGTGGTCATTTCTTGCCGTTTATATGTGTTGATTATCATCCTTAAGTAATCATTGCTTAATTAATCAAGTACTTTGAGACTGCCATTTATTTCCGTGTGTGTGTGTGTGTGTGTGTGTGTGTGTGTGTGTGTGTGTGTCCTGTGTGTGGCTGCTTGTGGAGGTGAGAAGGCATTGGATCTTGTGGAGCTGGAGTGAGTCACCTGATCTGGGTGCTGAGAGCCAAACTCTTGGTCCTCTGAAAGAGCAGTGTGATGGTTTGAATGTGTTTCCAGCATTTAAACACATGGGCCCGCATTGGTGGTACTGTTTCAGGAGGCTTAGGAGGCGTTGTCCAGTTAGAGGAAGCATCTGCTTTCTGCTTACAGGTCAAGACATGAGTTCTCAGTTTGTGTTCTGGCCAACATCCTTCTTGCTGCTATGCCTTTCTGACATAAGGACTTTTAACCCTCTGGAACCATAATCCCAAATAAATCCTTCTATACATTTCCTTGGTCACAGTGTTTTAGCATATCAATAAAAAAGTAACTGATGCAAAGAGCAATTGCTGTCAGCTGCCACGCATGTGGGGTTTTTTTTGGTTTTTTTGGTTTTTTTTGGTTTTTGGTTTTTCGAGACAAGGTTTCTCTGTGTAGCTTTGTGCCTCTCCTGGAACTCACTTTGTAGACCAGGCTGGCCTCGAACTCACAGAGATCCGCCTGGCTCTGCCTCCCAAGTGCTGGGATTACAGGCATGTGCCACCACCGCCCAGTGAGCATGTGTTTTGTTAAGATGAAGCTCAGAGCCTCAAGCACTCTAGGCAAGTGCTCTGTCACTAAGTTGTATCCCCTGCTCTTTCTACGTTTTACTTTGAAACAGGACCTTACCCAGGCTGATCTTGACTTCACCCCTAACCTAGGCTAGCTTTAAACTTTGAATCCTCCTGCTTTAGCTCCCTTAATTGCTGGATCTTGAGACCTGAGTCATCAAGCTTTACTGAGAGTACCCTTTAAAAATATATTAAAGTGTTTTTACTTGATTCAAATACTTCACTGTCCATTTTTTTAAGATCTTGTTTTGTTTTGAGACAGGATTTCTCTGCATAGCCCTGACCGTCCTGGAACTTGCTTTGTAGAGTAGGCTGGTCTCAAACTCAGAGATCCTCCTGCCTCTGCCTCCTGAGTGTTGGGATTAAAAGCATGCATCACCTGGCTAAGATTTTATTTTTATTTTATGTGTTTGTGTATCAGTATATTGCCTGCATGCATGTATGTGCACTATGTTCTTGCACAGCTCATAGAAGCCAGAAGTAGGTGTCAGATCCCCTGGAACTGGAGTTGCACATAATTACAGCTGCCATGTGGTTGCCGAGACCCAAGAGCAAGAGCAAGGGCTTTTAACCACTGAGATGTCCTCTCAGTCTCTCAGCATCGAAATTTAGAAAGCAGATCAGAGAAAAGATTGGATTGGATCAGACTGGAGATTAGATAGGTTGAGAATCACTGTTCTAGAGAGTTCTGGAAGTCTGATGCCTTTGGGGTTTGGAGACCTGAAACATTTGTTTAGCATCCAGTCCTCATGACCTTTGAATCACTGGCAGAATACAGGCACTCTTTCCCTCCCACTCTCCTGCCTTCTCCACATAGCAGATCACAAAGCCAGAGGTAAGGTTAAGCCCTGTCTTGGTAAGAACAGCTATATCTAGGCCCTTGTGTATCAACTGCCCATAAGCCTGTGGTAATAGGTAATGCCAGCCCTGGGCTCTAGCAGTGACAACGAGTGTAGCCACCCACCTTATCCCATCCAGGCCACTATAATGGAGGCAGGGCTAGGTGCCCAGGTAGATGCTAGGGCTGTTTTGGGCTTCTTCATCACCCTCCAAAATGGCATCCATTGGCTCAAAAAGACAAAAATCTAAGCAACATTCAAGAATAAACTATTCTGGGTGAATCAGACCCATGCCAATCAGTCATCTTGTTCTTAGTCACTGGCTGTCTGCCCTTTTGGGAAGGTGCCCTCGCTGTCCATCATTCAAGTGACAGACAGTACTGCACGCAATGAATAATACATATTTGGACTGAAAATAGCTTTAAATATTTTTATGTAGCTTCCTTATTTTGAGCTTTAAAACAAAACCAAAGATGTGAGCTGAGTGACTGGAACTGTGGGCTTCATGGGCACCTGTCTGCAGGCTATCAGTCCCTCCATCTTTGGAGGGTGAAATGTATTCTGGCAATTCTAAAAAGCATTCCTAAAATCTCTAGACTAGGTGTGCCTCCACTGTCCTGGTCAGTATGGCCCCACTTGAGGATTCCATGAGAGACCTCTAGAGGCCATTGGCAGGCACACAAAAGGTCCCCCAAACTATCACGGCACCCTTCTTCAATCACTGCTTCTGGTGAGTGATCAGATGTCTAGGGTTTTGTCCTGATGCCTTTTCTTTTCCAGGGAAGACAGGACTGTGTACACCCTGGCCCAGGCACAGAGAGATCCCTTTGTTCAGGATAAGTGTGGGCATGACAGACTTGGGCCAAAAACCCATTCCTGAATCCTGCTGTGCTGAGTATTTGGTTTAAATAGGCACAGTTGGAGCACACAGGCTCCCAAAGTCAGGACTGAGGCCAGCCCACACATCTGGTGGAGAAAAGATGATTGAAACATACTGCCCCTGGGAGCACTTGGCTACCCCCGCTGGCTGGAAGTCCAGAAGCCCACTACCCCATGGTAGGACTGATTTTCAGGGTAGGCCTCCTTGAAACTTTCTCCTTGCCAGTGGTGCAACCTGGCAGTCCCTTCAGACTGATCAGGCTCTGGTGTATCTGCTTATGCTCTCCAGGTCTTCCTAGGAAGAAATGAACGTCAACTGCCGGCCCTTTAAAATTCCTGTGACCCCCAGCTCTCCGATGTCCTCTGCCCTGCTTTTGAGTCAGAGGTGGCATGCCCTTATGTGTCCCAGGTCCTCTTCTAGCTGACTCTGGTGGGCAGCTGGTCCAAAAGAAAGACAGCAACCCCTCCCCTACAACCTACTCCAGCTTTGGCAGGTGAATAGGGCCTAGAGCCTAAAAACACCAAGGTTAACATATGAAAGAAGACAGCAGAGAAAAACTGGAAATTCCCCCATGAGTTTTATGCAACAAACTGAGCATGTTCAGTCTAGTTTACATGAATAAACAGATCCTGCACACAAAAAAGCCTGGGGCATACAAATGTGAGAACAGCAGGTGCTATGTAATGTGTTCCATAAAGTACTGATTGTGTGTTTTTTTTGTCTCAGGGTTTAATGGGCTGTTCCTCAGTGCACTAGCCTGCTCCTTGTCTCTAGAATGCTTTCTTTCTTTCTTTCTTTCTTTCTTTCTTTCTTTCTTTCTTTCTTTCTTCCTTCCTTCCTTCCTTCCTTCATTCCTTCCTTCCTTTCTTTTTCTTCCTTCCTTCCTTCCTTCCTTTTATTTATTTTTTTTTCAAGACATCTCACTGTGTAGCTCTGGCTGTCCTGGAACTTGTTCAGTATACCAGGCTAGCCTCGAACTCATAGGGACACAGAGATACAACTATCTCTGCCTGAGCTCTAAGATTAAAGATGTGTGCTACCACCAAGGCCTCGTGTGTGTGTGTGTGTGTGTGGTGTGTGTGTGTGTGTGTGTGGTGTGTGTGTGTGTGTGTTTGAGACAAGGTTTCTCTGTGTAGCCTTGGCTATCTTAGAACTTGCTTTGTAGACCTGATGGCCTCCTGGAGTGCTGGGATTAAAGGTGTGCGCCACCATGCCTGGCCCCACTATTCTTTCTTAATAACCTGTTTCTTTTCTTTTCTTTCTTTCTTTCTTTCTTTCTTTCTTTTTTTTTTTTTTTTTGAGACAAGGTTTCTCTATGTTACCCTGACTCTCCCTGGGAACTCTTGCTGTAGATCAGGCTGGCCTGGGAATTTACAGAGATCTGCCTACCTCTGCTTCCAAAGTGCTAGGATTAAAGGTATACTCAAGTGGCCACCACCATTCCTGGCTGTTTCTTATCCTTATTTTCTAACTCTGTGTCTCTGATATAAATCCTTTGTCCTGGAACTCCAGAGCCTAGAATGGAGCTCCCTCTGAAACTCATACAGCGTGGGCACTAAGCCTTTTTTCTTATCTCTATCTCTTTTCAATACCAATCAGAAACCCAATACTGCAAACTTCCTCATTGTGTTTGTAACTTCCATGCCTAACTTCAAAAGACTGATTTCCTCTCTACCCTCTTCCCTGGCTGTTTGCCTGCTTACCTAAACTGTTGTTTTCTCTTAAACTAATAAAAAGGTCTACTTCCTTTTTGAGTCTGCTTTTTGCTTTGTTTCTTTATTTTAAGATTTATTTTTATTGGCTGGGCAATGGTGGTGAAGGCCTTTTTCAAGGCCAGACTGATCTACAGAGCAAGTTCCGGTTAGGCCAGGGCTGTGCAGAGAAACCCTGTCTCAACAAACAAACAAACAAACAAACAAACAAACAAAAAGATCTACTTTTATTTTTATGTATGAATGTTTTGCCTGCACCAAGTGTATTCCTGGTGACCTAGGAGGCCAGCAGAGGGCATCAGGTGTCTTGGAATGGGGATTAACAGATAGTTAGGAGCCATCACAGGGGTGCTGGGACTCCAAACACAGGTCTCGTGCCAGAGCAGAAATTCTCTTGTCTGTTGAACCATCTCTCCAGCCCTGAGTCTGTGTTTAAATATTTTTTTAAATTATTAACAAGACTAAGAACTCACAAGAGAACCTTGATTTCCCCAGTAACACACATGCCCAGACTTTGGAGGCCAGCTGTGAGCTTGAGTGTATGAGGAAGCAGGCCATGTTTAAGTGTACATGGTATGTGTAGGTGTGTGCATGTTTGAGCCATATGCACACCTATGGCCCTGCTAGCAGATGCACCCTCCCGGGCTCCAAAGAGCAGGTACCTGGTATGGTTGGTGTTCTAGAAATGTGCATATTGAAGTAAAATGAGCACCAGTAACAGGGACTCAAAGGGGAGAGCCCAAGGTGAAGGGACAAAACACCAAGTATTGGTCAAGGCTGCTGTTTGAAGGAAATGAACAGAATGTTCATATTTTCTGCTTATCTGTGACTTCCAAAACTTTACATTTTTACTTGAATTTCTGTATAACAAGAAAGAGCCATAATGTCCCTGTATGGTATGCAGCCCCTCATCTGCAGTCCAGCTGGGCTGAGTCATGAAAAGATATCCAAGATAACCAGGACCTAGTCATTCCTTCTTGGCCATCCACAATATATCTGAGGAAGAGGCTTTGTGAGGATGACACAGGACAGCTCAGGAAAGTGGAGTGGAGTTGAGTCGTATAGCCAGGATGGGCACAAAGCTCCAAGTTCTGTGCCATCACCAGATAATGTTGCCCAACCCATCTTCTGCTTTACTTCCTCTGTGACTGTAGATGTAACTGGCTTGTTAAATAAGAAACACAGAACCAATTGCAGAGTTAAAAACCACGAGGTCAGAGCAAGAGCAGAAAACCTTACCCTTCACTGCTTCTGCTGTTCTTCCTCTCCGCCAGAGACCTACTTCTGTGCGTCCTGTCTATTTAAAGACTTTCTGTTCTGTTTTCTCATTGGTTGTAAACCCAGCCACATGACCTCCTCGTCACTGCCTGTTTGTACAGACCTCCAGGTCTTCTATGGTTGGTATTGAGATTAAAGGCGTGAGTCGGCCAAGCTGGCTGTGTCCTTGAACACACAGAGATCCGCCTAGCTCTGCCTCCCAAGTGCTGGGATTAAAGGCGTGTCCCACTACTGCTCAGCTTCTGCTCTGGCTTGCTCTGACCTCAAGGCAACTTTATTGACATACAAATAAAATCACATTTCAATACAAATAAAATATCACTATATTTCCCCTTTTCTATTTTGACAAAGGCAAATCTCCTCTATCTACCTGCACATACCTAAGTACACACACACACACACACACACACACACACACACACACACACACCTGCTGGTATAGCAGGTGGCTGGCTAGTGGGGTCATCAACTTTGGCTACAGATATGACTTCTTTAAAAAATAGTTCCAGGATGGTCATGTTGACTGACCCTATCCCAAGCCCTAGACAAGGTTTATCACAATGTGCTTTGTCAGGCCTAGGGCCCCAGAAGCCCTGGCTTCCTAGGGCTGGAAGTCCACAGGCCAATAGCCTGTGCTGGTCCTGAGAACCTGGATGTTGAGCATCCTGGAGTCCTCGGAGCTTGGGGTGGAGCTGTGCCCCGCTGACTGCAGCCTGCGGAGGGAGGCTTCAAGGTGCATTCCTACCTGCCCTGGCATAATAACACCCCAGAGGTCTGGAACAGGGAACCAGGGGAGAGGCTGCTGTCATAGAAGTTGTTTTCTCTGAGGAACTTCCCTGCTTTCCGCTCTCCTTCCCCTGATTCACACAATGAGGGGAATGAGTGCTCAGGCCAGCCTCCATTGTCCTCCTGTACCAGGGCTCCAGGGACTGTGAAGTACCAGAGGTGCCCTGTGCTCAGCCACAGGTCCAGAGATGTCCATTATCTTTAGGGGAGGGCCTCAAAACCTGGTGTTTAGTTGTCCTCAGTTGACTTGTTAAGTGTCTTGGAGGTAAGGACCTGCTTCAGTGTAGGGAGAAGACTTGTGTATCAAAGTATTATGGGGGACTTAGGTATAGTGAGATACAAGAAATGTGACAACACCAAGTCAGGTGTGGTTGACCCATGCATGTTTCTAAACTTGTTGCTTCTGAGAGTTCACAAGTCCGTTTCACAGTTGCTGTTTATATGCTGTTTGTTCAGTTTCTGCCCTGTGCACGTTTCTGTGTTATAAAGTTGTAACATTTTCATAGAAGCCTTTTGCAGTCTCCTCATTGGGTCCTAATGGGTTATTCACCTGGGTGAGTAGCTTCAATGGATTTAAGGTCCCACAGAGCTGGAGAAGGTGGACATTGGTTCTGATCTGTTTTCTGGGTCATATATGAATTTTGTCTCAAGAGATATCAGTCACATCTTCATAAACCCAAATGTACAGGGCTTAAAATGTACAGTTTCGCCAGGCAGTAGGTGGCGCTATGCCTTTAATCCCAGCACTCAGGAGGCAGAGCCAGGTGAACTCGTGAGTTCCAGGCCAGCCTGAGCTACCAAGTGAGTTCCAGGAAAGGTGCAAAAGCTACACAGAGAAAACCACTGTCTCAAAAAAACAACAACAACAAAAAGTACAGTTTCCTGTGTGGGAAGAGTAGTGTCTCATCCTCAAGATTGGCTAGAAGGCAGCACAGGCTTGTAATCCCAGAAGGAGCATTAGAAGTTTCAGGTCATTCTCATCTACATACTGAGTTTGAAACCAAGCCAGGGCCTGTGATAGCCAGTTTCAAAAATACAAAACCAAAAAAGAAAAAAGGGCTTTTTGTTTTGTTTTTTGTTTGTTTTTTTGTGTGTGTGTGTGTTTTGTTTTGTTTTTGCTGTTGTTTTTTTCTAGCCAAAAAGTATCAACCCTGCCTGCATTGGCTTCAATGGGCCAGAATTTTGAAGCAAATTCTTGTATCTTTGTTTTCTGAAGTGAAGCCTCGCTGTAAAGCCCAAGCGAGTCTTGAATTTTGGCTATCTTCCTGCCTTAGCTTACTTCAAGTACATGGGTCATAGGCATAGGCCACCATGTTTCAGGAGGGACATAACATCTTCTATGTTATTATCCTGGAGCTGAATACATGAATCTAACCTGAGAATTCTGGATAAAAGGTCCCTTGCTTTGAGATGGGGTACACGGATGGAGCCCTGCAGTAGCCATGTCCTGCCCTACCCACGAGCTCCATGGTGGCTTCGTCCCTCCTAGGGTCCTGGAAGCGTTTAAACCGCAAGACATATCTGTGTGCTGTGGTCATTTCTTTGCCGTTTATATGTGTTGATTATCATCCTTAAGTAATCATTTGCTTATTAATCAAGTACTTTGAGACTGCCATTTATTTCCGTGCGTTGTGTGCTGTGTGTGGTGTGTCGTGTTTGTGTGTGTGTCCTGTGCTGTGGCTGCTTGTGGAGGTGAGAAGGCATTGGATCTTGTGGAGCTGGAGGAGTCACCTGATCTGGGTGCTGAGACCAAACTCTTTGGTCCTCTGAAAGAGCAGTGTGATGGTATTGAATGTGTTTCACATTTAACACATGGGCCCGCATTGGTGGTACTGTTTCAGGAGGCTTAGGAGGCATTGTCAGTTAGAGGAAGCATCTGCTTTCTGCTTACAGGTCAGACATGAGTTCTCAGTTTGTGTTCTGGCCAACATCTCTTGCTGCTATGCCTTTCTGACATAAGGACTTTTTAACCCTCTGGAACCATAATCCAAATAAATCCTTCTATACATTTCCTTGGTCACAGTGTTTTAGCATATTCAATAAAAAAGTAACTTGATGCAAAGAGCAATTGCTGTCAGCGCTCACGCATGTGGGGTTTTTTTTGGTTTTTGTGGTTTTTTTTGGTTTTTGGTTTTTCGAGACAAGGTTTCTCTGTTGTAGCTTGTGCCTCTCCTGGAACTCACTTGTAGGACCAGGCCTGGCTCGAACTCACAGAGATCCGCCTGGCTCTGCCTCCCAAAGTGTGGGATTACAAGGCATGTACACCACCGCCAGTGAGCAGTGTTTTGTTAGATGATAGCTCAGAGCCTCAAGCACTCTACGGCAAGTGCTCTGTCACTAAGTTGTATCCCCTGCTCTTTCTACGTTTTACTTGAAACAGGACCATTACCCAGGGTGATCTTGACTTCACCCCTAACCTAGGCTAGCTTTTAAACTTTGAATCCTCCTGCTTTAGCTCCCTATAATTGCTGGGATCTTGAGACCGATCATCAACTTTATTGAGAGTACCCTTTAAAAATTATATTAAAGTGTTTTTACTTGATTCAAATACTTCACTGTCCATTTATTTAAGATCTTGTTTGATTTTGAGACAGGATTTCTCTCTGCATACCCTGACCGTCCTGGAACTTGCTTTGTAGAGTAGGCTGTGGTCTCAAACTCAGAGATCCTCCTGCCTCTGCCTCCTGAGTGTTGGGATTAAAAGCATGCATCACCTGGCTAGATTTTATTTTTATTTTATGTGTTTGTATATCAGTATATTGCCTGCATGCTATGTATGTGCACTATGTTCTTGCACAGCTCATAGAAGCCAGAAGGTAGGTTGTCAGATCCCCTGGAACTGGAGTTGCACATAATTACAAGCTGCCATGTGGTTGCCGAGACCCAAGAGCCAAGAGCAAGGGCTTTTAACACTGAGATGTCCTCTCCAGTCTCTCAGCATCGAAATTTTAGAAAGCAGATCAGAGAAAAGATTGGATGGATCAGACTGGAGATTAGATAGGTTGAGAATCACTGTTCTAGAGAGTTCTGGAAGTCTGATGCCTTTGGTTTGGAGACCTGAAACATTGGTTTAAGCATCCAGTCCTCATGACCTTTGAATCACTGGCGAATAACAGGCACTCTTTCCCTCCCACTCTCCATGCCTTCCTCCACATAGCAATCACAAAGCCACGTAGGTAAGGTTAAGCCCTGTCTTTGGTAAGAACAGCTATATCTAGGCCCTTGGTGTATCAACTGCCCATAAGCCTGTGGTAATAGGTAATGCCGCCCTGGGCTCTACATGACACAACGAGTGTAGCCACCCACCTTATCCCATCCAGGCCACTTATACATGGAGGCAGGGCTAGGTGCCCAGTAAGATGCTAGGGCTTTTTGGGCTTCTTCATCACCCTCCAAGATGGCATCCATGGCTCAAAAAGACAAAAAATCTAAGCAACATCAAGAATAAACTATTCTTGGGTGAATCAGACCCATGCCAATCAGTCATCTTGTTCTTAGTCACTGGCTGTCTGCACCTTTTGGGAAGGTGCCCTCGCTGTCCACATTCAAGTGACAGACAGTACTGCACGCAATGAATAACTACATATTGGACTGAAAATAGCTTTAAATATTTTTTATTGTTGAGCTTCCTTATTTTGAGCTTTAAACAAAACCAAAGATGTGAGCTGAGTGACTGGAACTGTGGGCTTCATGGGGCACCTGTCTGCAGGCTATCAGTCCTCCATCTTGGAGGTGTGAAATGTATTCTGGCAAATCTAAAAGCATTCACAAATCTCTAGACTAGGTGTGCCTCCACTGTCCTGGTCAGTATGGGCCCCACTTGAGGATTCCATGAGAGACTCTCTAGAGGCCCATTGGCAGGCACACAAAAGGTCCCCCCAAACTATCACGGCACCCTTCTTCATCACTGCTTGTGGTGAGTGATCAGATGTTAGGGTTTTGTCCTGATGCCTTTTCTTTCCAGGGAAGACAGGACTGTGTACACCCTGGCCAGGCACAGAGAGATCCTCTTTTGTTCAGGATAAGTGTTGGGCATGGACAGACTTGGGCCAAAAACCCATTCCTGAATCCTGCTTGCTGTAGTATTTGGTTTAAATAGGCACAGTTGGAGCACACAGGCTCCCAAAGTCAGGACTGAGCCAGCCCACCACATCTGGGAGAAAAGATATTGAAACATACTGCCCTGGGAGCCTTGGCTACCCCGCTGGCTGGAATGTCCAGAAGGCCAACTTACCCCATGGTAGGACTGATTTCATGGGTAGGCCTCCTTGAACTTCTCCTTGCCAGTGGTGCAACCTGGCAGTCCCTTCAGACTGATCAGGCTCTGGTGTATCTGCTTATGCTCTCCAGGCCTTCCTAGGAAGAAAACATAGTCAACTGCGGCCCTTTAAAATTCCTGTGACCCCCAGTCTCCGATGTCCTCTGCTCTGCTTTTGAAGTCAGAGGTGGCATGCCCTTATGTGGCCAGGTCCTCTTCTAGCTGACTCTGGTGGGCAGCTGGTCCAAAGAAAGACAGCAACCCCTCCCTACAAACTATCTCCAGCTTTGGCAGGTGATAGGCCTAGAGCCTAAAACCCAAGGTAACATATGAAAGAGACAGCAGAAGAAAAACTGGAAAATTCGCCCCATGAGTTTTTATGCAACAAACTGAGCATGTTCAGTCAGTTTAAATGAATAAACAGATCCTGCACACAAAAAGCCTGGGGCATACAAATGTGAGAACAGCAGTGCTATGTATGGTGTCCAAAAGTACTGATTGTGTTTTTTTGTCTCAGGGTTTAATGGGCTGTTCCTCAGTGCACTAGCCTGCTCCTTGTCTCTAGAATGCTTTCTTTCTTTCTTTCTTTCTTTCTTTCTTTCTCTTTCCTTCCTTCCTTCCTTCCTTCCTTCCTTTCTTTTTCTTCCTTCCTCTTCCTTCCTTCCTTTTATTTATTTTTTTTTCAAGGACATCTCACTGTGTAGCTCTGGCTGTCCTGGACTTGTTCAGTATACCAGGCTTAGCCCGAACTCATAGGGACACAGAAGACATACAACTATCTCTGCCTGAGCTCTAAGATTAAAGATGTGTGCTACCACCAAGGCGCTCGTGTTGTGTGTGTGTGTGTTGTGTGCTGTGTGTGTTTGTCGTGTGTGTTGTGTGTGTTTGAGACAAGGTTTCTCTGATGTAGCCTGTTTGTGTTCCACTGTGTGTGTTCAGAGGACACAAAAGCTTAAGGTCAGCAAACCAACACAAAGTTGGTAACACACACACACACACACACACACACACACCAAATCTCTCTCTCTCTCTCTCTCTCTCTCTCTCTCTCTCTCTACACACACACACACACACACACACACACACACACACACACACACACACACACACACCCACACACACACCAAATTACCAAACCCCAGAAAGCAGCTGGCTGTTCATTAAGAGGTGAGTGGATCAACAGAGGTATACCCAGTTAATGGGGAATTACTGACCCCTGAGGGCAAACTTGCTTCCTGCTGCCCCAGGCACCTAGGGAACCTAGCCATGTGTTCCCAAGGAAGGAAACTGAGATAATTTCTTGCTGCTCAAGGCCAGTCAGCCTTGTGACATTCTGGACAGAATAGGTGCAGAGATCATGTCGGTGACTGGAGGGCCTGGGGAGGACAGGGGCCAAAGGCATCTGTAGAGCGAGAAACTGCTCCCCGTGTCCCTGTGATGGCACATCATCGTACCCGGGTGCAGACCTGTGGGATGTCGGGAATGGACTGCCAGCTCCTCCTCGAGGAGGTGACACCAGCAGCGCGGCTTGCAGATGCTAACAAGCAGGTCTCTGCAGTGAAGGCTGAGCTCCGGGGAGAGGCCCCTGGAAACCTGTATCTTCTGCTTGGTTTTCCCGGGAGTCTCAACCCCTCTAGACACACTACAGAGAATTCTTTAAGAACGAAAAGACCCGGAGAGAGGGAGATGTGTTCAAAACGCAGTTGAGGGCCGAGTGGGCGGTTTCACGAGTTGTAAAGAACTGTTACTAAAGAGGCAGGGACGAATGCTCTTTCCAAACAAGACAAGCCGCAGGCCCAGGCCCAGGCCCAGGCCTTCGTGTCCCTTGAAGGGACAGTGACCCAGGGACAGGACGCTTAGGTGCAGGCGGGGAGCAGCGCATGCGTGCCCTGGGGCGCCAGGGTGACTCAGCGCCTTAGCGGGCTGCGTTGGGGCTCATGGGAGATATGCAAATGAGCTGGAGCATCATGGGTGATGGCCCTGTGCGAGGCGGTGGTGCTGTGCTGAGGCCGCCTTGGTTTGGCGTCCACTAGCCGCCTTGCGGGGAGCTCAGCCGGGAAGGTGAGGGTGAGGAAGAAGGCCTGGGGGGCGTCTGGGACTGGTTGGGTGGACGCCTGCCCTGGGCGGCTGGGTGTGGGTGGGAGGGCGCTGGGCAGGGGCGAGGTCCTGGCCTCGCTTCCCGGCCTCCTTCGGTTGGTAGCCAGGCCCACGTGTGAGGCCGGGGCAGTGAGCGCCGAGGAAGCTGCTGAAGCTGGGGTGCGGTGAGCAGGGAGCCCCAACACTCCCCTCCTCTGGGCTCAGCAGCTGCCCAGCAGGGGGCGCCACGCCTCATTTTCTTTGCCTTTCTAGCTCCCCAGACACTGGAGCCAGTGCGCCGCTGGACAGGTTTCTGGAATCTCAAGTCCGTCCACCTTCCAAGGAGGTATCATTGAATGGGCACCCAGTTCTTGCACCACCCTGTGTCCTGGAGCCCCAAACACCCTAGGCCTCCCCTTGCACCCCATTTTCTCCTGTTTCTCCCATTCTCGGCTTTTCCCGCATGTCCCTAACATCACATGGTCCCCAGATCCTGTAGACCTGACCTCCTGAGACTGTCAAGCAAGTCTTCTTCTCTCTGTCCAATCAGCTACAGGCAGGCTCCTGGGCCATGTGTCCCCCAGTCAACGTTCGCCATGGGGCCAAGGGCATGTCTTGCCTCTAATGCGGCCTGGCTCTACCAGCTTGTCCACGGAGACCAGATGAAGATCTGCTTTGCTTGCTCAGGGCAGCTTTCCTGGTAGTTAAAACATGCTGGAGATGGAGACTGGGAAGAGGAAGAGTGGGGTGCTGAGCCCATGGAACTCTCAGAAGCAGGACCTGAGCCAGAGGCTTGGTCAGGGCTTAAGCTGGGGAGAGGGGCAAGGGCATCTGCCACATAGCACTCCTGTCTCTACAGGTCCTGGCATCCTAACACCGGGCCCTGTAGGCACAGAGGGGATTGCCCTGGGACCCAGCCTGTGCCCACTGAGCTGGGGCCTCAGGAAGCTGTACCCCTGGACCTGGGCCCTGAGGATGCTGAGTGGACCCAGGCCCTTCCCTGGAGATTTGATGGTCTTTCTCCCTGCTCCCACTGGCTTATCCCCCCTCTATCCTGGTGGGATTTTCAATGTAAGCCCATCTCCTGGGCAACCTGTATTGTTGGAGTTGAGCCCCATCTGGCCCATGGATCCATTGGAAGCAGAAGCCTGGCTGGTAGACCTGAAGTTCGTCTTCCTGTTGGGTGGCTTCGATGCCATCTGCTACCTGCTGTCAATGACTCCCTGCTGGGCTGTGAGGACCCGGGTCCAGCGCTGGCAGGTGTTGCTGGACCCTGGTGAGGTGAGGGTGGCCCAGCTACAGAATGCACCTGAACAGCAGGACCTGAACCGCTGGAAGCTGAGCATCCTGGAGTCCTCGGAGCTGGGGGTGGAGCTGGTGCCCGCTGACTGCAGCCTGCGGAAGGGAGGCTTCAAAGGTGCATTCCTACCTGCCCTGGCATAATAACACCCCAGAGGTCTGGAACAGGGAACCAGGGGAGAGGCTGCTTGTCATAGAAGTTTGTTTCTCTGAGGGAACTGCCCTGCTTCCGCTCTCCTTCCCCTGATTCACACAACTGAGGGAATGATGCTCAGGCAGCCTCCATTGTCCTCCTGTACCAGGCTCCAGGGACTGTGAAGTACCAGAGGTGGCCTGTGCTCAGCCACAGGTCCAGGAGGATGTCCATTATCTTTAGGGGAGGGCCTCAGAAACCTGGTTTAGTTGTCCTCAGTTGACTGTTAAGTGTTTGGAGGGTAAGGACCTGCTTCATGTGTAGGGAGAAGACTTGTGTTATCAAGTATTATGGGGGACTTAGGTATAGGTGAGGATACAAGAAATGTGACAAACACCAAGTCAGGTGTGGTTGACCCATGCATGTTCTTAACTTGGCTTCTTCTGAGAGTTCACAAGTCCTGGTTTCACAGTTGACTGTTTATGCTGTTTGTTCAGTTTCTGCCCTGTGCACGTTTCTGTTTAATAAAGTTGTAACATTTCATAGAAGCCTTTTGCAGTCTCCTCATTGGGTCCTAATGGGTTATTCACCTGGGTGAGTAGCTTCATGGATTTAAGGTCCCACAGAGCTGAGAAGGGGACATTGGTTTCTGATCTGTTTTCTGGGTCATATTATGAATTTGTCTCAAGGATATCAGTCACATCTTCATAACCCAAATGTACAGGGCTTAAAATGTACAGTTTCGCCAGGCAGTGGTGGCGCATGCCTTTAATCCCAGCACTCAGGAGGCAGAGCCAGGTGGATCTCTGTGAGTTCCAGGCCAGCCTGGGCTACCAAGTGAGTTCCAGGAAAGGTGCAAAGCTACACAGAGAAACCCTGTCTCAAAAAAACAACAACAAAAAAAGTACAGTTTCCTGTGTGGGAAGAGTAGTGTCTCATCTCACAGATTGCTAGAAGGCAGCACAGGCTTGTAATCCCAGAAGGAGCATTAGAAGTTTCAGGTCATTCTCATCTACATACTGAGTTTGAAACCAGCCAGGGCCTGGTGATAGCCAGTCTCAAAAATACAAAACCAAAAAAGAAAAAAAGGGCTTTTTTGTTTTTGTTTTTTGTTTGTTTGTTTTGTGTGTGTGTGTGTTTTGTTTTGTTTTTGCTGTTGTTTTTTTCTAGCCAAAAGTATCAACCCTGCCTGCATTGGCTTCATGGGCCAGAATTTTGAAGCAAATTTCTTGTACTTTGTTTTCTGAAGTGAAGCCTCGCTGTAAAGCCCAAGCGAGTCTTGAACTTTTGGCTATCTTCCTGCCTAGGCTTACTTAGTACATGGGTCATAGGCATAGGCCACCATGTTTCAGGAGGGACATAATCATCTGTTAGTTATCCTGGAGCTGAATACATGAATCTAACCTAGGAATTCTGGATAAATGGTCCCTGTGCTTTGAGATGGGGTACACGGATGGAGCCCTGCAGTAGCCCTGTCCTGCCCTACCCACTGAGCTCCATGGTGGCTTCTGTCCCTCCTAGGGTCCTGGAAGCTGTTAAACCGCAGACATATCTGTGTGCTGTGGTCATTTCTTGCCGTTTATATGTGTTGATTATCATCCTTAAGTAATCATTGCTTAATTAATCAAGTACTTTGAGACTGCCATTTATTTCCGTGTGTGTGTGTGTGTGTGTGTGTGTGTGTGTGTGTGTCCTGTGTGTGGCTGCTTGTGGAGGTGAGAAGGCATTGGATCTTGTGGAGCTGGAGTGAGTCACCTGATCTGGGTGCTGAGAGCCAAACTCTTGGTCCTCTGAAAGAGCAGTGTGATGGTTTGAATGTGTTTCCAGCATTTAAACACATGGGCCCGCATTGGTGGTACTGTTTCAGGAGGCTTAGGAGGCATTGTCCAGTTAGAGGAAGCATCTGCTTTCTGCTTACAGGTCAAGACATGAGTTCTCAGTTTGTGTTCTGGCCAACATCCTTCTTGCTGCTATGCCTTTCTGACATAAGGACTTTTAACCCTCTGGAACCATAATCCCAAATAAATCCTTCTATACATTTCCTTGGTCACAGTGTTTTAGCATATCAATAAAAAAGTAACTGATGCAAAGAGCAATTGCTGTCAGCTGCCACGCATGTGGGGTTTTTTTGGTTTTTTGGTTTTTTTTGGTTTTTGGTTTTTCGAGACAAGGTTTCTCTGTGTAGCTTTGTGCCTCTCCTGGAACTCACTTTGTAGACCAGGCTGGCCTCGAACTCACAGAGATCCGCCTGGCTCTGCCTCCCAAGTGCTGGGATTACAGGCATGTACCACCACCGCCCAGTGAGCATGTGTTTTGTTAAGATGAAGCTCAGAGCCTCAAGCACTCTAGGCAAGTGCTCTGTCACTAAGTTGTATCCCCTGCTCTTTCTACGTTTTACTTTGAAACAGGACCTTACCCAGGCTGATCTTGACTTCACCCCTAACCTAGGCTAGCTTTAAACTTTGAATCCTCCTGCTTTAGCTCCCTTAATTGCTGGATCTTGAGACCTGAGTCATCAAGCTTTATTGAGAGTACCCTTTAAAAATATATTAAAGTGTTTTTACTTGATTCAAATACTTCACTGTCCATTTTTTTAAGATCTTGTTTTGTTTTGAGACAGGATTTCTCTGCATAGCCCTGACCGTCCTGGAACTTGCTTTGTAGAGTAGGCTGGTCTCAAACTCAGAGATCCTCCTGCCTCTGCCTCCTGAGTGTTGGGATTAAAAGCATGCATCACCTGGCTAAGATTTTATTTTTATTTTATGTGTTTGTATATCAGTATATTGCCTGCATGCATGTATGTGCACTATGTTCTTGCACAGCTCATAGAAGCCAGAAGTAGGTGTCAGATCCCCTGGAACTGGAGTTGCACATAATTACAGCTGCCATGTGGTTGCCGAGACCCAAGAGCAAGAGCAAGGGCTTTTAACCACTGAGATGTCCTCTCAGTCTCTCAGCATCGAAATTTAGAAAGCAGATCAGAGAAAAGATTGGATTGGATCAGACTGGAGATTAGATAGGTTGAGAATCACTGTTCTAGAGAGTTCTGGAAGTCTGATGCCTTTGGGGTTTGGAGACCTGAAACATTTGTTTAGCATCCAGTCCTCATGACCTTTGAATCACTGGCAGAATACAGGCACTCTTTCCCTCCCACTCTCCTGCCTTCTCCACATAGCAGATCACAAAGCCAGAGGTAAGGTTAAGCCCTGTCTTGGTAAGAACAGCTATATCTAGGCCCTTGTGTATCAACTGCCCATAAGCCTGTGGTAATAGGTAATGCCAGCCCTGGGCTCTAGCAGTGACAACGAGTGTAGCCACCCACCTTATCCCATCCAGGCCACTATAATGGAGGCAGGGCTAGGTGCCCAGGTAGATGCTAGGGCTGTTTTGGGCTTCTTCATCACCCTCCAAAATGGCATCCATTGGCTCAAAAAGACAAAAATCTAAGCAACATTCAAGAATAAACTATTCTGGGTGAATCAGACCCATGCCAATCAGTCATCTTGTTCTTAGTCACTGGCTGTCTGCCCTTTTGGGAAGGTGCCCTCGCTGTCCATCATTCAAGTGACAGACAGTACTGCACGCAATGAATAATACATATTTGGACTGAAAATAGCTTTAAATATTTTTATGTAGCTTCCTTATTTTGAGCTTTAAACAAAACCAAAGATGTGAGCTGAGTGACTGGAACTGTGGGCTTCATGGGCACCTGTCTGCAGGCTATCAGTCCCTCCATCTTTGGAGGGTGAAATGTATTCTGGCAATTCTAAAAGCATTCCTAAAATCTCTAGACTAGGTGTGCCTCCACTGTCCTGGTCAGTATGGGCCCCACTTGAGGATTCCATGAGAGACCTCTAGAGGCCATTGGCAGGCACACAAAAGGTCCCCCAAACTATCACGGCACCCTTCTTCAATCACTGCTTCTGGTGAGTGATCAGATGTCTAGGGTTTTGTCCTGATGCCTTTTCTTTTCCAGGGAAGACAGGACTGTGTACACCCTGGCCCAGGCACAGAGAGATCCCTTTGTTCAGGATAAGTGTGGGCATGACAGACTTGGGCCAAAAACCCATTCCTGAATCCTGCTGTGCTGAGTATTTGGTTTAAATAGGCACAGTTGGAGCACACAGGCTCCCAAAGTCAGGACTGAGGCCAGCCCACACATCTGGTGGAGAAAAGATGATTGAAACATACTGCCCCTGGGAGCACTTGGCTACCCCCGCTGGCTGGAAGTCCAGAAGCCCACTACCCCATGGTAGGACTGATTTTCAGGGTAGGCCTCCTTGAAACTTTCTCCTTGCCAGTGGTGCAACCTGGCAGTCCCTTCAGACTGATCAGGCTCTGGTGTATCTGCTTATGCTCTCCAGGTCTTCCTAGGAAGAAATGAACGTCAACTGCCGGCCCTTTAAAATTCCTGTGACCCCCAGCTCTCCGATGTCCTCTGCCCTGCTTTTGAGTCAGAGGTGGCATGCCCTTATGTGTCCCAGGTCCTCTTCTAGCTGACTCTGGTGGGCAGCTGGTCCAAAGAAAGACAGCAACCCCTCCCCTACAACCTACTCCAGCTTTGGCAGGTGAATAGGGCCTAGAGCCTAAAACACCAAGGTTAACATATGAAAGAAGACAGCAGAGAAAAACTGGAAATTCCCCCATGAGTTTTATGCAACAAACTGAGCATGTTCAGTCTAGTTTACATGAATAAACAGATCCTGCACACAAAAAGCCTGGGGCATACAAATGTGAGAACAGCAGGTGCTATGTATGTGTTCCATAAAGTACTGATTGTGTTTTTTTTTGTCTCAGGGTTTAATGGGCTGTTCCTCAGTGCACTAGCCTGCTCCTTGTCTCTAGAATGCTTTCTTTCTTTCTTTCTTTCTTTCTTTTCTTTCTTTCTTCCTTCCTTCCTTCCTTCCTTCCTTCCTTTCTTTTTCTTCCTTCCTTCCTTCCTTCCTTTTATTTATTTTTTTTTCAAGACATCTCACTGTGTAGCTCTGGCTGTCCTGGAACTTGTTCAGTATACCAGGCTAGCCTCGAACTCATAGGGACACAGAGATACAACTATCTCTGCCTGAGCTCTAAGATTAAAGATGTGTGCTACCACCAAGGCCTCGTGTGTGTGTGTGTGTGTGTGTGTGTGTGTGTGTGTGTGTGTGTGTGTGTGTGTGTGTTTGAGACAAGGTTTCTCTGTGTAGCCTTGGCTATCTTAGAACTTGCTTTGTAGACCTGATGGCCTCCTGAGTGCTGGGATTAAAGGTGTGCGCCACCATGCCTGGCCCCACTATTCTTTCTTAATAACCTGTTTCTTTTCTTTTCTTTCTTTCTTTCTTTCTTTTTTTTTTTTTTTTTTGAGACAAGGTTTCTCTATGTTACCCTGACTCTCCTGGAACTCTTGCTGTAGATCAGGCTGGCCTGGAATTTACAGAGATCTGCCTACCTCTGCTTCCAAAGTGCTAGGATTAAAGGTATACTCAAGTGGCCACCACCATTCCTGGCTGTTTCTTATCCTTATTTCTAACTCTGTGTCTCTGATATAATCCTTTGTCCTGGAACTCCAGAGCCTAGAATGGAGCTCCCTCTGAACTCATACAGCGTGGGCACTAAGCCTTTTTTCTTATCTCTATCTCTTTTCAATACCAATCAGAAACCCAATACTGCAAACTTCCTCATTGTGTTTGTAACTTCCATGCCTAACTTCAAAGACTGATTTCCTCTCTACCCTCTTCCTGGCTGTTTGCCTGCTTACCTAAACTGTTGTTTTTCTCTTAAACTAATAAAAAGGTCTACTTCCTTTTGAGTCTGCTTTTTGCTTTGTTTCTTTATTTTAAGATTTATTTTTATTGGCTGGGCAATGGTGGTGAAGGCCTTTTCAAGGCCAGACTGATCTACAGAGCAAGTTCCGGTTAGGCCAGGGCTGTGCAGAGAAACCCTGTCTCAACAAACAAACAAACAAACAAACAAACAAACAAAAAGATCTACTTTTATTTTTATGTATGAATGTTTTGCCTGCACCAAGTGTATTCCTGGTGACCTAGGAGGCCAGCAGAGGGCATCAGGTGTCTTGGAATGGGGATTACAGATAGTTAGGAGCCATCACAGGGGTGCTGGGACTCAAACACAGGTCTCGTGCCAGAGCAGAAATTCTCTTGTCTGTTGAACCATCTCTCCAGCCCTGAGTCTGTGTTTAAATATTTTTTTTTAAATTATTAACAAGACTAAGAACTCACAAGAGAACCTTGATTTCCCCAGTAACACACATGCCCAGACTTGGAGGCCAGCTGTGAGCTTGAGTGTATGAGGAAGCAGGCATGTTTAAGTGTACATGGTATGTGTAGGTGTGTGCATGTTTGAGCATATGCACACCTATGCCCCTGCTAGCAGATGCACCCTCCCGGGCTCCAAAGAGCAGGTACCTGGTATGGTTGGTGTTCTAGAAATGTGCATATTGAAGTAAAATGAGCACCAGTAACAGGGACTCAAAGGGGAGAGCCCAAGGTGAAGGGACAAAACACCAAGTATTGGTCAAGGCTGCTGTTTGAAGGAAATGACACAGAATGTTCATATTTTCTGCTTATCTGTGACTTCCAAAACTTTACATTTTTACTTGAATTTCTGTATAACAAGAAAGAGCCATAATGTCCCTGTATGGTATGCAGCCCCTCATCTGCAGTCCAGCTGGGCTGAGTCATGAAAAGATATCCAAGATAACCAGGACCTAGTCATTCCTTCTTGGCCATCCCACAATATATCTGAGGAAGAGGCTTTGTGAGGATGACACAGGACAGCTCAGGAAAGTGGAGTGGAGTTGAGTCGTATAGCCAGGATGGGCACAAAGCTCCAAGTTCTGTGCCATCACCAGATAATGTTGCCCAACCCATCTTCTGCTTTACTTCCTCTGTGACTGTAGATGTAACTGGCTTGTTAAATAAGAAACACAGAACCAATTGCAGAGTTAAAAACCACGAGGTCAGAGCAAGAGCAGAAAACCTTACCCTTCACTGCTTCTGCTGTTCTTCCTCTCCGCCAGAGACCTACTTCTGTGTGTCCTGTCTATTTAAAGACTTTCTGTTCTGTTTTCTCATTGGTTGTAAACCCAGCCACATGACCTCCTCATCACTGCCTGTTTGTACAGACCTCCAGGTCTTCTATGGTTGGTATTGAGATTAAAGGCGTGAGTCTGCCAAGCTGGCTGTGTCCTTGAACACACAGAGATCCTCCTAGCTCTGCCTCCCAAGTGCTAGGATTAAAGGCATGCCCCACTACTGCTCAGCTTCTGCTCTAGCTTGCTCTGACCTCAAGGCAACTTTATTGACATACAAATAAAATCACATTTCAATACAAATAAAATATCACTATATTTCCCCTTTTCTATTTTGACAAAGGCAAATCTCCTCTATCTGCCTGCACATACCTAAGTACACACACACACACACACACACACACACACACACACACACACACCTGCTGGTATAGCAGGTGGCTGGCTAGTGGGGTCATCAACTTTGGCTACAGATATGACTTCTTTAAAAAATAGTTCCAGGATGGTCATGTTGACTGACCCTATCCCAAGCCCTAGACAAGGTTTATCACAATGTGCTTTGTCAGGCCTAGGGGCCCCAGAAGCCCTGGCTTCCTAGGGCTGGAAGTCCACAGGCCAATAGCCTGTGCTGGTCCTGAGAACTGGATGTGTCCTGTGGTGAAGCCCTCAGAGAAGTTTGGAATTCTGGCAGTGTTGTAGGCAGCCCAAAGACAAAGACTCCATGCTTTGGTTGTGCTGAAATAGTTGACCCCAGAGTCTTTCTGGCACCACTTAAAACACCAACTGGGTAACACCCAAGCTTTTAAAAGACAACAAATGTGGGAAAGTGTCCCTGGGGCCTGGCAGGCCTCCCACGGAGGCTGTGTAGCACGCAGGAGATACCCCCACATAGCCTCAGCACAGCTATAGCCTCTGCTTCCAGTGCATTTCCAAGCTCCAGAAAACTGCTTGTTGGGACATCTGGGCTGAAAGGAGAGTGCTCCTTAGCCAGAGAAACACTGCTCCTTCTCCCAGTCATACACATAATCAACATGTCCTTTCTAGCAGAAGGTTCAAAGGATGCATGGCACCTTCACATCTGGTGTCAGGAAGTGGAGTGAAGGTCTGGAATGTCCTGGGAGAAGAGAGGACAAGCTGATTAACTCCAAGAGCTAGACAGGAGGAAACGGAAGAGGCTCCCTGTAGATAATTCTCGAAACTGGGCTGTGGGTGACCCTGGGTTACTGTTTTGTGTCTGTGTTGATACTTGAACTTTTCTATAATAAATGAAATCTTCAGAGCTGGCCTGTGTAGTGTGATAACCCCGCTAACTCTCAACTCAGAAAGCTGAGGCAGTAGGATCTTGGGTTCAAGGCCAGCCTGGGTTACACAACAAGTGTGAGGTTACATAGCATTCCAAAGCTACATAGCAAGCCTGTCTCAGTCAGTCCAAGAGTTGGAGCTTTGGCCAGCTGGCTCTGCTGCCCTGCTGTTTTGTTTTGTTTTTGTTTGGTTTGGTTTGGTTTTTTGTTTGGTTTGGTTTGGTTTTGGTTTTGGTTTTGGTTTTGGTTTTGGTTTTGGTTTTTTGAGACAGAGTTTCTCTGTAGCTTTGGAGCCTGTCCTGGAACTCGCTTTGTAGATCAGGCTGGCCTCGAACTCACAGAGATCCACCTGCCTCTGCCTCCCGAGTGCTGGGATTACAGGCGTGCACCACCACCGCCTGGCTGCCCTGCTGTTTTAGAGCAGGGTAGGGATTGACCCTACTCACCTGTGCGCCTGGCATCATTCGGGGGCTAGAAAGAGTGGGCAAGGGAGAAGGGACACTAGACAGTGCTTAATAATGACTCTGATGGAGGTAGAGTCACAGTAGGCTCTGTGGAATCCCCCAGAAACACCTTTCTAGTGTTTGGAAACTGGATTCAGAGTGGGGGTTATGCCCCTCCATGTGCCTGCAGTTTAACATTTATTCTTCTCTTCTGAATCTCTGGCCAGGCAACATGGGGAACTGATGTGGAGGAATGGGCCCAAATTGACCCACAGCATGGGGAAAAGCATTTGCTTTCGTTCAGTTCAGACTCCAACCTGAGTTTCACTGTAGAGTCAACCCCACCCATCATTATGGTTTGTCTGTTCCTTAGGTGATGGGGTGGTGGTGCTGGTGGTGATGCTGGTGGTGAAGGCATTGGTTCAATGACTGACAAAGAATAAACCCGTTCAGTAATTCATTCCAGCATAGGGGGGGGGCATTGCATTTGGGGAGATTGAGATGGAGGAAAGTCTTGAGGCCTGTGTTGTGTTGGCCTCTGCACATGCACTGGGAGTTGGGTCTCTGTTTTAGCTCTAGGGTCTGGCAATGGGAAGAGAAGCTACAGGAGCTGGAGGCCCTTAGAAGCCTCTCACCATGCTAAGGGCTGGCAAACATCAACTCTGCCTGGGGACTAAAGGGAACATACTATGGGAGACCTTGGGATAGCACAGCTGGTTGTGGAAACTTGAGAGTATCAGAAGAGCAAGTGCCATGGAGATGGGGATGTCACCAGCAGTGGGGAACACAGCCCAACACTGCGAGCTACGTCCTGAAGAGTTCCTCTTCTACCATGCCTCAGGAGCTTCTACTTAGAAGTGACATTTTTTTTTTTTTTCTCATATAGTTGCATTTTCTTTTTGACAGGATCTCACTATGTATCCCTGGTTGGTCTGGACCTCTATGCAGACCAGGCTGGCCTCCAACTCACAGAGATCCTCTGCCTCTGCCTTCCAAGTGCTGGCATTAAAGATATGTGCCAACACACCTGGGCTTCTCTCACAGTTTATTTATGAAGAAGTTTATTTATAAAGTGAAAAAGGAAAGTATACTTCAGAGAGTTTGGGGTAGGCTGTTCCAAAATATGGGCAGCACCTCATTGTGTTCTGTGTTATGAATTTTTTAGAAAATTGCTTTCAAAAGTGTTATTTGCTCATGAAAAGAATGCGAGCATATAAAAATGCTAAGAACCGCCACATGAGGCTAAGAGGAAAATCCCAATATTCACAAACTTTATTTACAATGGCCCATTAACCACACTGGTTTAAAGAAAACATAAAGTTTATGCCTACTGGCATATTACAAGTGGATTTCAACTCACTGATGAATCAATCTAACACAAATTAGAATGAAAGGAAAAACCACAAGCGGATTTAACAAAAGTATATACTTTCTCAGTTAGGAGGTGGTGATGCACGCCTTTAATCCCAGTATGTGGGAGGCAAGAGCAGGCAGATTTGAGTTTGAGGGCAGCCTGGTCTACTGAGTGAGTTCCAGGACAGCCAGGGCTCCACAGAGAAACCCTGTCATGAAAAACAAAAACAAAAATATAATTGCTTTGCTGTATTTTACAATAGCAAAGATTGTTTTAAAGTCTCTTGACAATTTCATACACACACACACACACACACACACACACACACACACACGTACATACATACATACATACACACATAATGTTTGGGTCATTTTTACCCTCTCTTATTCCTTGCCATTTAATGCTGAACCCCTCCTTCTTCCAAACAAGCCCCTTCTTATTTTTCTGTCTCCTGTGTGTTAATTAGGGCTGCTTACATGAGCATGGGTAGGGTTTTTTGTTTTTTTCACTGGAGCATGGAGAACCTACAAATGACTGTACCGCTGAGGAAAACTGCCCTCCCTAATCAACCACTATCTGTCAATGGCTCCCTGGGGAGGGATATCCTCATGAGCCCCTTCCCCATCTACAACAGAATGTTGATGGTCCAGTTTTACATAGGATACTCATGTCTGCTGAGTTAATGAGTGCAACAGTCATGTCGCGTCGAAAGACAGCTCTTCATGGCACTCTTCCCCATCCTCTGGCTCTTAACTTTCCTTCTAGTCCCTCATCTACAGTGGTTTTCTGAGCCTTTGAGGAGGTGCTACTGATGTCCTGTTTAGGACAGAGCACACAGCAGTCATTCATTCTCAGAGCACACAGCAGTCATTCATTCATTCCCAGTACTCTGACCAGTTGTGAGTCTGACTGTTGCCCACTGCAATGAGAAGCTTTTCAGACCAAGGCTGAAAGCAACACAGTATAGATATAAACTTAAATATCTTAAAGGTGCTTAGATAACATGTACATTTAGCAAAACAATAGTAGTAGGTCCCTCCATGGAATTTGTGACCTCCCCTGCCAGAGGCTTTTGACCAGGTTTATAGTATTAGACATGATTTCTCTCTGGTAAAATGTACCTCAAATCCAATCAGAAGGTAGCTGGTTACCTCCATAACACTCATGCCACTATTGTGTCATTGGGTATATCTTAACTGGCAGGTCTGTATTGTAGCTTGTAGGGTACATTGCATAAGATTGTTGCTGCTTTATCTCTCCCAGAAACCCGTATAGCACCCTCCAGCACTATGAAAACTAGACAGTAGAGAGAAAACTTCCAGATCAGTTACAACTTGATGTTTGTATGTCCTAAAAACAAAGCATGTTGTGTCTTTAACATCTTGTTCTGGTATGTAACCAAGAGCAATAGACTGTGACTCTCTGACCAACAGCTCATAGGAGGGTATCCAATACATAAAAACATTTTTGGAGCAGTGTTGGTATTTCTGGGGTTTAAACATAGGCTGTCATGCATGCTAGGAAACCAGTGACTTGCATCCCCAGGATTCTAGACCCCACACTGAAGAAAAGAATTTCAGGACTAGTCAGTATGAAGCAGAATTTGCAAGTTTACTGATTAGGATCAAAGATAGACCTGCTGAACACAGTGACATGCCAATAATCCCACCACTTCAGAGGCTGAGGAGGAGTGCTGTTATACACCCGAGCCCAGCCTGGATTACAAGTGAGTCCCAAAGCTAGCTAGAACTATCCTGGTTTCTTTTACACATTGGCCCCAGGACAAGTAGCAGTCGCCCCTGATAGGCATCTATACCTGTTCTGTTGGGACTGTGTATGCACTATGTTCCTTTTTTATGCATTTTGTTCTTCTGGGCAGGTGGCCAAGGGGTAGCAGACCCAGTCCTTCCTCCCATGTTTCACTCCTGTGTCCTTCCTGAGGTCACATCCACTTCTGCTAACCTATTGTTAGGAGGAAGTTCTGGGCGGTGACTCTGAGGAACAGCCTTCACCCAGGGCTGGCTCCAAGACTTTCACTACCATAGTCAATGTGGAATTCCCTCCAATTTATCATTTTCAGGGAAGGCGGATGTGTGCACTTTGTCCCAGGAATGCCAAAGCCATTAATGTCTTTAGGTGTCACACTACATCTCCAAGGCCCTTCTTTCTGATGAGGGGAAGCCTGCTTGAAGGCCACGGCATGCATTGCACACTTGCACACGTACACATTTCTTTTTCCATAGTTCACGTGACTTGCACATGCTAGTCCATACCCCTTTAGTTGTGCAATGCACACTGCATACATATGTGCACGCCAATATGCCTAAAGGTCCAGGAGCTTATCAAGAACAACCAACTCCCCATAGGCACTGGTCAGAGAGCTTCAACTGAGAGGCTGCACACAAACGCCAATGGACAGTGGCCCTGGGCTCTCAGGCAGAGCTGAGATATCTACTGGTGACTAGCACATAGCACCAGCCCTGGAATGCCCTGTCACCGACCCCAGACCCTCTGTCCCTTTACTTCCTGCCTGCCCTTCTCTCTGGTCAATAATCTACTACTTCTTCTTCTTCCTTCTTCTTCTTCTTCTTCTTCTTCTTCTTCTTCTTCTTCTTCTTCTTCTTCTTCTCCTTCTCCTCCTCCTCCTCCTCCTCCTCCTCCTCCTCCTCCTCCTCCTCCTCCTTCTTCTTTTTCTTTTTCTTTTTTGAGACAAGGTTTCTCTGTGTTGTTTTGGTGCCTGTCCTGGATCTCGCTCTGTAGCCCAGGCTGGCCTCTAACTCACAGAGATCTGCCTGGCTCTGCCTCCCGAGTGCTGGGATTAAAGGCGTGTGCCACCACTGCCCGGCCAATAATCTACTTCTTATAGATGTGGAATGGGAGACTCAGCCCCTCCAAGTCTCAAAGTGTCTGTTGATCCCTGCCTCTTTGCCATTTCATGTGAATTACAGAACCACTTTGCTGTTTGCTGGCTCATATGCACATGGAGCACAGGCTGAAGACATCCTTGGGGCCATTCCTCAAGAGCCACCCGCCTTGTTTTTTTGTTTGTTTGTTTAAATATTTGTGTGTGTGTATGTGTGTGTGTGTGTGTGTGTGTGTGTGTGTGTGTGTGTGTGTGTGTGCAGGGCAGAGGTTAATGCTGAATGTCTTTTTCAAAAATCACTGTTCACTTTATTTACTGAAGATGAGATTTTACTAACCCAGAACTCACCAATTTGGCTTTTCTAGCTAGTCAGTTGGCCTCAGGGATCCCATCTTTGCCTCTCAAACACTGGATTACAGATGGGCTGTCCATATCCTGTGTGGGTGCTGGGTAGTATCCAAACCCTAGACCTCACACTCATGGCAAACATATTACCCATTTAACCATTTCCCCAGTTCCCTAAAACCACTTTTTCTGACTTGATAAGTAGTCGTCCTATGAAAGCCACTGAGTTTTATTAATTTGGGGATAATGGTTGTCTGTGGGCCTTCAAATGAGGTTGCTAGAAATGCACCATGTCCATGGTGGGGACATGGCTCTAGAGCCCCTGGATAGCTCTGCCACCTCCCACTTCCTCAAAATTGTGAACTACCCAACATGGGTGCTAGGAAATGAACTAGAGCAGCATGTACTGTTAACTACTTAGCCATCCCTTCATCCTCCTTCAAACACATTTCAAAGGGAACAGAAATCTTGCTTATGACCCTAAATTGTCTCAGCAAATAGTAGGCAGCCCAGCCTCAGTGACTAGAATTTAAAGTAGCTTGGCTTCCTTGATGCAGTAACCCTGGGAAAGTGTTCACCCTGGGGAGGAAAAGCAGGGGGCCCCAGGGGATGAAGGTAGATGGAGGGCTGGACCAGAGAGTGCTTGAGCTCTTGAGGATCCAGACTTGCTCAGGCTGTGGCACAGCAGAGGCAAGTGGAACCCCAGCACATCTGGGTGACCCAAGCCAAGGGCACCAAAGCAGAGAAGAGTAGCATGGTGTTTCAGAAACTCCAGCTTTTCAAACACTGTCCAAAGTGATTCCCAATATCACCAGTCACCAATATGTGGTGGGAATGTGCTGCAGCTAAGACCTTACAACTCCCAAAGCTGTTCTGGTAAAGGATAAACAAAAGGGATAAACAAGTATGAATATCCATCATGAGAACAAGGTCCCTGATTGTACATTGATGCAAAGAGGAGATGCCAGGCTAGCTAAACACTCACACTGAACATGCTAGAGAGTGCCCCTTCCTTTAGGAGGCAGGTGCTCTGTGGCCAAAGAGCTAGGGTGGAGTCACAGAAAGCTCTGCTGCCACTCCCCAACTCAAGGGTCTAACATTCTCAAGCTCTAGACTGGTAGGGAGTGGGAGCTAGCATGAACTCCTCTCTTGTGGCCCTAAAACAAGCCATCTCCCACCTACCCAGGGTCCCAGGAGAAGTGGGTTTGTGAGCTAGCAATGAAGCAGGTACAGAGGGGATGTCTCAATGTTAGTAAGCCCCTGGGAATGTGGGCTTCCAGGCTATACTTGTGAGGGTGCCCGGAGGCTGAGCAAAGGTGAAACATTCCTGAACAACCCTGTAATTCCTTTGAGAGTGTTAGCTGGAGCTCTCTTCCTATCCATGGTTATTGCAGGGATGCTGACTATGTTGAACAGGGTCCCACCACTTGCTAGCTACATGTGGCTCTCTATAGACATTTGTTTTCCAAGGCAGAGCCTGGTGGCAGGGACCTATGGGGAAATTTATCATGTCAGTATGACAGCTCCCTGGCCTAACTCCTGAGCAAGCTGGCTCAGATCCGCCAACATCGATCTGAGTGTTGAATGGTACTCTCCTCGGATGACCTGTGTCCCCACCTGTGGTCTGTACAACCAGAACTTCACCCTTGGACAGAGCAAACCCCAATGTTCTCCACTCCTAATTAAAGGAAGTAGGCTGTGGACATCCATCAGCCCAACCCTGGTTCCCAGAACGGTCCAGCAGCTCCTTGAAAGTGGGATATAAATACAAGTCATGAAATGGGACCCTCAGGACATAAGTAGATGGAGGAATCTGGTGATGGGACTGATTCAGCACTTCTAGGAAAAGAACTGAGCTTCTCTGAGCTTGGCTTACAGGAAACCTGCAAGGAAATGGCTGGCTATTAACAACAGTTCCTAAAAAGAAAGAACAGAAGCTCCGCTGCCCCATTCCCACCCAGGGTAACCTTGCTCCCCTCTCACATGCCTCAACTCTCCAGTGAGATCACTTGAGGGGCCTTTTTGTCCATAGCCCATCTCCAGTCTCATGGGTCTCCAAAAAGGCTAACCTCCTGCCCCAACCAACTAGACACAGTACCCCATGCTTAATAAAAGGGAAAAATCAGTAGCCATCTTGAGAGACGCTTCCCCCTCCTCTCCTCCAAAGGTATTTGCTGACCAGCAGTTTTAGACGTGATCAGAAGTTGAACTTAAGGCTAGGATAATAAATCTATGTATCCTGGACTTGGCAAAGCAAGATATGGGGAGTAATGGGCTCAACTGACCAGAAGCTGACCTCAGAGGAGAGTAGGACTGGAACAATAAATCTGAATGTATATATCCTGGGTTCAACAAAAGCAGGACATAGGGAGTGAAAATTTATGTCTCTGTAGATACCCTGAATCCTGTCAGCCATCAGTAACTTCATGCTTATAGTTCAGCCAGTAACTTCAAAGAACTGCCTCACCTCTCACCACTTCGTCTAATCCCAAGCTGCATGTAAACTTTTCCTATATAAACCCCTTAAAGTGAGTGCTGGGGCTGTTCTCCTCCACCCTCTGTGTCGGATGTTGGATGGCCGACCAAGCTTGCTTGTTTTGTGATTTAAAACCCCTGTGTGCTTACATTGGATATTGGCTCAGGGGTGGTCTTGATTAGGGGTCTTGCGACCTGGTCACAACACTTACTGGTGAGCCAGACAGGAGGAATGGGCTGTTAGGTTACCTTGTAGCCAAGGATTTCATTCTTACTCAGACTCTTCACTTAGCTGAACATTAAGATGAGATGTTTGAGCAGTTTTCAAACACTGTGCAAAGATGGAGGAGAGATGCAGGAACGTCTTCATCCTAATGTGAATAAAGAGATCCACCTGATTGAGCTTAGGAAGAAAGTACATGTTAATACTGTGACATGGTCTTGCAGAAATTGCCAAACATTCTGGAAAATAGACCACCCACTGGTTTCTGATGTGGAATGCTTAAAGGAGAGAGATTTGGAATATGTTTTATTTTGTTCTTTTAAAAGAAAAAGTTACTGTTCAGAGCTGGAGAAATAACTAGCTGGTATGAGTACTCAGTGTTCTTCCAAAGGACCCAAGTTCATTGCCAGTACCCATGTTGGTCAGCTCACAACCACTTTTAACAACGGTGCCAGGGGATATCATGCCTTCCTGTAGCCTTCCTGGGCATGTGCAAACATGTGTCATACACTCACATAGACATATGCATGTGCACATAAATAAAAATATATGCATAAAATGTATTACATTTATTTATTTATTTGGGTGTGCCTATGTGTGTGGGCACTTGTGATACAGTGTGTGTGTGTATGGCAGTCAGTTAATTCTTTCCTTCTACAGTGTGGGTCAAACTCAGGCCATCTGGCTTGGTGGCAAGTGTCTTCACCACTGAGCCATCCCATCAGCATTTATTTTTTATTCTTATTATTTACTCTTGGTTATTATTAGTATTTTGGGCTTTTAAGATGGGGTATTACTATATATCCCAGGCTGGCCTCAAATTCATGGCAATCCTCTTGCCACAGACTGCTGAGTGCTGGGGTTATAGGCATACTCTAATGTGGCACTTGGAGAAGCTGGCTTGCAGGATGCTGGTGGCAGCTAAATCTCTAGGTATGGTATCTGGATTACTGCAATCCTCTGCTCTGGCCTTTGGAGAGTGCTAGCCATGTTTGCTACAGTGGGGAGGCACTCCTCAGGACATCCCTGGTCCCTTGTTCTGCTGTTCTAGAAACATCTCCTCATTCTGCCTGGTGGTGGCAGACTAATGGCAATCAAGCCTGGAAGTGGTGCCCAGCTAGTCCCTGTCCCTGGGCATCCTTCAGCTTTTGATGAAACCCCAAGTGAAATTGAGAGCACCTGGGCCCTCCTCAACACCTTGTCCCCAGCAGCAGCAGAACAAGGCTGGTTCTGAGATGCCTCTTAAACTGTTTTCCTACCAGAGAAGAGTAGCATCCTAGGGCCACGGCCCATCACCGGGTGCTTAGGGACTGAGGCATGGCTGTCCTTTAACTCACTGTTGTATCCTGTCTCCAAGGACCAACTCTGATTCTAGGATAGTTCTGGGAAGGGGAGGCAGGCAGCCAACAGGACAGGGTGACTCAGTTGGCCTTTCCCTGTGCTGAGCACCACACCTGGCTCTGATGATCGAAGTCCTGCCAGAGAAGATACAGAAGGCCATCAAGATCAGGGCTGCTGAGAGAGAAACCAACACTGGCCCTCAGTCCGTGCCACCTTCCTGGAGTTGTGTGTCTCATCTAGACCTTTGGGAGAAGGGAACTGATGATGCTGTGGCTAGGGGATGGGTGGATTTCTTGGTTCAAGAGGCATGGCCCAGTAATTCTCCGCTTTGGGATCCCAGTCAGTCCTCAGCCAGTGTCTGATAATTAAGCCACAACTAGATCTGGGAGAAACTCATGTTTATAGCATAGAGGAGTTTAAGAAAGAGGCAAGATCTGAGAACACCCATGTATGTGGGTGCTGTCAGAGAAAAGCCCTTAAGAGCCTTGCTACCTTATAGGTGTACTTTTCTGAGAAGTACTGGCCTGTCCATGCCTGCTGGGCACCCAGACAATGGGCCCAGTGCTCCCCTCAGGGCTTAGGACTCTCCTCGGAGGTGGAACAGCTGGGGCCTGATGTCAAGACCCCTAAGTAAGGCAGAGCCATGTGTTTTAGCTTTCTACTGTGCCAAAAGTCCTCCAGAAAGCCATGGGGCTGAGGGACTGGCCTATTCTTGTCTCATCTTGAACTCCAGCTCCTGGCAGGGAAGCCGTCTCCTGCAGCCCTCCCTAGAGCTCATGTGTTACTGCATCAGGAGTGGTGTCGGTTCTCATACATTATCAAAAGAAAGACTCAAGTTTCCAGGAAAATGACCTATCAGGGGTGTGGTGCCTTCAGTCTGAGCTCAGAGGGCCCAGGACAAAGCAAGGGCTAGCTCTCTGGAGACCTAAGCCATGCTGATGCGGACATCACCCCAGCCAGAGGCTGCTGGGTCTGGTGAGAGGCTGGACCTGGAGGTGAGTGGACATCGTTCCTCTGTCTGAAGATTGCAAAGAGACCCCATGCTCTGGCTTCCATCTCCAGGTTCTATGGCCTGTGCCCAAGCCCAAAGGCAGAGAGAGAGGCCACAGCCTAGAATGTGGATGCTCCTCACATACTTGATGGCAGGAAAGAGGGAGGATGGTGCCATAAACATCAGTGACATCTGCCTGCATCTGGAGAAGAACCAGTAACACTCAGAATATGCAGAGGAGAAAAGGGCTGCCATATTGCACTGTGTGGACCCACTGAGTGAAATTAAATCTCAGAGGACCTGGCATAGCAGAGGCTTGAAAATTCCCTTGTGGGCATTGTTACAGGTGATTTTAAATTTTCCATTATTTACTATTTTTAAATATCTCACAAAAAAGTCATAATAAAGGGAAGACCAAGCTCGTTTTTAGAAGCACTCAACTATGCATGTATGTGCTGCAGACCTCTGCCCTGCCTCTGCCCCTGCCTATCCCTGCATTCTTCCTGCCAGCTCCCCCCCCACACCCTGCATTCAAGTAGAGCTGCTGCTCAGGAAGGTCACATCTGAAGCTGTACTCCTGGGCTGCTTCTCGGCAAAGGAAAAGATAGAGGAAGACACTGGATGGTGACAGAGGCAAGGGCAGGGAAATGAGTTCCCTGGGTGGGTGGGTCCCCAGCTTTACAAGGGATCCCCCTAGGGTCAGCGCCCACAGGGATGGAGACAGGGTCAGCTACAGCAACCTGAGGATTCACCTGAACCTTTTAGGGACTTTAACTCAGGTGAAACTGGATCTTTGGCTTTTTATTTTATTTTATCAAAAAGTATATTCTATTTTACATATAGCAATAAAACTTGCATATTAGAATACTCTGATATAGCTATAAACAGAAGGAAAAAGGGAAATTTTTTAGGCTTACAGAACCCCTTCCCAGAGAACAATTTTTTTTTTCAGAGCTGAGGGCCTTAGGCAAGCAATCTACCACTGAGCGAAATCCCCAACTCTGAGAACAATTTTTTTTTTCCGAGACAGAGTTTCTCTGTGTAGCTTTGCGCCTTTCCTGGAACTCACTTGGTAGCCCAGGCTGGCCTCAAACTCACAAAGATCCACCTGCCTCTGCCTCTCCAGTGCTGGGATTAAAGGCATTCGCCACCACTGCCTGGCGGCTGAGAACAATTTTTTTAATCATTTTTTTTTTCCAAGCCAATGTGACAAGTGTCCTTGGGGACTGGTCACAAATGGCCAGTGGAATTTTTTTAAAGCTGACTTTCACAATCACTGTCTGAATGGAATAGAAAGTTCTGTATTCTTTTGAAATGCAAAACAAACAAACAAACAAAAAACGGTTCTTGTTACTTCAGTTCCCCAAAAACTGAATTTCCAGATCTGCCACAGAAAAGAAAATAACAACAGAGACAAAACTGTTATAGAACTAATACATCTTCTCTGTGAGAAATCACTCCTCCTACTCAGAGATTAATAAAGCAAAATACTCTAATAATAACAAAGGACTGGTTCTGGCTAATGCATAGAAGAGAAGCAGCCTTGAGTAGAAATGTCACCAGTTTCTGTTTTAGGCTTAAACATTCTGCATATGCTGTCATCTTTGAATCTCTTTCAAGCCTTGAATAATGTAAACAGAGAGAGAGAGAGAGAGAGAGAGAGAGAGAGAGAGAGAGAGAGAGAGACAGGAGACTACTGCAAGTCTGGTCACCGGAGCAGGTGGGCGATTTCCGCAGCAAAGATATTGCCAGAACTACTTCCTTATGTACATCAGTGTTGTTCTCAAACAGTTGTTAAGCAGTTACCTTGCTCAACTGGCAGAATGATTGTTTTCCTGATAACAGAATTGAGACCTATTGGCAGATGAGAATCTAATGTTGCCTGTCACCTGTGCTCCCCCTCACCCCCTCCACCCCCCATAAACTGGGGTCAGAGGAACTCTTTGATGCAGACAGTTTTAAGTCAGGGTTTTGTTCTGGGACGGAGACCTTTGCTTCCTTTGTCAAGGGAATGGCACTTGGGGGTCAGTCTTGGCGAGCAAACATTAACAGTGGTCTTCTCAGAACCCTCAAACTTCAATGACAGCCTTGTCAGGACACTGCCTATCTTCCAGTCATGTGGGAGGCAGCACCCCTTTAGCTAAGCTCTACTTGCGTCACTTAGTACTTCCTAAGCAAGTTTATTAAGAAGTCCTTTTATCTATTTTGTTACCTCAGGTTTCTCCTGCATCAAAACTAGGGGAGATTTTAGTTTCACATCCTTTTCATGACTCAGGTGTCATTTATTCTCACTCATCACCTAATATTACCCTTTCTTGATCTCCTTTCTAAATTTTAGACTATGCCCACACTTATACCTGCTTGTATGTATATATTGTGGGCTAGAATCTACATATGAGGGAGAACATGTGGTTTTTATCTGAGTTTAGGTTATCTTGATATACTTCCCAGGTCATTTATTTTCCTGGAAACTTCGTAATTTCACTTTTCTTTACAGCTGAATAATACTCCGTTTTGTATATGTACCACATTTTCATTATCTGACCATCTATCGATCAATATCTACACTGGCTCTATTTCTTTGCTATGGTGATTAGGACATCAATAAGATGGATGGGCAAGTGTCTCTGTGGTAGAATATGGAGTCCTTTGGGCATATGCTCAGGAGTTGGCTCATGTGATAGTTTTTTTTAAAGGAACATCCAAACTGATTTGCACGACTGTATTAATTTGCACCCCCACCAGCAGTGAATAAGGGCTCTTCTTCCCCGTCATCCTCCCTAGCATTTCTTGTCAGATTTCTTGATAATAGCCATTAGCACTGGAGAGAGGTGGTATCTCAAAGTAGTTTTAATATGCATGTCCCGGATGAGTAAGGATGTGGATTACCTTTAAAAATAGTTATTGGCCATTTGAGTTTCTTCTTTTGAACTTTCCATTTCATTAGTCCATTTTTAACTGGCAATTTTGTTTCCTTGATGTTTAATTTCTGCAATTCTTTGTTGGGGGTGTGGTGATTTGAATAAAAATGGCCCCTGTAGGCTCATAAGAAGTGGCACTATTAGCTGGGTGGTGGTGGTGCATACCTTTAATCCCAGCACTTGGGAGGCAGAGGCAGGCGGATCTCTGTGAGTTCGAGGCCAGCCTGGTCTCCAAAGTGAGTTCCAGGAAAGGCGCAAAGCTACACAGAGAAACCCTGTCTCAAAAAACCAAAAAAAAAAAAAAAAAAAAGACACCTCAGTATCTTGTCACAGGGCTGGAGAGATGGCTCAGTGGTTAAGAGCACCGACCTCTCTCTTCCAGAGGTCCTGAGTTCAATTCCCAGCAACCACATGGTGGCTCACAACCACTTGTAATGAAATCTGGTGCCCCCTTCTGACAGGACACATGCAGGCAGAATACTGTGTACATAATAAATAAAAAAATCTTAAAAAAAAGAAAGAAAGAAAGAAAGAAAGAAAGAAAGAAAGAAAGAAAGAAAGAAAGAAGTGGCACTATTTGAAAAGATTAGGAGGTGTGGTCTTGTTGGAAGAAGTGTGTCACTGGGGGTGGGGGGAGGTGAGGTTTCAAAAGCCAAGCCAGGCCCAGTGGATGTAGAACTCTCAACTCCTTCTTCAGCACCATGTCTGCCTACAGGCTGCCATGCTTCCCACTGCGCTGATAATAAAATAAACCTCAGAACTGTAAGCCAGCCCCTATTAAATGTTTTCCTTTATAAGAGCTGTTGTGGTCAGCCTGGCGGTGGTGGCGCACATCTTTAATCTCAGCAATTGGGAGGCAGAGGCAGGCAGATCTCTGAATTCAAGGCTAGCCTGGTCTACAGAGCAAGTTCCAGGACAGCCAGGGCTACATAGAGAAAAAAAAAAAAACTGTCCTGAAAAAATGAAAAACAAAACAAAGCAAAAAAAGTTGTCATGGTTATGGTGTCTCTTCACACAATAGAAAGTTGACTGACACATGGGGTCTCTGCAAGCTCTACAGCTGGCAGAGAAACGAACCACTAGAGGCAAGAAGAAAATTCAGTTCAGCACAATCTAGTTAGCCTGGTTGCTTCAAACGTAGGGAGTCTAACTTCAAGCAGTTTCTTTATATTTTTTACATATTTAAACACAGTAAAACTTTGGGATAAGTTTCCTTATGACAATTATTACAACAAAGGTTAAGACTTGGCTACGTCAGAATTCCCTTATAAACTGTATGTCCTTTGTGAAGTACCTTGTGACCTCTTCCACAAGAATGGGTTCTATTGATTGAGAAGCAATGGGCTGGCTCCACAGAACAACATAAGATCAAGTTATTAAACAATATTCACTCCAGCCTTCTGTGTGAACAGGTGTCAGTTTCTTCTGTTGAACAATTGTGTGTTTAACAATTCTGGCTTCTCTGGTGCTGCCTGTGAGTGTGTGGACCTCATGTCCTCTATACTTTGTAAATTTTGGATATTTAGCCCCCTGTCTGAAGTACAGCTGGTAAAGATTTTCTCCCAATCTGTGGGCTGCCTGTTTGGTCTGCTGGTAGCTTCTTTTGCTGGAGATTAGTGAACCACATTTCTGGGTGTGTCTGTGGTGGCAGGTCCAGAGACTTTGGTATATGAGACAGTAACTGGGGAGAAACACCTGCCCTGGATGCGGGCAGCACCATCCAATAGGTTGTAGGCCCAGGTAGCATAAAAGTACAAGGAGAGAAAGACAGCTGTAAGTGCAAGCTCTACTCTTCCTGCTACGTCTGTGACATCAGACTACCAGTGACCAAAGGGAACTTCCAGGCCTTCAGGGTTGAACTGCACCACTGGGCGGCGGGGGTGGGGGGGTGTCTTCTTGTCCTGAGACGTCCAGTATCTTCTGCTGGGGGTTCTCCTGTAAGCACCTTCCATTTCACTGTAGCATCGTGGAGAGTACAGACACTTGCTGTTATTTCTGGCTTTATGTAGGTTCTGGCACAGAACTTTGAATAATACAGAAAGGAAATACATTGTTACAGGTAGCCTACCAGAGATAACCACTCAGACACAGTTAATAGTCAACTGAAAGTCTTCATTCAGGCTGGCTGGGACCACAGCAGATATTCCGGGACCTAGGTGTGGCCTCAAGTGTCCAGAACACAGGATTTTAAAGGCAGGAACCACACACTGGCATCTCTGGCAGCTGCAGGGGTGTTGCGACCGCCTCGACCAGCAAGGATGATGCAACACAGAGCTCTTCTTTAAGCAGTTTATTCAAGACCTTGTTAGTAGTGATGTCTCCCCACCACCACCACCACCACCACCACCACCACCACCACCACCACCCCACCACCACCCCGCCCCCCCCCCCCCCTGCCCCCCCACCCCCGGCAAGCCTTTCCCAGCCCTTAAGTAGGTCTGGGCTACCAACCCTAGACAGCCACGTGGGCACTATCCATAGGTCCACACATATGCAAGCGGCACACAAATCCAGCCATAGCCAAATAAGGAGCTGTTTACCACAAAGAGTACTTGCCTTCAGGAAGGCAGAGGGTGGAAGCCAGCGCCATCTTTAAGGTGCGGCTACACGCAGCTCTCTACACAGGGGGGCTTCACAGAAGAAAGCAGAAGCAAACAGTTTTAATAAAGGCTAAAAGCAATGAAGTAGAGGGGTTTCATACAAATAAATGGGCTGTTTAACAGAAGCTAAATTAGCTAGGACATCCGGACTTTGGCTTCCTAGAACAGAGTTGGGTAATTTTCCATGAGATTCTCCATTAAGAAGATTAAAGCTAGTTAAACCTGGAATGGCCTCAGCAAGATGGAGGAACTTCTGTGTCGCCTTGCCCTGTCACAACATTTAGGGGTGGAAAGAGAGGAAAGAAGATGTAAGAAGGAAGGGAAAGGGATCTCAGAGCCAAGTGCTCTAAAGGAAGGTGGTAGGAAACCCAGAGAGAGGCCTAGAAGATGGTGCAGGGGTCAAGAGCACAAATTGCTCTGACAGAGGACCTGAGTTCAGTTCCCAAAGTCACACAGGCAGCTCACAACTGCCTGTACCTCTCCAGCCCTAGGGCATCTGATGCCCTTTTCTGGACTCATTGGACACCTGGGCACTCACATAATCAGACACATGCATACACACATAAAATAATAAATATGCACATTAAAAACAATAAAAATAAATATTAAAAAATAATAAAGCTTCAAATAAGAGAACATTTAAAATCTTCCTTGAAGGTGAGTGGCAGAAGAGGGTACGGGATTTCTATATCTGACCTTCACACACACACACCACATATACACACACAAACACATACTACGTTTTAAAAAAACTGTCCCTAAAGAAACAGGAACCAACAAACATCTCGTTCTTCATCTGTTCTGGAAGAGATTAGGACACAGAAACCAAAATACTGTAAAAATGGGAAACAAAATCCTAGAATTGTGCCGAGCATGGTGGTACATGCCTCTAATTACAACACTTAGGAGGCAGAGGCAGGTGGATCTCTGTGACTTTCAGGCCAGCCTAGTGTAGCTGAATTTTTCTTTGGGCCACCAGCTCACAAACAACAACACGGAGACTTATTATTAATTATGAAAGTTCGACCTTAGCTTAGGTTTGTCCCACTCGCTCTTATAACATATTAACCTGCTCCTATTAATCTACATTTTACCGCCTGGATTTTTATGTTTCTTTCATTCAGTATGTCTGACTCCCTCTGTGTCTCGTTGGCATCTCACTGGTGTAATTCGAATGCCTGGATTCCTTTTCCTCTTTCCCCCCAGAAATCTCACCTAACCTCCCTGCCTAGATATTGGCTGTTCAGCTTTTTATTACACCAATCACAGCAATACATCTTCACAGTGTACAAATATTCCACAGCAGCCTAATCTACATAGTGAAGTCTAGCTATGGCTGCATAGTGGAACTCTGCTCCCCACAAAAACAAATTCTGGAATTGTGACTCATTACATATCACTGGGCCTGAAGGAGTCAGACTTACCCTAAGGCCCATGAATCTCAGAGCTTGGCCACTTAGAGATGGCCTCAAAACTAGAAGAGCTGAGAGTCATAAAGCTGACTACACACAGAAGAAGTGACAGTGTCCATGCCCTCAGGAAGTTAGTTATCCATGATGAAGCCAGGTAACAGTAACAGGGACCCTAAACAATTCAAATCTCAGTGCTGGACATGCAACTCAGTTGGTAGAGTACTTGCCTAGCATGCATGAGGCCCTGGATTTGACCTCCAGCATCACATAAACCAGACACGGTAGCACAGGTCTATAATACCAGCACACTAGAGTTGAAAGCAGAAAGATCAGAAGCTCAAAGTCATTCTTGCTTATGTAGACTATTTGGAGGCCAGTCTGGGGATATACAAGACCCTGTCTCAAGAAGGTGGTGGGGAGCCGGGCGGTGGTGGCGCACGCCTATAATCCCAGCACTCAGGAGGCAGAGGCAGGTGGATCTCTGTGAGTTCGAGGCCAGCCTGGTCTACAGAGCTAGTCCGGGACAGGCTCCAAAAGCTACAGATAAGCTCTGTCTTGAAAAACCAAAAAAAAAAAAAAAAAAAGAAAAAGGTGGTGGGGGAGGCAGGGAGAGAATGAATTTAAATTCCCGCAGGACATCCTAAGCTGTGGCTGAGAACAATCTAAGGAAAGATTTGACAGCCTACTCCCAGGAAAGGGTTAACTCACAGCCCTGATAGCCTACCTCAGCTAGATCTCAAGTATGTACTTCCTGGCTTCATTTTACTCTTGTACATAACATGGCTTAACATTGCTACAGAGAAAATGAAAAGAAACTGCAAGTTTTTTCACCCCACTTCATGAGTCAAACTGTGACTACATGCATTTCCTCCTGCTAATTCCTGCCTCAGGAACCCGATTCCAGTAACAGCAAGGCTCAGTCTAGGCCATCAGCAGATGAGTGCTGAGTTCTGCCAGAGGCGGAGGGCACTGCAGGTCTGATCTTGCTGGGGAGGTGTGTATGGCAGACTTTTTGTTGCTGTTTGTTTGTTTTAAGTAAGTGTTTATAAAGGAACTTAGAAACCCACAAGAGCAAAGCAACGAGGAAAGGCCAATGCCTTCCAAAATGAACAGGAACCATGGTGCCCAGCGGAGTCCTCAAGCAGCACACAGTGGTACGGGGGAGTTTTAAGGAAAATACCACTCAGGAATATTCTGGCACAAAGAGATTTAATTTTTGTTTTTGTTTGTTTTTTGAGCCAGGGTCTCAAGTAGCCGAGGGTGGCTTTGAACTCTTGATCTTCCTGCCTCCATCTCCCAAATACTGGGATTATGTGTGCCACCCTACCCAGCTAATATGAGAGGCTATGATTTTTTTCTCTTTGTGTATGTGTATATACATACTTGTGCACACGAATGTAGGCCGTTACAGTCCACCTTATTTTGAGATAAGGTTTCAGATTGGCTTTGAGCTCACCAAGTTGAGTGGGCTTCTACTTTAATCTATAGGTCTCCACCTCTTCAGCATTGAGATTATAGAAATATGTCACCTGGGTTGGGGATTTAGCTCAGTGGTAGAGTGCAAGGCCCTGGGTTCAATCCTCAGCTCCACAAAAAAAGAAAAAGAAAGAAATATGTCACCATACCTGGCATTTAAAAAATATTTATTTATTTTTATTTATTTGTATGAGTAGTATTTTGTCTGCATATATGCATATGCCCCATGTGTGTACCTAGTCACCCTTGTCCTTTGACCCCTCTCTTTCCAGAGGCCAGAGAAGCACATTGGACCCCCAGGAACTGGAGTTACAAATGACTGTGAGCCATCATATGGGTGCTGGGAACTGAATCCAGATCCTCCAGAAAAGAGCTCACTGATCCTTACTGAGTGGTTCTTTGCTCTTTACACAGCTGCTTTTTTCTCTTTTTTGTTTGTTTGCTTCTTAGTTTGGATTCTAGTGATTAAATCCCGGTCTTCATGCTTAAATAGCAAGCTCTTTGCTTACTGAACTGCCTCTCAGTCCTAGCAAAGCTCCCTGAAAATATCAGTGTGGCCACGCCCTTAACCTACAGTTTGCTACCTGTTGTCTTTTCTCCCTTGTCAACAACATATGGGATATATTTATCCCTCTTCCTATCATCTGATCACCTTGGGAAAATCCACCCGGTGCCAAGATAATACCTGTAATTTCAGCACTTGAGAGATGGAGGTAGGAGGATCCAAAGTTCAGTCATTCTCAGCAACATACTGAGTTCAAGGCAACCTAGGCTACATGAGATCATGTCTGAAAAATAATAGATAAAAACAAGGACTGGGACATAAATATAGATCAGCGGTAGAGCCTTACTTAAGATGCACAAAATCCTGGGTGTGACACTGGGCGCAAGCACACGCACGCGTGAGCACGCGCGCGCGCACGCGCACACGCACGCGTGAGCACGCGCGCGCGCACACACACACACAGACATACACATATACACACACACACACACAGAGACATACACATACATATATACACACACACACACAGACATACACATACACACACACAGACATACACACACACACATACAGACATACACATACATACACACACACACATACAGACATACACATACATACACACACACACATACAGACATACACACACATACAGACATACACATACATATACACACACATACATACACATACATACACACATACATACACACACATACACACACATACATACACATACACACACATACATACACACACACATACACACACATACATACACATACATACACACATACACACACACACACACACACACACACACACACAGACTTTTCAAAAAGAAAGGATCACTACGGACTAATATGCTGTTGGCCACACATCCTTCTTTATTTTTATTTTTGTCCTGTGGTCCGGATGCTAGCATGCTCCATGGCTTCTTTTTCCTCCTTTTGCTCACCCAGCTTCCTTCCGAAGAGAAGTTATCTCAGTGGCTATGCCTGTCAGCTGTCCTTGGCACAGCTACTTCTGCCACACCCCTTACCCCAGCACAGTGAATTCTAAACTGAAGCCACAGCTAAACAATCAAGATGCTGGCTTCTTGAGTTCAGCTGTGCCCAGCTCTAAGTTACTCCATCTTGTGTAGAGAAGTGGCTTCAGGATGTGCCTGCCCCTGGTGACTCCATTTTACAAGCAGCTCTATTTAGAGTGTAAATGCCGAGACAGGCATCAGCACTTATCCATTATCAGTGGTGACATGAGGCCCAGGCTTACGCAAGTTAAAAAGAACTAGCTATGACATCAGCACGGGTTGGAACCACATTGATGTTACTCTAAACTGGAGATCCTACTGAAAGAAATTTAGGTTGGTGGAGGACACAGAACTGCACATCTCACAGAAAAAGCATTCTAGATGTTTTGTTTGTTTTGTTGACAGAGCATGAGGTAGCTCAGGCTGGCCTTGAACTCCTGATACTCCTTCCTCTACTTCCCTACTGCTAGAATCACAGGCCTGTGGCAGGCCATGGTGTTGTATATCTTTGATCCCAGCTTGGGAGGGAGAAACAGGCAGATCTCTGTGAGTCTGAAGCTGGTCTGAACTATATCGTAATTTCCAGGCCAGCAAGGAATACACAGTAAGACTCTGTGTTCCTCCAAAATTGTCCTTGGCTTGTTTTTTACATTATTTAAAACGTGTGTGTGTGTGTGTGTGTGTGTGTGTGTGTGTGTGTGTGTGTACAACCTGCAGGAGTCGGTTCTCTTCTCCCACCATGTGGAGCCCTGGGGTCAAACCCAGGCTACCAGGCTTGGTGGCAAGCACTTTTACCTGCTGAGCCATCTTACTGATGCCCCAGGTTTTGAAAAGAAGAAAAACCTTGGAATTTCTTATGAGGAAGTGGGTGGAAGTGTCCCAGGCAAATTGTTTCCTAGGGTGTTCTTTGAAGGATCTGGACCACAGAGACTTGCTCTGTCTTTTTCTTTGAAAATCAGCTTCCGACCAGACTGCTGGCATGTGTTCCTACTAACAGGCACATGCACTGCCACTGACAATACCTCCAAGGAACACTAAGTTTGTAAGTGAGAAACGCAGAAGGGCCTTGTGTCACACATCTTTAATCCTTTTCCCAGTCAGTTTGGAGACTCTTTGGAGCTGTTTGGACTCATTCTGAATTACTTTTACTTTCTGAAATTTGTCTAACAGGAAGTGTGGGATCCTTATCTTTGGGAGTTTTTCTGGGCCATTAGAATTCTGTTGAACCGTTGGGGTGATTGCCACTTGTGTGACAGGCCAGCTTGCAGAGCTCTTTTGAGCAAATCTGAGTTCTGTTGAACTTTTTTGGGTATTCCAGGAAAGCTTGGATTTGTGGTAGCAAGCAGGAAAAGGAAATAAGGAACTGAGAAAAACAAGAGTAACTTGTGTAACTATGAAAAATATTAAATCTAAGACAGTAAAGCTGGCACGATGGTGCAAGCCTTTAGTCCCAGCACTTGGGAGGCAGAGTCAGCCAGATCTCTATGACTCCAAGGCCAGCCTGGTCTGTAGTCAGAAGTTTTTCTGTGTCCTGCCCAGTCCTGCAGCCATGTAAACTCAAGTAAACACACAGAGACTTATATTAATTATGAACTGGGTGGCCTGTGGCTCAAGTTTCTTGCTAGCTAGCTCTTGTATCTTGCTGAGCGGTGGTGCACGCCTTTAGTCCCAGCACTCGGGAGGCAGAGGCAGGAGGATCTCTCTGAGTTCGAGGCTAGCCTGGTCTACAAAGCAAGTTCCAGGAAAGGCACAAAGCTACACAGCAAAACCCTGTCTCCAAAAATAATAATAATTAACCCATTACTGGTGTTTTCACATCTTGCTTCTCATGCTGGTGGCTCACAGTGTCTCTTCCCTTCTGCCTTTCTTCTTCCCACCTATCTGCTTTTATTTCCTACCTGCCTCTAAGCTGCCTTGCCATAAGCTAATACAGCTTTATTTGTCAACCAATCAGAGCAACACAGTGCTAATCTACATAGAATGTCTCAATAAAATAAAACAAACAAAAAATTAAGACAGTGATTTATCTAAGAGTGCTAATGTAATTGTTTTTATTTTGTGTTTAAAACAAAGCATGATCATTTAGTAAAACTCTAGTTTACTTTTAAAAGTTTACCTCTAAAACACTAGTTAACCTTTAAAGGTTTATCATTAAAACCCTAGTAATAAAACCCTGTCTCTAGGAAGATGGGAAATTAAGGGGGCCCAGGAAGCTCCAGCATAGTTAACAACATACAGTTAATATTCCTTTTGTTTATAGATATTTTATGTTCAATTAGCAAGGAAAAAAATAATAAATAAAATAGTAAGGAACCAGACTAAAGGCCTGAGTGTATATAATCTCATGTCAGGTACCATTCCTTTCCTGTGCATCGATGTGATGCATGACAATTAACTTTGTGTACAGGGGCAGAATGTAATCTTCCTTCATTCTGGTGATCTGGACTGTGACTTTGTTGATAGTATCCTGTCAAGTGTCCCTCAAGAACCACACTGTGATCTCATTAGCAACCCTCTGAAGAGAATCACTTCAAAATCCACCCAGATTCTATTCATGGCTATCTGTGACTGGTGCCCACACTCTAGGATATGTCTTACCCTCTTCCCAAGCACCTTTTTCCTTCTCTTAACCTTCATGTTTAAAAAAATCTAAATTTTAAATGTCTTTTAAGGCTGGTGAGATGGTTCAGCTGGTAAAGGCACTGACATAAATATGCACATTTGTGGAGGTCAGAGGTCAACACTGGGCACTTCTAGCCCTATCACTCTCTGCCTTGTTCTTTTGAGATGCAGTCTTTCTTAGAATCTGAAGCTTGCTGGTTTTTTGGTTAGGCTGCCTGCAAGCTCTGCTGATCACCCCATCTCCAGTCCTCATAGCACTGGGATCACAGGCTTACAAGATATATCTGGGTTTTCACAGGGTGCCAGGGATTCAAACTCAGGTCTGAGTGCTTATGCAGCAGGTATTCTTACCCACTAAGTCGTCACTCTAGCCCTTCCGCCTTACTTTTTTGAAACTGGGTCCCTCATTGAACCTTGCATTTACAGGTTAAACTGGCTAGCCAGCAAACCCTAGAGATCCTCCTGTCTCTCCTTACCCAGATCTTACAGCGCAAGTCTGCTTTTCGTGTGAGTGCTGGAAGATTCTCTACACAGAAAACACTTACCAGCTGAGCCATTGCCCTGGGTCCCAAATTCTTTTGTTGTTTTGTTGTTGTTGTTGTTGTTTTGTTTTTCAAGACAGGGTTTCTCTCTGTAGCTTTGGAGCCTATCCTGGAACTCGCTTTGTAGACCAGGCTGGCCTCGAACTCACAGAAATCCTCCTGCCTCTGCCTCCCGAGTGCTGGGACCAAATTATTTTTTTAATAAATTCTATCTTTGTGTTGTATCAACTAGTTCTGAAAGTCTATTATGTGGTATAATAATCTCAGCATTCCCAGATTCTGGGAGACAGAGCAGACAGATATCTATGAGTTCAAAGCCAGCCTGGGCTACACAGTGAGTTAGCTAGCCAAGGCTACATAGTGAAACCTGGTCTCCAAATAAATAAATAATAATCCCAGCATTTCTGGGTGTAGTGTTACATACCTACAATCCCAGCCTTTGGGAGGTAAAGGCAAGAGAAATAGAAGTTCAAAGTCATCCTCATCTATGTAGTGAGTCCCAGACTAGCCTGGGCTACATAAGACCCTGTCTAAAAGAAAATAACCAAAGAATCCTGGTGCATTTGTTTGGAGGTTGCTAGTGAGGACTCAGACTGCAGCACACTTCTCTCCATCACAGAGGGCTCACACCAGTCCAAATCAGCTACTAAGATGCCGGACCTGAGAGCATGTTTTGCATATGAAATATGAAATCTCCAGAAAACTAAGCATTTGTCGCTAGTGGATGTTGATACTGGAGTAGGAGCCATGTGTGGTGGTAAGCACCTTTAATCCCAGCACTCGGGAAGCAGAGGTAAACTGGTCTTTGTGAGTTAGAGGCCAGCCTGGTCTACTTAAGGAGGTCCAGGCCAGCCAGGGCTCCATAATGAGAAAAATGGAAAGAAAAGAAGTGGAGACAAAGAAGCTGAAGTGAGACCTGCACTGGGCAGTCGGGACTGCTCTGGCCTACTTTTTCTTGTTCTTTTTCTTTACTTTCAGAGAACACAGACTGGTTGCACTTTCATGATGTGCACTCTCTTTAGGAGGAAATAAACAACTGTTGAGGGCGTCTCTGTGGGTAAGACACTGGGTACCCTCAGCCACCCCTTAGCTCCTCATCAGCCAGAGGCACTTCTGACATTCAAAGACCCTGATGGCCCTACCTGGAAGATGCAGCCAGAGGAGGGGAAAAGTAGGCAGTGGTAACTTGGGCTGTAGTCTCAGGGACAGGGCAAGGGTATAGAGGCCATGAGATCAGAGGCATTTGGCTTTCTCCAGCATGTGATGGCACTGGGGGTGTCTGAGGAACTTGTGAGGATGCTGCCTGGCCTTAGAGCCCCATGTAAGCAGCTGGGTTCCACACTTACATGGAAATGTCTTTCTTGAAGCTGCAGGTTCTTGGTTTTATCTGCCAACTTGAAGTAACTTACTGCTTTGAAAGAGCACAGAAGACATTGTGGTTAGTTCTTCCAGGCCCAATGTGTCCTTTCTCACTTCCTGAATGCCTGTGACATTCTAGAAGTTCTGCCTGTGGAACATCTGGGTCCCATACCATGTCACTCTGGTCTTTCCTGCCCATCCCCACAGCTGCAGGCTCCTAGAGTTGGAATCTGCTTCCTTTTCTCCTCCATGTAACTGGGGGGCCACCACATCCCACTATCCACCAATCACCTTCTTTAGGGCATGGTCACCATTGTGTCTGGAGACTGCAAGGCCTCTTCTTAGTGTCCAGAGGTCTCTATCTGTCCCTGTGCAGCATGCCAAGTTAAGATCCAATGTGGGAAAGGGACTGCCTGCTGCATAGCCTTTCCAGTGCTCTTCACCCATAGAGCTCACACCTCAGGGTTCTCCCTCTGGATCTCCACAAGGCCACAGACGTCACTGTGGGGCCTTGCCCTAGTGTCCACTGTACTCATGTGGGCATAGATTTTCTAAATACGGGTCTCATCACAGCTTGCAAGCCACTCGGGATGTAAACAAACCCTCTTCAGGGTCACCCAGTCTATCTCCTGCCCCACACATGTATCTTCCCCAGGGTCCCCCTTCCTCTGTCCATGAGAAAGTTCACAGTGCAGACACTGGGCTGACCTTGAAGCACTACTAAGCCACAAGGAGGCTGGAGCTGAGCGTGGCTCTGGCTCAAGACTAGGTCCGCAGCAACCCTTCCCTCTAGTAGCTGTAGTGGACAGCAGTCTGCTTCTCAGGTGCAGTCTTCACAGCAGGTCTCTTTGCAAGGAGCAGGTGTCAAATGCCTGCAATCTCCTTGAATCCGGGACATTTTCCAGGTAGGGCCCTGAGGGTCTTCTAGGGTTTGTCTTCAAAGTGCAGACCAGCAGAGCAGACTCCCTCTGTTCGGGTGCTTCACTGTGTGGTTGACAAAGGATGTCGACCCTGGAACTCTCCTGCTGCCCACTCCATCTTACCCGGCATTTTGTTCCTGCCACACACCCTAAAGCTGTCCAGAAATCAACCCTAAGGTACCTCTGGCCTTGACCTCTGCAAGGGAGCAAACCCACATAGCTCCCCAAAGGGCAGTCCCCTGAGCCCTGACGCAAACACTAGCTGCGTCCAGGGCTTTCCTAGAAAAATCCTGGACCCTCCTCTAGTGTGCCTGAGATGCAACTAATGCAAGGCTTCTAATTAAAACATATTAATGATGGATCTCTAAGGAACTCATGGCACTGTTATGTTAACTCAGAGTAGTTCCTGAAAATTGAGTAGCTTCCTACATAGTGCCTGGCAAGGAACTGGACAGGCTGCCTTCTCTAGCCCCTCCCCCTAGGCTTTCAGTTTCCTACTGAGTGTTGGCCAGTTTCAGACGTCCAGGGGCAGCTGAGCGGTATCATTGGAGAGCTTGCTGCAGAAGGAGCAGGTAAGGGACTGGGGTGTGCATGGAGCATCCAGGTGCACCGCAGGTTGAGGGTTCTGTGGAGTGGGAAGGGTTGCCTCAGAAAAGGAATGAGCAAAGGCAGAGCTGGGCCACCAGTCAAGCAGTTGGGATTCAGAAAACACAGGACACAAGGGTCAGGGCTGTGTTCAGCATTCATTCAGCATCCGGCAGGACCTGTGTGTCTTTAGGTGCCTCAGCTTGGCTCTGGAGGAGTAGAGGAAGTCTGTAGTTCTTCAGCTTTCACTGAGTGGGGCAAGTAGGATGGAGTTCCCTCTGCCCTCTAAACATGCATGGAAGAGGATCTGGAGGGTGGGAGGACAGACACTGTGCTCCAGGTCTGTGAATAAGAAAAATGCACTCACCCAGTAGCAGAGATTCCTGCACATTCTCATCACCCACGGTGTATGCACACACTTTTTTTGTGGGATCCTGAGCCTTTGACCTTGCTTGTACCTACACCCCAAACATTCCCACATACCTACACGCACACATACCTACACGCACACATACACGTTCTGACTAGATACCAGGGTGCTCAGTGGCTCCTCCTCTCTTCATTGTTTCCTGTGAGGGCAGCACTTTCTCAAACTACTTCCCACCTTCAAGTTAATATCTGCAGTTTGAAAATCACATCATCTGTCTTGGGTCTAGGAGTTCTAGGCTGAGCCTAATTCCCTCGGGGCATCTATTCTGTGTCTCTGGGAAGTGAGGCCCTGAAAGGGATGGGGTCCTTGCAGGGAGGGGGCCATCTGCTCCCAGCAAGGGTGGAGAGTTTCTGTGTTAGCTACCCTTCCTAGCCACAAGCCAGTGGACATAAACTTCGTGAGGCTTAGCACTGAGTGGACACACACAACAGGCCACTAACATGAAGGAAATGCTGGCTGTCATCCTTCAGGCAATAACTGAATCAGGGCCCACTGTGCTTCTTACTGAGCTGGATGCTGTACTGTAGAAGGCAAACTGACTGCCAGCTTCTAGCCTCATGTCCTGGAGGTGGATGTTCCACTCCGTCTGTGACACTGACCCTGCAGGGCCTTCACATCTCCCAAGGGACTGGAACAGGATTTGTGGGGTTGGAGTCTTCAGTCAATGGCCCTAGGGATTATGTCTTTAAATGCTTCAAGGCAAGAGAGACCCTAATCTATCCTTTGCTTGCTCTGCCTGGAACTGAATGGGGGAGTTGGGATACATCCTTATCTCTTAAAGGACATCTTCAGGCAGCAAAGAGCCCGTGGCCCAGGAGACAAAAGTCTACTGATGGTCAGGAATAAAAGTGTTGTCTCTGAGGCCAGGAATTCTTCAGTGACCTCCAGAAGGGATTCAAAGTAGCCCAGTCCACCACAGGACAAACCTCTATGACAAGATAGTAACCTTGGCCATCTTGAGTGGCTTTACATAGATCTGCAAAGGCCCTAGGGTAGAACATACAGTGGTGCTGAGCCTGAATAATGTGCTCTACACATCATGATCCAGGAAACACCTACAACCAAGGGACCCAGTGCTGTCCTCTACCCCACTGCCAACTCCAGCCATGAGGTTTCACCTACTGAAGAGGAGACAAGTAGGAAACAGAAGATCCAGAAGTGGCCTGCCTAGTTTCCTCTGGTTAGAGAGGCAAGGCAGATTGAGGTTAATATGAGATGCAGCCCCATATGCAGCCTAGTTTGGGGATGGGACAGCACCCCAGACAGGGTCCACTCTTCATCAACTGTAGTTCTGAGAGCAGAAGGGAGGCATGGGGACTCAGCAAACCCACAGTCAGCGTGTTCAACAAGATCACTTAGGAGGTTGTGTTCTGGCAGAAACTTTGGAGAAAGTGTTTCATGGCACTTTCTCAGGGAAAGTATTAGGTAGATCTTGTCAGTGGTGGAAAGCCCCCTCAAGAGAGTTGCTACACCTTTCTAGAAGTTTCCACCCCAGCAACCCAGAATGCTGGAAAACTGGTTATGTAAACCCTAATGATGGGTAGGGATGGGAAGACTGAAATGCATAGGCTGCATTTATAGGGTACAAAATAGGTTCTGGCACACTCCTGGTTCTAAGGAAATAAGGTACAGAGTTAGGTCACCATTCTGCTTGGGAAACAGATCTAGAGGAAGATAAAAACCAAAGAAGGGAGATTATTTAGCCAAGTGTTAAGTCAGGTGTCAAAGCTGCTTGCTGAAACTTGCAAAGTAAAGGTGGATACCCAAGTCAGGGCCCCAAGTGCCTGAGTATCTGGGCTCTTGGTGTAGTGGATGGCTAGTCCTGCTTAACCAACGTCTCATGACGTGCTACCCATGGCAGACTCTCATAGTCACAATTTCCAACATGACTTCCAGGAAGATTTGAGAACTTGTGTGTGCGTGTGTGTGTGTGTGTGTGTGTGTGTGTGTGTGTGTGTGTGTGTGCATATGTATGGGTGGGTGCATATGTACATATTTGTGGAAGGTGATGTTCCTCAGGCACTTTGCTTTTTTGAGACATGGTCTCTCATTGGCCTGGAGCTTACCAAGTAGGCTAGGCTGGCTGCCAAGCAAGCCCCAGGGATCTTCCTATTTCCACTTCCCCAGTGGCAAGGTTATAAGTGTGTGTCGCCACATCTGACTCTTTTTTAAATTAAAAAATTGTAGTCTTATGTGCATGGGTGTTTTACCTGCATTTATTATATTTATATATATATATATATATATATATATATATATATCCATATATGTGTGTGTATACACATATATATGTTTATATATGTATATATAATGCTCTTGGTTTCCTGGTGCCCTTGGAGGCCAGAAGAGGCCATCAGATCCCCTGGGACTAGAGTTACAGACTATTGTAGGTCAGCAAGCAGGACTGGGAATCAAACGCTCTAGCCCTCATACCTGACTTTTGTTGTTGTTGTTGTTGTTGTTTTCAAGACAGGGTATCTCTGTCCTGGAACTGGCTTTGTAGAACAGGCTGACCTCAAACTCACAGAGATCCACCTGCCTCTGCCTCCCGAGTACTGGATTTAAAGGCGTGTGCCACCATGCCTCACTCAATACCTGGCTTTTAAATGTATGTTCTAAGTATCAAACTCAGGTCGTCCTGTTTAGCACTTTAACAGCTGACCTATCTCTTCAGCCTCCAGTAAACATTTTAAAGCTAAAACTTGAAGCTTTGAAAGAAAAAACAGGCAAGAAAAACATTGATGTGTGGAGTCTTTCAGTTTCCAAGGAAAAGAAATGAGAGAGGAGAATCATTGAGAAAGGAATTCGCCTTGTGTGAAGCAGACAGTGTGCTTCTCTAAACACAAGTGTCTCATAAACCAATCAGAAGTCAGACGGCTGCATGAGAAACTGACAATGGCTTAGAACGGGCAGTGTGCAAAATAGAAACCAACCCCAAGGAGCAAGAAGCAGCCCTGGGAGATGAGCATTGGATCCCTGTGCTGTGAGTCCAGGGATGAGTGAGTAACAGGGAGCAGTGGACAGGTTCCAGTAAGAGGAGCACTTGGGGCAAGAGGTTCTAAAACCTTCTTCATGTATCTGGGATTTGTGTGTGGTGACACCAGTTGGGTAAAGCCTGGACTCTTGGTCACTAGAGGGAGGCTGCAGGGATTGAGGAAAGGCTAGGGCAAGACCAAAACCAGGGCCTTATACTTGCTAGACAAGTACTCCACCACTAAGTTAAATCCACAACCCCAGCGTTAGTGTTCTGGTCTTCAGGTGACCACAAATCCCACAGCTCACAACCACAGGAGTTATTTTCTCATAGTCCTGGGTGTCAGAAATGGAAGCCATAATCATGTACCACAATGCACAGTCTTGGGAGGGTCCATTTTTGTCCCGAGGCTCCAGGAGACCAGGTTTTGTGGCTGTGGACTTGTGGCCTCACCAGTTTCATCTCTGCCTCAGTGTCAGATGGCCTTCATCTCTGTGCCCATGTGTCAAATTCCTTCTTCTAAGATATCAATCCTACTGGGTACAGCTCACCAGGTCCAGTACAACCTCATCCTGACTGGCTACACTGGACTAGCTTAATTCCAAATAAGGTCATAGTCATTCAGTGGATTATTGTCTTGAGGGACAGATGGTATGAAAGGGAGAGACAGAGGGAAGAGGGAGGTGTTGGAACTAAGCTTCACAAGAAAATGACCTCATTTGTGTGTGTGTGTGTGTGTGTGTGTGTGTGTGTGTGTGCGCGCGCGCGCATATAACATACACAGGACATGCATAAAGGACGGTTTTACATGCTTCTGACTTCTCTCATCTTGTGTCTACCTAGCAGTTTCTATCATATACTTTTCCTTATTTTTTTCTTTGGGAGAGAAATAAGGTAGTGGCGAGCAAGGCAGAGTCTCAAGCTCAGGCTGGCCTCAAACACAAAGAAACCTTCCCGCTTCACCCTCCCAGTACTGGAATGACAGGGGTGAGGCACACGACCAGCTGACCTCTTACTTTTCTGTTGCAGGTTGTTTTTAAAGAAGCATGGGAGAAATGTAGTGATTTAAGCAAACTATCCTTGTAACAATAAATTAGAAATAAGAAAAGGGTCCAGAGTGGTAGCACATACCTCTAACCCCAACATTCAGGAGGCTGAGGCAGGAGGATCTGAAGTTCAAGGTCAGCCTGGGCTATATAGGAAGATTCTGTCTCTAAATAAAAAAAGAAAAGGTTACTGTTGGTTTTGTTTTTTGAGATAGGGTTTCATGAATCCCAGGCTGGTCTTGAATTTGCTATGCTATGCGGATTGACCTTGATCTTCTGATCTTCACGCCTCTACCTCCCACGGGCTGAGATAACAGGCATGCAATACTATGCTTGTCTGGAAAAGCTTTTTAGAATAAGATAAAAAACAACACTAACTGCCATAAACTCAAAGATCTCCAACCGAAGTCCTGGAACCACACAATACAGACACAACTTCATGCTGTCACCCTGAAACAGCTTTAAACATAGCTGTTGGAGGGAGAGCCCCTTTGCCTTGCCCAGAGTCTGCTCCCAGAGGCTTGGGAACAGGTTGCAGGTGAAACAGCAGCAATGTGAGCCAGGGTGGAGGTGGAAGTTGGTGCTGAGCACAGGGTAGGGCAGGAATTTGAGAGTCTGGGGTTGCACTCACATAGCCCAAGATGGGATGCTGTGCCTCTGGATGGGTTTGTTTAAACAAAGAAGGAATCCTATGCAGACTGTGGACCCTGGGCACTGAGGTATGTCCTATAAGTCTGTGACTGAGTACCAGCTGATGTAAGATATTAGCAACAAAGGATCTGGATATGGTGGCACACAGCTTTTATCCCAGCACTCCAGAGGCAGAGGCAAGTGTATCTCTGTGATTTGAGGCCAGACTAGGCTACAAAGCAAGTCCCAGGCCAGCTAGAGCTTTATAGTAACATTCTTTCTCAAGAAAAGAGAAAAGAAAGAAAGAAGTTAGCAGCAAAGAAAATTCAGAGCTGAGTCAAACAGGTGTATGGAAATCCTTCCAGCTTTCTGGTCAATATTTCTTTCTATAAATCACTCAGGTGTGATGGTACCTGCCTCTAATTCCAGAATTTTCGATGTTGAGGCAAGGAGGTACAAATTTAAGGTCACCCTGAGCTACATAGCAAGATACTGTCTAAATAAATAAACAAACAAGTGACTTTAAATGTTCTCTCTGCCATGACGCCATTCCCATAAGCAGTGTCATCCAGACATTTGCTAACTTCATGTGTTTATCACAGCCTATGATACCTCACCAAATACTGGTGGCTCAGAATCCTGCAGAAGCTCAGGTATTCAGGTAGGGCTGATCAACAGCTCAGGAACTGTGGGCTGTACACCCCTGGCCAGGCTAGGACTGCTCCCACCAGGCTCTGCAGCAGCCTCATGGGCCTCTGGCTTTTGTGTTTTCCTTCTTCTAGGTAGTGCTCCCAGACAGCTGGAAATGACAAGGTTCTCCTAAGGCCTCCCATTCCACCACCTGGCCATGAAGAGCCGCCCCTCGGTGTCCATTGTCCACACTCCCAGGATGTTCGGTATACTGCTCCTCGCTGTTTCCCTGAATGCTCAGAATGAAAGTAGGTCTGGGTCTGATGCTAGAGGAAAGGGTTCAAGGGTGCAGACAGGACGGGAAGGACACACTGAGGTTACGTTCAGGAGATAGCTGCCACCCAGCAGACTCAGCACAGAACACAAGCGGGAGGCCTGGTGCTACAGAAGTGTAAACTGTTTACCTCTGAGGATGGCTAACAGCAGAGGGCCAGCAACACTTGGAGCTGATGTTAGAACACTGGTGGGACTGCCCAAAACTATACCCAGGCTGCAAGGGAAAGAGGGTGCCCTGGCCAGGCAACGGGGGCACCACATAACTGAGGACCTGCTTTACCTCCTCTGGATACATCCAGCCTTGTCCTGCAGCCTAGGCATCATCTGGACCCAGACAGACACTCAGGACAATCAGAGTGGGTGTAGAAAATGGGGCCCAGGGAGTTCCCCAACACAGCTCTCCAGATCCAACATCCCCGATAGGTAGCAAAACCACTGCCATTCCATTCCTTCCAAACAGTTGTGTGCCTATCTTTGACCCAATCAGTGTGAAATATCTCATATTGTCTCTTGGAGAGACACCTGCCTCTCTGTCCATGGCCTATAAGAGCATCCAGCAACTGAAATGCAGCTCTGCCTTGCCCATATGTGATCATCTTCTCCATACAGGCTGGGACAGTCCTATCTGCACCGAGGGCATATTGTCTGTGCCTAGAGGTAGTCGTACAGTGATGACCTGCAACATCTCTAACACCTTCACTGATGTCTCCATCTGGCTGATTGCCAATGGAAAGGAGACGGCCATCTTCAAAAAGGAGCCCCAAGGAAACTTCCACTGGAGTGGGTGGGACCTCCAAGTCCAAGGGGGCCAGGCACAGCTTGTGATCAAAGACACCCAGGACAGCCACACAGGGCTGTACTTGTGGCAGCTGCATGGATGCCAGAAAGTTTTCAGAAACATCACCCTGAATGTTTCAGGTAGGTGAGGGCTGTGGAGTAAGGAAGTAAGAGGGGATAAAGGCCAGTGTGCAGAGTGTGGTGAAATATGGCAACTTGAGGGACAGGAAGGCGGGCAGAGGGGAAGGTAAAGACTTTGGTCTTTTTGAGGAGCTTAATCGGTCTGAGATGTGGAAAGGAGCTCCCTTGTCCAGGGCAGAAGCCCATCAAAGGTGGGCAGGAAGCAGTTGAAGCCAACACACATCTTTTCCTGCCACCCCTAAGCCTCTCACACATCAGCTGTGGGGACAAAATTGCACCCTGATTCTCTGTGCTCTGGAAGTTTCCAGAAGAATCTAGCCACTGTCTGGCCAAGGACACTCATGATACACCCTGCTATTAGAAATCCATTGTCACTAAGGATGTGCTAAGCCTTGGTGACCACAGAATGAGGCTCCAGTTCCAGCAGCATCCACACTGCCATGATCCTATTCCCCTTCCCACAACATCCTCCATCGTGGAGGCTTGCCACGGACTCTGTGCATCTTAAGGAGAACAAGTTCAGCCAGGTGTGATATGATTCCAGCACTTGGGAAGCCGAGAGGCAGGACAGTCATGAGTTCAGGGTCAGACCTTGTCTCCTGTACCTGGATCCTCTCCCCAGAACCCTCCTCACTACTCCAGCCTCACTCCCTACCTGTTCCAGTTTAACTCTGTTGCTGTGACAAACTCCATGACCAAAAGCAACTTAGGAGAGGAAAGGGTCAGTTTCTGCTTATGAGCAATGTCCATCATTGAGGGAAGTCAGTAGGAACTCAAGCAAGAACCTGAGAGACGGGAACCATGGAGGATGCTGCTCACTGGCTTGCTGTCTAATCCATGTCTCTCACCTCCTTTCCTCTTCCTTCTCTCCCTTTCTTGTTTCTTCCCTCCATTCTCTGTCTGTTTCTGTTTCTGTCTCTCTCTTGTACTCTATTTCTAAACAGGATCTCACTGTGTAGCCCTGGCTGGTTTGGAACTCACAGGAATCTGCCTGCCTCTGTCTCCTAAGTGCTGGAATTAAAAGTGTATGCCACCCTAGCTAGCTTTCTTATATAGATCACGACCACCCACATAGGGAATGGTGCCACCCACAGTGGGCTGGACCCTCATACATCAGTTAACAATTAAGATAATCCCCCATAGACATGCCCACAGGCCAATCTGAGCCTGCAATCCCTCAACAGCTCCCTTCTCAGGCTACTCTAGGCTGTGTCAAGTTGACAGTTAAGGCTAGCTAGAACACCACCCTAGCTACTTTCATGACTCATTCACAAAGTGGAAGTAATTGCAGAAGACCCCTGTCCTACCCATAGCCCTCTGTGTCACCCTCATATTTCTCTAGAGACCAGCACACCCCCAATGCCCATCCTTACTGCACCTAAAAATGGATTCCTCCCAGCCTGAAACCCACTGCCCACTCCATCCTTTCTGTATCTGAAAAGGCCCTAGTCTCCATATCCCTCTCACCCTCCCAACAACAGTTCAATCTGCTATAACCACTGAGCCCCTGAAGGTGAGCCTGATGGTAGTTCCTCCTGGGACCAGACAGCCCTATAGGACTACTGCAGCTGGAATTGGGGGTATAGCCACATAACACTCAATCTGATGGTATGTCTTCGACAGAGCCTTTAAACAAGGATGAGGCCACAGACACGAGGCTATCCACATCCCCCCCAGGTAGGTGTCATAACCCTGTCCCCTAGTTCTTAGCATTCCAGGTGCTCCTGCTGCCATGGAGCCAAGTGCTGGCCACCTAGGACCTTTCACCCTTAGTGCTTCCTTACTTGCCCACCGGGTGTCACTGCCCAGGAGGGTGTGGGGCCAACAGGTGGTAAACAATGGAAAGAATAGGACTGTGAACCAGTGAGGACTGGAGCAGTAAAGAACCAGTGGTGACAAAATCACCCCGACTACTCCTGACCCACTTCAGATCCGGTCAAGAGCCCTCAGCAAGAGGCCAGGCCCAAGACCCTTGTGGGAGTCGTGGTCACTGTCGTCCTGATCTTGGGACTCGCAGGAATCAGCGCAGTAATCTGCTACAGGCACCACCATTCCTAGAAGCCCCAGTAGATGTGTTCGTCAGTGCCTGACTTGAGGTATGTGTGGGGTCTTCCTGGGATCCTTACCTCATACCTCCTTGGGGGATTGTGGAGGCCTCGCAGGACCAAGACAGCAGGTCCCACTGCAAGAATGTTTCCAGTCTTCTATAGCCAAGAACATAGGCCCTGAATTGGTTCTGGAGAGATCATCTGTTCTCAAGGCTTGATTCTGACACCTTGGAGAGTAGCATGGAGTCTATAGTCTTCAGGATCCTCTCAAGACTCTTGAGAACTTGTGTTTAGGAGGGAACCTGTGGTTTCTGATCCAGGGTGTTTCAGACCTATGATGCATTGGAAATAAGCCCACTGTGGGATTAGACCCAGGTTCTGCTGGGAGGAGGTGTGTAAGGATGAGGTGAGTGTTCTTAGCAAAGGTGGCATGACCGTTCATATTATGAGATGATGGGTCATCTGCGCATGCCTATGCCTATCTGTACACAGGTCTGAGTTCAGAGATTCACTTCTCCTTTCATCTCTCCCTGTCTAGATAAAAAAGCTCTAAGTCTGTGGGCCAGTGGAACCTAAAGGAACTGCCTGCTTAGCTGATTCCAGAGAGAGGCCACCAGCACGGGCTTGTCATATTCTAGCCCTTGGCGGCCTCTATGACCCTCTGGAACCCAAACACTATGGAACCGTTATCACATGCTTGGGAGAGCAAAAGACTGTTCATGTTTGCTGGGCACAAAGGACCTCTCCCCAAGGATGATGCAACCCTTGGCTCTGTGCAGAGAAGGAGACAATGACTCTCTGGGGAAGAGTCTTGGAAGCTAGAAAACAGTTTGGGCGTCTCTCCGTCACATGAACAAGAGTACAGCCTCTGGACTGTGGTCTTCAGTCATCTGATCAGCTCCTTAACTCTTTCCAAAATTGAGGACTTTCCAGTCTGTGCAGCCCTTGACCCTCAGTGTCCCCATTCTCTGCCTCTTACAAAGGCCTGGGCTCCTTTTCTTCTGCTGAGACACTGAGGTCAGAGTCTCTCCACTACCCAAAGATCTCCAGTGCAAGTCTAGGGCTGCACCAAGATTTGCTTCAAGTAGGACTTGGGCACACACCTGCTTTCTGACTCACAATAGTAACAAGTTTGGGAAACCCAGGTGTTAAGTTCCAGGGGCCAAAATAGGAAGATTGGAAGTCTGAGATGAACCATCATCCCACTCTGACACTGGAAGGTAGAGCACCCTCAGGACAGGGGTCTATGGAAGGGTGTAAGTGTTTGCTGACAGGTATTGCTCTCCAAGGGAAGATGGCCAGCTCTGGGACTCCCCAGGGACCCCTCTTCAGCAGACCCCCAGCCCCGACTCCCTGATTCATATCCATGACCGACTGTTCTTTCCTGACCTTTTGTCTTGGTTACAATGCTGTTTTTTCTTAAATATAGATTTTAAAAGGAGTTTTTATAGAAATTCCACATATCATTATTATTATTATTAATTTTATCAGCACTGTTGTTGTTGTGTATGAGTGTAGGAGGGCAGGGGACAACTTTGGGGAGTCGGCCCTTGCCTTTCACCTTGTTTTGAGGCAGGATCTTTCTTGATCTGTTGCTGTGAGGTATATTCCAATGTGGCTAGCCTGTGAGCATCCAGACAGTTCTCCAGTCTCTACCTCCTGCTTCCACCCTAAGAGTGCTGGGATGACAGAGACACCCCGCCACATCTGGTTTTACATAGGTTCTAGGGATCAAGTTCAGGTCATCAGGCAAATGCTTTTAACAGCTGCGCCCTTTTTATTGACCACTAGATATGCCATACTTTAGAAAATCCTCCTGGATGCTAATCTTTAAATAAATATAGTAAACCAATGAAGAGATCAACAGGTCAGCTGGGAAATACAACTGTTAGTCAAAAACATAAAAATCTACAAGAAACCTCAGGCACTGGTGCCTGAATGAAAGCTGAGGCTAGGGATGCTGTGTGGTGCCTGTGGCCTCCAGAGGCACCCCATAGTTTCTCTGAGCTGCAGCTTGTGTCCAGATGCAGAAGAACCTGTGCTTCTCAGATCAAAGTAAGATAATCCACAGCACTTCGATGCTGTCCTCGTTTGGGGCCATGTGTTAGTTACTAAGCAGCTTAGGGAAGAAAGGTTGACTTTGGCTCAGTTTGAGGGTACAGTCTGTCATAGCAGGGAAGGCGTGGTGGCAGACGTGTGAAGCAGCTGGAAGCATTGTGCTCATGGACAGGACGCAGAAAACAGAGTACTGGTACTCATCTTGCTGTCTCTTTTGTGTTCAACCTGGAATTCTAATCCCAGCCCACAGGATGGTGCCTCCCACATCCTCCTCAGTTAATCTTTTCTGGAAACACTGGCAGAGACATATGGAGAGGTGTGATTTCACGGTGATTCTAAATGCAATCAAGTTGACAGTGCAGGATAAGGGTCACAGGTCTTGTCGCAGCCCACCAGCTCCCCAGGTCCCCACTTCCCCCAGGTCCCCCTTCCCACAGCTCAGGGCCCTGTGTGTCTTGGCCTCTGAAGCTTGTATGTGTTTTCTAAACCAGTAAAGTGTGCTGATGCATGAAGTTCGGTAAAAAGTCTGAATCTCTTCTGAGAAGGGAAAACTTCAAAGTCCATGAAGTCCGTCCCTCTGCCCCTGCAGCTACAGGACACTACAAGAAAACTGACTCAGAGGCTTGAATTGGGCTCGATTTGCTGCAGCTTTGGTCTTTCCAGGTTTTCTTTTCTGAGGATTGAGTGAGTGTCAGTCCCACAGTGTTTCCCTGCCCTGGTTCTGTCTGTCATCAAAGCCAATGAGAAAAGTCCTTCAGGACCTTCAAAGACCACCCAGGCACACGCTGCCTTCAAACAGGTTTGTCCTCATAGAGTAGGAAGCTAGTCTCAAGAAACTCACCTGCACATACACTGTACTGCTGTCCATGTCACAGGACCTCAAACTCACTACCAGCACAGGGAGCAACTCTGTCACTCAGACAGGAATGTGCTCTGGGCCATGCATCCCTGTATGATGGTGTACTTGCATTGTCTCTGCATGTGAACATGAGATCATCCTGCACAGTGACACACACTGATTCTGTCATTAGTATGAGAGCTCACAGGAGACTCTGTGATAGTACATGCTTCTCCTGCTGTCCTGGGGTGGTCAGGGCCAGCAGGGTTTTTTACCTTGGGTCTGGACACAAGCCTGTCACTTTCATCCTAAGAGAAGGACCACTCTTGTGGTATCTCCTGGCTACCCATAGGTCCCAATGACCTGCCTCTGCAGTATTCCTGGGGCAGTTACAGCCTGGTGTCTCTTTTTCAGAGCCTGAGCCATGTCTTCAGTCTGGCCAGTTTTTTAGTTCAGGTGCTGGTGCAGATCTGAGGACACAAGTCAGACTCCAGAGGAAAAGGACCCTGAAGACCAAGCTCCTGACAGCAGGGATATCAGCTACAATCTGACCTCTCCCTTCACCCTGTGTCCTCTTTCCTCCTGCTCCATCCCAAGGCTTCACTAACACTTCATGTTCTCTACTTCCCCCTACCCCACCACGGATGGCTCAAGTCAGTAAAAATAGGTTAGTGAGTAACCCTTGCCATTGACCACCTGGATAACGGAGACACTTGTAGAACTCAGCTTCCCAAGAAGAGAACACACAAAGACATGAGCCATCTGTACATGTCACACATGTCACATGTCTGTGTGTGACCATGAAGTCATGCATGCAACCCCAGAAACATGAAAGACAAAGAGATGGACTGCTGAGATGTCTCAGTTGGTAAAGTGATTGCTTTACAAACATGAGGACCTGAGTTTGATCCCCAGAACCCATGAAAAAAATAATAAGCTAAGTATGATGTGCACAGTTGTAATCCCATCACTGAGAAGGTAGAAACAGGAGTATCCCTGGGACTCATTGGCCAACCAGTCTAACATACTTGGTGAAATCCAGGCCAATGAGAGACCTTGTTTCAAAAATGTGGACAGTGCCTAAGGCAGGACATTTCACACACACACACACACACACACACACACACACACACACACACACTTAATTAAAAATAGGAATAAGCCACAGGGGACAACAGGAGATAAGCACCTAGAACTCCTGAGTCCTTAGTAGATCCTGCTGGAGAAATTGAGAGTGACCTCGGAGCATAACTCTCTGAAAACCCCATGGATCAGAGACAGGAAATGTCACAGCCCCTCTGATCAGGGGATGTGCAGAGGTGACTCCTAGTGGAGCTAGCGGAACACAAGCAGCTGTGTCTATCTGTACACATGGGAGGAGACTTGCCTGACCAGAGTGTATTTCTGCACACAGAATCTCCAGAAGGCTAAGCACACACCACCTGTGGACATGGACACTAAGCGAAGACTTGGAATGTTCTTGTCCTGGCCTTGTAGTTTGAAAACAAACAAACTAGTTTCTCTTTCACAGTGTGTTTTCATTCGACTACAAAAGGCATTTTGATGGGTGTGGTGAGACACTGGAACCCTTCAGCTGTCCTTCAAGACTCCTTACCACAGGGCATTCTTGCCCAACCTTACCAGTGACCCCTACCTCTGGTCTGTCAGACAAAGCCCTGCCAGGAGGGATTATGGGATCATGGTTATTTGACCCTCTCTACATGTAGAGAGGTAGACACTAGGGGTATCTGGGTACTCCATGAGTGTAGAATCCATGGACTGTGTCCAGTGTGGAGCACTAGGCTCCTACCTTCCTTAGCTCAATCCTAAAGTTCCTTCCTATGTGCTTGCCCAGAGTGGTCATGCCTGTGCTGTCCCATGTAAGGAAATAAATGCACCCAGTTTTCCTAAAGGAGCGGCCCCTGAGTCCTGAATCAAACATTAGCCCCAGCCAGACTCTTCTAGAAAAATCCTGGGCCCTCCTCCTATGTTCCTAAGATGAGTAACTAATGCAGAACTTCTGTTTAAAATGTATTAATGAAGGAATCACTAAGATAATTCTGTCACTGTTGTGTAGACTCACGGTAGTTCCTGAAAGTCACACTGCTTTTCAGAACTTATTTTCCTCCCAGGTGAGGTCAGACCCGGATATGAATGGGCGGTACTTGGAATACCTCCTCTCAGCCTCACCCCCTGGGCTGGATGAGATCATTGGTAGCAGCAACAGAGTTCGGCCAGAGGAGCAGGTGAGAAGCTGGAGAGCATGCATACAGGTGAGGACTGGAATGGGACCGTAATGCTCAGAGGGTTTGGGGCATGTGAAAATGAAGACGAAACCCCCAGGCAGGGTGTCCCTGGCTGCAGCCACGCTGGGACCCTCACTTCACTGGCTGCCTCTTGACTCAAGGATTTGTCCAGAATAAAAGTAAGGCTGAGGTACTGCCCAGGTGCCTGGGACACCCGGAGCAGGGTAGATCTGTCTCTCCAGGTGCCTCACACTGAGATCCAGGAGGGCAGAGACAGCAGCTGGGTTCTTCCGTGTGTACTGAATGGGAAGAGGAGAATGGCAACCTTACATCCGACCATGAGTATAGGAAGCCAGGGCATGCAGTTGCCCAGGCCTACAGAAGAGGGCCTGGTGCACACCAGGGAGCTGTGGTTGGTATCTGTGAACTTCTGGGGCTGGTCAATCAGGATTGGGAATCTATGTCATGTTTGGTCAGGGACACTGTGGATCCTTTTGTTCTCGTCTTAATGTAAATAGAAGCCAACTTCTAGTTGTGGGGTTGAAGATTCTTCCTGTGACTTTCTTTCTACTCCAAAATTCTTGAGGCTTCATGTATGTGACTCCTAGCGCGACACTGAGTTGAGGCTGCTGTGCTATTTGAGAGAGGCTGCAGAGGGGGTCGAATCTGTTCCTGACCCCTTTGTGTGGCTCAGCACTCACATCCACTAGACATTGGTCAGGGTATCAGACCCACCAGGGGACTCAGTGAGGCACTTATTACAAAGGCATTGGCAAGGGGGTGTCAGAAAGGTGGCATACCATGTTGTCTGTGTCACCTGAGTCCTGAAACAGATCTGATTCTAGGAGCTCCAACATGTGGGTTCTGCTGCTCATCCCTAAGAAAGCAAATAAAAATACAAGAAAGGAACTTAACCAACATAGTCCTTGGGTAAGGATGGCAACGAAGTCTGTCAATCCATCTCCAAGGTACTAACATGAGTTTGGGGCTTAAGTAGAGGAACAGGAAGGTTCTACATGATTAAGGATCACAGTGTGGTCTAGTTGGTCACTGACTCAGTTCTGATTGAGTAGGGTGTTGCCAAGAAGTCCTTGTTACTTAAGAGATAATGGGGTTCCCAAGAAGTGAGCACTGTTCTGAAATCCAGGGCTGCTGCACTTTAAGAACAATGGCTGGAGACTTTTCATGCACCTTCGGGATCAGGAACAGAACAGAGCTGGCAGATGCCTCAGTGATTCATCTTTGTTTCACCAGCCACAAGGGATTTAGGTTTAGGGGTACTCCTTGAGTGATACCATAACTACGTGCAGAGTTGAGCAGGAACTGGATCGTAAAGGAGACAGCTGCAAACGAGGCAGATGCCAGGCTCACCCTGCCTCTGGTTATTTTGTTGTTCTAGGTAAGGAGGTCCTGTTACAGCTGGAAGAACTGTAGAGGTTTCCAGGGCCCAAGAGCCACATACTAGACAGAGGCCAGAGAGGGGGACAGTACTAGCTTCTCCCTCTCGCTGCTCTCACAGTTGCCAGGGTGGTCCGCTACCCCAGAATACTGAAAGGAGGCTGAGAACCCTCATGACAGGAGGTGGCTTGGGGCAGTTAGGGTTTTGGAAAAGCAGGAGCCACATTGACTGTGGAGATCCAAACTAGAGTTTCTCTTCTTCCAATATCCACATATCAAACTCAGATCATCAGACTTGGCAGCAAGTGACTTTACCTGCTGAGCAGATGGCTCTTTCTTTACTTTTCATTTTTCTGAAGCCTCTGCTTCCAGAGTGCTGAGATTAAAGGCAGACACAACCATACTCGGAAAAAGACATTAAAAATTCATGTGTATGGGTGTGTGTGTGAGACTGTGGGTGTGGGTATGTTTGTGTGAACAAATTCGGGGTCAGAGGACAAGCCTGTGGCATTTGGTTTTTCTTTATGTCTTTACAAGGTTTTCTGGGGAAAACCCCAGTGGTCATAGTTTTGACACAACTGCCTTACCAGCCACCTCACCAGCCCTTAAAGGACATTATGTGACAGAGATTGATGTGAGAACAGGGGTTAACAGAAAGAAAGCAACTCAGGGAAAAAGTAAGACACACCCAAGAGTGTGGGTGTAAGTCTCTCAAAGGAGAATCACACTTCTTTGTATTTAAAATAGTTAGGTATAGGATTTTTCGTGTGTTTTGAAGTTATTACTTTCGAAGGATTACTAAGACATTTAAATGGTGAGGCTGGGGCTGGGGAGATGGCTCAGTGGTTAAAAGCACTGGTTGCTCTTCTTAGAGGTCCTGAGTTCAATTCCAAGCAACCACATGGTGGCTCAGAACCATTTACAATAGGATCCAATGCCCTGTTCTGTCATGAAGATGTATAGGAAGACAGAACACACACATAAGTAAGTAAGTAATTTTTTTTTTTTTTTTGGTTTTTCGAGACAGGGTTTCTCTGTAGCTTTGGAGCCTGTCCTGGAACTCACTTTGTAGACCAGGCTGGCCTCGAACTCACAAAGATCCACCTGCCTCTGCCTCCCGAGTGCTGGGGTTATAGGCGTGCGCCACCCCCGCCTGGCATAAATAAGTAAATCTTAAAAAAAAAAAAAAAGTAAGGCTGGAGCAATAGCTCAGAGGTTACAAGTACTCACTGCTGTTGCAGAGGACCCAGCCTCAATTTCCAGTACCCACATGGCTGCTCACAACTGTCATAATTCCAGTTCCAGGGGATCTGATGCCCTTTTCTGATCTCTGAGGGCTACAGACAAGTGTGTGGTGCACATATATGCAGGCAAAAACATTCAAATACCAATAAATAAATAAATCTTTTTCAAAAATTAAATGAGATTGCAAGGATACGTCTGAGGACACTAGACAGACTTGTAATTGATAAAGTAAATCCTGGATCACAGATTCAAGAAGGTAGGGTACCATTATTGTAACAGAAGGCAATAGTCTTGTTTGTCTGAGTACCAGAAGACATCAGGGAGATTGAATAAGGACATACTTTAGCTCATATATGCTCAGGCCTTAAGCATGGTCATTGCTATTTTAACTCTGTGGTTGTTGTTGTTTTTGAGACAAGGTCTTCCTGTGTAGCCCTAGCTGGCTTAGACTTGTTATGTAAACAAACTGGCTTTGAACTCACAGGTTTCTGCCTGCTTTTGACTGCCTCTGTGTCCCAGTTATTGGAATTAAAAGTATGTACCAACCAGGCGGTGGTGGTGCATGCCTTTAATCCCAGCTCTCAGAAGGCAGAGCCAGGCGGATCTCTGTGAGTTCAAGACCAGCCTGGACTACCAAGTGAGTTCCAGGAAAGGCGCAAAGCTACACAGAGAAACCCTGTCTCGAAAAACATAAATAAATAAATAAATAAATAAATAAATAAATAAATAAATAAATAAATAAAAAATGTTAACCGTGCTGGAATTCTTGATTCTCATCTAACAAATGGCTTCATTCAGGCTTCTTTTCTATCCCATGTCTCCATCATTTCCCTGTTTTTCTACCCTTTCTCAGAAAAAGAGGCACGGGGTGCTGAGGTGGACACTCCCAGTCTGCCATGTGTGCTCCCCTCAGGCCCCTCAGACCTCACCACTGACATCCACTCTCTGCGGAGCTGGGGCTAGGATCTCAGGCAGCCAGGCTGGTCCTGTCACCGACAAGGAACAAAGGGCCAAACATGTACAACTGGAGGGTGAAAGGAGGCCTAGGACTCTAAGAGCCCTGAGGATTCGCCTGACTCGGTGCAGAGAATATCCACCTGTGCTTCTCAGCCTGAAGGTCCAAAGTCCCCAGAAAACAAAGGCATAGACTACAATGCTGCCCAAGGCTCTGGTCAGGACAAAATTCCCCTGCATCAAGGAGCCTGGGGCTCAGAGAGGGAAAGAGTTGGCCTTTTTCTCCTACCCACTTGACTGTGTTCCTGAATCTATTTCTAGCTGGGTCCCTAGGAGAGGCAAAGTTAGGCTCCCAAAAAGAAAGAGAGAATGGTCTTCTCTTGTATAATATTAGCAGGACCAGCCTTAATATTATTCATCCCAGGAGCTCAGGAGAGAGAACTACTAACGGCGAGGACTATTTTCAGGAAATAGAATCTCAGCACACCAAAGTCCATAGTCCACTTGCTTTAACTCCTCTGGCATAACATCCTGTATACACAGCTTCAGTTCTGTTCTCGTGCCTAGCTCCTTTCTTGCCTGATTTCTCTATATACTTATCTATTGTTCCCTCTAAGTCCTATCTTAATTCTCTCGTCTTAATTCTGCCTCACCTAGGGCCTTTTCAGCTTGTTCTTACCCAGCTAGTACTTCCCCATCTGGCTCTTCCTCATCTTCCATCTCATTCCTCTAGTACTCTCTTCTAGTCCTTCAATCTGGTTCTTCCCCATCTCGGTTTGTTCCTCTCCAGTTCTTACCCATCTAGTTCTTCCATTCTCTTTTCTCATCTCCAACCTCCATTCCCCACATTCCACCTACCTCCCTGGAAGTCCATCCAGTTATATCAAGCCCCTGGTCTACAGGGTCATAAAGGCAGGTAAGAATTTTCTTCAGACAGTGACCACCAGGCTTTCTTTTAAAATCCAAAATGGGAGTGGTGAAAGAGGAGGTCAACTGAGTGCTAATGACCGGTTAGCATATCACTGTTAGTCTTTGAAAGTGGCTAAGGGAGATATCTGATTCCAGAGAAAGCCTTTCCTGAGGCTGTTCTCCAAATACCTTGAATGTATATGTCCAGAGAGTGATCGGTCCACCCTGTTAGCCCTTCTTAGGGAAAAGTCAATTGGGAAAACTATGAAGGCACACATGATTTTCATAACAGAAGACAGCTGATATATAACAAGCCAAGTAACACCAAAAGCTCCTTGGAATCTGGCTTCCTCTGGAGGAAATCCTTGATCCCTCCAGGTAGTGACTTTGCCATAACCAGCTGAGTTCTTATGATCTGTTCCTGTAGCCCTCAGCAGTTCCCGTTTTTTTTGTTCAGTTAAAAAAATTTTTTTTTATTTTCTCTAAGACAGTGAATATGTAGATAAACTTAAATTTGGAGATGACTAAAAGATGATAACTAATGGTTAATTAATATTGATATTTAATCAATATTGTACCGATAATATATATTTATAATCAATAGTCTATATATATGGCAGGCTGAGGATTAGTTTAACCATCTAATAGGTATAGTTGTATATAGTTAGAATATCTCTGTCTCCAAAAGGGAGCAGATAAGTAATCATAAAAAATCTGTCATTACCTAATATGGCATAATATGGTCAAATGTATCTGAATACTATGATTGTGACTTATCAAAAAGAAATGGTTAGTTCGGAACATTAACTTTATCTATTAATCTTTGGTTAGTGGTATTAATTTGGTTAACTTGTATTTTAAGGAGGCATAGTTAATGAGTTACCTGAGTCATGAGCACCTGTGGGACTAAGGCTACAGCTAAAGCTTACCTAATTTAAATTTGTAATCAACGTAATATTAATCTATTAGCTATGAGAAAACAGTAATAACCTGTGTCAGGGTATATACATAGCAAGACTTACATACAGAACAATTGTCATAAGTGCATGAGGAGAATACCTGATAGTACATACACTTCAGGATCGAGGGCAGAACTTATACAATTAATAACAGAGCATTTTTTTAAGGGCAGTCCATCCCCTGGGCTGGAGAGTTCAGTTCAGAAAAAGAGGTATGTGACAACGGGGCGAAGTTGGGGGATTCTTGAGGCCTGGAATGCACTGGAAACCCAGGAAGCGCAGGCAGTTTTAGGCTCTGTGAGACACATGCAGCAGACTTGTCTTGTGGGCTGGAGGGCGTGATGCAGGGCTGGGCCGGACAGCACATTGGTGTGGGCTGGAGGGTGGGGTGCAGACCTGCAGCTAGACAGCATGTCCATGGTCCAAAGGATGACAGCGTGTAACTCTTTAAATGGTTAGAATTTCTGCTGGAAACAAATATGTATATTAATAGTAGAACATGCAGCCAAGAAGTTTTAAAGATGAGAAGTTTTAAAGAGGAAACTTTTTCTCTTAGGTGTAACTATGGAATATTAAATGCATGGTTAGCAGATGAGAGAAGGGGATACCAGGCCAGGGAGAGGAAAGGCTCCTCCCCAACCCAGAGAAGAAAAAGAAAATTTGTAAGTGGGAGATAAAAAACTGTAGTCAGGTTGCATTCCTTCCGGTCCTTCTTGGCTTGTGAGCATTGGCAAATTTTGATCTGCTAAAGCTTATAAGAACCTTCTTAATAGACAAAATCTTAGACATGTTAGCAACATAACAGTGGTGAATTTTGTCAGAGCAAAATTATGAATCCTTGGAGCCTCAACAAAACATCAGGATTGCCAGAGAATGAAATCTGAAATGTGTCATTTATATATCTCTCAAGTCTCATTTATGTTTTGACAAAAATTAATAAAATGTACTTAGATTACTTCTATTCATATTTCTATAAGTTTTATATCATTGATGAACAGTTCATCAAAAGGATCTGGAGTTGTATTAATTTATTCATATTCAAAGCTCAATATTTAAGAATCTAGAGATAAATTACAGCCTGTATTCAGTCTGGCAGCTTTAGAGCACCTTTGTCCTGCAGCTGCCTAGTATATGGTGTGACCAGGCAATCCAGGATTCATAAAGGCAGGTCAATGTCCTGTGAAGACGTGTAAGCATATCCTCTTTCTGACAGTATGAAGACATCAGGACCTTTTCAAATACCAGTGAGAAGATCATAGAGGCCTAGGTGTAATTTTGTGGGTTGGCCTGGGGGTAATAAGGAATGCCTGGAGTGGGAGATATGAAAAATTATGCACCAATTCTTAAGAGCTCTTGAAGCTTATGTAAGGCTGTTGTCTATATATGAGCTCTAGGCATTCTTAAAATTGAAAAGCAGTGAAATAAATGTTGTATTACTTCTTATTTCATAACCATAAATCATAAGTATGTAAGCCTCATGGGTGAGTTTCCATAGGGAGAGAATTTGTAATTGTTGGACAGACATAAGAAAAGGTGCCAGTATACCCTGTAGAGCTATCTGCCAATCTATAGGCTCATAAGATTCATGGTTTGATATAAATATAATATCATCTGTGCAATAAATGTATTGCAAGATATATGTATATACATACATACATATACATACATACACACATATATACATACATACATATATATACATACATACATATATACATACATACACACACACACACACACACACACACACACACACACATATATATATATATATATATATATATATTATTAGGTTGGGGGCCTGTGGGGAAGCTATAATTGACAGTTAGTTCTGATGGTTAATCTGTATATATAATGAGGAACTCTGCTCAATAAATGAGTCCTAGATAAACAAAACTCACATTTCCTGCTCTGTATGTCGGCTTTGGCCTCCATCATGGCAGGGTGAGTAGGCAAGCTAAAAGTGAAATGCTGACAATCTTTAGGTTGAGGTATGGCAAAGAAGCAATCTTGTACATCTATGGCGATTATTTCTTTGATTTCTAGGGATGGCTATGAGAGATGGCAAGCCAGGCTGTGAGATTTCCTTTGGCTTTAATAAATTTTATTTAATTTCTTAAGTACTTGTAACAGTCTATAAGCCTGATTTTCATTAAACAACAAATATTAGGGTGACTCCAGGGCTGGTGGGGGGCTTTATATGCCCAATATTTAAGTTTTTCCTCCACCGGACAGGTAGCAATTACAATTCTCTCAGCATTTAAAGGACATTGTTTGACCCAGATATTAGCATCAGATTTACCTGAAATGTGGTCTGCAGTGAGGGGGATAGTGGCTCCTAGGACAAATCCTGATACCCTAGGCCATGTCTGTCATTTATGATTTCTGGAATAATGGGCTCAATTATGCCTTGAGCTTGTTTACGCAAGTTCTTTTACGTTTAAAACCCATCTCATGCATTTGAGATGATATTAGTTCATAGCAGAGACGAATGGTACATCCATTTGTTACAGTATGTCTCTTTCCCATAGTGTGTTAGGTATGGTGGATGACATATGGGCAGAATATGTCATAATTTTATCTATCTGACCATCTTAGTATTTTTGAGCTACTAGCAATAATATTAGGCTGACCTAGGCCTATAAGAGATGAAGGAGTAATAGTCGTCCTTAGTACTTGGCCAATCTTTTCCTGAAATATAAGAAACATTCGGGCTTATGTCTAGCAAACCCATTATTTTCTTTCCCTATATTTTAAGTGTTTAGTTGGTCTGGAATATTTAATTTCTGAAACCAGAAAGCCATAACCCTAGAATCCAAACTGGCAGCTCCCATAGGTCTTGCCCTGTATGAATCTGAAGTGTTTTTGTAGAGAGGTGTACAATGATCTTAATCTCTTCAGTAAAGTCAGGATCAACCTTTCCTGGAACAGTTTTTATACCTTGTACAGCAGAGGAACTATGGCCTATAATTAGCCCCAGTGTCCCTTCTAGGGAGGTCCACAGACTCTTGTGTTAAGACATATAAGTCCATTCCTAAAGCTTATATATCTCAGACCTCAATAAAAAATTTATCCACAGATCTAACTTAGGCATGCATCCTCAGTATCATTCATGTATCATTAATTACATATCTAAATGTTTATGTGTTACATTGATCTATCCTAATAACTAGCAATTCATATATCATGTTATTTTTTAACTTTCCTAAACATTCTCTATATCTAAACCTTTATATCCCTATAAAAACTTTACATCCAAAAGCATCTATGTATTAAATTTGTCAGGAGAAATGTGATTGATTATTGAGAAGAGCCAAGGTAAAGTGAATTTCTTTTAATAAAGGAACAGTAAAAGGTCATTTTGAAATCTGTTAGGTGAGCTATCTTTTACTTGAAATTGGATAGTAAGGCAAATTATCTTTAAACCTGGTAAATGGAAATATAATCTAAATTATCTCAAAGCATAGTTTGGACAAAACCCTGGCAATAGGGGGTATGGCAGTTTTGTCCAAAGCTTAAACTTTTAAATGTTAGGGGGCTAAGTAATAAATTGATTCTATGAAATTTAGCAGATATAGCATGTATATAATTTTGTATACATTAGAGAATTTGATCATAGAATGACCAAGCTTTAATTTGTATCCTAATAATTTTCTCTAATAACTATAGCTTAAGTACAACTTATCCTTAACAGTTTATAGTCTAGGTTGGCCAATCAATCAATAAGTTTTATTTCTTAATTATCTTTAATTAAAGTAAACTTATTCTTAACAATTTATAAGTTAGTTGTCCTTATAAGCTTAGAACTTAGGTTTTATACCTGTCAGGTTTAGCCTTAAAAATACTAAGTTTGGCCGGGGTGGTGGCACATGCCTTTAATCCCAGCACTTGGTGGCAGAGCCAGGCGGATCTCTGTGAGTTCGAGGCCAGCCTGGGCTACCAAGTGAGTTCCAGGAAAGGCACAAAGCTACACAAAGAAACCCTGTCTCGGGGGAAAAAAATTAAGTTTGTACCAAAGTTATTTTAATATACAAACAGGAACTCTTATTCAAAAATATAGTATATAAGGAGAGTAACAATTCAATAAATCTTTTAAGGGGTATCATGAAATGAGATAAGCACAGTAAAAAACTAAAACAGAGAATTTTTTTTTTTTTTTTAAGCAACTGCAGCCGGTTTGTCCAGTCTGTATCAAGCCAGGTAGCCCCTGGGAATGGCAAGGTGAGGAGAAGGGTGGAGACGACTCATAGGCCGAAGTGAGCAGAGATGCAGATAGCAGATAGCTAGGTTCAGAGAGAAGAAGAAGGCAGATGTTTAGGATTCCAACCCCAAACGTCTTTGGGTGTGTGTGGGGGGGAGGGGTCTGATGAATCCATACAGGTTGTAGTAGGGCGTCCCCTAACCAGGACCTGTTTTTTTTGAAATGGGTTAACTGAAGTTCTTGTACTTGGCCAAGATTTTTGGAAATTACCAAGAACTTAAAAGGCAACCCAAAAAGAAGGAAGAGAGAGAAAAGGACACATTTTGTTTTAGAAGAGCTGGGAGTTGCCATTAGTTTTTAAACCGGCACTGGCTGTGAGGCTTGCATTGATTTAAATGAAGGCCTCTGGAATGAGCTCCTAGTTAGCTGCAGGGCAAGTTTAGGGCTCAAATTAGCCCTTAGATTCCAATGGTTTTAGCGAAAAAGGCTGTTTGTAGCAGGATGCTGCTGCTACTATGGAGAACATAGTGAACTTCATTAGCTCTGGTTTATGCTCTCAGGAGGTCTGGTAGTGTGCTAATATTGTGTTACCTCCTTGTAAGACCCTGAATGAAGTAATAGCAGGTTCCTCCCTAAAAGGGAGGGGTTAGAATCTCTGCTGCTTAACATTCTGTGATGGTAAATTTCATAAGGTTGGCAGCTTTTAGGGGTCTCCTAAATCTTTCCTTATGTTTTTAGGAGGTCTTATGGAATTAAAATAGTCTGTTGCTTCCTCATCTAAGCCTGTAAACAGACTGGAGCTGACTGAAATGCTTTTCGTCTTAAGCCTGTATCCTGTAACATCTATCAAAAGCTGATTCCCTTTTGACTTGTTCTGACTCATGGTACAAAAAGGATTCTTAATAGGGAAGGGAGATATTCATTCAACTACTCACCACAAAGAGGCCTGGGGTTCCTCCGGGTCTGCAGCACCTTTGGTGAGTTCCGTCGGTAGCAGGCACTTCAGGGGTCACCTTCATGACTCCCCGGAGAGACTGCCTTGTCTCTGGACAGCCTCCGCCAAGCACACCACTGCTTTTTGAGTGTGCTTGGTAGATTACTCTTCCTGAGTCTGGGTACCCAAGGGCGCCAGGTCTTGTATATTACTAGCGGGACCAGCCTTAATATTATTCATTCCAGGGGCTCAGGAGAGAGAACTACTAACGGCGAGGACTATTTTCGGGAAATAGAATCTCAGCACACCAAAGTCCATAGTCCACTTGCTTTAACTCCTCTGGCATAACATCCTGTATACACAGCTTCAGTTCTGTTCTCGTGCCTAGCTCCTTTCCTGCCTGATTTCTCTCTATACTTAACTATTGTTCCCTCTAAGTCCTATCTTAATTCTCTCGTCTTAATTCTGCCTCACCTAGGGCCTTTTCAGCTTGTTCTTACCCAGCTAGTACTTCCCCATCTGGCTCTTCCTCATCTTCCATCTCATTCCTCTAGTACTCTCTTCTAGTCCTTCAATCTGGTTCTTCCCCATCTCGGTTTGTTCCTCTCCAGTTCTTACCCATCTAGTTCTTCCATTCTCTTTTCTCGTCTCCAACCTCCATTCCCCACATTCCACCTACCTCCCTGGAAGTCCATCCAGTTATATCAAGCCCCTGGTCGAGCAAGGTCACCAGGCTTGAATTCTACAGGGTCATAAAGGCAGGTAAGAATTTTCTTCAGACAGTGACCACCAGGCTTTCTTTTAAAATCCAAAATGGGAGTGGTAAAAGAGGAGATCAACTGAGTGCTAATGACCGGTTAGCATATCACTGTTAGTCTTTGAAAGTGGCTAAGGGAGATATCTGATTCCAGAGAAAGTCTTTCCTGAAGCTGTTCTCCAAATACCTTGAATGTATATGTCCAGAGAGTGATCGGTCCACCCTGTTAGCCCTTCTTAGGGAAAAGTCAATTGGGAAAACTATGAAGGTACACATGATTTTCATAACAGAAGACAGCTGATATATAACAAGCCAAGTAACACCAAAAGCTCCTTAGAATCTGGCTTCCTCTGGAGGAAATCCTTGATCCCTCCAGGTAGTGACTTTGCCATAACCAGCTGAGTTCTTATGATCTGTTCCTGTAGCCCACAGCAGGCTTCCAGTTCCAGGAACAATGGGAAGACTGTTCAGTTTGGGAACTGAGATGTATCTTGAGGGACAGATCTGTGTTTGTCCTTTTCTCTGATGGCCAACCTCAAACCACATGACATCCGTGTCCATAAGCCAAAGATTACCTCAAGGCTAGGGCAAACTGCCCAGTGTCATCTAGGCCAAGAACAAGAGTGTGGCACCTAGGTCCTCAGTCCTTCTGGAGAGAGATCTTGGCCTATTGTGACGTCTGTCACTGTAAGACTTTTGTCTTTAATTGCGTCATAATCCTGGGACACGAGCCAGCCTAAAAAGCGGGCGGGCCCTCTCTGTGCTCTCTTCCTCCTTCCCCCTTCTCTCTCCCCTCTCCCCTCCGCATGCTCTCTCTCTCTCTCTCTCTCTCTCTCTCTCTCTCAAGCTCTAGAAAGGTAACCATGGCTCGTGATTCTTCCTCCAGCAGTGCTCCTCCAGCTGGCTGCAGCAGTTGGTGGCCAGCCACGAGCAGCGCTGCTTTAACCAACATCTGGCACCATAGGCACCATAACAAAAGCCACAGCACCACCCCAAGCAGAGGTACCTGGGAGTAAAAAAGATGTGTAACCATGGAATCCCCTAGCTGGATTTCAGAACCATCTGGGGCTCCCTCTGTGATGACCACATGGTGAGCATGAAAAGAAGTTTTGGATATATATGATCAGAATCTGAAGTTGGAAGATGGTCTTGGCTTTGGGCAATGGGAGAAGCCTTGAACCTGGGCAGCACTCTTGACAAGCGAAGATTCCAGCTTCCTATGGAGGCTGCCATGAGGATGTCAGTTCTAGCTTTTCAGGGGTGTTTGGGGTACCTTCAGGGCCAACATGCTGTGTAATAGGAATGTCTTGTGGCATCTCATCATACACAGTAACACTCTAAAGGGGACTTCACAGATTTTTGATTCCTAAAGTGAGGGGTAACAAGTAGGTTCAAACAGTGAGTCAGGTGAAAGGACTATGGGGTAATTAGGACTTGGGCGTGTGAGGTATGGTAGAATATCTCAGAGCTTCCTAAGAGCCAACTAGAAGACTCATGTAGAAAATGGAAGTTCCCATCACACTTGCTGCTCCCTGAGAGGTTCTTGCCTCCCCCAGAGGGCTGAGTCTCCAAGGCTAAAGAGTACAGCTTCCCAGGACTGCTGGACCTAGCTCCCACAGCCTCAAGACAGAGCCCAGCCTCTGTCTTTCACTTTCCGTGGGTGTCCTTATCCTAAGTCCAGCTGTGGATCAGTAGGCATTACGTAAACACTCTTTTGGCTGAGGCTGCTAACTTTCCATGTCACCTGAGTCCAGATGAGGACGGAGATTGACCTTTGACCAGCCTAGTTCCAGTCCAGGAATATGGACCAGGCCTCCCATGGGGCACTGACCAAACCTTCCTGAAGGGCTACTGGCTAAAGTCCCAAAGAGCAAAGCTGTGCTCCATGTTCATGTCAGGTAAGGCCTCAGAAGGGGCTGGCCAGGGACCCTTACCCTTCCTACATCTCAGTGGGTCCAGATGCACTTGTTGGAGTACCTACTGTGTGCATAGTATGTACCAGGCCTGCGGGAAACACAGAGCTGGTGACATCATCAGGGTTGTTAGAGGTTCACCTCTGCTGTCTCATCCTCCTCCAACATAATATTTGTGTACATGTATATGCATGCGTGCATGTGTACATATATGTGTATGCATGTGTACACATTTATGGAGGTAGAAAGAGTCAGGAAACAGGTTATTATACATTTTGCAAAGGAAGCAGTAAACTGTAAGTAGGAGTCAGGCCATGCTGTTTCTGGGGAGCTCTCTGGAGGACAAGTTCCCTAACAGGAAGTGTCAGTGTCTTGCACACCCTTCTCTTTTCCTTTGCCAGTTAACATCCTAGGGACCCTTAGAACAGGATCTACACATACTATGAAAGCTGTACTAGTGAGGAGGATGTGTAGGAGGGTCTTGGTCCTGTGCTGGGAACTGCACATTGAGGCTGTGAGGGATGGTGTGATGCAACATGCATGTCCAGGAATCTGGAGTTGCCTCTACCATAAGAGAGTCAGTTGGGTTGATTTTGAGGTATAGAAGACATTGCCCACCTAATAAAAGCAGCAAGCAGCCTGTCATGTGGTAAACAGAAGAAATACAAAACTTACCCGTGCTTTAGAAGTGTATAGTACAAAAGTAATATGTGACCAGGGCAAGCAGACAGAGCTCAGGGTTTAAGCAAGGCGGCACTAGGCAGGCCGCTTGGCTGAAAGATGGGTGCAGATTTGGCCAATGTCTAGCCTTTGCTGACATGAGTTATTGTGGTGGCTAATCTTGCTTGCTGACTTGACTACATCAGTAACCAACTAAAATGCAAGCTGCTGGGAACTTCTGTGTGGAGTTTTCTTGATCAGATTCTTTGAAGCAAGAAGAACCAACCTGAGTGTGGGCAGCACCTTCTGGTGGCAGCCCAGACAAGGGGACAAAAGAAGGAAGCTTTGGCTTTCGCCTGCTTGCCCTCACCCTTGTGGGAAGTTTCTTCTACAATGTTGCTGCAGCATTCTTTCGCCAGTGTTAGAACCTACTTCTTCAGGGTTCCAACATAGACCGGAGCCCAGCAGCAATCCTGCAGCCTTCTCAGCACCAGACTGGGACAGCTGAGACAGCCTAGCAGACTGAACAATGACCAGATTCTTGGCCTCTCTGGCATGAGACAGCCATTGTTGAACTACACAGACCACATCCTATAAGCCATGGTGCTCAGTGTGAGAATGACTGAGCAGGTGAATGAAGGACAGGCAGGATGTGAGAACAGCAGGCACCACTGGTAAGAACAAGGCAGCTCTGAGACCTCAGGCGCTACCCACTGAACAGAGGCCACTTAGTGCACAACGGAGAGGCAGTGCACAGGTCAAGCCAATGTGACAAAACTGTAACATGACCCTGTTTCTGTACAAAGTACAACCCTAGCAGATTGCCTGGTTAACTATACAGCTCTAAACAGCCAGTTCAATGCTCCTAGCTTTGTCTATCTTCCCATTGCTTTACCTCAGGCAGCCTCACACTCCTCAGCAAATGTAAGAACAGGAGGAGGGTGGTGCACTGGTGACTGGCGCCCCTCCCCCACAGGTTCAGGAATCTGGGGAGAGGCAGACAGGAAGAGCTCTTGTCAGGCGGGTGCTGTTTTCATGGGCCTCCGCAGCAGCTTTGGGGACTTCTGACCCCTTCTTTTTCCTTTTTCTAGGTAGTGTTCAAAAACCACTGACCAGAACAGTTGTCTCCTGAGGCCCATCCATGAATGAGCCATGTTGGCCTACCCTATAACATTCACTGGCCCATGTCCCAGAATTCTCTGGACCCCACTTCTCCTGGTTGCTTCCCTGAATGCCCATAATCAAAGTAAGTGTGGGTTTTACTTCTCCCAGCTGGAGGGCCTCAGGCCAGACGTGGTAGGAGGGTCAGACCAAGGTCAGGCCCAAGTGGCTTTATAGACTCAATATGGTAAAAGCTGGACTACAGAAGTGTAAGCCATGTACCCCTAAAAATAGTTGACAGTAGTGCGCTAGTAGTCCTGGGATCACTGCGGGGCATTGGTCAGGTATCAAAGACCACGCCTAGGCTACAAAGTAAACATTGTGTTCTTTTACACAGACTGGGACAACCCCAGATGCACTGAAGTAGTGTATGCACCCAGAGGCAACTGTGTGGAGATGTCCTGTAACATCTCCAACACTTTTAGAGATATCACCATTGAGCTGACTACCAATGGAAAGACCACGACCATCTTCAACAAAAAGCCCCCGGGAAACTATTTAAATGATTCATGGCAGCTTCAGATTCAAGGAGGCCAAGCCCAGCTGGTGATCACAGATGCCCAGGACATCCATGCAGGGTCGTACTTGTGGCAGCTGAATGGACGCCAGAGAAGAACCATGCACCTTATCCTGCATGTTACTGGTGAGATTTAGGCTAGGAAGTGAGTTGGTGAGTAGGGGAGGAAGGATCAGGGAGGAGCCCTCACAGTTGAGCTCTGGATTCCATTGGCTTCCACATACAAACAAGGACCTTAAATGTCTAAACCTACTGCTCTCCTCACCCATTCCTTCCTGCACAGTCTCTTCCGGCTCTACTCCCTCTGGTCCTTAACACCAGTTCAATCTACCATAGTCATCTGAGCCCCTAGGAAATTGGGGGTGACATCAGAATTTCCTGTGCTTTAACTTGGAGGTACATCATGGCTGCTGTCCTCAAACCTGATAAGTTATCTCTAGCAGAGCCCCAAGACCAGGAAGGGGTTGAAGGTCAGAAACTGTTCATGTTCTCCAATTCCAAAGGCATAAGACCTTCACACTTTTCCCCCTCCGACCACATAGCCACTGTTCTTAGAGTCCCACCCATACCTCTCTCCTAGCCTCCTCCACAGCCCTTTCCTACCCAGATACTCCATGATGAGGGGTGGGAGGGATACAGGGTAAAGTGAGTGATGCTAGAGTGAATGAATTATGCAAGCCAATTACCATCTACTTCTCTGCTCCAGACCTAGCAACTGCCAACCAGGATCCAAAGAGCTTGCAAATCAGTGCTGAGCCCACATCTGCAGTGAGCACGGAAGTCACCATCATCATCGTCATCTTCAGCAGCAGCATCATAATAGGAATCAGTGCATTTGCCTGGTACATGCACTCCCATCTCCTGAGGCGCCACAGATTTGAAGTCCCAGGGCCTGGTTTGAATCTTAAGTTTCCTACTGACATTGCCCTAAGATATCCCAAGTCCTGCCCCAAAAAGTACTCAAGGGGCCTCATTAGTTCCAGAGAGTAGAGTACAGAGCCTCAACTGGCTATGGCTGACAAGCCAAGCCCTGACTTGGGACAGGCTCACAGGAATCCTCTGTCCGCAAGCCATTGCTTTGACCCTGGGACACCCAGAGAACAGAATGAGATCTGTACCTTTCAGGTTCCTCCCAGGACTCCAGGGGAAATTTATGTTGAGGGCAGAGCTGTGATTTTTGATTTAGGATGCCCTGGAAGTTGACTGAGCCCCTCCTGTACTCAAAACATAACTCTGTTGGGATTTGGGAGACATCAAAGTATTTCAGAGTATCCCAAGTGTGTGTGGTGTATCTGGTTATTTGTGTAAGCTGTCTGTGCTGGTGAGATCTGTACCTGGCTATGCCAGAGTATCTGTACCTCACACAGGCCAAAGCCATGCTCTCAGGCAACCTCCCTCCCTCTCTCCCTCTCTCCCTCTCTCCCTCTCTTCCTCCCTTCCTTCTGTACTCTCTTCCTTCCTTTCATCCTCCCTCTCCATCTCCCTCTCTCTACAGATGAGGGAGCCTTATGGGTGATTGGAACCTGAGGGGAGTCACATGAAGAATGGATTCCTATGCTTGGAGAGCCCAGAGCAGGGTCAACACCATGGGCTGATCATGTTCTCAGGATTTGGAGACCCTTGGTGCCCTCATCACCCTGTAAACATTCATGAACCTACCACCACCCACGTGGGACAACAAGGAAGAATCCTGTTTGTGTTTGCTAGGTACAATAGTGCATGTCCTATGTCTGGGGAGAGGCACAGGATCCCATCCATGTCCTGAGCAGAAACAGAGACATTGGTTCACTACGGAAGGGCTTGCTAAGCAATGAGTCAGGCCTCTCTCTGGCACTCACAATAACAGACTTTTTCCTGTGGTCATTAGTTGCTTACTCTACACCTCAACTTTTTCCAAAGTTGGGGAAATTCCAAGTGGCACAGCCCTTGGCCCTCAGGATTCATCCCCCTCTGCTATTTAAAAAGGGGTTCCTTCCCAGCTGCTGAACCCCCTCCACTTCCCTATGGTCTCCTGCACCAGCTGGGAGTCGTGGGAAGGTGCTATACCAGCTTTGCTCCAGACACACAGATCTGTCTCTAATTCACAGCAACATCAAGTTCCATTGATCCTGTGATCAGGTTCCAGAGTCTTATGAGAGATTTAGAGATCCAAAATGATGCATCACCATACTCCTGCCACAAGGGGGCGAAGTGAGACTGTCTGCAGGCAGTCCTCAGGGACAAGGAGCTCATCAAGAGGGCAATACCTGCTGGTGGACAGGCTCTCCTGCTCTCCTGGGGAGGACAGCTAAGCCCTCAAATTCCCCGTGAGCCTCTCTTTGTAGACCCTCTCCCTGGCTGCCTACTTATCCCCACCCTCGCCTGCTATTCCTCTTGGGCCCATTTATCTTCTTTATTGTAATGCCAACTTGAATAATTTCATCATTTATAGACTATAGCTCATGCTTCAGAAAAAAAATTCATGATACAAATTGTTAAGTAAATATAGTAAATCAATTATTATATAAAGCCATAGGTCTGCCAGGAAACATGCTTAATAAGTGAGAAACATAAAAACCCACAAAACAGGTCTGGAAAGATGGGTCAGGATTAAGGGCACTTTCTGCTTTTGGAGAAGACCTCAGTTTGGTTCCCAGCACACCCACATGGCATATCACAACTGTTGTATGATATTTTGTTTGTGTTCTGACAAATAAAGCTTGCCTGGAGATCAGAGGGTGGAGCTAGCCACTAGTTAACCATAGAGGCCAGGCTGTGGAGGCTCACACATTTGATCCCAGCACAATCAGGAAGTAGAGACAGGAATATGAGGCAGTGGAAACAGGATCTCAGGCCCATTCAGTCAGAGGGTCTGTCGAGGTAAGAAGTCACTGGTGGCTGTTCCTTTGCTTCTCTTATCTTTCAGGTTATAATCCCGATATCTGACTCCTGGTTGTTATTGATAAAACTAAATAGATGCACACTTCACACAGCCATCTGTAACTCTAATTCCAGGGGATCCAATGCCTTTTCTGGCCTCCACAGGCTCCTATATGCACGTGGTACACAGACATACCCTCAGGCGCGCTCACACACACACACACACACACACACACACACACACACACTAATAAACAAACCAATCAATCAATAAATACATACTTAAACCACAAAACGCTTAGTACTACACACTGAATCCTAACGATGAAGGCTGAGACTGAGGACACTGCCTGGTGTCCTTGACCTGGCCCAGATCAGGCCCATAGCAGCTTTGAGTTGGTGACCCTGAACCCAAGTGCACAGAGATGTGTGCCTATTAGTCTAAATTAAGGTCCCTGTCATCATGATGCTTGGTTTGGGCCAATTCAAGCCAAGTCAGCCCACAAGCACCTCTGGTTTCCTGGGTCACATTGGGCACAGCTCATGGGACCCATGCATCTGGGGCCTCTGAAACCTGCTACATACTGCCTAAACCAGTCAAGAGTGTTGCTACTTAAAGGTCATAGCAGATGTCAGCTCTGAACCCTTGCTATAATGGGAGGAGCCAAGTATCCAGGTGCCCCCTGTTCAGCAGCCACAAGAATCCTAGAAGGGAAACCAGATAGGAGCTGCTGTGGGATGGTCTGTATGTTAAATGTGTTGCTCTGATTAGTTAATAAATAAAACACTGACTGGCCAGTAGCCAGGCAGGAAGTATAGGCGGGACAAGGACAGAGGAGAATTCTGGGAGGTGGAAGGCTGAGGCAGAGAGAAGCTGCCAGCTGCTGCCATGACAAGCGAGATGTAAGGTACTGGTAAGCCAAGAGCCACATGGCAACTTATAGACTAATAGAAATGGGTTAATTTAAGATAGAAGAAGTAGATAACAAGAAGCCTGCCACGGCCATACAGTTTATAATCAATATAAGTCTCTGTGTGTTTACTTCGTTGGGTCTGAGCGGCTGTGGGACTGGCGGGTGAGAGAGATTTGTCCTGACTGTGGGCCAGGCAGGACCAGAAACACTCCAGCTACAAGGAACCCTTGGCTTTTCTTCCCTCCCCTGCACAGCTTCTACCTCTTCAGGTTTTCCCCTGCTTGAGACAGAATGCTGCTCCTGCAGTGTCTAGCCACCCTGACTCCCTCTGTGTCTTTCTCCCCTCAGTCCATCCACAGGCTCCAGACCTACTGTCCTTGTGCTATGCCCATGTGACCTACCCCTCTCTATCCTTTGACTTCCTTTCCTCCAACAGGCCCTTCCCCCGTGTGCCCTGTGTCCATGGATCATGGCTAGATGTCCATCTCTCTTCACAAAGAACCAAGAGTAAGGTGTCAGGATAAAGGTATATCCAGAATGGATCTGAAAGTTTTTAAATTAATTTATTATTTTCTGCTTGGAGTGTGTATGTGCCACGTGTATATGGAAGTCAAAGGACAACGTGTAGGAATCAGTGCTCTGTCTACCATGTGGAAAAAGCAAACTCAGCTCATCAGACTTGGTGGCAAAGACCCTTACCCAGTGAGCTATCTCTCTAGTGCTGGATATAACAAATGTAACAAGTATATTCTGTGGTATAGATAGAGACAAGGGCGTGAATTATTATAAAGTCACTCCCTAGAAGGAAATGTTCCTTTTATAATAGTTAAGAGAAGTTGTTTGGTTTTATCTCATGCTGCTTCTGTAGAGTCTCATTTGGATAGATAAAAAGTGGAACCCGCTCCTGCTCCTGCTCCTCCTCCTCCTCCACCTTCTAAAAGATGATTTTGCTGCCTGGTGCTCTTGGAGGTGAGAAGAGAGTATTAGATCCCCTGAAACTGAAGTTGTGAACCACCATTCAAGTGCTGGAAACTGAAACCAGGTTCTTTGTGAGAGCAACAAGTGATCTTAACTGCCTAGCCATTCTCTCCAGCCTCTAAAGATTTATTTTATTTTATTTTATTTTATTTTATTTTATTTTATTTTATTTTATTTTATTTTATTTATTTTATTTTATTTAACAAAGTCAGACTAAGTAGCCCTGGCTGGCCTGGAATTCACTGTATAAAACAGGCTGGCCTCAAACTCACAGAAGTCCACCTGCCTCTGTAGGTGGAATTTTCCTGTCCTGCTCCCTAATAACCAACTAAAATAAATAATTTTTTATTTACAATAAATTTTTATTATATATTTATATATAAATAATTTTTTGAAAAACCACAAAACACTTGCTTAGCACACTGAATCCTAACGATGAAGGCTGAGACTGAGGACACTGCCTGGTGTCCTTGTCCTGGCCCAGATCAGGCCCAGGACACCCACACAGAGGCTTAATATTACTTATAAATGCTCAGCCAATAACTCAGGCTTGTTGCTAGATGACTCTTACATTTAAATTAACCCATATTTCTTATCTTTGCCTTGCCACGTGGCTCATGGCTTGTTACTTCATTTTCTACATGCCCTGCTTCCTCAGCAGCTGGCTGGTGTACCCCTCACTCCACACTTCATCCCACCATCCTTAGTTTGGTCACCCCTCCTATACTTCCTGCCTGGCTACCAGCCAAACAGTTAGAGTGACAAATCTTTACATTGTGCAAGAGGATTATTCCACAGCATGCCTCTGCCTCCTGAGTACTGGTGTTAAAAGTGTGTGCCACCATGCCTAGCTAAAGATTTTATTTGTAATTATGTTTATGTGTGTGTATGGGTTTGTGTGTGTGAGTGCAGTGCCTGCAGAAGCCAGAAGATGGCGTCTGATCTTCTGGAGCTGGAATTACAAGCAGTTATGAGGGATAATGAGCATGCTGGGAACTAAACTTTGCAAGAGCAGCAAAGCACTCTTAACTGGTAAGCCATCTCTCCAGCCTTCTCACTGTCTTCTTAAGTAGTAACTTCTGTAAGTACCAAGATCATTAGTGGTGAGGTGTTATGGGGTCATTAGGAGTTACATAAGGCATCACAAGTCGCTCAGAAAACTCCAAGAGCCATTGTCTGACTGTTAGAATTGGGCCTTTTGCTTTTAATTTTGGGCCTTTGGGTTTCTATACCCATCTCCCCCCAGATCCGCAAGTTCAATCAGGGGCAGAGATGAAGCTCTTGAGAAGGAATGGAGAGAGGCTTTGGGGTACCCTGGGTGGTCTTGCTTATCTGACATAGGGTCATAGAGCCATAAAGCATAAAAGGCTTGAACTGCATTTTGGAGAAGGAGTAATTGAAAGAGGTTGAGGAAGGAGAGTAGCAGTGCTTGAAGACTAAGAAGCCCGTGGGAGTAGTAGGCAGGCACTGGTGATGATGGTAAAAGTTGATATTCCTGAGACAGTACTAGCTGGATCTTTTATGGTCTGTAGTCTGCAACAATTATACAGGAGTGTTAAGTAAGAAAAAGCAAAAAAGGAGAATTATGCAGGTGATTGGACCCAGGAGAACTAGTAACCAGGAAAGCCAGACCCAGTGCCTATCCAGGGCACCATCACTCAGAAGTGCTCTCTCTTAAATCTGATGTCTGTTCTTCTAGTCTTTCAGCTGCAGCTGGCACTGTCCCTAAGGGACTGGCATAGACTCAGCATTCGTCTCCCAGGGCCAGGCAAGAACCAGGTATGACAGTTTTAGAGAATTAATTAGGAGAGAGGACCAAGCTGGTCCTGAAGGACCTTGTGGGCTGCTGAAATGTGGCTAATCCCATCGATAAGTTCATTGACAAGTTATGATAAACATAAGAAGCACTCTGGAAGCAAAGACAGGCAGATCTCTGAGTTCAAGGCCAGCCTGGTTTGCAGAGCGAGTTTCAGGACAGACAGGGATACATAAAGAAACCCTGTCTTGAAAAAAGAAGGAAGAGGAGGGAGAGGAAGATGAGAAGGAAGAAGAAGTCAATCTGATTGCATATGTTCTGCTTTCAACTCCTGCAGTAATGCTGAGCCACACAAGAAGGGTATGCTGACTAGTTTTGTGTCAACTTGATACAAACTAGAATCATTTTAGAAGAGGGAACTTCAATTGAGAAAATTACTCCACAAGATTGGCCTATGGGTAAGCCTGTGGTGTGTTTTCTTTATTGATAATTGATATGAGGGAGCCCAACTCACAGTGGGTTGGTGCCACTCCTGGGCTGGTGGTCCTAGGTTATGTAAAAAAGCAAACACGTGCTGGGAACCAAAGCCAAGTCCTCTGCGAGAGCAGACGTCTCTCCTGCCCAGGGATTTTAACAAAAGTGGAATCTAGGGCATGAAAGAAATATCTGGAAGTCACGACCACTCCAAGGAGATGTTGAAATTTAGGTATTTGGTATTGTGGAGCTGAGACTGTTTTATTTTCCCAATATAGGTATTGAGGGAAAATGAGTCTGGCTTACCTCACTCAGGATGATTTTTTTCTGGATCCATCCATTTGCCTGCAAACCTCATGATGTCATTGTTTTTCTCTGCTGAGTAGTACTCCATTGTGTATATGTACCATATTTTCTTTCTCCATTCTTCAGTTGAAGGGCATCTAGGTTGTTTCCAGGTTCTGGCTATTACAAACAATGCTGATATGAACATAGCTGAGCAAATGCCCTTGTGGTATGATTGAGCATTCCTTAGGAGGTGACTGGGCCTGCCTGTACTGAATCCACCAAGTTTAAATGAATCCCCAGGGGAGTCTTGGCCCTGGAGGATATGGGAATGGAGGGGAGGGGCTGGGGGAAGGTGGGGTGGGGCGGGAGGGGGGAGGACAGGGGAACCCATGGCTGATGTGTAAAATTAAAACACAAATATAATAAATTAAAAAAAGGAAAAAAAAAAAAGGAGGACATGATTGCTCCTAGCTGTGGTTGAGGAAAAGGTTTTATTGTAGATATGAGAGAAAGAATAGTCAGAGGCATCTAGGAAGGTCCAGACTGAACTGGGCTAGGAGAGGAGATGGAGTTGGTGGGGAGGAAGAGAGGAAGAGACGAGGGAGGGAAGAAGAGAGAGGGCAAACAGAAGAGAGGTCCATGAATGGGGCCAAGAGAACACATAGCCAAAATGGCTGGGGTTTATAGGAAAAGAGAAGCTAGGGGAAGAAGGGAAGGGAATCTCAGTGGCTAGAGAGGTCTAGGGTAGTGGGAAGACATGAGAAGTGCTGAGGAGCCAAGATTCTGTAACAGGTACTCGCTGAGAGCCTGGCCAGCGTCCACTTTGATATGTTAGTAGGCACCTCAGTCAGCCATTTGTCCCTGGTTTCTTGGAGACCTGACAGGTATCTTAGTTATTTTTACAATGCTGTGACAAAACACCATGACCAAGGAAACTTATAAAAGAAAGAGTTTAATTGGGCCTCTGGTTTCAGAGGGTTTGAGACCATGATGGCATAGTACAGGCATGGAGGCAGCTGAGAGCTCATATCTTATAAGCAGGAATCAGATAACACAGTGAATGGCTGCACTCTTTTGAAACCTCAAGCCTGTCTCCAGCGACACTTTCCCCAACAAAGCCACACCCCCTAATATTTTCCAAATAGTCTACCAACTAGGGACCAGGTATTCAAACCTGAGCAAGGTCAAATCAACGACAGAGATAAAGCTCTTTCTCTAACCACCTATGGAGCCTCTCATTCAAACCAACACAAGAGGTAAGACTCAGGGGACCTGTTAGGACCCACTGTTGTTTGTTAGAGAGAACAGGAATCCAAAGGGATTTTGAGAAAGGGTACAATCTTGCCAAGTAGACAAGTCAGGACAAGTGCTGTTCTGGTTAGTTTTTTGTCAACTTGACACAAGCCAAGGTCCTAAGGGAAGAGGGAATCTCAATTGAAGAAAAAAAATGCCTTTGAGATTGGCCTGTAGGCAAGTCTGTAGGAGCATTTTCTTGATTAATGATTGGTGTGAAAGGACACTCTGGGCTGGGCCACCCTGGACAGATGGTCCCAGATTGTATGAAAAAGAAAGCTGAATGGGCATAAGGAGCAAGCCAGTAAGTCCCATTCCCCTGTGGTCTCTACTTCAGTTCCTGTCTTGACTGCTGGACTGTGATCAGGACCTGCAAGCCAAATAAACCCTAGCCTCCCTAGACTGCTTTTGGTCATAATCTTTTTAATAATTTATTTTATTTTATTTTTATGTGCATTAGTGTTTTGCCTGCATATATGTCTGTGTGAGGGGGCCAGATCCCCTGGAAATGGAGTTATAGACAGTTGTGAGCTGCCACATGGGTGCTGGGGATTGAACCCAGGTCCACTGGAAGAGCAGCTGGTGCTCTTAACTGTTAAGCCATCTCTCCAGCCCTGTCATAATCTTTATAATTGTAAATAGAAGCTTTCCTCCCACCTGCCTGTTCTTGAATACCCATCAGTGGCTTCCCAAATTCCCAAATTACAGAGGCTTATATTAATTATAAATATTCAGCCAGTAGCTCAGGCTTATTGATAACTAGCTCTTACATTTAAATTAATCCATTTCTATTAATCTACACATCACCATGTGATGTAGCATGAATCTTAAAGGGTCTTAAAAAAAAAAAAAAAAAAACACAGAAGCCAGATATTGGCTGAAAGACCAGAGAAACAGAACAGGCCACATCTCACCTCACTTTGCCAACTTTTCAGCTGATTCTGTTTCCTCAAACTGGAAGCCTCTGTGTCCTCATCCAAATGGATGTAAGCTGAACTGCTGCTAGAAGCCTAAAAGCTTAATCAGGCTCTAGTTCCTGGTCCTCACATCTTATATACCTTTCTGCATCCTGCCATCATTTCCTGGGATGAAAGGCATGTGTCACCATGCCTGGCTGTTTCCAGTGTGGCTTTGAACTCACAGGGATCCAGACAGATCTCTGCCTTCAGAATGCTAGGATTAAAAGTGTGTGTGCCACCATTTTCTGGCCTCTATATCTAGTGGCTGTTCTGTTCTCTGACCCCAGACAAGTTTATTAGGGTGCACAATATATTGAGGGGACACAATATCACCACAATGTGGCCCATGGCTTATGGGTCCTTTGGCGTCCTTGCTTCTTGACTGGCTGGCTCCCTGTCTGTTCTTCTCTGCCCTTCTTCATCCCTCCTTAGAGTGATTTTTCCACCCAACCCTGTCCTGCCTGGCTATTGGCCAAACAGCTTTATTGTTAACCAATGAAAGCAGCACACGTCACAGTGTGCAGAAGGATCATAAGAACAGTCAGTGTTCTTAACTACAGAGCCATTTCTCCAACCCAGTCATTATCTCTATAACAGTGACAGAAAGCAGACTAGGACAATTAAGGATAAACTTGATCGAATATTGAATTTTTATTCAGAGTCTGCCAGACATGTGGAAAGCACATACTTGTGAGACTTGTATGCATATATGCTGCCTTGGAATTAGGGGTGTTTGACAGAGAGAGACAGATTCTTTTTGTCCTGTGTAACAGAATGATGTCTTTGTATGATGAAAGAGTGCCCACAGGAATGGACTTTTCTCTGTGCTTGGTGATACAGATGGAGCCTGGCTTAAAAGGCCAATATCTGACAAAACTTGCAAGAAAAAAATGTGAGAAAATTAAATTTGTACTTATATTTTGCTATGAGAACCGTGGAAAAGGTGGTAAGTCTAGTGAGATAGGGGTTCAGTTAGGGGTGCGTGTGGAAGGGGATTGTTACTTGGGTCCACATTCTGACTTAGGAGGGAACCTCAGTTGAGAAATTGCCTCCATAAGATCAGGCTGTGAGGCATTTTCTTAATTAGTGATCGATGCGGGAGGGTCCAGCCCATTGTGGGTGAGGTCATTCCTGGGCTGGTGGTCCTGGGTTCCATAAGAAGGGGAAGTTTCGAGGAGGAGGAGGAGGAGGAGGAGGAGGAGGAGGAGGAGGAGGAGGAGGCAGAGGAGGCTACCAAGGAAGAGGCTGAAGCCCAGGGAGTCAGAGATGATGAGAGCCTATAGCCACCAATGTTTCAAGAGCAGCCCCTGCTGCTGTCTGGAAACTGGCCATGGCCTGCAAACTGGGAACACTTTTCCCACCCACCCACTCTCCTTCACTCACTTTCTCCTTTTTCAAGCCCGCCTCTTAAGATTGGCTTGACCCACCCCTCCTGGTCCCTGTACCCTAGGACCTGAGTCAGGGCCCTGGGCCCTGGGCTGAGATGGGGCCATTCCATCTCCTTAGCCTTGTCTCCTCGGACTTGTGTTGGGGCCCGGGCTGCTATCCCACCTCTTGATGCCTCTGTCCTCCTGCAGGTATTCTAGACCTTGGGGCTGGGTTGGGGCAGGAGTGGGCTGATGATGGACTATGGACTTGAGCGTGGGTTCCAGGGAGGTGTCTCCTGAGATCCTGTCTCTTGCTCCTACACCTATTTTCCCATCTGCCTAAATTCAAGCAAAGGGGACACTATGTGGGAGAGAGGCTCCTGTCCATAAATCCTTGGTGATTTTGACAGCATTTCCCCCCCCCTGACCCCAGGGTTCAAGGAATTGTAGTTTAACATCAAGACTTTGGAGTTTCCAAGTTGTTAGGGCCAAGGACCTGGAGAGAGCTGATAATCTGAAGGGTTGACTCATCATTTGTATTGAGTAAATGTCTCTCTTTAGGTCTCAGGTCAGAGGATGGGGTAACGTGGGGAGACCCTGCTGCCTTCTTCCCTCTTCCCACAATGCTCAAGGCCAGCCTCTAGTCAGATATATCACCCAGACATAAAGGAAAAGACACATTTTTTGGGAAATGTTTTTAATAAAAGAAAATTACAAAAAAGGAAGAAAAAAAAACACAAACAAACAACCTGTTAATCCCAACCCTTTGTGTGCCCCCCATACTGACCCGTCTCCAAGGTGCTTTGAGAGATTCCCCTCTTTGGGTGATGACTCTTCGGAGCTGGGGCTTGCTGTTCTTCCAGAGTTGGTCCTCTGGTGGTGTCACACGCCCAGCTTGTAGCCCACCAAATACAGGGAAAAAGTGCTCTCCCAGCCTCTTCGGGGCTTTCTTCTGCCCCCTTCCTTCTCTGTCTTTCCTCCTACCCCTCCCTTGGGCTCTGAAGAAAAATTGCTGACTGTAGCTTTGGAAGTGTAGCTCTGAGAACCATAGACAGTTTGAGTTCGAGGAAAATAAAGCTGTTGATTACTATCCTGAAAAAGAAGAAGAAGGAAGAGGAGGAGGAGGAAGAGGAGGAAGAGGAGGAGGAGGAGGAGGAAGAGAAGGAAGAAGAAGAAGGAGGAGGAGGAGAAGGAAGAAGAAGGAGGAGGAGGAGGAAGAGAAGGAAGAGAAGGAAGAAGAAGAAGGAGGAGGAGGAAGAGAAGGAAGAAGAAGAAGGAGGAGGAAGAGGAGGAAGAAGAAGAGGAAGAGGAAGGGGAAGTTTCAACTCTGAGGAAATAGCTGTGCAGTGCTTTGTTCAAGGACACTAGACACATCTATGATTGATCCTGTGTGTGGCTATGCATTCACACACACAACCCCAACAAAATTCAGAGGAAAAGGAACCCACAGAACAACGTCACACATTAGCCACAGGAAACAAGATGTATTCACCCAGCACTTCTAGAAATTCAGCTGCTGCTAAATAAATTGTGAATGACCCTTGAAAACCCTAGGATTTTGCTCCTTAATTCACTTGGCCTTCAGGTTTCGCTGCCTCTGCCATTTATACGTGGTGGTACATGTCTTTAAATCCCAGCACTTGGAAGAGTTAGGAAGGGTTGGAAGGCAGAGGCGGGGTGATCTACATAGGGAATTTCATACCAGCCAGGGTGACATAGTGAGGTTCTGGAGATAGTAAGAGAGTGAGAGATCAAGGGAGAGAGGAGGGAAGGGGAAACAGAGAGAGGGAGGGAGAGAGAGAGGGAGACTGAAGAAGGGAGGGGGAAGGAGAGGGAGGGGGAGGGAGGGAGGGAGGGAGAGAACACAACTGGGCATCACCCCTTCAGCCGAATCCCCATCGCACGGCCTCTCCACTCCTAATAGTCTCCAGTGCTAACAAGGGCCACATCAGCTTGCTTCAGGGGATCATGGTCACACTCCTTTTTTCTGACTCACAGCAATAATAAATGTTGGTGGCCCAGCTGTCAGGTTCCAGGGGCACTTGGTATTAGACATACAAGCTATGTCTCTAATCAATAAAGTCCGTTGGGTTTGGACCTTCATCTCCCCTGGAGTACTGGGTTACATTTGGGCACAGTCCACAGGGCCATGTGTGTCCATAACCTCTGAAACTTACCACATGCTACCTAGAACAGTCAAAAGTACTCATTCATGATGGCTACATCAAGGTCAGCCCTGGAGGTGTCTATAATCCAGTCCATGTGTCCCTTATATGGCCACAGGAATCCAAGGAGGGAGACTAGGTTAAGGCCTTTGAATGTTCTCATTTCCCTATACCTTCTGTCTTTTCATGGTCTCCTCCTCTGGGGGTTGAGTGATGATTCCCCTACTGCCCACCTGCCCCAGCCCCCCTCATGTTTCTCCACCATTTCCTCAAAATACAGGGTTCTATACCTGTTGTCCCTCTGTTGAACACAAATGGCCTGCCCCTCCCTAATCCTCTGTTCCTAAAATATTCCAAATTTGACCTTCCACTACCTGAGTTCCTCTCCTATGTGTCCTGGAGTGCCCCACACGGTACCCCATCCACATCATAACACTCCAAATCTATCCATATGAGAAGCATCTTCCAGTCACTCAGAGTGGGACCCCCAGAGGAATTGGCTTTAGGTCCCAGTGTGACAGTGTACATACACCAAAGCTCACCCCTCACTGTGATGCACTTGACTCTGGTACCAGCAAATAAAGCTCTGTGGTGGGCAAGAGTCCTAGATTTCCCTTGACCTGGGAGCTGGACACAGGTGCCTCACTCTCACCCCAGGTGGGCTGCTGTTGAAGGTGTTCCTAACCACCCTTTGACCCAGCAGGTCTGACTCAACCCTGCTTCTAAGGAAGGAGCATCCAGGCCTTCAAGGTAACCATGGCCTAGGACCCACACCTGGCTTCTCCTCTGAGGCTGTAGCCAGGTATGCTCTGTGATGCCAGTGCTGAGATTCCATTGAGTAGAGCTGACAGGTGACACCATAGACCTGAGCATTGTCCCAGCAGAAAATTACACCAAAAGCAGATCTCAGCTGCCTCCTGGCCTCTAACCATCTAACCTCCTTATCTTTCTACTGCAGTTGCATGCCTAGCCCTTATCTCTTCTCTCTCTTGAATGTCTCCTGTGGAAACTCTGGGTTGGGGTAAAGAGGTGGCCCAGACAACCAGCTAAGGAGGACAGCTGGGGTCAGGTGGCCATGTAATTAGCTTCCCCCACCTTGCTTGCTGTGCTTCTCCATCCTCTAAGACTCCACCCTCATCTCCGGGAAGCCCTACCTCCTCTGCTCTTCACCACCAACCGAGCTGAATACCACACCCCTGTTTCTTCCTCTCACGGGGCATTTGGGGGTATCTCTGTCACAGTGCTCAGTAATGTGTCGCAGCCCAAGTGGTGATCTGGCTCTGGTCAGCTGATGTGGTCAACATGACTCAGGAGACAATGCTGGCCTTGCTACTCACACTGGCCAGAGTCCTGCCTGGCCCCCTGGATGCCCAAGGTAAGCATTCCTCTGCACTGCAGGGCTCCAAGGAGCACCTCACACTCCTGCCTGGGATGGGTTGCTGCTGAGCTTGACTTCCCTGAGTCCCAGAACTTTCAGGGCCCTAGAGTAGTCTCCACTCTGTGGAAAAGTGGAGGCCTGGAAGCTTTGTTTACATGATTAACAATCGCCCTTGTTGCTAGTGAGGACTGTCCTCTAGTTCCCTTTCAGAGCAGCTATCCAAGGGAAGTCCTCCGGTAAGATGCAAAAAATCCACAACAAGAGTATGAGAGAGGCTCAGGCTCCCAGGCACAGTTCTTATACAAATAGAATCAAACAAACAAAAAACAGCACAGCATTCAGTTTGTGAGATGCTAAGGTTAGCACTCAGTCTGGTGTACACAGGAAAACGGGTGGTGTGGGCTCCAGGCAGGGCAAACTAGGCTGGAATCTGAAAGAGTGGAGATCCCATGAACAAGCCAACTTCTACAGAGCCACAGGCTCTAGATGCCTGGAAATGACAGAGGAGGGTGGGTGAAACGGCCAGTACAGGAAAGGGGAGATGGGATGATGGCTGGTTGGGAACTGATTCACTTAAGAAAGAGAAAGGGTGGGGGTGGGGGGAGTGGTCAAAAGGGAAGAAGTCCCAGTGCTGGGATGCAACAAAGTTGCAGACAACCCACCCTGAAGCCCATGGATTGCTCAGAACTTGGGCATAGATAGTTACAGGGGTGTCAGCACCTAGTGCTGCTCCAAGGTCCCCATAGCACCTTTTCTGAAGTGCCACATTAGCACAGGTTGACCACAGGACTGGCCTCAAGTCTCTACACCATTCCTTCAGAGAGAGGTTTGAGAGAGGCATCTTGCAGGGATACAAAATGGGAGAGTGAAGCCTAAAGGTGTAGCGTATGAGGCTCTGACCAGGTCTCTGCATAACAAAGAGAGTTAGCATGTGTGAGAGTATATATGTGTGTATGCTGTGTGAGATGCTTGAATGTGCATGGATATATATGAGCGTGGGATGTATGAATGTGTTAATGTGTTTGAGTTCCCATGTGCTGTATGGGAAGGCAGAAAGAGCTCTCTGCCAGCCCAATGGTAACAGTGGCTGGTCCTTCACAGAGATGCAGCAGTCCTCCCAAGTCATGATAGCCTCTGAGGGGGATTCCATCAACATCACCTGCTCTACAAGGGGAGACTTGGAAGGAATCTACCTGAAGCAGAGTTGGCCACAGGGTTCCGATGTGATTTACTTTGAAGATGGGAATGAGTCCACAGTAGACAAGCGCTTCTCAGGCCGAATTGATTTCTCTGGTTGCCAGAACAACCTGACCATCACCATTCGCCTCCTCCAGCTGGCAGACACTGGAGTCTATTTCTGCGAGGCCGTCAGAAGAAGCATGAGCCGTGGCTCATCCACCATGGTTGTGGTGACAGGTAGGAAATGTGCCCATCTACTGCTGGCTAGGCCAGGAGCCCGCTGGCTATGGGGACCTTCTTTTCACTTGCTGGAACTGTCTGCTGAGAGACTGTTGATCCTGGAAGCATCCTAGTAGCTGCCTCTCAGCTGCCACTGTAGCTCCTCCCTGGCTTGAACCCTAAGGCCTCAAGTAGAGTCCTCTCCTACCAATGGCTCTTTCTGTTCATCTTCCCAGAAAAACTGTCCCAAGAAGCATACAGATCCCGAGAACCTCTGAGGACATCAGCTTCCCTCCCAGCTGCCCTGGCTATAGGCTCCTTCCTCATCGGGCTGGTCCTGGGGGTGCTGTGCACACTGAGGAAAACACAGGTCAGTGTGAACCTATGGCTATTACCAACAAGCTGGCCCTTCTCACGGGCTGACAGAAGGAAAGAGAGAAGGCTTAAGGCCAAAGGTCTGGTCAGGGGCACATGACAAAGTACTGAAGGAGCAGAAAGGGGTGTGGGTAAGGCATCACACAGGGACACAAAATGAAGCCTAGAGGTAGAGTGTGGGGCTTCTGCCCAGGCCCCTATGCACAGCAAAGTGAGACAGCACATGTGTGAATATGCCTGTGTATATGGTATGTGAAATTCATGAGTGTGCACATACATATATGAATATGGGGTATGTGGAGTATCTGAGATATGTATTAGTTTGAGTCCCCATGTGCTGTGTGATAAGGGGAAAGGGTTTGGGCCAGAAGGGTCCTGACAGTGGTCAGCTCTTATTGAACTCAGCTGTTGGCCCTGGGACCTGCCTGCAGCTGACACTACCAGGTGCAGATGGAAGCCTGATCAGCTCCCCAGGTCTGAGGAAATGGCTTGTTGAAGACAGGAGTTGCTTGGAGACAGGCACACTTTGCCCGGGTTACCATGCTGGCTACTGCCACTGTCTTTTCAGATCAAGAAACTGTGTGCCTCAAGGGATACGAACTCACCGTGTGTAGTATATGAGGACATGTCCTACAGCAAGCGCAAGACTCCATGCACGCCCAACCAGTACCAGTGAGCCCTCTACCCACAGTCCCCCATGCCGTGTTTCAGCAGAGCTCACAATGATCCTGCTGATTCACCCAGCCCAACTCCCCCAGCACCCTTCCTGTGCTACTTAAGTGCCCCTTGGTGCTTCTGGGTGGATGGGACCCCTCCTCTGTAAGCTTCCCTACAGAGTTCTTCAATCTATCCCCACTCTAGCCAGGCATCCCTGATCATGCTGCCATCAGGGGGAAAAAGCTTGGGGAAAAAAAATATGGTATCTACCTTGGAGCTGTCTGACCAGAAATAAACAAACAAACAAACAAATAAACAAAGCACTTGTTTTTTGTTTTTGTTTTTTCCTTCTCTAACCATGGTTTTTATTTTCCAGCCAGCTCCTAGATGAAGAGGGCAGGGACTCAGACTGTCAGTCCTCCAGGGTTTTGTCTTGAGAGCACAAGAGGGCAGAAGTGAGGGAGAGGAAGTGAGGGAGGAGAAGCTCTCCTGCCCCAGCCCCCAGGAGGCTCAGCACTCCAGACACCCCATAAGGAGCAGCTCACCTGCACAGGTGAAGAGCCAGTGGCAACAGTCTCACCCATTCTAGAAGGCCATGTTCCTAAGGGCCCAACCCTCCTGGGTCCCTGTGGACACAGCCCTAAGGCCCTCAGTGAGAACAGTATGAGGGGCGGCTTTCCCAGACTCCCCCTTTGTCTCAGAAGCCCCTACTGGGGACTGACTCATGAAGCCACAGCAGCGTTATCCCAGCATCTAGGGCCAGCTCCCAGTGTTGCACTTGGGGATAGGAACCCGAAACGAAGCACAGGTACTTGGCTGAGACACAGAGAGCTGCTCGGCCCCTCATCTACCTCACATCACTGACTCCTGAGATGGTTGGAAGCATCAAAAAGAATAAGTCAGTGTTTGTGCTGGCTCCACACCTGCTCCACACTCTTGCCTGCCACCTTTCTCCTGCCCTCTGTCCTATCCCTGCTGCCAACAGAATAAGGTAGGCACAGAGGACAAGGTGCTAATAGCAGCAGTGCAATGGGAGACTTAATAGCCCTGTTCTGTGCACCTGGAAAATGGGGTGTCAGAACCCAGCAGTGAGTGGTACCCTTGGACCCAGACCATGGCTCCGTCCACCTCTCCACAGGGCCTCCTGTCCTGCCAGCTCATCCCCAATTCAGCCTCCCCTACCCAGGTTGACCTCTGCTCCCCAAGCTACCACCATGGCCCTCATAAAGACTGTGCACTACGATACTGGCATGACAGCAAAAGCCTGAAAGAGTCTCAGGAGCACCAGAGCCTGAAGCAGCCATGTAAGTCACTGGGGTCGTCAGTGCCCAGCCTGCTGTGTAGATAGATCCCTGGTCAAGGGTCACAGGGGCCTGGATTTTATAGGGTTAACACCTCTGGGGCAGCTAAAGCCTCTGCTAATAAGCCTCAGCGAGTCTTGTCCATTGTAGGTACCTCTCATTTTTCTGCTCCAAGTCTCATTTGGCTGGGCCACTGTCCTGGGTCTAGGCGGCCTCCTAGATAGTGTCACCAGCCTCACTTAGAAAATGTGGTGTATTTTCAACCTTGAATGAGGATTATAGGACATGAGACCTCCCTCTACACCTAAACTCAGGCCCTCTGCCCTCCATTCAGGCCTGCTCCACCCCTAATATCTCAGAAGAGCCAAATCACTCCTGCATTGGTTGGCCCTCCCTGCAGGCCTTCACTGGCAGGGCTTTGCTCAGCTGGGAATCACCCACAGAGAGTCCTCCATCAGTATGAAGAGAACCTGGCTAAGACAGCTGCAAACCCTGAGCCTGTCTGTCTGTGCCTGACCACCAGGGCAAGTCATAGAGACAAAGCTAATGCAGTCAGCTCAAACAAAAACAAAAGATAGAGAACTACAAACTGCAGAGAAGTGTGTACTAAACAAACTACAGGTCAGGAGCCAATATATTTATTTGATTAATAAGATGACTTGTCAGCTGGGTGGTGGTGGCACATACCTTTGACTCTAGCACTCGAAAGACAGAGGCAGGCAGATTTCTGCAAGTTCAAGGTTAGCCTGGTCTAAGTAGTGAGTTCTAGGAGAGCCCTGTCTAAGAAAAAAAATAAATACAGTAAGTAAGTAAGTACATAAGATGACTTGGCTCTGAATAGGAAGACAACATTTGAATAAAAGAATATATATACCAAAAGCCAGGCAGTGGTAGCACACACCTTTAATCCCAGCACTCAGGAGGCAGAACCAGGCGGATCTCTGTGAGTTCGAGGCCAGCCTGGGCTACAGAGCAAGATCCAGGACAGCCAGGCCTACACAGAGAAACCCTGCCTCGAAAAAACAAAAAAACAAAACAAACAAACAAACAAAAAAGAATATACCAAAAATGAGCAGGTGGCCAGCAATACCCAACTGTCCCATTTCCTTTACAGTGGTTCTTTGGTGTCTGCCGTCACTTAATGCTCTTTGTATCAGCCCCACTCCTCAGCATCTGGAAGCCACCAACCCTCTGCAGATTGGGGAGAAACTGTAATGTCGCTGTCTAGAAAGTCTTGACCCCCAGCCAGCAACTATGGGCCTGGATGGCTCTAGAATGAGTCCTTTACACTTAGCACCACCAGCTAGCAGTGACCAGGAAAGGCAAAAGAGCACAGGTGTGGGGTCCTGGGAAATATGCTGGGCACAGCTGACATTCCAAGGTTCTCAAGCCCGGTCAGTGTGCCTGACTGGTGCTGACAAACACCCTTCACCATCGAGATGTAATATATACAAAAGCTTCTCTCACACTGTAGAGCAGCCATGCAGGGCAAAGGATCAGCAGAGGGACAGAGCCCAGGAGGCCAATTTCTGGGCTCTCTACCTCCCTGAAGGGAGTTGAGACATCTATGGCTTGGAACTCAGCCAAGGACAGATCCAGATATATAGCAGGTGCCACCAGGGGCTGACTCAGCAAAGAAACTTTATTATTGGCCTGGGGCCTCATTCCCCACCTGTGAATGAGGTAGGTAGGGTCTACTTCTCTTCAAGCACTGGTTTGATTGACAGGCTTGACTGGCACCAGCTAAGCTGCTCCAGACCCTCAGTTCCTAACCACAGAGAAATTCTGGTTTCTCCCTCTCATTTCGGAAACAACTTCCTGATAGATAAGCAGAAAGCCTACAAGCCCATCTCAGAGCCCCTGTGATCTGAAACACTGCTTGCCAGACCCCACCCAGCAACAACAGGCCATGTGTCCACAGAACTGAATCCCTAGACCTCTCCCTCCTCCCAGCCTTGCTTGCTCAGGGCCATCACTTCACGGTCTTCTCTCTGACCCCTCCATATTTAGTACCTCATGATCTTCCCCATGACCCCTCTATCAAGGCTGAGCCCCCCACAGTCCTCCTCTTTGTCAACATTAAGGCCTTGATGGTGTGGTACATGGGAATGAATCCTACTACGTCCCCATCCCCACCCAGGCTCAGAAGTACCCAGCCTCTTAGTGAGCACCACCATGTGCTATGCATGTTGGGTAATATTCTGGTTTATTCCTCTGGTGACAATAGCATGAGCTTGGTCTGAGCTCTGGTCCCCACTGTGCTAAATTCTGTGCCTCATACCTCCCTGCAGGAAGTGGAGACATTTATGGCTTGGGACTCAGCCAAGGGCAGAGCCCTTACGTGTACAGCAGTGCCACCAGGGGCTTGCTGACTTCTGATTCTAGATCTTGACTACTCAACAAATAAACCTTGTTTTGGGCCCTTGGGGCTTTGTGGAGGCATCTCTCAAGGCTGTGGCTCCTTCATCTGTAAAATGGGACAATGCAGTAGTTGGATGCCATAAAGATTAATCAAGATGCCGCATGTAACACCTCCATAGACAATACTCCCTCAGCTACCCAGGCTTGGACAGACAGGGGAGTTAGACTACATGGGGAAAAAACCTTATGGGAAGCCTCACCCACAGGGGAAGACTTCCCCCTAACACCCCACCACACACACACACACACACACACACACACACACAAGAATTTTATGAGATCAGCCTCATGAAGCAGAGGTAAGCCTCAACCTAAGGCATTCCAGCACAAAGGGAAGCCACCAAATCACACACGACCTCATCCCTTCCTCTCCCCTTCCTCCCTCCCTCCAAGCCTGAGGGTCTCAATAAATCTTTTTTGTTAGTGTTATACTCTGACACAAGAACCTGGCCAAGGGGTAACAGCCAATGAGAAGTATTGTCAGCAGCAAGCAGAGATCCTGTGGGGCAAGACACCCTGAAGGCACCTTGGAGTACCACGTGAGAGAGGAGGAGAGCATTGCTTGGATTTAGCCTTTGCAAACAGCAGAACAGTGAGGAGATTTCAGACTCAGATGGTGCCAAGCTCCTCATACAGGAGGACAACAGGGTAATTAAATACTAGGGGATCAAGAACTTGTTTCCTTGACTGTCACATTCAGCAAAATTATACAACTTAAGGACAAAATAGAGACTCAGGCATCTACGCTCTTAAAACACACCATCAAAGGCAGTGTTCAAGTCAGGCTAGACACAAGTGCAGGAGTCATTACAAAAAAAAAAAAAAAAAAGAAGAAGAAGAAGAAGAAGAAGAAGAAGAAGAAGAAGAAGAAGAAGAAAAAGAAGAAGAAAAAGTCAGAGGCTGGGTCCGTAGAGGTGTTCAGAGGTTAAGAGCACTGGCTGCTCTTTCAGGGACCAGGGTTCAATTTCTAACAACCACATGGAGGCTCACAACCATCTGTAACTGCAGCCCCAAGAGACCTACTGTCTCCTGGCCTCTATACTGTGCACACATATTACACAGACATGCATTCAGGCAAACATTCATTTACATAAAATAAAAGTGAATACAGTCTCAAAAAAGAAATCAAGGAATGAGGACATAGTTTAGTTGGCAGAGTGCTTACCTGCCCTCATGAAGCCTTAGGTTTTATCCTCAGAACCACAAAAAAACAGACATGTTGGTTGGTGCACACCTCAGGAAGCAGAGGCAGGTAAATCAGGAGTTCAAGGTCATTCCTGGAGATATATATTTCAAACTCAGCCTGGAATACATGAGACTGTGTCTCAAAATGCAATAAATTTGAGATATCAGCTAGTATTTGCTTTTGCTTCAAAAGAATAAAACACTGAAGAAAACAAAAGCAGGATCTATCTATATAACAATACAGAACTGAAATTCTGGATTATCACAATACAATGTGGGAGGGAGCTGAGACAGAGATGGAGAAAAGTTAGCACATGCCCACACATTTCTCATTTCAGAAAGAAATCATACTGGGGGGAATCAAGTGTGAGGCTTACAGGTCATCACCATAAAAACAAAATATACCTATGTCTTTTTAAAAATGAGCAAAAAATATAGAACAAAATACAATAGCACAAAATATAACCAGTGTGAGATTAGCAGAATTAATACTGCAAAGATGGTAATACTTTCAAAAGTAACCTATTGATTTGATGCACTCCCTTTGGATCTAGAGAGATGACTCAGAAGGAAAGAACATTTCCCGCTTGTCCAGAGGACCTGACTTTGATTCCCAGCACCTACACCAGGTGGCTTACAGCCATGTGTTCCTCCAGCTCCAGATCTAATGCTTTCTTTTGGACTCTGCAGGTACCTGCACACACATGACACTCACACAGACACACATGCATATACATAAATAGAGATATTTTAAAAATCTCTATCCACTGTCCATCAAAATTCCAAATATATTCTTTACAAAACTAGAAAAAAAATACTAAAATTTGTGTGGAAACATAAAAGATCATGGAAAACCAAAGCAATATACATAAAGAAAATACCAGAGTATCCCATTATCTGACCTCAAATTATACCCAAAACCATACAGACAAAGACAGCACAGTGCTAACACAAAAGCAGACATGGGGAACAAAACAGAAAGCCCAGAAATAAGTCCACTCAACTATGAGCAGCTACTTTTTGACAAAAATGCCAAAAAGATATACTGGAACCTTGACATACTATTCAATAAATGATACTGAAGAAGCTGGGATCTCTACCTGCAGAAGAATGGAATTAGACTCATATTTCTCACCCAACATTAAAAGAAAATCAACTCAAAGTGGATCAAAGACCTAACTTAAAATCTTAAACATTTAAATTGCAAAAAGAAAATCCAGGGAAAATGCTCTAAGACGTTGACAATGATATTTATATGGGCAAGGATTTTTGTTTGTTTTCAGAGGCAAAGTCTCACTTTGTAGCCCTGGCTGGCCTAGAACTTGCTATATAGACTAGGCTGGCCTCCAACTCACAGAACTCCACTTGCCTCAGCCTCCCAAGGGCTAGGATTAAAGATCTGCACCACCATGCCTGGCTTAGGCAAGAATTTCCTGAACAGAACCCCATTAGCACAGGAAATAGTCTCAGTGGAATTACATGAAATTCAAAAACTTTTGTACAACAAAAGAAAATATCAACAGAATAAACAGTCTATAGAATGGAAGAATCATTGCCAGCTGTATTTCAGACAAGGTGCTAGTATCTAGACTACCACAAGAAGTGCAAAAATTAAACACACACACACACACACACACACACACACACACACACACACACACATACACGCACGCACCCCAAAAGCTGCCAACCAATAAACAGGTGAGCTAAATATGAAGTCCTCAAACACAAATCCAAATGGCCAATAGACACTTAAACAAGTGTTCAATATCCTTAGCCATCAGCAGAACGCATACTAAAATGACTCTGAGATCCCATCTCCCACAGTCTAAATGGCTATCATCAAGAAAAAAATGATAGTCCTGTAACTCAGTGGTAGAGCACTTGCCTAACATGCATCAAACACAAGGTTCAATCCCCAGTACTGTTAAAAATAATAATAAAATAAGAAAAAGAAAACTAATATGAGGAAAATATTCACTGTTGGAAGTATAAACTAATGGAGCCACTGTGAAAGCTTCTCAAAAGAAAACCAAAAGCTAAGAGCTATGGAGCCAGAGAGAAGTTTCAGTGGTTAAGAGCACTTGCTGCTCTTGCAAAGGACCTAGGTTTGGTTTCCAGGACCCATGTAGTAGTTCAGAGCCATCTGTAACTTCAATTCCAGGGGATTAGACACCCTCTCTGACCTCTATGGGCACCAGGCATACACATATGGGCATGCAGGCAAAACTCTCATACACATAAAACAGATCTAAAAAAAAAAAAAAATTTAGAGGTTGGGGATTTAGCTCAGTGGTTAGAGTGCTTGCCTAGCAAGCACAAGGCCCTGGGTTTGGTCCTCAGCTCCATTAAAAAAAAAAAAAAATTTAAACCTAAAACTAGAATTACCATATGGCCTGACAGTATCACACCTGGGCTTATAGCAAAAGGGCTCTATATTCTGCAAAGACACTGACCCATAATGTGTATTGCTGTGCTTTTCATAATAACAAGGAAATGGAACTAACCTATATCTCAATCAACAGATGAATAGATAATTAAAATGTGGTATAGCACGTAGTGGAATTTTATTTACTTTTTTATTTTATTAATTTTATTATTAGTGGAATATTTATTACTGCCATAAATGAAATTATTAAATTTGCTGGGAAATACTATATTAAGTGATGCAACCCAGGATCAGAAAGATAAATGCCACATATTCCTTTTCATACACAAATCCTAGCTTCTAATTGTTTTATATTTATATAATATGTGGATATTTGTGTGAGAAGAGACCTCGCAACTACAAAGGGGCCCAGTAGAGGGAAAAATGGAGGTTTGAAAGGAGAGGGTTGGGTTAATAAAACACATAAAGTAAGAAAACCTATAAAAGTGGAAGGGTGGATCCTGGAGACAGGGACAGAGAGATGGTAGAAAAAATCAACCAAAACTAACTTGTATAAAAATGCCATATGGAAACATGTTACTTTGTATGTTGATAAAAAATTAATGATATAACCACAGAAAACATGTGACCTGAAAATGTAAAATTTGTGCAGCTGAAGATGTTGTAACCACAGACAAAAATAGATAAATCAGTAGTTTAAGCAGAGATTTCACAGGGTGAGGGTGAGGAGGAGAAGATGAGTGTCATGCAGCCCCAACAGCCTTCAAAATCACTGTACAACCAAGGATGACCTGGAAGTCCTGATCCATGCTTCAGTGCTAGGATTACAAGTGTACGCCACCATGCTTGGCTTTGCGGGAAGATTTTGAGGCCCCTGCAGAACCAATTCACAGAACCAGTCAACAAGGGATTTCACACTCATTCAGATGCTAGCATGTAAGTGAGGCTGTATTTTAATTATAGCTCCTGTCATCAGGCCCTGCAGAGAGAAACAGGATGAGGTCTATGAGCCCAGCGTCCTCCGCCAGCTCATGAACTTGCAGAAAATGTCAGAGCTTGTTTTGCTGTAAGCAGACAGGAGAGTGCACTTCAACTCAGAGCCAAGACTATCTTGGTTTTCTTACAAGGGAAAAAACAAGATACCACAAAACAGGAGAGTGACCATGATAAGGCAGGTGATAACATCTGGTCCTAACATCTGTATATTATCTGTGAAGTTCAGCCTGGCCTCAGTCTGGACCCAACCTGAGGACCATGTGCCAAAACCTGGATCTACCCAGCAAGGACTCAAGCCCTTGACCACCCATTCTCCCACCTGGTCTGCAGGTTCCTGCCCAGCTCAGGATAGAGGACCCTAGAGTGTGCCTCGGAAGGAAGCAGCTCCCCCTCACAAAGACCCTCTCGGTGTGAGCCCATCTCTTGTAATTTTCACAGCCTTCCCAGCAGTCTGTGGGCTTAAAGGGGCAGCTGCTCTGGACTGTCCAGATCTGTGCAGAAACCCCAGAAAGTCAGAGAAGAGGCCATGGGACATTAAAAAGGAGGGTGAGCCATACCTGGTGAACCAGACCTGTCATTCCAGATATTCAGAAGGCTGGGGCAGGAGGATCAGAAGTTCAAGATTAAGTTGGCCTACAGAGCAAGTGCAAGGCCAGCCTGGCCACTTGGTGAGACTGGGGATACAGCTTAGTGGTAGAACTTGTCTAGAATGTGTACACTAGGCCCTTTGTTGAACTCCCAATACAATGAATAAGTCAATGAATGAATGAATGAATGAAAATCGATGGAAGATGAAGGGCTGGTGAGCTGGCTCAGTGGGTAAGAACACTTGTCACCAAGCCTGATAACCTGAGTTCAATCCCCAGGCCCCACATGGTGGAAGGAAAGAACAGACTTTGGAAATACTCTTCTGACCTCCACACATACACTGTGACATAAGCACACCTACACACACACACACACACACACACACACACACACACACACACACGAGAGAGAGAGAGAGAAACACACACACACACACACACACACTTGCATGCATACTCAAATAAATAAAACATAATTAAAAGGAGGAGAGAAGGCTCAGCAGCTAAGAACACTTGCTGCTCTTCCAGAGGACCTGAGTTCCATTCCCAGCACCCATGTTGGGCAGCTCACAACTGTCTGTAACTTGAGGATCTGATGGCCTCTTCTGGACTGGGATGTGTGTGTGTGTGGGGGGGGGGGTGATACTCACATAGATCCATTAAAGTACATTAAAGTAACTCTTTAAAATGTACAAAATATAAAACATTTTAAAAGAGCATTTTTCTGTTTTTGAGAGAAATATTAGCTTCACATACATTGTAAAGAAAGCTGTACTACATATAAAGAGAGAATTAAAATTTTTTTTTCCAGAGCTGAGAACCGAACCCAGGGCCTTGTACTTGCTAGGCAAGTGCTCTACCACTGAGCTAAATCCCCAACCCCCCCAAAAAAAAATCTTTTATTCACTTAAGGACTTTCAGCCAGGATCTCACAATGTAGTCCAGGCTATCCTTGAACTCATATTAATTCTCTTGCTTGTCTCCCAAGTGTTGAGATTATAAGTATGCAGCACCAAAACCTGCTGAAATTATCCTTAATTCTACCACCAAAGATAACCACATTTTGCCTTGCTTGTATTAATTCACCCACTCAACTCACCACCCACTTGGGCAAATGCCCAAGGTCTAGATACTGGGCTCATGCTGGCTCTGCCGGCTCTAGAGAGGCTCACCATCAGACTATGGGCAACAAGTGGAGCACAACTGGCTCTCCTGGTCCCCAGAGATGCGTCGATTCAGCTGATGGAGCCTGAGCACATACAAACTGAGGTGTACCGAGAAAATAAACACAAAATCACAGATATAAAACTGTGCCGCCCTGGTGAGGGAGAAATTACCTCCAATTCAGCACTGGGTGGGTAGAGACAGGTAAATCAGGAGTTCAAATTCAAGAGTAGCCTGGGCTACTTATTTAGAATCAAAAGATTATGGCTGGACGGTGGTGGCACATGCCTTTAATCCCAGCATTTGGAAGGCAGAGGCAGGAGGATCTCTGTGAGTTTGAGGCCAGCCTGGGCTACAGAGTGATTTCCAGGAAAGGCTCCAAAACTACACAGAGAAACCCTGTCTCAAAGAAAAAGAAAAAGATTATAATGTGTATGTTTGTGTGAATGTTTGTATGTATTCCGATTCATGTGTGTGCCAGTATATATGGAAGTCAGAGGTGAACCTCAAGTGTCTCTCCTCGGGCACAGGCTCCTTTGGTTTTTGAAGCAAGGTCTCTCACTACCCAATTGTTGCTGGTTAATCTAGGTTGGCTTGCCCGGCAAACTCTAGGTATCTGCTATGTCTACCTTTCAACTGTCTACCACCATGCCTGGATTTTTATGTGAGTTCTAGGGACAAAACTCAGATCTTCATGATTGCAAATCAAATACTTTAACAACTGAACCACCTCCCAGCCCTATTTAGCTTGTTTTGTTTTTGAGAGAGGGTCTCTGTGTATAGCTCTGGCTGTCCTGGAGACCAGGCTGGACATGAACTCACAGAGATCTACCTGCCTCTGCCTTCTGAGTATAGGGATTGAGGGTATGTGCTTTCATGCCAGCCCCCTCTCCCAGCCCAATTTTTTAAAAGGTTTATTATATTAGTTTTTAAGATTACATATATGTGTGGGTAGATGCACATGAGTGCCCATGCTTGTTAAAGCCCACAGCATAAGATACACCGTTGTGAGCTATATGCTGGGAATCAAACTTGGCTCCTTTGCAAGAACAGTGTTTGATCTTAACCACTGGACCATCTTCCCATTCCAATTTTTTTTTATTTGAAAAAAAAAAAAATCCTCAGGCTGGAGAGATGGCTCAGAGAATAAGAGCACTGACTGCTCTTCTAGAGGTCCTGAGTTCAATTCCCAGCAACCACATGGTGGCTCACAACCATCTGTAATGAGATCTGGTGCCCTCTTCTGGCCTGCAGTCATACATGCTGTATACATAATACATAAATAAATCTTTTAAAACAAAAATCCTCAAGCCAGGCCATGGTGGCGCACACCTTTGATCCCAGCACTCGGGAGGCAGAACCAGGTGGATCTCTGTGAGTTCAAGGTCAGACAGGTCTACAAAGCAAGATCCAGGACAGGCACCAAAACTACAGAGAAACCCTGTATGGGGGGGGGGGGGGGGGGGGCAGGACACAATTGCCAGGGAGAAAATATCCAGAGACTAGCAATGCTCTAAGACAAAGTATCTACCTATAACCATTTTTTTTTTTTTGAGACAGGGTTTCTTTGCATAATTCTAACTATTCTGGAACTGGCTATGTAGTTTAGGCTGGCTTTGAACTCACAGAGATCCTCCTGACTTTGCCTCTTAAGTGCTGGGATTAGAGATATGCATCACCACAGCTGACTACTCATAACTATTTTTTTCTGGATGACTTCACAGCCTTCTCTCTACCTCTTCAGGAGACTACAGTTCCATGGAGTTCTTTTCTAGCGTAAAGATATGAAGTCTAAATGCTGGTTCAACAGAGATGTGTTTAGGATACCCAGGTAAGTGCAATCTACTGGGGATTTCCAAATCTGGGCATTACTCACCACACACACACAGGGATTCTGGGGGATGTGCTGTTGATATCGCTCTGTACAAATAAAATGCTGTTTGGCCAGTGGCTAGGCAGGAAGTATAGGCGGGACAAGAGAGAAGAGAATTCTGGGAAGTAGAAGGCTGGGGAGACACCACCAGCCGCCGCCATGAAAAGCAACATGTAAAGACACTGGTAAGCCACAAGCCATGTGGCAAAGTATAGACTAACAGAAATGGGTTAATTTAAGATAGAAGAAGTTGATAACAAGAAGCCTGCCACAGCCACACAGTTTGTAAACAATGTAAGTTTCTGTGTGCTTTCTTGGTTGGGTCTGAGCGACTGTGGGACTGGCGGGGAAGAGAGATTTGTCCTGACTGGGCCAGGCAGGAAAACTCTAACTACAAATGGCGCCCAACGTGTTGGCAAGAGTTTCCACCTAAAACCTGAGAAAAAAAAGATTCTAAACGGAGCTAAAAACAGCTTCCTAGTTGTCTCCCTCAAGTTAGTGGCAGCCTGCCGGTTTGAGCTACTATGGCAGGTTCCTGGCGTGTGTGTCTGACCTGCACTGTGGCGGGAATGAGGAATCTATAAGCGACACTTTACTCTGCTGCGTGGTGGATTTAGACTTTGGTAGTTTTAAAAAAAAAAGAAAGAAAGAAAGATTTCTGGGCTATGCGCTGCTTTAATAGAACTGCTTCTGATAGTTGATGGTACACATGGCTCCAGACACAGAGCTGGTGGTAAACTGAACCACCGCCATGTTGGGAAGTTGAGGTGGGCGGAGCCAGCAGCCACAGTGGCACTTCAGTCTTACAAAGATGGATATTACACAGAGAATCTGGTTTATGTTGTCTTTGGGATTTTTAACTACAGAAAAAGATTTGATCGTAAAAGCTGTTGAGTTAAACAAATATGTAAATTTTAAAGGTAACTTGACTTCAAAATTTGGATATAAGGATATGTTGCTTTGGAAAAGAGTCTCTGCTTTTGTTTCTACAGAAAGACAGAGGCTGTGGATTTGTTCCAGATTAAGATACATCAGGTTTGATCAGCCAAGACCACCTGAAAGGTCTCCAATGACACCATGGCTCAGATGATCCAACATCCCGAATGGTTTCAAGGCAACTGGCTCAGAGGTTCACCCTAATGGACTACTCTATAATCCTAAAATTTTCTTTGTATCCCCATAAGATACAGCGCCCCCCCCTCCAGCAGGAAGTAGTAAGAGAAACTACGCCCACATTCCCAAAATTATCAAGCTGGCTTTGGAGATGGAATTGGCTCACTCCTTCTCTAAACCCAGACATATTGCTAAAAGAGAAGGTTAAGAGATTCTTGTGTCCCAAATCAGAAGAGCCCTCTGGTGTGGGACAGAGAAAAACCAATATTTTTCTTTAAAGCAGGTTGATTATAAATGTGATCTCTTTCTAAAGAAGAAAAGGGGATACAATATAGATACAATAGGATGAAAGGGTAGATTAAGGAAGGAACTTACTTCTAAAGAGCAACAACTTGTTTAAAATGTTTTACATTGGTTTAGATTTTAGTCTATTGATACAAACTTAAAGTTAATTTTGTTATACTATGTATATATTTCTACTCCTGTTTAAGGTATTGTGTTTATATAGCTCGTTTAAAATTGAAATGGATAATTAAAAATAGATTAATAATTAATCATCTGTGATAATCATACTCATAGCCATGTTAGTTAAGTCTTCTAGGTATACATAGAGATATTTCAGATAGATAGGTAATCTTCAAATACTTCAAAGACCTTCAGAATATGGCATTTAAAATATTTTTAAAATTTAGACTTTCTGGACAGTGAGACATGTCTGCTCCTGGTAGCACCGATTTACTTCAGAGACGAGGATGGGCATTGAAGACAACTTCATATCTTATCTTCACCTTGCCAAAAATAGCCATTTTGGCAACAAACTGTTCTTGCCTGGACTGCTTGATTGACTGTACGTGCAGGACCCATAGAAAGGTGACCACTGAACTTTGCTTGACAAAATGGTCCTTCAGGTTCCTGCTTCACAGAGGAAACTGCCAGACATTCTACAGGACACTAAGAAAAGTGACCAAGAGACTCTAGCCCTGTGGGCTGAAGACAAATGCCCCAACTTTACAAAGGTACATTAGGTGACTGTCCAGGCTGCCAGCTGTCTCTGTCTACTCTTGCAAGACTCCTGAAAAATGCTTGCATCCTTCTCCTGGTTCTCAGGTAATATTATATCCTTCTGATGTCTTTGATGTGGTTGAAGACTAGATAGTTATAATTTCCTCAGTTATGATACAAGATAAGTTAGATATAAAACCTTAGACTCACAAATATAAGATAGATAGGATATCTTCTTTAATATTGTAACTGTAATTCTTGCTAGATAATTGTTTTGTTATATGTAATTGTACTATGTTAAAGTTAAAACCTTCCTTTAAAAAAAAAAAAAAGAAAAGGGGAAGTGCTGTGGATATCGCTCTGTACAAATAAAATACTGTTTGGCCAGTGGCTAGGCAGGAAGTATAGGCGGGACAAGAGAGAAGAGGATTCTGGGAAGTAGAAGGCTGGGGAGACACCGCCAGCCGCCTCCATGAGAAGCAACATGTAAAGACACTGGTAAGCCACAAGCCATGTGGCAAAGTATAGACTAACAGAAATGGGTTAATTTAAGATAGAAGAAGTAGATAACAAGAAGCCTGCCACAGCCATACAGTTTGTAAGCAATGTAAGTTTCTGTGTGCTTTCTTGGTTGGGTCTGAGCGACTGTGGGACTGGCGGGTAAGAGAGATTTGTCCTGACTGGGCCAGGCAGGAAAACTCTAACTACAGGGATGTTTTTTGAGATTCTCTCAAAATAGTAAAATAGAACAGTGTGGTTACAGATGTGACAAGCAGCTGCATCATGGGAAGTGAAAGCCTGTGTATGTATGCGTGTGTAAAGGGTGTGAATGCATACTAAGCCTTTCCCGAGATTTTACAACTCTGATGCATTGCACACAGCAAACTCCCATTCTGAGCCACCATTGTTTAACTCAAAGGCACTGGTGTGCCTCAACTCAGCCTCACACCTAGGTCTCCACCAGATACCGTGACCAGAGGAGCTGGAGTGACAGAAAATTCATAGGACATGAGAAAGGCAGGGAGTTCCTGACCTTGGAACCAGGTTTAAGTCCCTCACCTACCCAGAGAGTCAAGAATTTCTTGTTGGTTTGTTTTGTTTTTTCAAGACAGGGTTTCTCTGTGTAGCCCTGGCTGACCTGGAACTCACTCCGTAGACCAGGCTGGCTTCCAACTCAGATCTGCATGCCTCTGCCTCTCGAGTGCTGGGACTAAAGGAGTGTGCCAACACCGCCTGACTAAGAGTAAAACATTTTAGCACAGCTAACAAAAATCACAGTGATGACTGCTCCCAGGGACCATATGCTTTTCTTGAAAGATGTTTTCAACAAAAATGTTTAAGAGGGGTGGGCCTGGAAAGATGGCTCAGTGGTCAAGAGAACTGTTTGTTCTTGCTGAGGACTCAGGTTCAGTCCTAGCACCCAGACAGTGGCTCTCATCCTCCATCTGTAACTACAGTTCCAGGGGATCTGACACCTTCTTCTGACTTCCGAAGCAACAGGCACTCACATGGCACATGAACATACAGGCAGGCAAACCACTCATACACATAAAGTAAATAAACCTTTTTTTTAAATGTTAAAATGGCAATGAATTGTGCTAAAGGTCAAAGTGTCTGTGATCTTTGAGTTTAAGATACTCCTTTCTCATCTATAAACCAGTACCTTTCTGAGAATCTCACAAGTAAGATTATGAACATGTTTACTATCAAAAGAAGTCTTGAGGTTTTTTTTTTTCCTTTGTATTTTTCCTGAACTGTTTTTAATCTTATCACCCTGTATCACTTGTATGATGCACCTCACACACCACTGACACCTCACTTGGTAAAATTTCTTAGATAAAAGTAAGTGGAAATGTTCTTAATTGTAAATCATTTGGCTAGTGTAACTTCAAAATTATACATATAGCCATTGCTAGAACACTGAAATGTGACTCTTCTTTCTTTTTCCTTTTCTTTTTTTTCAAGAAAACGTTCCTCTGTGTAACAGCTCTGGCTGTCCTGGAACTCACTTTGTAGACCAGGCTGACCTCAAACTCACAGAGATCTGCCTGCCTCTGCCTCCTGAGTGCTGGGATTAAAGGTGCGAGCCACCACTGCCCAGCTATGACTCTTTTGGGGGAAAAATGATTTATTTGTTTTTATTTCAGGGCTGGAGAGATGGCTCATCATTAAAGAGCACTGGCTACTCTTCCAGAGAATCCAGGGTTAACTCTCAGCACCCACATGGATAACAACCAACAAAAATTTTTATTTTAAGTATATGGTTGTTGTTTTGCCTGCCTGTGTATCTGTGCACCATGTATATATAGTGGCCACAGAGGCCAAAAAAGAATGTTGCATCCCTTGGAACTGAAGTTACAGACAATTGTGAGCTGCCGTGCTGGTGCTGGGAATCAAACCTAGGTCCTTTGGTGCTCTTTACCTTTGAAACATTTCTCCAGCCCCTCAAATGTTTCTCCTCTGCCCCAGACAGGATCTCAATTTATTGTTTGGCTGGCTGGGATCTCACTATGTAGACCAGGCTGGACTCAAATTCACAGAGATCTGCCTGCCTCTGCCTCTTGAGTGCTGGGAATAAAAGTGTGTGCCACCACATCTGGCTCGATCCTACTCTTCCTTAAGAATTTTATATGCCGCACTAGAATATGCACAGACCCTCCCCATACTTCTCTCTTTCACACTTGTGTTCAAATCTGTATTAAAACTTTTTAAAGGAAAATAAAGCTGTTGGTGGGCTGGAGAAATGGCTCCGCTGTTAAAGGCTAGCCTCACAACCAGAAATATAAGAGTTCAGTTCCCAGCAGCCACAGCTGTCTCTCCAGCCACAAAAAAAAAAAAAAAAAAAAAAAAAGGCCGGGGCTGTAGCCCAGTGATGTCAGTGGCAGGATGCTTGCTTTGTTTTCATGAAACAGGTTCAGTCCCCAGGACTGGAAAAAAAGAAGGCAGGAAAGGAAGGAGGGAGGGAGGGAGAGAAGGAGGGAGGGAGGGAGGGAGGAAGGAAGCTTTTCCTAATAAAGTTGGGCACAGTAGTACACACCTGTAACCTCAGCACTTAGAAGGTAGAGGTAGGCACATCAGGAGTTCAAGGCCAGTCTCTGGCATATAGTAAGTATGAGGTCAGCCTGGCTTATCATGACTGATACCATTCTGGGACCAAGTAAAGGAGCTCAGTCCAAAACCATGGCTCACAAACTAGATTGTGTGTGTGTGTGTGTGTGTGTGTGTGTGTGTGTGTGTGTGTGTGTGCAGGTCAGAGGTCAACACTGGTTATCTTCCTATCACCCTCTACTTTATTCTTTGAGACAGAATCTCTCATTAAACCTAGAATTCACAGATTCAGCTAGACTGACTGGCCACTGAACCCTAGGGACCCTCTTGTCTCTGCCTCTCCAGCAACAAGATACTCAAATATTCATGTTTATGCCACAGCAAGTACTTTACTGGCAAAGCCATCTCCCAAGCTTCTCTTCTTGTTTTTGAGACAAGGACTCATATAGCTCAGGCTGGCCTTCTCCTGCTTCTACATCACAAATCCTGGGATTATAATCATGTGTCACCACATCTGGCTTTAACTAATTAATTAATTAATTTTTTATGGATGTGGGTGTTTTGCCTGCATGTGCCTATGCATCATTTGTGTGCCTGGTGCCCATGGAGACTGGAACAGGTTGTCGGTTACAGACTGAGGTTGGAGTTACAGACGGTTGTGAGCTGCCATTTGGGTGTTGGGTCCTCTGGAAGAGCAGCCAGTGCTCTTAACAGCCATTTCTCCAGCCCCTTGGGGTTTGTTTCTTCAGAGATGGTCTGATTCTGTAGCCTAAATTGGTCTAGAAGTCACAATGCTGCCTAAGCTTACCCTGAACTCATGGAGAGCCTCCTACTTCAGCCTAGTGAGTGCGAGGATTTGTAAGTATGCCCTGATACTCTGTTCCCATGGTTTTTCCAGCAGCTGATTATGCTGCCACCCGGTTCTCAGCCCCACATGGTCCGGTCGACTGGTCAAGGGGTCAGGGCTGTCATAAAGTCAATCTGCCACTCACTGCTTCCAGTAAGACTTAGCAGGTGCCCCACCCCCACTGCCTCTCCCCAGGATGCAAAGCTACCTAAATGGCCACCTGCCTGTGGGCGCACGCCTGTCTGCCTGAGCTGTAGCTGTGGCTATGGCTTTGGTGTACTGTGGTTGATGCAGGAAGAACCTGCTGAGCCAGCCTGCAGAGGCCCACCAAGTTGTCAGGGCTCCCACTGTTTAACACCTCCCCTGCTGCTCCTCAACACCAGCAAGGGTCCCAGACTTCTGTGCTGGACAGTTCACACCCCTAAACCAGGTGACGAGTGGGTTCACAAAACACTCCCATGTAGCATGAATTGTTAGAAGGTTTTTTTTGTTTGTTTGTTTGTTTTAACAAAAACAAACCCAGAGCCAGGTATTGGGGTGAATGCTGAAAGATCAGAGAGACAGAACCAGCCACAGCTTCCTCACCTTGCCAGTTCCTCAGCTGATCTCAAACTGGAAACTTCTGTGTCCTCATCCAGATGGATCTCAGTTGAACTGCTGCTCAAAAGCCTAAAAGCTTAACCAGGCTCTAGTTCCTGGTCCTCACACCTTATATACCTTTCTGCTCCCTGCCATCACTTCCTGGGATTAAAGGCATGTGTCACCATGCCTGGCTATTTCCAGTGTGGCTTTGAACTCACAGAGATCCAGACAGATCTCTGCCTCCAGAACGCTAGGATTAAAGGTGGTGTGTACCACCATTTTCTGGCCTCTATGTCTAGTGGCTGTTCTGTTCTCTGACTTCAGGTAAGTTTATTAGGGTGCACATATATTGGGGAACACAGTATCACCACACTCCCACTTTGGCAAGGAACCCTCATATGGACCTGAGAATCAAGGGGCTCTTTACCAAGTGGGCACCCCATGTGTCAAGTCCCTGACCATGTCTGGCCCCTCCGATAAGATTCCAGTGGCTCATCAACCACACACATTGCTGCTGGGCCCTCTCTACTCTTCCTGCTAGGGAGTCATGGCCAATCTGGAGAACCTCACACAGCCCTTTACTTCTACCTCGACCTCCTTGGTCTTATGTACAAGGGCAAGCCCAGTAGTGCAATGCCCCAGAGTACAGGATGGAAACTTGAATTGTGACCTGGGCATGAGAGGGGCACTAGAAGGAAGGAAAGGAGAGGTGGGAGGAAGCTGAGAGAGAAGGGGGAAGAAGATGAACTGAGATCAGCAAGTACATCTTGCTAGATACCCTCCTGCCCCCAGCCTGGTAGGTGGGGGAGAGAGCCCCAGGTCCTCAATGCTCAGAAACAAGGGCCTAGGGCTCTGCAGCATCCAGGGCAGCATGGAGAGAGTGGTATCTTCACTATGGCAACTCTTTTAGCCCCTCATCCCACTCTTCACAGCAGGAGACCTATATCCAGTCCCCCGCTCTGTGTTCTTCTTGGCCCTTTCACACATTCTTAGTGTCCAAGGACAAAAAAACAGTGGTTGGACAGCTTGCCTGAAAGCAGCTGTTCTTTTGCAAACTCTTGCACGCCCGTGGGTCTTATGGGCAGCTTCTAGGAACTCCTCGGATCCACAGGCCATATGACACTCCTGAATACAAGGGACAGTGTTTCCTCAGGTTCCTCCCTGACTTGTACTCTCAGGCTCAAGCCCTGAGCATCATCATGTTATTTAAAGCATTCACTCCTCAGAAGAGCCACAGAGGTGCCTCCACACAAGAGCCACAGGCTGCCACTCTATTAACAAAGCCAGAAGTGCTGGGTCGGAATAGATGGCTCAGCAGTTAAGAGAATGTACTGTTCCCAAAGCGAACCTGAGTGCACTCAATCCCCAGCATCCATCTGGAGCCATTCACATCCCCTGACTCCTGACAAGCAGAACATACAGCAAATGTCCCTACTCTAAGCCTGTGTGCCTCAGATCCATGACCTATCCCTACCCCAATACCAACAACAACCCTTTGCAGCTCCTGGAAGCTGTAGCCTGCACCCTCTCTATATTTGTGGCCCTTCAGGTAGCATGGGGACTTCCTGAGTTAAGATTCAAGGCTGTCCACCGGCCACTGAGAAAAACACCAAATGGAAGGGCCGCATCTTGACTCTCATAGGTCATTAGTGAGGGGTAGCTGCTCTGATAAGAGGCTGCTCACAGGGGCTGGAGAGAAGGTTCAGTGATTAAGAGTACTTTTGCTCTTGCAGAGGACCTCGGTTCATCTCCCAGCACCCATGTGGTGGTTCAAAGCTACTCATAACTCCAGTTCTGGGGGATCTGATGCCCTCTCCTGACCTCCACAGGTACCAAGCATGCACGTGGTGTCCAGACACACATGCGGGCAAAATATTTACACATAAAATAAAATGAATAGTTCTAATTTTTAAAGTTTTATATATACATATGTATGCTATATATATAACTAATGTGCATGTATTTATATATGTATATATTTATAAACATACATATTTTAAGAGGCTGGCTCATACTATCCCAGGTGGCTTAAGCCCAGGAAGTACCTGTCAGTGTGTCACAAACTACAGGTCTACAGCTAGCTCATCAGATCACTACCCTAATAAGGAGAGTAGGTTGCTGTGATTTGGGGAATAGCTCCCAGAGGCTAGGGTGCCAGGCTAGTTATGATCCTATGGAAGGAACCTCATGAGGAACCTACCCAGACCTAAAACCTCAATTTCTCTCTAAGACTAAGTCCAGGGTATAGGACCCAGTATAGAAGTCCAAGATCTATCCCTCTGAGGCTGAGCTTCTAGTCTTGAAGGTGTGCCTCAACTCATCCTGCCTCTTGGAGGGACATGATCTCTCTCTTCGAAGCCCAACCTCTTATACCTCCCCTTTATAGTGCCTATATCAGGAGCTTGGGCTATCTGAGACACCCTCCACCCCATACAGAATACTAAGTACCATAAGACCCTTGCTCTGTTCTTCAGTTCTACCACCCACACTACCATCATGTGGGTGGGACTTTCTGCTCTTATTAAGCTTTGGGCCCAGAGGCCACCTTGATCTCACCCCAGGAATGACCTGTAGGCAGGGCTTCCTCTGGGGGCTGGGGAACTCAAGCCCACAGAGGTGATTTTTGCCTAGTGAGAAGTGGACATCCTTTATCTTCTCCCTTCCCCAGACGTCACCAAACTTGATTGGGGAAGAAGGAAGCCAGCCAGCCCTAAGTCCACAGCAGGAAGAAATAGCAACACACAGTGGTTAAAAACAAGATCCAGACTGAGACAAGGCCACTGTAGTCCTCGGTCCACTGGAAAAGGCCAACGCAGTGGAGTGTGCAAGGTGACCTGGTCTGGTCTGTGAAACTTTGCAGACTGACCTCCCACAGAGGATTTGGTCTAGCCACCTCCTGCCAGCCTGACCACCCCTCACGTGACCTAACAAGGCCTGGGACTCAACTTGCCACGGGTGCCACATCTCCTAGCAGAGCCTTTGCTTATGCCTCCAGGTATACAATGGATCTGCCATCTCAAGGTGACCAGCTTCCTCCCTCTTAGGAGATGAGGAAAGAGCATCTGTGAGGGACCCCAGAAACTAGGTCCATCTTGCTCCTTTATAGACCTGTGACAGCTCCCTAGTTAGAGTATAGACCACTGAGAAAAACACAAGAAAAAAAATGGAGTTGGAGGGCTACATCTTGGCTCTCCTAAATCATTAGTAAGGGAGTAGCTACTCTGGAAAGTCCTGATCCCCCTATAAGGGTCCCCCAGGTTCAGTGTGGAGGTCTCAAATGCCCTGAGCCAAGGAAGGACCTATCAATGTGTCACAGATCACAGGCTCACAGCAAGTGACCAGGCCAAGGACCCACAAAGAGCCAGGTGGTTACCAGCCCCCATTTCCAGGGCCCTGGTCCCTGTCTCTGAGCCTAAACCATGGAGAGAAGGCCAGTCCCTTCAAGCCCTAAACTAGACAGAATTTAAGGGCAAGGGTGCCTACAAGCCTAGGGCACCTTGCCCTGTGACAGGAGTCATCTGTGGGAGCGGAGGGAGGCCCTCCACCATTGGTCCACAGGAAGATTCCAGAAACTCAGGACAGAGACATCTCACCATCTATCCCCTAGTGTATTCACCAGACCTGCAGGAAGGCCCTACCTCCTCCCACTGGACACTCTGCTCAGTCTGCGCCACAAGTGGGGTCAGCCTAATATCTACACCCACTCTGCACCAAGTGGCTCTCAGGAAAAGAGCAAGCAGAAAACATGATAGCAACTTCCTGCCGGCTATGGGAGAGATGGGGACAAGAGACCCCCAGATAATCCTGTTAATCTAATCTGAGGGTCAGGGGGACACCAAGGGGTGGCCCTGGCAAGGACCCTCCAAGGTCTCACTGCAATCCTCTAAGACCCATGAGAAAGCTCAGTCCTGTTTTCTCTGCCTCCCTTTCTCACCCCTTGGTCAGGGCTGGCCACCCTCAGCTCTGCCTCTGGCATGGGGTACATATTATATCCAGAGAGAAGGCCCCTATGGGAACACAGAGCTATACCAGAGTACAGGATATTAGAAAACCCACATTCTCACCCAGGAGTGGTGAACAGTGAGAAGGTTGGGGCCATAGCTAACATACCCTGAAATGACCTTTGCCTCCAGAACCCTCTACACACCTCTTTCTCCACCTCTTTGCTCCATCCCTTTGCGCTATGCAGAGACCACAGACCTCAGACTCTTAGCCACAAAAGCTCAAAGTCTATCTCAGCCTTTCACACCTGGGGTAGGGGCTTCGTGAGCACCTTGGCTAGGTCTGAGTAAGCCCTTAGCCATCTTTCCACTCCTTGGCTCCATATCTGCTGCCAAAAGGCAATCTACAACTTGTAGGGCTGGGAGGCTGAGGAAAATGGCATCAAGAGCAGTAGTGAGGCCTGAAAACTGCCTGTGTTTCTGCATCTGCCACTACTGGCCATGGAACCCCAGGGACACACCGACTATCCTCCTGGTCACTGAGGTGGGTAGCCCTATGACATGGTCCCAGTTAGGTCATCCTCAAGACAACAGAAAAAGATGGGCTGTCTCCTTCATCTCACTCCCCAGGATGTCATGAGTATCCTGGAACAGCTCACAAACATCAACACCTTCCTGGCGGTTTCTTTCAGTGCCCATTCCAGGTCCAGGCCAGGTGTCCCTTTGGACCTGCCTGTTTCAGCTGCCCCTGGTATCTAAGTTGTAAAGTCTTCTTCCTCCCCTAGGGAGCCTGCCTAAGCTCTTGTTTTGTTTTCTTATGTCTGACCAGAGCCACAATATCTTCCCTGAGCACCTGTGGTTTTCCTCATGACCCTCTCCTGTCCACCCCACCTGCCCAAGTCTCCAGCCCCTGCTCAGTACCCTACTGCTACCATCTCAGCCTGAGGCTGAGGCTGAGTCTAGCTCTAGAATACTGGGGAAGAGCTGCTCACAGGGCAGCATGGTCCATCAATCTCTGTGGACCCTCCTTCCATAGATGCCCAGACTCCAGCATACCTGCAGCACTTCTCTCTCTCTCTCTCTCTCTCTCTCTCTCTCTCTCTCTCTCTCTCTGCTGGAATCCTTCAGATACACCCCCATCTGCCCTTATCCAGGGTCAGCCCTGCCTCTGAGGCCTTTGCTGTCCTTGAACAAGCTCCTGGATGGTTTCCTAACATGGTCACTGAATGGTTCCACCACCCTAGGGACACTAGGGCCATCTTACCTCAATGCTAGAATGGCACTCTCTAGAAACCATCTAGAAACTTAGCCCTGAAGGCAGGGAAAGTCCTGAGCAGGACTGGCACTGGGGTCTGGGCCAGATGGCAGGATAGAGGATGGTAGCACAGAGGCAGAGTCCAAGGCCATTTGCAGCTCTAAGAAGGTCTGACTGCCCTCTCGTGGCCAGACAGGGCAGAAGCGAGGACAGCAAAATCAGATAGGGCCACTGGTCTGTGGAGGAGTTGGGCTGAGTCTGTGTTCTGAGAATTTACATGTTAAAGAAAGGGGGTAAACCCTTCCCACCTCCAACACAGTTAGTTCCCTTGGTCCTCTCCTGCACATCTGTTTTTCCCCTTTAAGAAAAAAGAACTGGAAAGAGAAGGATAAGGCAGAGTGTCTGAGTAAGTGTTAAGGAAGAGTGAACTGGCCATCATCTGAGTCCATTTGGGCAAAAAATGGATAAAGATGTCCCAAGAAGAAAGGTCATCCATCTGTGCTTGTCTCCAGGTAGCGTTGTCTCTAAGGGACCCAGGAAGAGTTGCTGTTTCGGAAGGGAAAATGTGGCAGGGAGGAACCAGGTGGACTTCCCTTGTCCCATCTGTCCCTGTCTGCTACCTGAATATCTATAGTAAGCTTATGGAACCTCCTCTGTCTCTCTTTCTGTGTCTCTGTCAGTCTGTCAGTCTGTCTGTCGGCCTGCCTGTCTCTCTCTCTCCCCACCCACCCGTGCTTTCATTACCTACTCTAAAAGACTGGCTGAAATTGGAGATTCTCTCCATCCCTTCAAGATCTTTGCAGCAGTTTGAGCCCAACCTGGACCAGACTCTTGTGTTGGGAGGGCCCTCTGCCACTGATAGAAGCTCATAAGTTCTGAGACTAATCTGGAGGACAGAGCATTCTTTAACCTCTGTGCTCCTGGGCCACGTACGAACACTTCTTCTCAGTCCAGGCTATGGGAAGCACAGGGCTCCCCCTGCTCGCTCCTGCCCATTTCCACCTGCTATCCTGACTGCCTGGTGACCCCAGCTCCCACATCACACAGTAGGGAACAGCCTCTAAGATGACTCAGCCAGTCCTTCAGCAAATGTTTCATTTCTCTTGAGCCTTAAAATGTCCTGCCTGGTCACCATGCCCCACTCTAGCTGATAAAGACTGTTTCAAACAAACAGCCTGTGCATTTGGCATCCCAAGTTTCCTTGGACTTTAGATAACCCTGCAGCACTTTCTGCTCAGATAGGGAATGTGGCCTTTCCCCCACTAGAGAGCCTAGGGTACACAGTTTTTCATTTACAGGAAGGTATATAGTGATGACGTACTGTCTATCCGTTTAAACAGGTGGTTCTACTGATCTTGTGGGGAACTGCAAGACACCTACCTTCCTGGTGTTGCAATAGAAGGCTTTCGAGTGGTGTTCTGCTAAACTTGATCTTCACTATTGGTAGTGGGGCTGAGCTGGACAGGGTGGGTGGGGTGTGTAGGTGAGGGTGTGCAGTAGTAGTGAGAGTGTGCAACCAAGAGCTCCCAAAAGATGCTGGGGCAGAAAACTGTGAGTGCAAAAGTGAAGAGAAAGCTGGGTCCTGGTCACGACCTGGCTGGCCACCCAGCAAGAGAAGACTCTTCCACGTGTTGGAGGTGCACAGAGTCTGGGTCTGAGAAATGGAAATGGAAAGGGCAATGAGAGACCCACCACACCACAGTTGTGGTCAGGGGAGTGGGCATGAATGAACATGGAACACAGAGTAAGTAGGCTGAGGCCTAGGCTGATGATGGCTGAGGCAGGCAGTCAGAGAAGAGAGTAACAGGCTCCTGAGGTAACTCTATGGTTGTATAACTTTGTCAAGCAGTCCAGGGAGCATTTGAAGCAAAGGTGCTAGCACAAAGGCATTCTAGCTACCCATTTGTCTGACCGTCCTTTTCTCAAAATATTCTGAGTCTGCTGTCAATTATGAAGTCAAACTACCAAGCCCCCAAATATCTCAGCTTATTCTTTTGATTAGCATTGAAAGATGTGCTTACAGTAAAGACTTATCATTAACAGTGGCTTCACCAGCTTCCCTTCTGTCCCAAGGGGAGATGGAGCTTTCTAATCTACTTTCCTGAGATTACATGCCTGAGGCACCACACGTACTTCAAAGAATCACAGAGATTTTTCCTCAGTGCTGAGAGAGTGAACCCAAGGTGCAGACAAACTAGACAGGTACTTCATCCCTGAGCTACATTCCAATCCTTAGTTTTGTGTTCTTTTCATTATAATTGGCCAGTATTTCCAAGTTCACATTCCTTGAGTTTTTCCCATCACTCACTGCCCACGACTTCCTGGTAGATGCTGTCTTGGGTTTTAGTAAGGAAATCTTGAGACAAGATAGGAAAGGGAGGGGCTGGAGAGATGGCTCTTACAGAGGACTCGGGTTCAATTCCCAGCATCCACATGGCAGCTCACAACTGTCTGTAACTCTGGTTCCAGGAGATCTGGTACCTTCACAGATATACATGTAGGCAAAACACCAATGTACATAAAATAAAAATAAATAAATTATTTTTTAAAAAGAGGGAAGTTTAGAGGCTATGGGTATTAAACATAAGACGAGAAAGATCATGGTCGATACTTTATGAAAGGAGATGACACATAATTACCCTTCATGAATGAGGTTTATTAAGAACCCATGATAGGGCCTTAAAGTAGGAGAACATAAGAAACAATAATATACTAAAAACAGAATAACTGAGGCCTATGGGAAAGAAGAGGCATTCCTTTAAGACCTGGAGAGGAGGTTCACTAAGAGTGAGAATAAGGGGCTTGGCTCATTGACTAAGAACACTGGCTGTTCTTAGTCTTCCAGAGGGCCTGAGTTCAATTCCCAGTATCCACATAGCAGTTCAGAATTGTAATTCCAGTCTCAGGATATCCCCTCTTCTGATGTCCAAGGGCACTGCATTCACTAGTGTACACACATACATATAGGCAAATCACCATACACATATACACATAAAATAAAAAGAAATGTTAAAAATGTTTGAGAAAGAGAGGAGAGAGAAAGAGAAAAGAGAGAGAGGGATAAATAGGGAAGACTTTTGTAAGTTTTGGGGGGCTGGCTGGAAGTTTTACACCATTTGATTTGTTGTTCAATGATACACATAACAAAGAGGACAGAGGAACCAGGTACCATAAATTAAGAGCTATTAACCACAGAACCGACCAGCTAAACTCTGTACCAGGAAAAAAGCTAGTGGATGGGAATGGAGAGATGCCTCAGCCATTAAGATCACTTGCATTGTGCAGCTCACAGCTCTCTGTAACTCTGGCTCCAAGAGATTTGATTCTCCCTCTTCTGGCCTCTGAGGACACCTGCACTACAACATGAACACATCTAAATATATATATATATATATATATATATATATATATATATATATATATATATATAAATTAAAAATAAAATAAATATTTTTAAAGAGAGAGAAAATAGGAGGCACAGCTTAGAGAAAGCATTGGAGGAACCAGAATTATTATACATGCAAGCCTGTTTTCTTCAAGGAAAGGAAATGATGCCTTTTCACCCAAAAGACTGGAGTGGATGTTGTCTAATGTCCTAGAGATCTTTTTGCTATTCTATGGAGCCAGCCTTAACCTGACCCCCCCCCCCAAATCCTGAGCATTGTTTAGGCCCTCATCCTGAGCTTTGTCTCTCAGTGAATAAAACCTATCCTTATGAAAGAGGTCTCATGTACTTCATATCCTCCATCAATAGAATCCATCCTGCTTATTAAAAATCCTCCCTTCTTAGGCCCATACCCTGAACTCCTTTTATAAAAGTCACAGGTGCTTTGTTATAGAGATGTGTGTCGAGAGCCCACAGAGGTATATATGAGTTTATTAAGGGGTGCAATGGGGAAACAGCAAGGTAGCGTCCGTTCTGCTCAGGCTGACGGGGACCAACTGCAAGCCGCTTTCCACCGCCTGACCTGGTCTCCTTACCCCAAGAGTCTCTGTCCTCTTAAGTGGCCATGTATGCAGACAAGAAACCACTCCCCAAAGCTATTGGAGGACCAAATTCCCACAACACAGATGTACTTTTCAGGGAGTTTCGACATAGCCATCCCTGAAGCTTTGTTGTGGTAACTGCCACATGGAGACGTTCCTCCAAAGTTTTACTGTGTTTAAATGTGAGGTCAGACTCTGGAAGGTTTTGACCCTAGACATGCTAACATGGTGCTGACCCAGGTTTCATTCCTCACCTCTCAAAGCTAGCAGGGACCCTGTTAAAGGGACATGGCTTGATTTCTTCAGTCTGTTGGAACTGCCCTCTTAGAGTGAACAGTATCTTAAAGAGATAGGCCTGGGGGTTTAGCTCAGTGGTAGAGAGCTTGCCTAGCAAGCGCAAGGCCCTGGGTTCAGTCCTCAGCTCAAAAAAAAAAAAAAAAGAGAGATAGGCCTGTGTTCAAACAATGGGAAGGAGAAGAAGCCCCTTATCTCAGAATCTGGCCACGAATCAGAAACCTGAACACAACTTATAAAACCAAGATTGCCTACAGAAACAATATCTGCTTTCCCAAGAGATAGCTCAAGTAAGAACGGGGAAAACACTAACGAACCACATATGTTCGGGGCATTGAGTTTTGGTGTGCAAGCTTTCCTCGGCACCCCTAGGTCTAAACAATGCACCTCAGAAAATCACATTACAGTCTCAGCTACAAAATTACTAGAGAAAAAAAAACAGCTCAGATTTTCCTAAACTGAATTTTAATTCTTGCTTAATCGTTAAACCTTGTTGTAAATTCTGTCCTTTGAGCAATGGAATTTAGAAAGTTATGGCATCAACTAGATGTGGTGGAGCACAATTGTAAATCCAGCACTTGGGAAGAAGGAAGATCACCATAAGTCTGAGGCCAGCCTAGTCTATACAAAGTACGTTCCAAGATGGCCTGGTTTACATAGTGAGATCCTGCCTCAAAAAAACACCCAAGTATAACTCTCTCTCTCTCTCTCTCTCTCTCTCTCTCTCTCTCTCTCTCTCTCTCTCCATTTAATACCTACATCTTGGTAGAGACAGTGTTCTGTCCTTTTAAGCATCCCTCTCACCAGCGTCCATCCTTAAATATAAATTTACCGTCCATTAGGCGTTACTTATAACTCACTAACTATTTCACATCTGCTTGTCTCAAAAGTCTTTTCTATAATATAGCCAAAGATCTAGCCTTACCCAAGTGGAGGTCCCTAGTGGGAATCCCCTTCAGTTGCCCACTGCAGCACTGGGCTATCCCCCTGCTCCTCACAATCAGAGTGGATCAGAAGAGTTTACTGGAAGCTGTCTGTAGATATAATTCTAAACGGTCTTATTAAATAAGATACACAGAGCCAAATAGAGTTAAAAGCCCAGAGATTTAGCAGTAGCCAAGAGCTAAGACCACCTTATCTTACCACTCGCTGCCGTCCTTCCCCTGAGAGAGAGAGAGAGAGAGAGAGAGAGAGAGAGACCCTCTTCCTGTGTCCTGTCTTTTTATTGCCTTTCTGTTCTGCCTTCTCATTGGTTCTAAACCCAACCACATGACTTCCTCGTCACTGCCTATCTATACAGACCTCCAGGTCTCTATGGTTGGTACTGGGATTAAAGGTGTGTGTCACCATGCTGGCTGTGTCCTTGAACACACAGAGACTTTGCCTGCCATGTGATCGGATTAAGGGCATGTGCTACCACTACCAGACTTCTGTTTAATGGCTTGCTCTTAGCTCTGATCCCCTGTAGCACAAATTGGTAGAAGGTCTTATTAATAAAATCAAACCTGAGGCCAGTTATTGGGGTGAACACTGGAAGATCAGAGAGACAGAACCAGCCACAGCTTCCTCACCTTGCCAGTTCCTCAGCTGATCCTGTTTTCTCAGACTAGAAGCCTCTGAGTCCTCATCCAAATGGATCTCAGCTGAACTGCTGCTAAAAGCCTAAAAGTTTAACCAGCTCTGGTTCCTGATTTTCATGCCTTACATACCTTTCTTCTTTCTGCCATCACTTCCTAGAATTAAAGGCATGAGTCACCATTCCTGGCTGTTTCCAGTGCAGCCTTGAACTCATAGAGATTCAGATGGATCTCTGCCTCCCAAGTGATAGGATTAAAGATGTGTGTGCCACCATTTTCTGGCCTCTGTATCTAGTGGCTGTTCTGTTCTCTGACCCCAGATAAGTTTATTAGGGTGCACAATATTTTGGGGGACACAATGTCACCACAATCCCCAGGCAACTTTATTTAGTAACATACAAATAAAATCACATTTCATCACAAATAAAATATCACCATAGCTGGCTGTGGTGGTTTGTGCCTGTAACTTCAGCACTTGAGAGGTAGAAGCAGAAAGATAAGAAATGCAAGGTCATCCTCAGCTACACAGTAAGTTTAAGGCCAGCCTGTGTTATCTGAGACTTCTGTCTCATAAAACAAAACAAAAATGAAGAACAAAAAGAGGAGGAGGGAGGGACATCCCAGCACAGTGGGGAATGTCGTGTACACTGAATGTCTTCCTTAGCAGATGGCCTTGTCCCAGAAAACACTAATTTTCCTGCATGAGGCTGAGCTGCCCTGGCCCTGCAGAACCTAAGCTACTTTCTAAGCTGTTTCCATCTTCCACAGACACCTCCCCCCAGCCTCTGCTCCCTCACTAACAACAGTAAGGGCTGCTGGCCAGGTCCCTGTCGAGGGAGCCAGAGGGACAAAACATGCCTATACCAGCTCCACCCTGGTTTCTGAGGGCTGTCCTCATTCAGTAAGCCAGGAAATGGGAACAGTGCCCTCTTTTGTAATGCTAGGTTTTGCTTTGTTTTTGTTTCCTATTCTAAGATACAATATGGATATTTTACAAAAGTGAAAACTTTTATTAGGGATTTGGATAAAAATTTAAACATAGAAAACACCTTCGCATTTGTATGCAATAAGTTTAGAAGCACGGACGTCATGAAAGATGAAAAAGATTGGTTAGGTCTTGTCAATTAGCAGAGATGGTCCTGGTGTTGTTGGCAAGCACTGCCTGCTGACGTCTCCCCTCAGACGATGACAGGTGAATTGCTCACTCTCGGTCCTAAGACAGGCAAGACCTGTTTGTGTGGGACTTCGTCATCTGGAGGCGGCTCTTCCCGGTGGCGGGAGCGTGACTGCCTTTGAATTCCGCTCCCTGTGCCCCATCTGCTCCGCCGCTAGAGGCGGCAAATGCAAGGCTCTGGGCCACGCTCTACAAAGGTTCGGGCAGAGCGGTGGGAAGACTGCAGAACGGTGGCCAGAATGTGGCGTCACGCTTCCGGGGGACGCGCGCACTTCCTCAGAGTCATGCATTTACAGTCATGATGAACACAGTTGGGAACAAGCGAAAGCGATGCTGCAATACTCCCCGGGAAGACAGAACAGCAAAAGTCCCATGTCGGTTGGACCGCTTAGATCCGGTCTGCGTGTTTTCTTCTACTTAAGAGTGACCCGAGATTCTCTTTGTGACTTTGTACTGTGGAAGATCTGTAAGGATTAAAATCATGAGAAACCAATCCCCTGCAGAACTGCCCCGAAGAAGACACTGAGGAGGAAATAGGAGGCTAAGAGAGGGTAGGGAGAGTGTGGGGAGGGCATGACAGCGTGGGCTAGGAGGAGGAAAATCGGAAATACAAATATGGGGTAGAGAAAAGCCTTATACATGATACTGTTCACATATCCAGAAAGAAACCAGAATATAAGATTTTCATGTAGCATTTCATTTGTTCTGTGTTGCTGGGTCTGGAACTCAGGCCTCCAGTATCCTGGGGATGCCAAAGTTCCCTTCCATGGAGCTTATACCTCCCACCCCCTCAGACGTAACATTTTAATTGGCCTACCTAAAATAAGGTTGCATTAAACATACACAAAACTGCATTCTAGTCAAGCTTCAGATGACCCTGTCTCCACCTTGACCTAAACTATCTGGGTGAAAGGTGGACCTGGAGCTACCAAGGGCCAAATGCTATCTTTTGTTTTGTAGTTTGTTTTTATTTGTTGCCCAGGCTGGTTTTGGCTTTCACTATATAGACAGGGATGATGAAATTGTGATTCTCCTGCCTGTGCTCCACAAGTACCCACCTTTGTGGAGTTTTCTTTGATGTCATCCCCAGTAACTCAGGCTGGCCTTGAACTCCTGATCCTCAGGCCTTACCCTCTCATGGGCTGGGAGTGTAGGCATGTGACACCATGCTTAGTTCCCATGTTACCCTAGTGTAGAAAACTGGCCACTAAAGGTGGGAGATGCTGTGAGATACAAGAAGATACAGAGCCAAGAGTCACATGGGAATGGTTTAGCAAGAATTCACAGGCAGAATAGCATCTTCACAAGATGCTCCCTGTACCCCAAACCAGAAGCAAGGGGTTTAAATGCTTAGTTAGACAACAATGGTCTGCAGCCCCCTGAATGCACCTGGTCTTTCTCACTATTAACATGTCTCCATCAGTCAAGAAGCAGCACAGCATTGGTGGCTGGCACACCACACTTCACCATCTAAAAGATTTCGTCTTATGGGCTCTGGGATGTATGCCAGGGTTGCCTGGAGCACAAGACTGCAATTATGCCCAAGATGGTTTTAATCATGCCAAATGGATCCCTACAGCAATTCTATTTGAAATACAGAATTCTAGGAGATTTCATCATACTAACTAGACTTCTACTATTTTAATCAAGGGCTTGAAATATACTACTGTGTGTTTGAAAAGGTTTTTCACATGTCATAATTTATTTCAAGGATATGCTCTCTGTTCTCATGTTGCTCATGGTAGTCATAAAACACTGTCCCAGGTCTCATAACCATTAATCATCTCTCTGTCTCTCTTTGTCTGTGTGTGTATGTGTGTGTATGCAGGCTTTATCTCTCCCTCTCTCTCAGTCTGTCTCTGTCTCTGTCTCTCTGACTCTTGTTTTCTCCCTCCCTCTCCCTCTCCCTCCCTCTCCCTCTCCCTCTCCCTCTCCCTCCCTCTCCCTCTCCCTCTCTCTCTCCCTCCCTCTCCCTCTCCCTCTCCCTCTCTCTCCCTCTCCCTCTCCCTCTCTCTCTCTCTCCCTCTCCCTCTCCCTCTCCCTCTCCCTCCCTCTCCCTCCCTCCCTCTCCCTCTCCCCCTCTCCCTCTCCCTCCCTCTCCCTCCCTCTCCCTCTTCCTCTCCCCCTCTCCCTCTCCCTCCCCCTCCCCCTCCCCCTCCCCCTCCCCCTCCCTCTCCCTCTCCCTCTCTCTCCCCCTCTCCCTCTCCCTGTGTGTGTGTGTGTGTGTGTGTGTGTGTGTGTGTGTGTGGGCTGGAAGTACCTTCCTTGATCACATTTGGTAAAAGTGGTGCTGGTGGTCATATAGAATCCTTCCTTGGCATGGAAAAGAAATTGAACCTCCAGAGAAGACAGAAAACCAAGATGCGAAGAAAGAAAAAAATAACAGCTTTAAACATTCAGAATGGGAGGGGCCCTAACCCTAGGAGTCCTAAATCACTCTGACCTGGGTGCTCTAATAGACCCCTGAGTACTCCCCATCCCCCATTAGTCCTGTTTAGAAACCCACCTCTGATCCCAGCACTTGGGAGTCAGAAGCAAGCAGATCTCTGAGTTCGAGGCCAGCATGGTCTACAGAGAGAGATCCAGGACAGCTGGGGTTGTTACACAAAGAAATCCTGTCTCAAAAAACAAACTAAAAAGAAAAGAAAAAGAAAGGAAGGAAGGAAGGAAGGAAGGAAGGAAGGAAGGAAGGAAGGAAGGAAGGAAGGAAGGAACCCATCTCTGTGCCTTCCCACCTTTGCTAAATGTCTTCCAGGGAACAGGAAGCTGCCTACTCAAGGTGCCTGCTTTCATTTTCCTTGTCTACACGTATCCCTCTAACTCTCCTTCACCTTATCTTCTTTTCATTTTTCATTGTATGCATTTGTGAGACTGAAGAGGCACATCTCTTCTTCCACCATATGGATCTTGGGATGGAACTCAGGTCATCAGGACTGACAATGAGCACTGAAGGGACTCTGGCCAGCTCAAGTGTGGTGAGCATGGCTCCGGCAGGCCTTGCCCTTCTCCCTCCATTCCCTCTGCCTTGCTAAAAAACAAACAACAACAAAGTTAGATTACATTCCTAAAACTAGCCACCAAGGTCTAGTCCCTTATTTGGACACTTCCTCCTCCTAAAGCTGACTACCAGGGTCCAGTTATCAAAGTATTGAAGTCCAGCAATCAAAAGCTCCCTTTGGCTCAACTAATTAACATGCCTAATTAAAATTAAAGAGGCTCTGTAGACCACCTCTCCCTAACACAGGGTTTCCCCTTGTACTTTTATAAACCGCCATTTGCGTATGGGTCACAGCTGTCTCTTCTCTATCCAGAAACAGTCCTTTTGTCCCCTTTTGGTCAAATACTGCTGTCCCCTCTCCCTGGTTCCTTTCCCCTTCTCCTTTGTTCTCTATCTCCTGTCTTTGTCCGGGATCCCTGCCCTCTGTCCTTCTGGGGTAAATAAATCTCCTTTGTGCTGAGAACATGGTCTTAGGGTGTCCTGAACTGATACTTTTCCTTTTTTTTTTTTTTTTTTGGTTTTTCAAGACAGGGTTTCTCTGTGTACTTTTGTGCCTTTCCTAGAACTCGCTTTGTAGAACAGGCTGGCTTCCAACTCACAGAGTTCCGCCTGGCTCTGCCTCCCGAGTGCTAGGATTAAAGGCGTGCGCCACCACCACCCGGCAATACTTTTCCTTTTAAGCACCCTCACCCACTGAGCCGTCTTGATGACCCACCCACCACCTTATTTTCTTTTTTAATAGTCTCTTACAGAGCCTGGAGATCATCAGCTCAGCTTCAGTGAATGGCCAGCAAATCCCAGGGGTCCTCACTTCTGTCTTCCCAGTGCTGGATTACAGATGAACACAACTACGTTTTATGTGGGTGCTGGGGATCTAAACTGTGGTCCTCACTATCTCAGTGCAAGTACTTTATGACTAAGCACTTTCTTACGCCCACCATTAGCATCCTAATCAGAGAGACTGTGAACGCACAAGAGATTCTCACAAGATAGGGTCTATTGATGTTCCCTTTAAGGAGGATTGGTCCAGCCACTCAGTCCCTCCTATGTCCCCCACCCTGAATATCATCTGGGTAGTGTATATAAGGAGTAAAAGTTACATGGGATAGTTGTAGGCATCATAGCTGTTTCCCTCTGTGAGTGTGTCTGTATGGTATGTGTGTAAGTGTGTATATGTATATGTATGTGTGTTAGTGTGTGTATATGTGTACATGGTTGTGTGTGTCTATGTATGTATGTGTGTGTGGTGTGTGTGTGGTTGTATTGTGGGGTGTGTGTGTGTATGTGTGTGAGTGTGTGTATGTGTGTATATGGTTGTATGAGTATGTGGATGGTATATGTATATGTGTGTATGGTGTATGGGTGTTTATGTGTATATGGTTGTACAAGTGTGTGTGGTGTGAGTATGTGTGTGTATGGTTGTGTGTATGTGTGTATATATGGTTGTATGACTGTGTGTGTATGGGTGTGTGTGTATGTGTGTAAGGTGGTGTATATATGTATGGGAGTGTATGTGTATATGGTTGAATGAGTGTGTGTGTGGTATGAGTATGTGTGTGTATGGTTGTGTGTGTATGTATGTATATAGTTGTATGACTGTGTGTGTATGTGTATATATGGTTGTGTGTGTGTGTGTGTGTGTGTGTGTGTGTGTGTGTGTGTGTGTATTTAGGCAGGAGGACAAGAGAACTTGCAGACTTCTCCGAGATGCAGCTGTGTTGAAGTCACCCTCACTCCTGCAGCCCTCACCATGCCTGGTAAATAAGCCTGATAAATTCTTTGGTTCACTATTGATCTGTTGTTGGTGCCTGGTCTAGGGTAAATGCTTGTACATATCCTCCAAGAAAAATTTAGTACAATAGTCTTTCTTCCTCCTCATCTTACCCCCCCCACACACACACACACACAACAGGGTTTCTCTGTATTGCCCTGGCTGTCCTGGAACTTGCTTTGTAGACCAGGCTGGCTTCGAACTTACTGAGATCTACCTGCCTCTGCCTCCTGAGTGCTGGGATTAAAGGTGTGTGCCACCATCACCCAGTGCTCCTCATCGTCTTTAAAATTACTTTATGGTGGTTGTACTGGTTAGTTATTCTCAGCATGACGCAAACTAGATTTGCCTGGGAAGAGGAAACCTCAGTTGAGGAACTGCCTCCGTCAGATCAGTCTCTGGGCATGTCTGTAAGGTTAATGATTAATGTGGAAGGGCCCAGTTCACTGTGTGCAATGCAACCCTTGGGCAGGTGATCTTGAATTGTACAATAAAGCAAGCTGAGAACCAGGTATAGTGGGTGCATACTATACTTAATCCCAGCACTCCTGAGGCAGAGGCAGGCTCATCTCTGAGTTCAAGGCCAGGCCCTGCTCTGCATAGGGAACTCCAAGCCAGCCATGGCTACATAGCAAGACCTTGTCTCAAAAAAAAAAAAAAAAAAAAAAAAAAAAAGGGCTGGAGGGATGGCTCAGAGGTTAAGAGCACTGGCTGCTCTTCCAGAGGTCCTGAGTTCAATTCCCAGCAACCACATGGTGGCTCACAACCATCTGTAATGAGATCTGGCGCCCTCTTCTGTATACATAATAAATAAATTTAAAAAATTTTTTAAAAAGTCCATGGCAACTTTTCTCATGAGAGCCTAGATATACACACCCATACATGCAGGCAAAACACTCCTACACATAAAATAAAAATAAATCAATCTTTAAAATAAAAGAACAGACTATTGATGCAAACAGATTATTGATGCAAAGAGCTACATGGGCAAGTTGCAAATACATTATAGAAGGAAGTCTTCCCCACAAGTATGTGCTGGTGGTCTAGTTATGTGAACTATGGGGATCAAACTAGTGGGAGAAACCAGAGCAGCTTATGTTTCCATGGATAGGGTGACTAGAATGGCATGGGTGTTCTGAGCTTCTAGAACGTTCTATGCATCTGCAGAGGATCTTGAGTAACATAGTTATGTGTATTTGCAAGAATTCAACAGATGTGCAGTTACAATTAGTGCTTTACTGTCAATTTAATATTAAAAACAAAACTACAAGCAAAAATTCTTTTGGAGACAGGGTCTCAGTATGAAGCTCTGGCTGGACTGAAACTCCTATGTAGATCAGATTGGTCTCAAATCACAGAGACCTGCAGCCTCTGCCTCCAGAGTGCTGGGATCAAAGGTGTGCATGACCATGTGCAGCATACAAGCAAATAATCTATAATGGCGTAAATGCTCAAGTATTCAGGGTGAAGCTGAAGGCATATTAATGCTGTAACAATCTACCCTAAATGTACCACAGACAGCAGGTGGTGGTTTGGAGTCTGCCACTGTCTGGGCAGGTAAAGGTTTGACAGATGAGGGTTTCCATAGGCCCAGCCCTTCCTTTCCTCTCCAGGGGCAGCCTCGGTCTGCAAGACTGCAAAGATTCAGTGTCCTTAGGCCTTCTCAGCAGCACTCAGCAAAGCCTTGTGCATGGTGCCTATCTTTTTCTCCAAGAACAAGGGTGAACATGAGTGTCCCAAGGAAACACTAGGAACCTGGAAACTTCCATCCAGTCAAAGGTCCCTGTCACATGAGGCCTGATCAAAAAATTGTGAATGATGTCAGCTCTGATATCAGGACTGACTCCTGGTTCCCAAAAGTTCTCCAGGTTTATGGGACTGAATCCTGACTTGGAGGAACCCAAGCAAGGGTGACTCCAGTTGCCAGTCACTGAAAGTTAAACTGTGTGGCCCTGGACAGCCAACTGAGGGTACTCTAGCCACCAGACCCCAGAGACACAGGATCTCAGCCCAGAGACAACCCCGGTGGACTACTGGAACCCTTATAGACACAGGGATCAGAAGGCAGTTGAATATGACCAGAAAGAACACAGGTTGCTTGGGCCCATTAGACAGATCTGTTATGCAGCAATGCACAGCTACAAAGCATGCATGTTTACCATGAGTCTCAGGGCTGTGCAGCTGACCCTCCTGCCAAACTGTGTTTTCATGCCTCAGGGGGAAAAAAACTCCTATTATTAGCAATCACTCTACCCTTCACTGGTCTTAGGAATCTACTACAGTTTCATCTATATCACAGAGACTATACTAAGCATGTTATTGCTTATTTGAAGCACAAATTCATCTAGACCTTCCATGTTTTTATTTATTAAATCTGACCACCTCTATGTAGGTAAATGTCCAGGGACCTCATTTGGGAAGGTGACCTGAGCCTGGGACTATCTGCCCATGAAATGTCCTCTCTTATATTCTCACCTTTCACTTACAAATTTCTAAGAAAACAGCCTCAAGAAAGCAGGCAGCACCTGAGTCTGTCCTGGGCTGTATGAATCCTCTGAACGTCCTAGATATAGTTCTCCACAGAAAGTCCAGGTCCAGACACAGTGCTAGCTAGGCAGTCAGTGAGTGTGATTTTTAGGTTTAGTAGGACCTAAAGATTTTTCATGAATATATTGTTGCCTGAACTTCTGTTTCTCTACTTCTAGTTCTTTTTATATATTTAAAAGTAAAGCTCAATGTGGTGGCACATGCTTGAATCTCAGCACTCTAGAAGTGGAGGCAAGGAGAACCAAGAGTTGAAAGTCGTCTTTGGCTACTTAGTGAGTTCAAACCAGGCTGGGTTACATGAGACTCTATCTCAATGTTCCCTTGTCCCTACACACACACACACACACACACACACACACACACACACACACACACACACAAGTAGTTTCAGAGCAGTTCTATTTTTATTTCTTTTGTTGTTTGAGACAAGCATGGTGCTACAGTGGGCCTAGCCTTCTGGCAGCACAGACACCTTCCTTCTTTCTTCCGATGGAACTACGTCAAACAATCCCTTGTAATAAAATCTGGTTCCTAAGCACCAGGACTCTAGTTTCCTGTACTTACACCCACACAGCCACTCCTTGTCCTCATCCTCTGACCTTCAGGCAGCTTTCCTGCTGTGTTTTTAGCTGCCTGATTCTTTATCGTCTCAAGAGATACCAAATAGAAATATCCATTCTTGCTGAAACCATTAGAGCCAGATGCAGTATGGTAACCACGTATTCCCAGCATTCTGAGGCTGAGGCAGGAAGAACATTTTGAGACTAGCATAACAGACCCTCACTTCAAAAAATACAATATAGAGTACAATTATTAGCAAGCTAGAAACAACAGAAAAGAACCATAATGTGGGACCATTCTGGAACCTAAAATGATTTTTTAAAATTTTCTGTATCAATATTTATTTTAGACTAGTAGAACCCCCACATAGTCCATGTTTCCCACTGTGAGCATCCTTGGTAATGTGGTGCTTTGGGGGCTTGTTCCGTTTTATTGGTGTACATTAATTGTGGGAAGCCATGGGTTTTGTGATCCCATTTTCACACAGTGTGCATCTGTTATCACTGTGAGCCCATATTGGTACGTGGAAGTCATACTTCAGGGGCTGGTGCTTCAGTTCAATGTTTTTTGTTCTTTTTTTAATATATATATATTAAAATATATATATATATATATATATATATTTTTTTTTTTTTTTTTTTTTTTTTTTTGAGCTGAGGATCGAACCCAGGGCCTTGCGCTTGCTAGGCAATCTACCACTGAGCTAAATCCCCACCCTGCTGCGGTTCAATGTTACAGTACTTTCCTGGCATGTTCAATACCATAGTTCCCAGCACTGTATAAAAACCAGTATGGAGGCATCCTTGTAATCTAGAAGAACTTAAGAGGTGAACGCAAGAGATAAAATTTTTAAGGTCATCCTTGGCTACGCAGCAAGTTGGAGGCCAGCCTGGGGAACATGAGATTGTCTCAACAACAACAAAAAAATCACACCTCAATCCCTTCTTATTTCCTCAAAGTTACTCAAGCTGCCTCTTCTGTCCCCACACATCATTTATAGTCTATATCCTTAGGCTTCTCCTTGCTGAGAGTAACTCAGACTTTTTTCTTTTCCTTTGTATACCAGGCTGGCTAGGAACTCACGATGTAGCCCAGGTTGGCCTACAGCTATCCTCCTGCCTTTGCCTCCCAAATGCTGAGAAGACAGGTCATCATGCCTGACAGAGACTCCTTTTCTCTGTGATGGTCTCTGGGGTGGTTAGGTGCACAGGACAGGTAAGTTGCAAACTGTTGCTCTACCAGGATTTGTCAGATTTTTTTCTTATGATGACAAGACTGGGGCTTTGGGTTTGAGGACAGGAAACTCAACCAGATAAAGGGCTTGTGATGGTTTAAATAGAAACTCCCCCCATAGTCTGTGGCGTTTGGATGCTTGGTCCCCAGCCGGCAGCACTGTCTGAGAAGGTTAGCAGCTGTGTCCTTGTCACTGGAGGTGGGCTGTGAGGTTTCAAAGCCTCTCAGCATTTCCAGCTAGGTCTCTCTACTTCCTGCTTGCAGTTTAAGATGTGAACCCTCAGTGTGCTGCCCAGTCACCATGAATGCCTGCTGCTGTGGTGATGGACGCTTCATTGTTTTGTGTAGTTGTTGTTGTTGTTTGTTTTCTGTTGTTTTGTTTTTGGTTTTTGCTGTTTTTGTTTTCTATGTAGCCCTGGCTGTCCTGGAACTCACTCTGTAAACCAGGCTGGCCTCAAACTCACAGAAATTGCCTGCCTCTGCCTTTCGAGTTCTGGGATTAAAGGCATGGGCCACCACTTCAAAGATTGGTGATGGACTCTTATCCCTCTGGTATCATGAGCCCAAAAAGCCCTTTCTTCTATAAATTGCCTTAGCATGACGTTCTATTCTATCATAGCAGTAGAAGAGTAATATGGTGCCCCTATTGTCATGTCTTCTCAAGGGCCTTGTCATCACCGTATCTCACCATGCCTTCTATTCGGTTGTTATCCTCTCTTTTCACACTGTGTCCTGTGGAAAGGGGTCACTGTAATTGGATGGGAGTTTGCTGCTTTCCTTTCTATTGCTGTGATGTAACGCTCTGACCAAAAGCAATTTGGGGAGGAAAGGGTTTTTTGATTTATATTTCTATCATTTAGGGAAGTCAGGGCAGGAACATAGAGCAACACTGCTGGTTCAATCACTCCCAGGCTTATGCTAGTTTTTTTCTCTTTCTTTCTTTTTTAAAGATTTATTTATTTGTTATGTATACAGTATGTATGCCTGCAGGCCAGCAGATCTCATTACAGATGATTGTGAGCCAATGTGGTTGCTGGGAATTGAACTCAGGACCTCTGGAAGAGCAGTCAGTGCTCTTAACCTCTGAGCCATCTCTGCAGCCCTCTTTGTCTCTCTCTCTCTCTCTCTCTCTCTCTCTCTCTCTCTCTCTCTCTCTCTCTCTCTCTCTCTCTCTCTCTCTCTCTCTCTCTCTCTCTCTCTCTCTCTCTCTGTCTCTCTCTCTGTCTCTCTCTCTCTTTTTCTTTTTTTTAAGATTTACTTATTATGTATACAGTGTTCTGTCTGCACACCAGAAGAAGGCACCAGAGTTCATTATAAATGGTGTGTTTGCTGGGAATTGAACTCAAGACCTCTGGAGGAGCAGCCAGTGCTCTTAACATCTGAGCCATCTCTCCAGCCCCCTTATACAGCTGGTTTCTTATACAGCCCAGGACTACCTGCCTAAGGATGGTGCTGCCCACAATGGACTAGATCCTCCTGCAATAACAATCAAGACAATCCTCCACAGACATGCCCACAGGCCAATGTGAACTATGAAGTTCCTCAGTGGAGATTTTCCTCCCAGATAACTCTAGGCTGTGTCAAGTAGACAAAGCTGACTAGGACAGGGGAGTAATGCTCCTCTTCCTGAATCTACTGTATGGAATGTTCTACTTAGGACATTCATTTCTTTTTTTTATTTTCTGGAGACAGGGTTTCTCTGTGGCTTTGGAGCCTGTCTTGGACTAGCTCTGCCTGGACCACCGCCCGGCCAGGACTTTCATTTCTTTCCCCCAGTTACGTACTCAGTCATTCTTGGTTTGCAGGTGTGAGAACCGTGGACTTGTTTATATTTGGCTCATAGCCCAGCATTATGTTACTGATTTTACTGTTTAGAATCTAGATCACTCCAGCGTTGGCCATTAGGAACACCTTCCGCTGTGTCTCTGGTCTAATCCCACCATCGAGGGTCGCTTGTTTTGCCGATGCTTTTTTCACTTCCTGAGTGTATTAATCTGCTTGAGTTGCCATAACTAAGTACCACAAAGTAATTTAAAGAACAGACACTCCACTGGGCAGTGGTGGCGCACGCCTGTAATCCCAGCACTCGGGAGGCAGAGGCAGGTGGATCTCTGTGAGTTCAAGGCTGGCCTGGTCTACAAAGCAAGTTCCAGGACAGCCTCCAAAGCTACAGAGAAACCCTGTCTCGAAAAACCACAAAGGAAAAAAAAAAGAACAGACACTCCTTTCTTCAGTTCTGGAGCTGGACATCTGTAGTCAGGATGCCTGCAGGGCTGGTTTACCTGAGGCTTCTCTCTTAAGCCTGCAGATGTTCCCTTCTCCCCATGACTTCACCCGACTTTCTCTGTGTGCTCCAGGAGTCTCTTCCTCTTACATGGGAACCACCCATGAGACGAGGATCCCACCCCCCATGATCCCATTTAACTGTAGTTACTTCATTAAAGAATTTGGCTCCAAACACAATCACATTGGAGCTTCAGTATGTGATTGGAGGGGAACACAATTTGGTCCATAACAGTAGCACTAAAAGATACTCCAGGAGCATGGATGTTTCCTGAGGCTAGCCCATCATCCTCTGTGTCTCCAGGTGCTGCAGGTCCTTTATTAAAGAAACATGTTAGAAGCCACGATCTGGGTGATATCTGTGTTCCCTGCAATGTCATTGCTTCTTCTACCAAAAGCAGAAACATATGTGTGCTGCACTCTGCACATGCATATGTGTAATGCATTTATCCACGGCCAGCCATATTAGGAAGGAGCTCAACTGATGTCTCCAATCCTAATTTGCTACCACCTGGATTATTCAAACCCAGTCTCTGGTTTGTCTCTGACAGAACTCCTACTGCACAGTGAGACACCTAGCCTTGCTACCTGGCCTCCATCTACCTTGCTCTGTGGTTCCAAGAGCTTAGACAGATGCTTCAGAATCCTTTGCCAGTCAACTTTACCAAACAGAGATAAGCACCTATGTGTAGTTCTTTCTGCCTTTCGTCTTTCAGAGTTCACTCAGTTCTAAAATTGCTCAGGTCAGTGCCAAGCCCTCTTCTTCATCAATGCCATCTACTGTGTTTGTGATACATAGTGTCCTCCTCATACCTGAATTCCACCCTGGAACTCCCCACCTCCTAATGACTGAATTCACATACATTAAGGTAGAGTTTCAGGTGTCTACAATTATAAAATAGTTCAACTGTCTTGAAAATCCCGTGCTCTACCTATCATCCCTTCTTCCTCCCCTCCCTGCCCAACTCCTTGATTTTCCCAGAGTATCTGCCTAGCCTTTTTGAATGGCTTCTTCCACTTAGTCTGAGCACTGTGACTCATTCCTGTTTCCACATGCCTGGGCAACATATTCCTTCCTTCTGTGATTGAATGTATGTAATGGTTTATTGATTGTTATCATTTGAATATGACTCCTCTCTCACAGACATGTACTGGGGCATGTGGTAGCCAGCTGAGAACTTTGGAACTGTGACTGGACCCTGAGAGCTCTGGCCTCATTGTGAATTAATCCCTTGATGGAGTCATAATATGGTGACATTATTGAGAGGTGGTAAAAGGTAGAAGATGGGGCCTGGTCTAAGGAAGTAAGTCATCCTGGAAAGACAGTCTTGTGCCCTGCTTCCTCTCCTATCTGTACCTGCTTCAGTCCACCATGACGTAAAGCTCCTTGGTTCTACTATGCCCCACCCTCATGATGGTCTGCCTTACCTCAAGTCCAAACAACAGGTTGCTAAGGGACTATGTGCTAAAATCTTTGAGACTGTAAGCCAAAGTGAATCACCCTTAATTCTGTTTTCCTTGGCACTTATCTATTCACCTACTGGAGGAAGTCATGCTTGTTCTAGTTTGGGCCAATTATGAGGAAAGATGCTACAAATCTTTTTTTTTTTTTTTTTTTTTGGTTTTTCGAGACAGGGTTTCTCTGTGTAGCTTTGTGCCATTCCTGGAACTCGCTGTGGAGACCAGGCTGGCCTCGAACTCACAGAGATCCACCTGCCTCTGCCTCCTGAGTGCTGGGATTAAAGGCGTGCGCCACCACCGCCCAGCAATGCTACAAATCTTTTCCCCTTACTCCCACCAACGTGCACAGAGGCAAAAGCTTGCTTGCATTCAAGATTCAGTTTCTGGCATAACCCACAGCACAACCATTGCAGAGAAAGCATTGCTGCTGGAGATGTAATAGATGCTTATACTGCTTTCCAAGAGGTGATGAAAGCTGCCCTCATCCATGATGGACTAGTCTGTGGATTTTTTATTTTTATTTTTTTGTTTTTCGAGACAGGGTTTCTCTGTGTAGCTTTGTGCCTTTCCTGGAACTCACTTGGTAGCCCAGGCTGGCCTTGAACTCACAGAGATCCACCTGCCTCTGCCTCCCGAGTGCTGGGATTACAGGCGTGTGCCACCACTGCCCAGCAAGGTCACCTTCCCCCCCCCCCCCCCCCCCCCAGCTGAGGACCGAACCCAGGGCCTTGCGCTTGCTAGGCAAGCACTCTGCCACTGAGCTAAATCCCCAACCCCCCAAGTCTGTGGAATTTTGAGTGACTACCAAAACCTTAGATGAGAGCCAAGGCCCTATCTGTGTGCTGGTATCCAATTGTGAGGAGTCTCGGTATGTCAAGTGCCTCAAAGGTGGAGGCCCTTTGAGCTGACAAGCAACCTAATTAAGGTTGATAACAATAAGAAACTAGGGGAGATGCATAAGACTCTGTAAAACTGATCATGAGGGGAACCACACAAAGTGGTTGATTGCAATTGTGCAGTAGTTAAGGACTGGCAAAGAACCTCAGGCCAGCATGTCATCAAAGAATACTTCAAATAAAAGAAATAAACAAATAAAATTTGGCTCATTTTAAAAAATGCTACAAATATTCATATGAAAAATTTTTAAAAGATCTATTTATTTATTATGTATACAGTGTTCTGTCTGCATATATTCCTGCAGCCAGAAGAGGGCACCAGATCTCATTACAGATGGTTGTGAGCCACTAGGTAGTGGTTGGAAATTGAACTTAGGACCTCTGGAAGAGTAGCCAGTACTATTAACCTCTGAGCCATCTCTCCAGCCCTCACATGAACATTTTTATGAGAAACAAAAGTGAAAGCCACACCCATAACCCCAGTACTTTGGAGAATGAAGTTGTAAATTCAAAGCCAGCCTGCCTTGGCTTCATAATGAGTTCAAGGCTTGGACTATATAGTGAGACCTTTTCTCAAACACAAACAAGAAAATAAAGAAGAAAAGGTTTGTGTTGGGGCTAGTTTTCTTTTTTTAATAAATTTTATTTATTATCATCACGTGTATGTGTGTGTGATTTATGTGAGTACACATGCCCATGACCCATGCAGGAGGCCAGAGAACAGCCTGTGGAGTTGGTTCTCTCTAGCCACCTTCACATAGGTTCCAGGGACGGAACTCAAGTCGCCAGGCTTACACAGCACACATCTTTACTAGCTGAGTCATGGTTTAGCTGAACACAGTTTTCAACTCAGTCGGGCATCCAGAAGGTTGACTGCTGGGTTGCTTTGTCTCAGAGGCTGTATGCAGCAGGGCTCTCCTTGGGCCTCTTGGTCTGGCCATGGTCTTGACCACTGACATTTTTCTATTACACACACTCCATAAATATATATATATATATTTGTTATTATATATTTTACTATTATATATACTTACTGATTGCAGTAAACATGGGAATGTCTCAATGTCTCATTTCTTTTTTCTTTTTTTTGGGGGGGGGTTTCGAGACAGTGTTTCTCTGTGTAGCTTTGGTGCCAATCCTGGAGCTCACTTTGTAGACCAGGCTGGCCACAAACTCACAGAGATCTGCCTGGTTCTGCCTCCCGAGTGCTGGGATTAAAGGCATGAGCCACCACCGCCCAGCTGTATTTTATTTTTTTAAAGTAACTTTATTTACTTAATTCTTATGTGTGTTGGCATTTGGCCTGTGTGCATGTATGTGTGAGGCTGTCAGATTCACCAGAACTTGAGTTACAGGTAGTTGTGAGCTGCCATGTAGGTGCTGGGAATTAAACCCAGGTCCTTTGGAAGAGCAGCCAGTACTCCTAACTGCTGATCCATCTCTCCAGGCTCTGTATTTTATTTTTAAATTTGTGTTACATTTATTTTATTTTTTTATTTTTATTTGGGGGGAGTGCCTGTGTTACAGCATGTGTGTGGAGGTCAGAGGACAATTTGCAGGAGTTGTCAGGCTTGGTGTCCCCAGTGAGCCATCTTGACAGAACCCACTACTATTTGTTTGTTTGCACTTAAAACTCCTAGTGGAGTGGACACTCACGCCATTTTTTAAAAATAATTTATTTTCATGTGTGTTGGTGTTTTGCCTGCATATATGTCTGTGTGAGACTGCTGGACCCTGGAGTTACAGATAGTTGTGAGCTGCCATATGGATGCTGGAAATTGAACCCAGGTCCTCTGGAAGAGCAGTTAGTGCTCTTAACTGCTGAGCCATCTCTCCACCTGCTCATCCCATCCTTTGTTTGTCCTTTCTGGTTTGGTTTCCAAACAGTCCTGACCTTGTAAAATGAGCTGTCGCCTCCCTCTTTTTCACCTCTGGAACATCTTGTCCAAAGCAAGAATTTGCTGGTCCCTGGAAGCTGGGTGGAGCAGCCCTCTCTGAGCTGGAGGGGTGTGAGTGCTATTCCCCATAATCCAAACCCAGAAAACTTTTACTCAGGAGGAATGAGGGCTTTCCAACATCTCCATAGACTGAGTCTCCTCTTCTAGTCCCCATCCTCCTATATACTCTAGCCCAGTGGGTCTCAACCTCTTTGAGGGTCAAATGACCCTTACATAAGGGTCACCTAAGACCATAGGAAAACACAGATATTTACATTCCAATTCATAACAGTAACAAAATTACAGTTATAGAGTAGCAATGAAAATAATTTTATGGTTGGGATCACTACAATATAGGAATTGTAATAAAGGGTCATGGCATTAGGAGGTTGAGAACCACTTCTCTATCCCCTACCCAAGGCCATTTGCAATTAAGGCAGAGTTGTATGCATGTAACAGGTGGTAGGGAGCTGATACTCAAGTGAGGGTCTCATGACCCTCCATGAAGGAATGGAAACAGTCAACAATCCCAGATGGGACAATCTTTTTGCAAGAGGGTCCAGCTAAACTCAAGGTGACAGTTGCCTAATTCAGAGGACAATAGCAACAGCTGGCTAATCACTGTCTCTATCTTTTGAGAACCAAGATTGAATGCAGACTACCATTACTGTTATTTTTGTTGTTTGCTTGTTTTTGACAGTATCCCTAAGTAGCCCTGGATGTCCTGGAACTCTGCATATACTAGGCCAGCTCTGCCTGCTGAGTGTTGGGATTGAAGGCATGTGCTACTATGCCTGGCATGTCTGTTTTTGTTTTGTTTTGTTTTGGGCTCTGGGGATCAAATTCAGGTCCTTATGCTTGTACAGCAAGCATCTTGCTTATTAAACCATATCCCCAAAGTTTGTTTGTTTGTTTGTTTTAAGACAGGATCTGATATACTCTACTCTTTCCTCAAATAATTCACTGTGTAGTCAAGAATTACCTTGAGTGCCTGATCTTTTCTTCTACCTTCTGAATGCTGGGATTACAGGCTTGTGCCGCCTTGCCTGGCCCCAGCCATTATTTCATGACAGTTATACCTTCACCAGCACCTGTGTGTGGCCCTCTTCCCAATCCCATATGTCCCCTTTGTCCTCCCAATCAGGGTTTTCGAGCCCCCTTTGAGAGTTTACAAATCTTACTCAGACTTCACTCAGAACTCCCTCAGCACTAGGGCACACTTTCTTTGGCCTCCAATGAGCATGCTCAAGGTTAGACAGAGCCACACTAGGTTATCTGACCTCAAGAGCTCTGCCAGCTGAGCTGGGTGTGATGTCTTGCGTGGAGGATGAGCACTGACATCAGAGGCTGCAGTGCTCACCCCTTCATGGATTGCTCCACTGGGACCCAAGCCTTTTGGGGTGGGTAGGCCTCAGGGAGGAGGTGCTGAGGATGTTCCCATGACTTCCAGCTCACTGGGTGCTCACCTTAAGGAATCAGAGAAACTAGGCTGGTGATTCACTGCCCAGTCAGTGCCCTGCAAGCTTGAGATGCAGCTAAGTAAAGATAATGGGGGCGTCTGAACTCACAAGTGCATCAGCTCTCATGCTGGTCTGGCTGGTGCCTAGACACATTGGGGTACCAGATGGGCCTCTCAGCTGCCTCCATGCCCACAAGAAAGGAGCAAGACCCAGGCCAGATGCAGGCATGACCTTCCTAGTCTTGCAGCTATAGCCCCAATAACAGGGAGGGAGCATCTGGAGACTGCTGTGATTTCCTTCAGACCAGGCCAGTGTTCACCATTGCTGCTCTGCCATCGGCAGCTGCAATGGTGTCAGGAGCTCTGGTCACCCACCAAGGCTATGAAAGGGGTTTACTGAGGCACAGGACTTGTACTTGATAGGAAGGCCTAGGAATCAGGATAGGAAAGGATGTAAAGGAAGGGTGGTAGGTTAAGAGGAACCCAAAGCTACACAGTTAGCTCTAGAACTGTGGGCCCAGAGCTGCTGCAATACCCCCCACCCCCCCCACCTCCCACCACACACACACACACACACACACACACACACACACACACACACACAAACACAAACCCTTGTGTCTGAGTGATATTCGACAGGAACTAGGTCAGGCCGGGAGTCAAGATTAAGAGGCTCAGCCTGAGTACTGGCTTTCTTAGAACAGTGTTACTCAACCCTGAGCTTTAAATCCTAAGTGTGGAACTCAGTGATACCTATTGCAAAGTTCTGCTGTGAGGGTTTACTGCAGTGTCTATGCCCAGCCAGGAGTGCACTCAGGATCCAATTTGTTTCCCAGGTCCCAGGCAGGTGACCATCACCAAACTTCCATGAATCATGAACCTAGCAGCTGTTTTTCTACATTTATTCAGTCTACTTAAGTAGCCACGTGTCTGATGCTTTCCACATGGAACCCCTGGGGCTGACTCTCCATGGTCCTGGCTTCTGTCAGGCCTTGCCCCTTGGGGCTGAGTTGAGGGAGCTGGAGGCACAAACTCACTTCCATTCTCTCTGGTGTGGGTCAGGGATTCCCACCTCTGCCTGATTAGTCATCAAGACTGGCACAGAACCTCTGAGGACCTGAAGAGCTGCTTTCCTCAGCCTTTATGGGTGCCTGTGTCTCATCTGAGTGCAACAAGCCCAGAACTTCCTGGAATCACTTCAATGTGTGGCTGAGTGCTAGCTTGGTTCAACACACATACACCTGTGTGTGCGTGCAAACTGCTGGCCACTCATGCAGTAACCCCATGTTCCTATGGATCCTCTACAGGGCTGTTTTTCTTCAAGTCAGGGTTACTTCCCATCCTTCAGACCTAAGGGCCCACCAATAGTCAATGTGATGGCTATTCATGGTTATCAACTTGACTACATCTGGAATTAACTATAACCCAAGTGGCTGGGTACACCTGTGGGATTTTTTTTTCTTAATTAAATCACTTGAGCCGGGTGGTGGTGGCGCACGCCTGTAATCCCAGCACTCGGGAGGCAGAGGCAGGTGGATCTCTGTGAGTTCGAGGCCAGCCTGGTCTACAGAGCTAGTTCAGGACAGGCTCCAAAGCTACAGAGAAACCTTGTTTCGAAAAAACAAAACAAAAAAACAAAAAAACAAACCACACACAACCAAAAGCAAACAAAACAACAACAACAAAAATCACTTGAAGTGGTAAGACCCACTTTTTTCCCTTTATTTATTCATGTATTTATTTTACATTTGAGCTATAGTCCACCAACCCAAATCTTCCCTCCCAGTCCCTCTCCTCCACTCCCCTTCTCACCCCTCAATCCCCTCCTCTGGGAAGACCCACTTTTTTTTGTTGTTTGTTTTGTTTTTTCGTTTTCGAGACAGGGTTTCTCTGTGCAGCTTTGCACCTTTCCTGGAACTCACTTGGTAGCCCAGGCTGGCCTCGAACTCACAGAGATCTGCCTGGCTCTGCCTCCCGAGTGCTGGGATTAAAGGTGTGCGCCACCACTGCCCGGTAAGACCCGCTTTTAATTCCGTTCTTTTGAGGTTAGAAAGATAAACCTTTCATCTGAGCCACATTTTCTGTTGGCAGCCTATATAAAGGACATGGAAAAGGGAAGCTTTTGCTCTTTGCCTGCTTGCTCTCATTCTTGCTGGCACATCCATTCCTTCACTGGCACTGGAGCCTACTCTTTCAGGATTCCAGCATCTACTGAAGACCAGCTGAGCCATCCAGCCTCGTAGACTGAACAACTGCTGGATCTTCTGCTGGTAGACAGTCATTGTTGGACTAGCTGGACCACAGCCTGTAAGCCATTAATAACGTGTGTGTGTGTGTGTGTGTGTGTGTGTGTGTGTGTGTGTGTGTGTTTTCATCCTATCAGTTCTGTTCCTCTAGAGAGCACTGATTAACATAATCATCCACCCTAGGCATTGCCAGAAGCTACAAACTGCAGTCAGGGCAAGCCCTGTGTTGCAGGATGCTGTCATGAGATCTTGCAACTTTTGTTAACTTGGCAATTTCTCTTCATTTGTGATTTGGTTTATCTGTCCTCCCCCATCCCACCAGCAATGACAGGCTTGTACCACCTTGGGCAAAGGGCATCAACATTCCTGTGGTTCTGCAGGGATAGAAGGGGCTGCAAAAGGGGGATCCCTGACCTCGGACCTTTGCTGCTCATCAGGGAGCCGGGTGGTGTGACCTCAACTGATGGCCTTCTCTCCAAGTACAAAGCCTTTTCAGTGACCCCCAAGAGCCGCAGGAACTAGCACAGGGAAACCAGAAGTGGCCACAATTTGTGTGAATGGTCCAGTACCCTCCTAACTGCCTCCAAGGTGACAGTGTGGGGTTAGCCAGTGATCTGTGACCTATGATCTGATGCAAAAAAGAAATGGCTAAATGCCAGGTATCATCTCTTAACAAGCAGAATGGATTGGCTGTTGGGAGACCAGAAAAGCTGTTATGAGCAGAAACCTCTAGAAGCCAGAGCAGCCCATTGACAAATGAAGAAAAAGAGTCAAGTGGCCAGGGAGTATTGTGGAATATTAGTTTAAGATGTATTACATTTATGTGGAATTTGTTATGTGGAATATATGTTTAACGATGCAAAGATTCTTTTATGCTGCATTTGTTTAACTCTACAAAGTGTGTTACTTTGCCTGTCTAAAACACCTGATTGGTTTAAGAAAGAGCTGAACAGCTAATAGCTAGGCAGGAGAGAGGGCCCCAAAAGAGTAAATAAAATAAAATAAACCCAACAAAATTTTGGCATTCCAACATGAGGCTGGAATTTCCATAGGACCTGAGAAAGCTTAAAAAACAAACAAAAAAAAAAAATAGACACGGCTCCTTTAAGAAGTTCTGTCGTCCAGCAAAGCACTCAAACAGCCTTTTCACACTGAGTAGAAACAAACAACTGAGTGAAAATGTCTACACAGTTCAGGCACTGGCACTCCAGATCTGGGGGGTTGGATGCAGTTATTGTTCACCTACCTCCAACATGGCAACATTTTGGACAAGGCCTGGTGCCCTTCGTGGGGCAGTGGTGCAAGCCCGGGCCCAAAGGCCTTCTTTCCCGCACCCCTGCAGGGCCTAAGAGACAGGCAGACTGTAGATGCATAGCTTTGTTTCTTGTGCCAATGAAGCTCAGAACATCCTTTTCCTTCAGGCCTAGTAGCACTGCAGAGCTACTGACTCAGGACAATAGGGCTTTTTGCATAACCAGGTGCAGTAAGAACTGGAGCAGAGCTGGGCAGTGGTGGCCTTTAATCCCAGCACTCAGGAGGCAGAGGCAGGTGGATCTCTGTGAGTTCAAGGCCAGCCTGATCTACAGAGTGAGATCCAGGAAAGGCACCAAAACTACACAGAGAAATCCTGTCTTGAAAAAAAAAAAAAAAGAACTGGAGCAGAATTCCAGAGGAAGGCAAAGCCCTGTGGCCAGAGAGAAAAGAACAAGGAGAATTTCTGTAGATGGTAGAGAGAGCTGTATGGCTGGAGAGAAGAGAAGAAAGCAAAGTTTCTCAGAGCCAGGGGTAAGGAGCAAGGAAGGAAAGATGGAGGATGAACAGAGGATGAAGATGAGGTCGAAAGCACAGGAGCTTACTAAAACTAAGAGGGACTGATTGTCATGATGGAACTGAAGCTGTGTAGATAAAAGTTTGTTATAGAGAAATAAAGTAAACAGATGTAAGAGCATGATGTACATAGATTCTTTTCCCTCAGATAACCCCATGCCAGATGTAGTGTCTTCCTCAGGACTCTGGGAGGAATCTTCTCAGGGCAGGCCCCCAGGAAAATTCTGTTACTATAGAATGTGGCATTTAAGATGTTTACTAAGATTTTTCATGACAATGAGACAGATCTGCTCCTGGAAGCACCAATTTACTTTATAAAAGGATGTTGGGCATTGAAGAAACTCCATTTGGAGTTTGTTTTCATTGTGGCAAGGATAGCCATTTGGGTAAGAAACTGCTCTTGCCTTGACTGCTGACTATGCTGTACAGACAGGACAAGTGGGACCCAGGAGAACGACTGTGGAACTTTGCCAAGGCAGGACGGTCCTTCGACATTCCTGCTTCACAGAAGAGTCTGCCAGATATTCTGTAGGACACAGAGAAAAGCAACTGACAAACTTTGCCAATACAAGGTGGGAAAGTTCTTCAAATTTCCTGCTTTACTGAAAAGTCCACCAGATATTCTAGGCTAAAGATGGATGCCCCAATGTTGAGAGTCACTTTGGGTGATTCTCCAGGCAACCAGATGTCTCTGTTGTTAGGTAATATCACATCCTTCTGGGGCCTCTGATAGAGTTAGAGTTAGAGTTTTCTTTAGTTATGATAGAAAGTAAATAAAGTATAAAACTTTGGAATTATAAGATGATAGACAATGGAGCATTTTCTCTGAATTTGCTAAATACAAATGGACTGCATATTGTAAATGTAATTCTTACTTGGTAACTGTTTGGATGTTTATAGTTTTACTATGTTAAAGTTAAAATCTTTCATTTTTTATTTAGACAAAAAGGGGGAAATGTGGAATATTAGTTTAAGATGTGTTGCATTTGTTTATGCTGTGGAATATTATTGATGCAAAGATATGTTGCCTTTTTTTTTTTTTTTTTTTTTTTTTTTTTTTAGACAGGGTTTCTCTGTAGCTTTGGAGCCTTTCCTGGATCTCACTCTGTAGATCAGGCTGGCCTTGAACTCACAGAGATCCACCTGCCTCTGCCTCCCGAGTGCTGGGATTAAAGGCGTGTGCCACCACCGCCTGGCGTGTTGCATTATTTTATGTTGCATTTGTTTAATTCTGTACTTTGCCTGACTAAAACACCTGATTGGTCTTTTAGTAGCCAGTAGCTAGGCAGGAGAGGGGGATAGGCAGGGCTGCTAGGCAGAGAGAATAAATAGAGAGAGAAGAGAAAAAGAGGAGGGAAAAGTAGAGGAGAGACGGTGCCAGGGGCCAGCCACAGAGAAAGAAGGACAGACGGAAAATAAAGAAATAGAATAAAGAAAGGTAAAAGCCCAGAGGCAAAAGGTAAATGGAATAATTTAAGAAAAGCTGGCTAGAAACAAGCCATGCTAAATCTTGGCATTCATGAGTAATAATAAGTCTCTGTGTATTTATTGGGGAGCTGGGTAGCAGGCCCCTCAGCAATGAGTAAAAAAAAAACAAAACCCAACTACAAGGAAGAGTGGGACCACTGTGAGAGACAGCTGTAGGGGAACCCCCAAAGCAGCTCTCATTCTGTGACCAGCCCAGGTCAGGTCTTCACTGTCTTTCTTAGGACACATGCATACAGCACATACAACACCCTCCTCGATTCTGGAAATGGGGTAGTGTCTACCACTTGCCTGACACTGGCGCCATGAGATTGGGTGAAGGATGGAAGTATGTGCTCTGTGGGTCATCATTTTGAGTTCTGATGGCTACACAGGAAATATAAACTCTGAACCCCCAGAGCCTGTTCACTCCTGAGGTGTGGGTGATACTGTGACTTTTGGCTTCTTTGTGGGGAGTATAAAGAGATGAAATCTGGGGGCTGGAGATATGATAGCTCAGTGGTTCTATTGCAGAGGAGAACATTTGATTCCCATCACGCACATGGTGGTCCACAACCATGTGTAACTACAGTTCTAGAGGATCTGATACATTCTTCTGACCTCCAAAGGCACTAAACATAGACATGGTACACAGACATACATGCAGTCAAAACACTCACACATAAAATAAATCCAAAAAAATTTTGAATAAAAAGTGGCAAAATCTGTGGAGGCTTGGTGGTGTACCTCTGAGGATATAGATGAGAACTCTGACTTGCATAATTTAAAGGAGTGAGCTGCATGGAAGGTGAACTCTATTTAAATAAGGTTATACACACTCATACAGGCTGTTCAACCAGGAGACATCCTCCATACTACCAGGAGGAAGAACATGGTCATTCTGTTCTCTCACTTTCTTTTCTGATGGCATGGGATAAAGGTCAAGCTGGACTTCTACTCACCTCACATGGTTTCCCAACTTGGGATTGAAAAAGGGAACCTCACCCTGTGCCTGGGAGGCTGGGGAAATTTGGACTGAAGACAAGTGATCTTGTGTGTATCTGGAAACTCACAACCGGGAGTGGGGGGATCTGCACACTCATCCGTCCTTCAATGAAGCCCATTGGATGGAGGTAAGGCTGTGCTCAGCAAGGCCATGATGGAAGCTATGCTCCAAGTTCTGTTCGGACAGCCAGGAAGGTCTCTAGATCCCCAACCCCAACAGGGACCACACAAACCTTCCTGAGGAAATTAAGCTTCTGTTGAGGTTTGGGGTTAAAATAGATTTTGTTTGGGCAGAGGTGCCCAGTCTAGAACATACCTAGGGAATCCAGGTATGAGTTTTGAAGGAGGAGAGAGCCCAGATCAGCATACTTGTTGGTAAGTGAGGCTAAGAGGGAGGTAGCCAGTACCCCACAGAGGCTACCCCAGATCGTCAAGGCAGTTTCTGTACCTTGCTGTCTTGCTTTGAGCTCACCTGACCTTACACCCCACACTGAGCTGGGCATCTTTCAGGGGTCATTCATGAAGCTGAAGTTTAGTGAATGCTTAGTATGGTGTATCACTTAGGGTCACTGTGAGCCAAGAGGCTAACAAAGCCATTTCCAAACTAATACAGCATGTTTGCTAAGGACCTACATGGGCTTTTGTTTTGTTTTGGTTTGGTTTGGTTTGGTTTTGTTTTTTGAGACAGGGTTTCTCTGTGTAGCTTTGTGCCTTTCCTGGAACTCACTTGGTAGCCCAGGCTGGCCTTCGAACTCACAGAGATACACCTGGCTCTGCCTCCCCAGTGTTGAGATTAAAGGCGTGCGCCACCACCGCCCAGCTTCTACATGGGCCTTTGTGTAGGCACTATCATTGTATGAGAGGGGTCTGTAGGTCTGATCTTTGGCCCCCTTCTCAAGAGTATACAAATTAATAGCATGAGTACAGAAAGGACTTAGCTTCAGAGGAGCAGGTGGTGAACACTTGTCATGAGCTCAGCCTTTGCAATCCCTGGAAGGCCCAGGATTTGGCAGCATGGTAATGTGATGGGAAACCAAGAATCCCAGCACAGGCCACTTGTAAATGACCTTCAAAAACAAGAGCCTTGATCCTGCCTGAGGCCCTTTCCATGCTTTGCCTCCTTATGACCATCAAGTAAAATATGGCAAGAACTTTGGTCATTTTACCATCTGACTGTCCTGACTTAAGACAGGAGAGTCAGGCAGAACCCTAGGTATACAGCAGCTTACACCCTCAGTTTCCTACTAGACAAAACAGGTGCTTCAAGAGGGAGGGTTACTAGCCTAAGATCAGGCCAGGATCAGCCCACGGCTGTTAAGAGAGAGGTTGGTTCAGCTACCAGGTCTTTTCTGATTCCAGTTCAACATATGGGTTTCTCTGGTGGGGAAGCGAGGTGTTGTTCATATGCTTCTAATTTTTCATTGGAAAAGTCATAAGTGAATTCTGTCAGTGAGATTGTTTTTACTAGTTTGGGCAAGTCTGGCTCTGACTCCTGGACTGAGAAGCTGGGCAGTTCCCAACTACCTATCACTCAGTAGCTACTGTTTTGTTTGCCTTCTGGTGTCTTCAGTCTCCAGCCATGCTGTATAATACTCCTCAACCTGATCGCCGACCATGTGCAGGCAGGTGTGGCCGCACCACCAAAAGGAAGGTGGTGGAGCCAGGAGACTAGAAGAGAAATGAGCTCCATGTGTTCCTGCAGGGCAATTGCTGGACTGCTTTTCTTGCCTACGAGCCAGGAGTTGCTCTGAGGTGTCAGCAGCTCTATACACCATGCACAGAGTGGCATGGGTGCTAGCTGTCAAAAAAAAGCATTAGGTTGATCTATGGCTCTATGTTTCTAGCTGGGTGGGGTGGGTGTGGAGAAGCATTTGCTTGAAAGGCTGTATCCTAGTCCTGGTGCACCTCCTGTGTGGCGGCTCCTCCAAAGGCCCTCCCTAGTGGTTAGATGGACAGCCAAGTCTTGGAAGTTGACCATCAGCTGGACTTCAGAATTCATGTTTGTATTTTCCATGAGAACATTCAGATCCAAGACAGACCAGAACACAAAACAAAACATTGACTTGGCCTCCCAGGTCTGGGATGTACCCTCTACATCGTCAGTGAATTCAACGTTTCCCTTCCTGCCCACTGTGGGTCCCAGGAAGGCCACTCTTCTTCCATCCATTATGTGCAATGTGTCAGGCAGCAGCAGGCCACAACTACACGTTTTGCAGCAGTCAAAGCCCAGGACTGGTGATTCCTACAAAACAAACCATCTACCTGTGACCCCAGAGCCGGGACTGGAGCCTCCTCTCTGTCCCGTTCCCCTATCTGCAAAGGGCAGAACTTTAGGGTTTTTCCCAGGCTTTGCAAATGAACTGCTCTTTGGCTTCTCCAACATGTTATTTTGGTATATGTGGTGTGTTTAGAGGCAGGGTCTCTGTAGTCCAGGCTGGATCGAACTCATGATCCTCCTAAGGGCTAGGACTACCACTCACGTCTTAAGTTTCCTCAGATTTCTGCTGGAGACAAGTGGAAAGCCCAAAGCGACCAGTTGTCGTCCAGCGGGAGCGGTGGATAGTGGGACAGAGAAACTGGTCCGGTCGCGACTGCGCAATCCATCAAGTAGCCAAACCCCGCCCCCGAGCACCGTGGCCCCGCCCCTCTGAGTTGCTAGGGGAAGTGACGTCACAGCGCGATGGCGGCGGCTCCTTTAGGCAGCTGAAGGGGGATTTAGGCCCGGAAGATCCGAGTCCATCCGCGGCGGGGAGAGGGTGAGCGGGGCCGGCAGGGGCCGGAGCAGCGGCGGCAGCGCTCGGACTGTCCCATCCGCCCCGTATTGAGGCGCTGAGAGCGACGGGGCAACTAGAAAGCGATGGTGAAAGCGGGGCCGTGAGGGGGGGCGGAGCCGGACCGGACCCGCAGTAGCGGCAGCAGCGGCGCCGCCTCCCGGAGCGCAGACCCAGGAAGCGGCCGGGCGGGCAGTAGCGAGCCGCACCGCCGCCATGGAGCTGAGGGTCGGGAACAGGTACCGTTTGGGCCGCAAGATCGGCAGCGGCTCCTTCGGAGACATCTATCTCGGTGAGGCCCGGCGCCATCGAGCGCCCAGGAGCCGTGCGGGCCGGCGGGCGGGGTTCCTGGCAGGCCGAGGCCTGCGCCAGGCCGTAGTGGACACTCGGCCGCTCGTCATCCCCGCAGGCCGAGGACCCGGGCCACCGGCCGCGGCCAACACCAACGGCCGCTGTGCGAGCGCGGCCGGGGGGCTGGGCGCGGCGGGCCGGGGGTTGGGGGCCCGAGTGAAGGGGACAGCTGCGCTTGGCTGCCCGGCTGTGGGGGTAGAGCTCGGAGAGAGCCTGGGGAGTGGTCGGCGCCCGAGAGATGAGGAGCAGGGCTTGGGGACGGGGCAGCGGGCCTCGGGGAGAGGCTGTGGGGTGTCGGAGGGCGTGGGAAAGGCCGGCGGGCCTGGGCGGGGGGCTGTGTTGGCGCTCAGCCAGGGGGCAGCGGGCGGGGGAGGGGAAAGCGGGGCGGGGGAGGGCAGCGGGCCGGGGGTGGGGCCCTAAGGGGGCAGGGCCTGGGCTGCAGGGCGGGCGCCGGCATCCCCCCCCCACCTAAGGTCACCTCGGTAAACAAAGGCCATGCTCGCCCCTCAGAGGGTCTGGTACTGCCCCTCACCCCTTAGGGTCATCCTGGATGTTTTGATGTGTGGGGAGAAATGTCAAAACAGTCTGAATGTAGTGTGGAGGTGGGGAGTGTCCCAGCCAGAGAGGGGGAAATGACGGGCTGATTTCTAAGGGTTCTTGTGGCTGTCTGGGCCTGCCCTTTCCCACAGTGATTCTCCAGTTAGCTGACCTGCTGGAGGGATCATCCACACTCTATCCAAAACAGGACAGATGTTCCTTTTCAGCTAGATCACTCACTGGCCCTTTGGCCTTGGATTGGTTGGGGTCTTAAGTATATGTTGAACATCTGAAGTTGATTGCCGGACATCTGGAAATCAACAGGAATGAAATTTTGATTAGTGCAGGCACAATCGGTGTGAAAAGGTTGGCAGGCTAGAGGGGAGAGAAGTGGTGTGAAAGTTCTCATGACTTGACTCGGAATTCTCAAGGTAGACTTAGGATTAGACTGTCCTGGGTTATGTCAGACTTAACAGTAAAAGAATATGCACATATATACACATAATTACAGGTTTCCCTTAAACCCACTTGTTGGGAATTTTAAAATGAAGATTCCCCCTGCATTTCTTAGTGGGATTATAAACCATTCCAAAACCCTTGAACTTGAGCTCTTCCAGCCTTCTGGTGATGAGCATCCTGAGGATGGTTGCCTGTTAGAGGCGAACGTGCTCTGTTGAGGAGCCCATCTTCAGTTGTTTGGCTGTTGTACCTGTAATGAAGAGTCAGGAAGAAGCAGAGCTTTGGGCCTTGCCTTTCAGGCTGCCCAAGTTTAAGAACTTCCTACTCTTGACTCCTAGGACCTTGACTGCTGTCAGTGTAGGGTGAACAACTGTCCTATATGGGTATTTCATAGGTATTTATGGTGCCTGGTTAGCATACAAGATAACCCTGCTATGTGCCACATCGGTGCTTTGAACTAGTACTTCTATGTGCCATAGTGGCCTATAGAGGTACTTGGGGTTTGCTTATTTAAATATTTATAACCAAGTAGTCAGCCAGATGCCTTCTCGGCAGTGTTTGAGAATCAAAGTGCTGGGTAAATGGGAGATGTTTGACTTATTTATAGAACAATAGATTTTGGCAGAAGTTTATCCTCAGGATAAAGGAGCTATACTGAAAAGCCAATCCATTATCCACCCTTTCATGGGCATCAGAAAATAAGTATTTTGAAACTTTTTTGTTCCCTGAGATTTTTGCCAAGCAGTTTTGTACTTTTTGAAGATTGATTCTAACAACCAAATTGTGATGTAGTGTCATACGCCATTCAGAGATGTGAACTCTTAGAGAGGGCAGGCTCTGTCTGGGAATGCAGCTTAGTTATGTCCCTTCAGCCCCCACCTGGTTCCCACAGCCTAAAAAAAAAAAAAAAAAAAAAAAAATTGCCTTCATCCAGAGCAGTGGGACATCAGGGAAAGGAAAGAGGGTTGATAGACTGTCCTGAACCAGCATGTGCACATCCTGCCCAGGGTCTTGTACAGGCACATGGGTGGTGGCACTTTGACATCTGCCAGCTTAGGCAGAGCCGGGCACATAGTGTTTGATCATGTGAGCCAACCTTTTCTAGGGAGTTCTATTTTGATGACTCCTCTGATGTGTTCTAAGGTGGATCACTGGGATCCTAGGGTTAGGGTCCCTGGCTTACCCGTCTATGGTGTGTGGGTTTTTTTGGTTGTTGCTTTTTGTTTTAAGACAGGATCTCACCATGTAGCCCTTGCTGGCCTTAAACTCAAAGATCTGCCTGTCTCTCTGCCTTCCAAGTGCTGTCTGCTGCCATGTTGGGCCCAGAGTGTGCCTCTTGTGTGGGATTAAATACTGCCAGGATTTTTCTTGTCAGACTTGGCTTTCAGCCCTCATTTCTGTCCTTTCAAGCAACACTTTTGCGGAACTGAAACATGAAATGGGTGATTTGGAATAAGATGGGCTAGAAAGGCAGGTCTAAAGGAAAGTTTCAAGAAAGACAACCTGAAGACCATGGGATAGATAGACTCCATCCATACTATAGTTTTCTTTTTTCTTTTTGTAGACCAGGCTGGCCTTGAACTCGCAGAGATCCGCCTGCCTCTGCCTCCTGAGTGCTGGGATTACAGGCATGAGCCACTACCGCCAGGCTCATACTATAGTTTTCTACCATTAGTTTGAGGAGCCAGTTGAGCATGAGTGGAGTTGGATCCTCGTCTTGAAGTCTGTGTGACTTTCATTCTAGTGCCAGTGTAATTGAGAACACTCCCAACTGCCCACTTTGCTATTCCTCATAAAGCACTTTATTCCTCCATTGGGCTCTCCCTGTTTTAAACATGGCACTTGGGGCTTTGGATTTCTTCCTGAGACTTCTGTGACTTAAAATGTGTAAGGCTGGTCATTAGACCTGTTCTCACGCCTTCCCTGGTGGCCTGTGCCAAGAGGCAGCAGGAAAGTCTGTAGTGGCAGTAGTGCCCTGCCAGGTTAGTATTCACGTCTTCTCACACCACCTCTTCAGAGGGAAGCAGCATCATGAGTCTGTTTGGTTGTCCAGGTTTTAGAAAGTCCAATCTCAGTCTTCCACTGTCTGAGCCAGCCAGATACGGAGTGTGCCATTGCCCACATACCTGTAGATGCCCCCTGGGCAGGATGTATTTGCTGATTTAAGCAGCCTCTCTGCCCTGTCTTCTCCTGGCATATGTTGCTCTGGAGCTGATGTTTTTGAGGTGTTGGAAAACAGTAGAAAGCCCTTTGGCTTTTGCTGGGACTGTGCCTCTTGATAATTTTAATTTCTTTTTTAATTGTATGTGAATGAATGTTTTGTCTGCATACTGTTACTTTGTGAATGTGGTGCTCTTGGAGGCCAGAAGAGGGTGTTGGATCCCCTAGGGCTGGAGCTACAGACTGTTCTGTGCAGCCAGTGCTCTTAACTGCTGAGCCATCTCTCTAGCTCGTACTTGATAACATTTTTATTTATTTATTTATTTATTTCGGCTTTTCGAGACAGGGTTTCCCTGTGTAGCTTTGCGCCTTTCCTGGAACTCACTTGGTAGCCCAGGCTGGCCTCGAACTCACAGAGATCCGCCTGCCTCTGCCTCTCAAGTGCTGGGATTATAGGCGTGCACCACCACTGCCTGGCTTGATAACATTTTTTTTAATAAGATTTATTTGTTTATTATGTATACAGAAGAGGGCGCCAGATCTCATTACAGATGGTTGTGAGCCACCATGTGGTTGCTGGGAATTGAACTCAGGACCTCTGGAAGAGCAGCCAGTGCTCTTAACCTCTGAGCCATCTCTCCAGCCCCAATGGTGGTCAGATTTTATGATGTGCTTAATCATCCTTTGGGAGCTAAAACTTGGTAACATTTTCATCTTTTCACCTTGCAACATTGTAGGGCTTCTGAACAGTGGTGGGCCATGAGAATGGTCCGATCTCACTATGACCTTCAACAAGACAGACGCCTTTAAAAGAAATTGTGTGTGTATGTGGTGTGCTTGCATGCATGTGTGCTTATGTGTGTGGGGGTATATGTGTACGTAGGGATACATATACATGTGAATGCCAGAAGATGACTTATATGTGGTGTGCTTGCATGCATGTGCTTACGTGTGTGTGGGGGGGGGTACATGGGTATGTAGGACTACATATATATACATCAGTGTCTTCTTCAGTCCCTTTCCACTTTATATATTGAGGCAAGCTCTCTTACTTGAAACCAGAACTCTACAGTTTGGCTCACGTAGTTAACCAGATTGCTCCAGAAATCCAGTCTATGCTTCCTGAATGGGGATAACAAATGGGATGCCACACCTACCTTACATTTACATAGGTGCTGGGGATCCAAACTCTGGTCCTCATGCTTGGGTAGTCAAGTATGTTATCTACTGAGCCAGACGTCAAAGAATCAGATTTACCCATGTTGGAGGAAAGTCAAGGCTGAAGTCCTTGTGCCACCCAAAAAAGAACTGGATATTCAGAAAGATTTCACATAGTTCTGACAGCACACACTCACACTACCTTGCAGGACAGATCTGGACTGAGACAATAATTGTGGGACCATGCCTTGACCAGGTCTCCTTAATTATACCTACTTTTGCTGTATGTTTGAAGTTCTAGGAGGGTCCAACCTGGGCTTAGCATGCATACTGGTGTAGCAGTCCAACATGTTTGTAGATGTCATGTAATCAAAAACTAGTACACCTTTGAACCTTAATTAAGTACTCTAGTGATAGCCTGATGGGGTGGTCATGGGATCCCTTTTTGTTGTTCTTCCCAATGGGATTACATTGAATAAATCCTCTTTTCTGTGTTTTATTATTTGTCTTTTTAACTGGTGTATTGGAGATGGATGGCTGAACCTAGATATTTGGGGCTACTATTATCTAGACTTAGTCCCTAAAAATTGTGGTAGCATCATTGTAGCTTTCAGAGCCCCCATCCTGCAGTGCCTTTGGGCCATGGCTTGCTTCTGCCTTGGAATGATGTTATTTTGATAATGTTAGATGGCTCCCCACTTTTTTTTTTTTTTTTTTTTTTTTTTTTTTTTTTGGTTTTTCAAGACAGGGTTTCTGTGTAGTTTTGCGCCTTTCCTGGATCTCACTCTGTAGATCAGGCTGGCCTCGAACTCACAGAGATCCACCTGGCTCTGCCTCCCAAGTGCTGGGATTACAGGTGTGCGCCACCACCGCCCAGCCTGTTTTTTATTTTTAGATTTTTGGTTTTTGGGTTGTTTTGTTTTTCTCTTTTTCTTGAGACAGGGTTTCATAAGGTTTCGCTGGCTGACCTGGAACTCAAACTGTAGACTAGGCTGGCCTTAAACTCACATAGATGCCTATGCCTGCCTCTGCCTCTGGAGTGCTAGGATTAAAGGTGTGCACCACCACTGCCACCCAGCTGGGTTTTTTGTTTGTTTGTTTGTTTGTTTGTTTGTTTTTAAGTTTATTGAGACAGGGTTTCTCTGTGTTGTTTTGGTGCCTGTCCTGGATCTCACTCTGTAGACCAGGCTGGCCTCAAACTCACAGAGATCCGCCTGGCTCTGCCTCCTAAGTGCTGGGATTAAAGGGGTGCACCACCACCGCCTGCCCGGCAAGTTGTATTTTTATGCCACGTGTTTTGCCTGCTTACATGTCTACACTACATGCGTACAGTTCCTGAGGAGGCCTGAAGAGGATATTGAGTCCCCTGCAATTGTAGTTACAGTACATTTGTTAGCTGCCATATGGATACTGGGAAATAAACCAAGGTCCTCTGGAAGAACAGCCAGTGCTCTTAACCGCTGGAGTGACCAGCCTCTGGGCTTGTCATTCAGTGTTCCTTTCCTGTCTCTAGACAGAGTGATATTCTGGGTTAGGTTCATGTGATCCATCAATCTTTATGGACTGTTCCACTTGAGGGACATAACTTTGTTTTTTCTTCCTTTCTCTCTTTTAATTATTTTTGTGTCATGTCCCCTGTAAGTGGAGTTACAGGTAGCTGTGAGCCATCAACTAACATTGTATATCTAAACACAGCCCAGCCTCTGCCTTAGCAAGGGAGTCCTATTTTCAGCCATCCAGGATTGTTTAACTGCATGTAGATATTGCTGCTATTCAGATAACACAAACAATAAATGTTTGGGGGGGTGGTTTTGGTTTTTTTATTTTTATTAGATTTGTATGTGAGTATGGAGTGTGAGTGTACATGTAGAAGTCAAGAGGACAGTTTGTGGGGGTTCTGTCCTTTCACCGTGTGGATTCTAGGAGTTGAAATCACTTTGTCAAGCTTGGCACAAGTACCCTTAAAACTAATGAACTGTCTTGCTGGCCCCTAAATAAATGTTTTTGCCTGTTCTGTATCTGAAACCCTGATTCCAGTGGCATCTTTTAGGTACTAGTGTCCTTTCTGGTAGCATTTATCAGACTTACGTATGGTAGAGAACCAGGTAGTGTAAATTTCGATCTTTGTAATAGTACTAAATCGCTGCCAGAATTCCTCGGTCCTTCTTTCTCCTGTGTTTGGCCCAGTAGCAATGTAAGGTCTGTACTAAACAAGCATGCTAGTGGGGCTCAAGAGATGTAGCCTGCTGGGATGGTGAGACAGAACTACAAGACTGTAAACCAGTGAGTCCGCATTGCCACCCACCCATAAGATAGACAGAAGTTGGAACTGCTTAGTCCTTCTACCCAGAAGTCCATGGAGAAGGCCTTGTGCTTTCCTCATATGAATGCATGTCCTGTGTCCAGCTGCTCCTCTCCTACTAATTGTTAGACTCGTTGTAGCCCTCTTCATAGGTTCTATAGGCTCTTGACATAGTACATGGCATTGGCTCCATGAAAAAGTGTAATTCACCGTTGTCAGTGGTCATTTGTTCCCAAAGCTGAGAGTATTCCAGGGGTGATTGTCAAGGCAGGAACTATATAGTAGCCACAGAAGAGTAAAGCTAGCAGTATTTTCCACCTTTCTTGAAGGTCCTGATTCCATAGGTTCTTGGCCTCAGGCTGCCCTGTCCCTGTGGACCTGCCAGCTGGCAAGGGTGGTATTGCTTTGGGGTGCAGGGGGTCACTGACGTAACTGGTGAAGTGAGTCACCATTCCTCTTGGCTGGCAAGTTCAGCTCAGAGTCCGGGTCCTTAAAAGAACTCAGAGGTCATTTTCATCTGCAAGTACATTCTAGATGAAGTCACTTTTTGTGTAAATGGATATAGGCTGCCCTGCCTGTAGGCAAGAAGAATAAGGTCTATTGCTTATTACTAGTGTTCCAAAGAGTTTTTGTGGAATAGTAAGTGGAGTTCTTAAACCTAGAATGGTTACTGGCAACAATGGATCCAGTTGTTCTTATAAATCTACAGCATTGGAGATTAGCTTTAGGCCCACATGTTCTGGGAACAGCCATCTGACAAACCAAAATGACTTGTCTCTGTGGTTCTTGGGTGGACACTAGACAGAGTTGTTAACATTAGGGTGTCCCTGTGCTTATGGGCCTTACTCCACCTTCAATCTGAGTGACTCATTAACCATTTGTTTCTTCAGCTCCCTGTGAAACTCTTGCTGACCCCTCCCATCTCAGTTGACAAGAGATAATGAGTCACCAAGAAGTAGCCAGGCTGCTCAGTCCACAAACTTATCTACCCAGCATTGACCCCGGTCATGTGTGGTTGTATCAGGCTCTGGGGAAGGCCATGTTACCTTTTCCTGGAAGTGCTTTCTACTTAGAAGCAACCTGTGAGGCAGAAAGGCCAGTGTGGTACAGTAGGCTGTTTTCATCCAGAGCTCCTGGATGTGCCATGTGGAGGCAGAGGAAAATCCCAACCAGCTTGGGCCAGGTAGACCGAGGAACACTTAGGTGGGAACCTGAAGGAAACATGAGAGGGATACACTTATAAATAAAACTATCTTCTTGCCTCCAAACTCCTAGGCTCTAGTCACCATAGCGTTTGTCACAAACTCTTAACAAAAACTATGTGCCATGTTTTTATTGCAAAGGCAGAACTGGCCAGGGCTTAGGAAGAGAGTCTGGTCTCTTGTCCCTAAAATGGCTCATGCTTTTAATCCCAGCATTTGTTTGAGAGACAGAGATAGGCAGATCTCTTGAGTTCAAGGCCAGCCTGATCTACAAACAAAGCTGGGGGAAGGGAGGCATATCCCTTGGTTTAGTTCTTTGCCAAGCCTGTGATAGTTTGGTTAGAGAGGACTCCTGCAGCCATGAGGAGATTGAGCCTACTTGAGAACTGCTGATGAGAAACTGTTGAGATGTGTGGGTCGATGTCAAACCTGTCTGACCTGAGGCTTGGAGGACGGAGAATAGAGTAAAACCCATCTCTGCTCTTCTTGGGAGACTCAAGCACATTCCAAAAGGCCTTTCAAAGCGCACAGAAGCATCCTGTTACTCTGCTTTGGTATGCCGGGTGAGTCGAAAGATTGGTGCCTGCAACTCTGGTGACTGACTTGTGAGTGCAGTGGGTATAGGGTAGAAATGGAAGGTGGGATACCAAATAGAATTTCCTATATATTTTTTTGAGTAAAGGTAGCTTTCTGTGTTGGTCAGCCAGCAGTACAATCTCTTAATAAGAAGTAAAGAGCATTTGTCATTTTATCTCAGGAAACTCAGTGCAGTAAGATCTAGGGTGTGGTTCACAGGCAGGGTTTTGGCCTAGCCATGTGCAAGGCGTCTGAATTCCATCCCCAGCACTTGGTCTTTCTGCAGCAAGCTTTGGGTTGTGTGGTAGACACAAAATAATGTGTTTAATTTTCTTTCTTTGCCAAGGTACGGACATTGCTGCAGGAGAAGAAGTTGCTATCAAGCTTGAATGTGTCAAAACCAAACATCCTCAGCTCCACATTGAGAGCAAGATCTACAAAATGATGCAGGGAGGAGGTAAGGTTCTTTGGGGTTAAATGTCCACCCATAGCCTTGCTTACAAGTACAGAAGACCTTACCCAAGAAAACAGCATAGTCTTGCTTAAGAACTATCTTTCTTAGCTTCCCATTAGATGATAATGTCTGAAATCTGGGTTTTGTGAAAGGTTCAAAATAAACATACCAGTGGTGCTGCCTGTCACATCACAGTGCTTCCTGCAAGTTGGCTACTTCTGGGCCACATCCTTTCCTTAGAACTATCAAACTCTCTGAAGCTCGTTTCCTCTTGGATAGGAATTTTGAACATGACTTCTCTGACTCTCCCAGCTAAGTCACTGTTCTCAGTTCTGTAAAACATCACCCCAAGACCTTGGAGTACTGGAGCCAGTAGTGGGCCAGTCTCACTTCTAGAATTCTGGGAACTTGTAAATATATAGTTTGACTAATAGAGCAGGTGCTCTTATTTGAGGCTTTCAAGACTGCGAAGTCTCCTATCCTAGATGATGGGGCTGAACCTTCAGAAGAACTCACCAGCAGGGTTAGGATCAGGATTCTTCTGAAGGCATAGCCCCATCTCCTCCGATAGGAGCCTGCTTTTGGCAGGCTTTATATCTGAAAAGTGGCCATACCTCGTGATCCCTTTTAGCAGAAGCCTCCATGGTGCCATGGTAGTTGGAACAGGAAGGAGAGAGAGTATGCGTGTGCACACTACCACTCCTTGTGACAGATGCCCTCTGTCAGCAGGAAAAGGAAAATTGTCTCATGCTTTGGGCATTATTTTTCTTTTTTGCTTTTCCCTTCAGATCTTTTGCATGTGTGTTAATGGTTTCTATGTGTGTCTCTGCATCTGTGTGTTTCATGTGCTCTTTCTTTGACTTTTTCTTCTGTTAGTTTGTTTCATCCTATTCAATTTTACTGGTTTTATTTTTATCTTATTTTATTGTCTCAAAGGGAGGTCAGCAGAGGTCCAATCCTACATACCTGCCCTTTGTCATCATCCTCAGTAGGACAGCCTTCTTGGAGGCATTAGGGACTGGCTGCATAGCTTTTGTAACAAATAGAGTAGAACTGAGTGACATAGGTTTGGTCTTTTCTAGGAGCTTAAAGGGTTGTAGTTCTGAGACTGCTAACCTGGAGTGCCTAAGGGGAGAGGCAGCCTGATAGTGATCAGAAAGGAGTATAGTGTGCTCCAAACAGGTCTCCAGCTCCAACATCACTGCCATTTGCTGTGGAGCATCCTAGGTGTCAGTTGCTCTCCCTGGTTATGATGATTGGATGTCCTGGATGGTGCCAGGTACCTGCTGGTAGATAGCATTACTTCCTGTGTTGGATCCTCAGTCATTTGCCCACATCCCTTCTCCAGACTACTAGAACCCAGACAAGATTCAGAAATGGGTATTATCCTTTCTTGGTGTTTGAATGCTGTTCCTCAGGCTTTGGTCAGGTTTTACTCTTGTTGCCTACTTACTTGATGCCCTGTAGGTCTCTGTTTTAGAAAACATATATGCCCAGGGAAAGAATGTTTTGGCAGTGTGTGTTAATCTGAGACTAAATGGAGGTTGGCAGATGCAAGATGGGGGTTACACTTTGCTCAGAAACCGCAAAACCTCGTCATGTCATGTTCTCTGTATGTGGGTAAATATGGATTGCTGTGCTACCTTCTGAAAGGAACAAGCACCTCTTTCATTGTCCTGATCTTGTTTATATTGGCTCTGGCTGTGCCAAAAAGAAAGCATAGAGTTAAGTGACTGACTGCAACATGAGGTTTATCTGGAAGACTTGTTAGGTGCAAGTAGTGTCTCAGTGTCTGGTTGAGAGCTGCTGTGCTGAGTGGGAAGCAGCTTTGGGGTTCTGTGCAGTGGGTGTTATAAGTGAGAAACAGCACAGGAGGCTTTCCATAGGACACAGACTGGAACCTGAGCACTCAGCCTCAGCATGTGCTCTTGCTCTTGCAAGCTTTCTCATCCGGCTTTCTTGGACTGCCAGCCCACAAATAACTACACAGAAACTTCATATCAATTATAAAAGCTTGGCCATTAGTTTATGCTGGTCCCACTAGCTCTTATAACTCAAATTAACCTGTTTGTATTCATCTATGTCCTACCACGTGACTCAGTTACCTCTGCTCTGTATCATATGTCTGACTTCTTCAGAGTATCCCTGGTATCTCTCTGGCCTAATCTGCAGGCACCTAGATTCCTCCTCTTCCTGTCTTTCCCCAGAAATCCTCTCTCTCCTGCTTAACTATTGGCCATTCAGCTCTTTATGAAACCAATCACAATGACACACCTTCACACAGTGTAAACAAATATTCTGAAATGATGTGCCCCAAACACTTCCACCAGTCTAAAATCTAGTCAGCACAATAGTTTAAAGGTGAAATACTACAAATAAACTAGAATTCAGTGTCAGTAAAAGTCTTGAATAGTTGGTGAGTTTTTGTCAACACCTGGTGCTGCCAGATAAGACCTAGTAGCTTTATTAACTGTTTATTCCATTTCTGATATATCCCAAAGTACACCCTCCTTCAGTAACTCCTCAGCAGAAAACAGTAAGAGTTTACAAATGCTTTTGGTAAATGTTTGTGGGATGGGAGAATGACTCTTTGTGATACCATCTGGGTAGGAAAATACACAGTGCAATTTTTCTCTTTTGGCCTTTTTTTTTTTTTTTTTTTTTAAGAAAATGGCCCCCAAAAGGATTGGTACTCTTAGGAGTTGTGGCCTTGTTAGATGAAGCTTGTCACTGTGGGGGCGGGCCTTGAGGTCTCTTGCTCAAGCTTCCCTCAGTGTGACCGTCAGTTGCCTGCATGATGTAGGACTCTCAGCTCCAGCACCACATCTGCCTGCATGCCACCATGCTCCCCACCATGATGATAATGGACTGAATCTCTGAACTGTAAGGTAGCCAACCCAATTGAATGTTTTCCTTCTAAGAGTTGCCATGGTCATGGTGTCTCTTCACAGCATTAAAAAAACAGACTAAGACTGTATGTTGCCCTGGCTGGACTGGAACTCATTTCGTAGAACAGACTGGTGATTACTATCTATCCTCTGCCTTCCAAGTACTCAGATAAACTTGGCAGTGTTTATCTTCTGTCTTTGGCTTTTTGTCAAGATCTCAAATTCACAGTCTTCCTGTTCTGCCCCTGAGTGTTAGAGTTAATGTCCTGGCACATAATTAGTCTTGAACCATTGAACATCACTAGAGACCATGCAGCAAGTGAATTCAATGTTGGAGTAAAAGATGCCTGTGATCCCTTACTGCCTTGAGAAAGTCCCCAATGTGCCCCTGTGAAGCCACGTGTCTGCTTAGTCTCTCTAGCATATCTCCACTGGCCCTTGCTTATACATTCTGTTTGCCATGATTTGGGGTGTGTTGGGGGTTGTTTTGGAGTGTTAGGCTGAAGCCAGGACTTTGCCTGTGCTAGATAACTGTACAACTGAACTATAGCCTCAGCCCTGCTGTTTTTCTTTCTTGTCCTCCCACAAGAAATTTGGTTTTCAAAATCTAAATAACATTACTTAGAAATATTTGAAAGGTTTAATAATTTTAAAACTGAATTGCTAAAAATGTTATGACTTTTTCTATATGAATTAATTCTGAGCGCCCACATTAACATTGAAATATTTGTCAAATCACAATGGAAAGCACTTGCCAATGCCTATGTTCTCCAGTGTCTGGCCCCAGTTACTTGTTTTGGCATCTTAGACCCCCATAAGGGTAAAGCATCCGTGTTCACAACTGTGAGCAGAGCGGGGGTAGCTCATCCCTAAGTCATGGCACAGACAGCACTTGGGTTTTTTCTTTAAACGGCTAGCTTTGTTCCTAGGGGGAAAAAACAAACAAACCAAAAAACCCAAAGCAGTAGTAGCAGCGCTGTCCAGGCATGGTCAACTTTGGGCTCTGAATTTTGCTAGCTTGAATGACTGGCTTCAGAATAGCAGTGTGCCTGTAGCTGGAAGGTTCTTTATCATGCTTTAGCAGGAACCTTCTCCTAATTGGTTTTATAATCACTAACTTCCTAGGCTTCACCACTAGTTAGTTTGTGGCAGTTTGCTGAAGGTAAAGTACACCACAAAAGACATTCCATCTTTTCCAGCCAGGGATCTGTGAGCTCAGGAATCCTTTGCAGTGATTGTGTTTTATCCAGTCTCCAATGCCATGGATTAACAAATAACACTATTACTCCCCATTGAAAAGGAAAGTGCTGCTACCTATCACATATTCCCCAGCTGTTAAGTACATCAAGACACCGTGGCATGCATCCCTCCTAAATAGCAATTTGCTGTTAATGTAATGCAGTCATGCTACCTGCATCTTTTGTAGCCCTTTGACAATATATTCCTAGAACTTGTTTGCATATGGTAGAATTCCCTAGAATAAACATAGAAGAAATTAAGGGTTTTGTTAGCTTAAGGTCAAAATAGCATCAGTTGGGCTAGGGAGATAGCTCAGTAGGCTAAAGTGCAAGCAGGATGTGGTAGTATGTCTCTGCAGTCCCAGCACTCCTATATGGTATGGAAAGTGGAAACAGGAGAATCACCCAGAAGCTCACAAAGCCAGATAGATGCACTAGAGTGCACAGACCAACACCAGAGACAGACCTCAAACAAATTCCCAAAAAGATGTCTTCTGACCTTCAGGTATACAATGTGGTTAAAAAAAAACAAAAAAAACATATGTACACATACAGATTAAATGTTTAAAATATGGTCAGTTTACTTCAACAATAATTATAAAGTGTAATTTTAAAATACTATTTATAGTAGTGTATACCTTAAATATTGTCAACAATGTAACTTTTTAACTTTTATTTTTAAGATTCATTTATTTATTTAATGTATATAAGTGCTCTCTCTAAATGTATGACATTATGCCAGAAGAGTGTATCAGATCCCACTATAGATGGTTGTGAGCCACCATGTGGGTACTGGGAATTGAACTCAGGACCTCTGGAAAAACAGCCAGTGCTCTTAACCACTGAGCCATCTCTCTAGCCCCCACAATGTAATTTTTTAAAAATACCATTTATAGTAGCAAACTAGGAAGTACATGGGGTATGTAGGACATAAAGGAAGGCCTGATGTTAGTTCTCTCATTTGATATATATATATATATATAAGCTGAGGATTGAACCCAGGGCCTTGCGCTTGCTAGGCGAGCACTCTACCACTGAGCTAAATCCCCAACCCCTCTCATATTGTTTTTAATGTTAAATGAAATTCCACTCAGAACATAACAACCCTCCTTTTCTTTTCTCTCTTTTTTTTTCCATTTTTGAGATAGGGTCTGTCTATGTAACTCTGCCTGTCCTTGAACTCAGAGATCTATGTCTTCTGACAACTGGGATTAAAACTGTGTACCGCCATTCCCATCCCCCACCCTTTAATCTGTATGTATGGGTGTGCATCGCATGTGTTGCTAAGTGCCTGCAGAAGTCAGAAGAGTGTGTTGGATCCCCTAGAACTGGAGTTATGCATGGTTGTGAACCACTCTGTGGGGGCTGGGAATCAAACCTCGATCTTCTTCAGAAGCAACCAAGTGCTCTTACCTGCTGAGCCATATCTCCAGCTTCCTCCATACCATCGGCAGCTTTTTTTCAATTTTTTTTTTTATGTTTCTCAAAGAATAAAAACTTAGCTAACAAAACAGAAACATACAGGGAAAAAAAAGTGTGCCGTTGTGTTCTGTGTTGGCCAGTTATTCTGGGCACATGGCTGCTCTTGGAGAGTGTGGTTCATACACCTAGTAGTGACACTACATTGGAGAAAACTGGTTTTACCTTTCCCAGCAGGTGTCCCAAGGAATTACTTCTTGGATGGGAATGTGTGTCAATTTCCCCTTCTCAGTGCTGGGATTTCATCTCATTTGAACCTGTTTAGATCTTATTCAAAGGCTCTTAGAGAAGAGGATGACTAGAATTCAGAGAGGAAAGTGAAAGGCCAAGATTAACAACAGTATTCATGAAAAAGAGGAGCAGTTGCCCGAAAATGTCACTACTTGCCCTAGAACAAGTAGAGTGATTAAAGCTGTTCTGGACACAGGCAGGGCCTGGTCCCAAGGTTTCTCAGTGTTCTTCCCACTGAGGGGAGCCTAGACTACTTGCTGTGGCTGGTTCCAGGACTAGGGCAAGAACTTGGAACATGTGGAACAAAAGAAAGTACCCTTCCTCCCTTAGTGACAGAACCACGGTGGGAAGATGTGGGAGGACACAAAAAGACTCCTGGGCAACTCTGAAACAGGACTTCAAAACAAATGATGACAGGAATGGGTTAATTGGAAAGGGAATGAAAACTGTTGAGTGTTGTGGGATATTTGTTTGCACTGACATTCCAAGATTTCCAATGAAGTTAAACCTTGAACCATAGGGTGGGGTCAATGATTGGTTGACCGGAATTAGCCAAGATAATGTTGGAGGACCAAGGTAGTTGGATAGAGAGGTACAGGAAAGAGAAGGAAGGGATTGGAGAGGTTTTGAGGGCTTTTTCCAATGTGGAAGTGTGGAGAGGCAGGGTCACCTGCTCATTCGTCCATTGCTCTTTGAATCTACAAGACTTTTACCCCAGTATCTGACTCCCGAGTTTTATTTAGTAATGGGGTAATATATAAGTAATTGCTTCATCTGATGCCTGATGTTGGACGCCATATGTTGTCAGACTTTTTTCGGCTGCCAACCCCAAATAATGACATGGAGACTTATTAATTATGAAAGCTTTGCCTTAGCTTAGGATTACCTCACTAGTTCTTATAACTTCAGTTAACCTGTTTCAATTCATTTACATTCTGCCATGTTAGCTCGGTTACCTCTCCTGTACCTTATGTCCAACTTCTTCAGTGTCTCACTGGCTTCTCTCTTTTTTCTTTTTTTTCTTTTTTCTTTTTTTTGGTTTTTCGAGACAGGGTTTCTCTGTAGCTTTGGAGCCTGTCCTGGACTAGCTCTGTAGACCAGGCTGGCCTCGAACTCACAGAGCTCTGCCTGCCTCTCCCTCCCGAGTGCTGGGATTACAGGCGTGCGCCACCACCGCCTGGCTACTGGCTTCTCTTAACTATCCTTAGATTCATCCTGAGTTCCCCTCTCTGCCCAGAAGTCCCACCTATTATTCTCTCCTGCCTAGCTACTATTGGCCTTTTTATTAAACCAGTCATAATGACATTTCCTCACACTGTGTAAAGAAATATTTCCACAACGGTTTCTCGCCAAAGAAAATTACAGCTAAGAAGGGCTTTACTCCCAAGTAATTGCCATTGCTTTGTGTAGATATGGATCTCACTTGGTACTCTTGCACTTTTCAGGAAGGCGCTTTTATGCAGGACCACTGGGGACAGGACACCATTTGTGTGGGCACTAATGTAGTTTGTCTTTGTGATTCTTGCACCTGGCTTCTTAGAACTGAATCTGGATTTCAGATATCTGCCTGCTTCATTTTCCCATTTCCACTGATGACTTGAGCTGAGCCTACAGCACAGTACACTAAGGCTCCTGTTTACTTTTGCTCTGCTTCCATAGTTTCTATTGCTGTCTTGAGTTTAGTTTATTGGTCTTTGCAGTGTTTAATCTGCTTTCAAGACAGGGTTTCTCTGTGTAGTTTTGGTGCCAGTCCTGGATCTTGCTCTGTAGACCAGGCTGACCTGGAACTCACAGAGATCCGCTTGCCTCTGCTTCCCGAGTGCTGGGATTAAAAGCGTGTGCCCTCACTACCCGGCCTCCTTTAACTTTCCTGACTTGGAATTCGTTTATATTTAGTTACAACTTTTTTTTTTCCTTCTGCAATACTGGGTTTTGATCTCAGAGTCCCTCACATGCCAAGGAGGCATTCTACTATTGTGCTACACCCCCCCCGTTGCTTTTTTTTGTTTGTTTTTATTTTGACATAGGGTTTCACTAAGTTACCCAGGCTGGCCAAGAACTCACTCTGTAGCCCTGACAAGCCTTGAACTTGTTATTGTGATCTTCTTGTCTAAGTTTCCTAAGTAGCTGGAATTACAGTCCCTTGGCATACTTTAACTTTTTTTTTTTTTTTTAAAGATTTATTTATTTATTGTGTATACAATGTTCTGTCTGCAGGCCAGAAGAGGGAACCAGATCTCATTACAGATGGTTGTGAGCTACCATGTGGTTGCTGGGAATTGAACTCAGGACCTCTGGAAGAGCAGTCAGTGCTCTTAACCTCTGAGCCATCTCTCCAGCCCCCATACTTTAACTTTTAATGCTCATCTCTACCAGTTCTAATTTGTGGGCTCACATGCCTTACGACGTCTCATAACCTTTGGATGCCAGACATTGAGAATCTTACCCCTTTGTGTTCAGTATTTCTGTCTTGCACATTCTTCCTTCTGTTTCTAGATTGAAGTCAAGTTGCATTGGTCTGTTGGATTCTGTCTTTTGTTTTGTTTTGTTTTGTTTTGAGGACAAGGTTTCTCTGTGTAGCCTTGGCTGCCCTGGAACTCGCTCTATAGACCAGGCTGGCCTCAAACTCGCAGAGATCTACCTGCCTCTGCGTCCCAAGTGCTGAGATACCACCACCCAGCTTGATTCTGTCTTTTATGGTGACACTTGGGCATGTGGTGGGGGTCTTTCAAGCATCAGCATCGTCTTCCTGAGGTTCATGTTTTATCTTACCTCTCCTGAGTTATTTCAGTACAGCAGTCAGTTGGGTTTTTTTAACTTCATCACTGCTAGAAGCAAAAATTATTTCTGCACTTCAGCATTTGTTATTACTAAGACAAGGTCTCAATATGTAGCATTGTACTTTGACACTTTTAAAAGGTCAATTTTTACATTGGTTCTCTTTATGACTTGAGGGTCAGGAATAGTTTCATAGAGAAAAATACTGAGAGCAAGCTGGGCAGGCATGATGGCATGTCCCTGTAATCCTAGCACTTGAGGTAGCAGAAAAATCTGGAACTCAAGCCCAGACTGGGGTCTATAGTGAGACCTTACTTTTAAAAAAATAAAAAATAAAAATAAAACAAACAAAACAAAACAAAACCTGAAAGCATTACTCACAACAAGAAGATACTTGCCTCACATAAAACCATTAAACCATTTTTTTGTCACAAAATATGCTTGAGCGTTTCAGAAAAGAGAAACAGACATGGTGGTTGTGTTCATAAAAGACACAGTGGTCAGAGAGATTCATTTTATACACTAGATACAAGTAGGGAATGGACAAATAGCAGAATATCCAGCAATAGGGCCTTGCTCATTGCTGTTATCATCTCATATGTCTTGTACAGTTGAATAGTTTGTACCTTAACACCACAGCAAATGTGATTATAAGTGTATGTTCAGGCATAAAAAGGAATTCCATGTGTTACAGTAGACATACATGAGAACGTACTTCACAGTGCCATTTATAATAGGAAAAAGCAAACCTAAGCCATCTGTCTTAGTTTGGGTTTCTATTGCAGTGAAGAGACACCATGACCATGGCAACTCTTATAAAGGAAAGCATTTCATTGGGGCTGGCTTAGCGTTCAGAGGTTTAGTCCATTGTCATTATGGTGGGGAGCATGGCAGCATACAGGTGGACGTGGTTCTGGAGAGGTACTATATCCAGTGCCAAGAGTTCTATATCTGGGATTGGCAGACAGCAGGAAGAGGGTGAGACACTGGGCCTGGGATCATTTGAGACCTCAAAACCTGCCCCCAGTGACCGACTTCCTCCAACAGGGCCACACCTCCTAATAGTGCCATTCCCTATGGGCCTCTGGGGGCCGTTTTCATTCAAACCACCACACCATCCAAATGACAGGTAGGTAGTTAGAGATTGTTGAATACTGGTTATAAGAAATCTCACAGGGCTGGAGAGATGGCTCAGAGATTAAGAGCACTGGCTGCTCTTCCAGAGGTCCTGAGTTCAATTCCCAGCAACCACATGGTGGCTCACAACCATCTGTAATAGGATCTGATGCCCTCTTCTAGTATGCAGGTATACATACAGAACACTCATATACATAAAATATGAATAAAATAAATAAAAAATGTTACATTGCACAGGTGAGGGAGGTCTAAATGGTGAGCACGGGTGACAAAAGGTGGCTGGGATATAGAAGCTACTGTTAGGAATATACTAGGTATCCTGTTAGGTCCCCAGTCTCTATTACTTTAATATTTAGATATTTGTTGTTTGGGTTTTCAAGTAAGATGTAAAAAAATACTTTGAGATAATGAAGCTTTTTTTTTTTACCCTAATGGTGGGATCTTCCTGCAGACATCTGAACTCACAATGAAACTCCACTAAATGCTTCACATGGAAGGGAAGAGAGGCCTTGGGCTCATGACAGAGCCCAGCATGGAGCATATGTGATGAGAGCCAGGGACAGTGTGTGGAGCTCACTAGACCACATGCTCTGGTAGGCAGAGGAGAATACGGGCATCTTGTAAAGCTTGTCTCTCTGTGATGCTTGCTCTTTGACCTGAACAAAGCTGCTGTGTGCATTCCTGTTCCTGGCAGTCTTCACGAGCAAGTGCTCTTCACTTTTTCCCTGAACAGCTTTATGTGACTATTGTCAGTCAACCATGTTTTTAGATGAAATATTTGGTTTTTGACCCATTTTTCAAAAGTAGAGAGTCAGTCTGTTTAGGTTGACTTTTGTTTTCAGATCTGGCATCTTGAAAGCATCCTTGAGTTCCTTCTCTCATTTGTAGTTCTGGACTGTTTGGTTTGTAGTTGTTGTTTTCTTTTAAACAGGATCTCATTACATAGTCCAAGGTGCAAAACTCTGGATTCTACAGCTCCATCGTACAAGCACATCTCCTCACTCTCTTCTACTGGTTGATGTGTTTAAAGTCCGTTTGAATCTCTAAGAAATTTTCATTGTGTTTGCTTTTCCCTCATCAATATCGGGGAAGAAAAGGAAATACTTTTTTCTCTCTTCTACAACCCATGGTAGATGTTTTTTTTCTTCTGTTTTCTCAACATTAGGTTCCAGTCTTACTTGTGGAGCAATGGCTTCCAGCTGGCTTCTCTGGACCTCTCTTACCTCACATGCTTTTTCTTTCCATGGATGCTGATGTTATGAAATTATCTCATTTGCTATTACTGCTTGCTTGACTCTTGCCAGAGTTTGCTCCGTGTCACGTGTTACTGTATGTGGCTTAATCACGAGTGGATATATTTGAGGCAAGACATTGCCAGGATCATCTGAACCCCTTGAACACCCACAAATTCAATTTACTAAACATCTGTGTCATGTTGAATAGAGATGATCTGATGCCTGGGCTGAAGTCCTGTTTGGTTTCTCTTCCAGTGGGCATCCCTACCATCAGATGGTGTGGGGCTGAGGGGGACTACAATGTCATGGTGATGGAGCTACTAGGACCGAGCCTAGAAGACCTCTTCAACTTCTGTTCAAGGAAGTTTAGTCTCAAAACTGTCCTGTTGCTTGCTGACCAAATGGTAAGCACCCCTTTTCCTGAAGTGCACAGGTAGTATAGGTATTTGGCATGTTCTTGCTGGCTTGATAGAATAAAATCCTGGGTTACATTTGGCATGATGGTACATCCTTTTAATCCCAGTACTCAGGAGGCAGAGACAGGTAGATCTTTGTGAGTTCATGGCCAGCCTTGTCTACACAGCAAGTTCAGATCAGCAGGGTGCTACATAGTAAAACCCTGTCTCAAATAAATAAGTTACTGGGTTGCCATTTCTCTATTGTTATACCCATTTTTGCATAGAAAGGGGAATTTCTTTAACGTTGGCCTCAAGATTAGAGACCACTTTTCAGCTTCTCAAGTGTGTCCGTATTGAATGGACTTCCCAGTACTCTCAGGGAGCTCACATTTGACTAGTAGTCACTCTTGGGTGGTTTCCATGAAAGTCTTGTTTACGGCTCATGCAGAGTTTGGCTGTTAACAGATTATTGTCTGGTAGTGAGTTGCCATTTTAGCCTGCTCTCTTTTCTACTCCCATGGGAACCAAGGAGAAGAAATGTCTGGGCCTGTGGGGGATAGAGAGCTGATGATACCTTGAGAGATGACCACCCTAACTGAAATCTCTATGCTTCCCAGAAAGCAGAGAATGTGTAATGTGAGCCTCACTGCCAAGCAGCCTCCTTTTGCAGCATGAACCACTATGGGATTTAGTCTCACCATGGTTTCTGTTTATAGATAAGTCGTATTGAATACATTCATTCGAAGAATTTTATCCACCGAGATGTGAAGCCAGATAACTTCCTCATGGGGCTGGGAAAGAAAGGCAACCTGGTCTACATCATTGACTTTGGTCTGGCCAAGAAGTACCGGGACGCCCGCACCCACCAGCATATCCCCTATCGAGAGAACAAGAACCTCACAGGGACGGCACGCTATGCCTCCATCAACACGCACCTTGGCATTGGTGAGCCCAACATAGGGTGCAACACTTGACTTAATGTACCTTTAATATGTCCATCCTTATAAGGCTTAGGGAAAGTCCGCCTTATTTAGCAGCCTGGGGTTATGAGCCAGTTTGGTGATGGAGGATGTCAGCCAACCTTTATAGCAGACAAACAGATTTGCACAGCTGCTGGAGCCTTTATTTGCCAGGTACAGTGGGATAGGCAGAAATGGCTTCTCGAGCAGTTTTCCAAGATGATGATGTGGCTTTCCTGAAGTGTTAGGGAGGTTCTTTAACAACATGTAAGGGACAACTGCTGGTGACCTAATTCTCCAAGTATATTTTTCTGTTATTTTTGAAGTTTTATTTCCATTTTCTTGCTTGCCAGGTGTTGCTTTTATACATAATACAGACATACATGCCTTCCTTGACACAGTTCCCTTTTCTTTCCAGAACAATCTCGAAGGGATGACTTGGAGTCTCTGGGGTACGTGCTGATGTACTTCAACCTGGGCTCTCTCCCCTGGCAGGGGCTGAAGGCTGCCACCAAGAGGCAGAAGTATGAGAGGATCAGTGAGAAGAAGATGTCCACTCCCATTGAAGTGCTGTGCAAGGGCTATCCTTGTGAGTCTCCTTATACTTGTACTACAGCCACCCACCCCCTGTTAACTAGACACTTGCATGGGAAGCCTCTTGCTGTGCTGTCAGACCTGCTTCCTTCTGGAGGAGTTGTATGAAAGAGGCACTTTTTATATGTGAAGGTGGTAGTTGGACCTGGTTTGTTTTTCTTTTCCGTCCCTGAGCGCTTTTGTTTAAAAGATGTTCTGTGAGGCCCCAGTGAGACTGGAATGAAGCAAGACTGAGCCTTAAGAGGTGACTTACATGGATAGGGAAGGAGGAAAATAGTGGAAGACCTAGCTGCTCCTTAAACTGACTACCCTTTACCACTATTCCACCTCCCAGAGCCATTTCCCAGGGAACTTTCCTATTTGGTGAGATTGTCCCTGGGATAAAAATGCCCTGGATAACTAAATTTTGCTATCTAGTGTTGACCTTCTGGGAAGTGTGGAGGGTGCTAGATGTGGGACTCAAGGCCTCACAAATGATATGCAAGCTGTATGAGCTTTCTACCACTGAACTATATACCTCCAGGTTCTAGATGTTGATTTTTTTTTTTCAAAGCAGTCTCCCAAGGCCTGATTTCTTAAGTCATATGACTAGTTTTCAGATTTCATCTTTGATATCTTCGTTATATGGTGCTGTCGGGGATGAATGGATACCAGTCTGGGCCATTTAGCTAGCATTGAGTTTCTTGTTTTTTTGTTTTGTTTTGTTTTTTCAGCTGAATTTGCCACATACCTGAATTTCTGCCGTTCCTTACGTTTTGATGACAAACCTGACTACTCCTACCTGAGACAGCTCTTCAGAAATTTGTTCCATCGCCAGGGCTTCTCTTACGACTATGTGTTCGACTGGAACATGCTCAAATTTGTAAGTGACATTGCTAGAGCATTGGATGGCAGCATCCTGGTCCTCAGAAGGCTGGGATGGGTTTTCTATGTAAAGCTATGCTGTCTGTGCAAGGCACAATGGTAGAATTGTAAGGCACAGTGGTAAGGTACGGTAGAAATTGTGAAGCTAAGCACACCTGGAGAACTTGGGCCTGGAGACCGATTTGCCTCTGGTTCAGAGTAGTGAGAGGGAAGGTGCTGAGTGAGGCAAAACCTTTGTAGCATTTCAGGGTGGAGAGATGGCACAGAGGTTAAGAGCACTCGCTGCTTTTGCAGAAGACCTGAGTTCAGTTTTTAGGGTCATCTGTAACTCCAGTTCTAGGGGATCCAGTTCCCCTTTATGCCCTCTTCTGCCCTCTGTGAGTACTACATGCACATGGTTCATTTACTTGCATGCAGACAAAACACACTAAATAATGAAAACCTCTGGCGTTTATGGATATGTATAATACGAAGCCCAGTAAGCTATAGTGAAGGTCTGCATGGAGTCAACTGCTTATGGATTGGTAAGTCTTCCTTAGTTGAAAGACCTGCCTGCTGTCCTTCCTTCTTACTTCCCCTTCCTTCCCCTCTCCTCTTTTCCTGAATTTTTAGGGAGTAAAGCTACTTCTGGGAGAATTTGTTTTTAAGGTGTGTGTGTAAGTGCCTGAATGTATATACATAGTGTACCTGGTGCTCTTAGGGTCAGAAGAGGAAGTCAGATCCCCTGAAACTGGAGTTAAAAGCTACTCTAAGCTTCTGTGTGGGTTCTGGGAACCAAACCCAGGTCTTCCTCAAGAGCAGCAAGTGCTCTTAATCATTGAACCATTGCTCCAACCTTGAGAGTTTTATTTTTTGAAGTTTGTTGTTGCCTGGACCAGTCTTGAACTCCTAGGCTTAAGCTGTCCTCATGCTTTGGCTTTCCAGGTGCTGTGGGTACTGCTGCCCCCATGCCCACCTTAGAAGATTATTCTATTAATTTCCATTACCAATTTTAAGAGCTTTGTGGATTCAGCTGCCTGTGATGGCATGACGTGATAGTCTAGGCTGAAAGGAAGCCTGGTGGTCTCCTTAAGCCCTGCCTCTCCCTGTCATCCAGCACCTCTTATCCCATCTCCAATCAAGTGTACATATCCTAGGCCTCAGAAGAGCCTCTGGGGTAAAGTGCCTGGTATTTAGTCCAAATTTGCTCCTGTAATCATTCAGACATTGCTGCTATAATTCAAGGCTTTGTGAAATTTTCATGTCTATTTTCATTGAAAATTCATGGGTAGCTCGCAGCTTTAAGCATTCAGAGGGAAACAGCAGGCAGGTCTCTTGAGTTTGAGGCCTGTCTAGAATACATAGTTCCAAACCAGCCAGAGCTACAAAGTGAGACAGCATAGAGTAAACACACAAACAAGAATAAAATAAAAACAAATTTATTCTTTGAGCCAAGCATGGTTGTGCACCTTTGTAATTAATTCCAGTGCTTGGGAGGCTGGTTATTAGCTTGAGGCCAGCCTTAGGCTACAAAGCAAGACCCTGTCTCAAAGAAGCAAGAAACTTTTTGTAATTTGAACTTGAAATTGGAGCCTTATAGGTAATGCATCTAGTCAAAGCAGTGGCAAGAACTGCTTCTGGGGTGCACACCAGGAACCTCGTCAGCTGCACTGTGTCCCACCTCAGGGGAACGAGGGCCAGAGGGAGACCTACCCTATGGGGTGAGCTGGCTCAGAAGAGGCCTAGTCCTTCAGCCAGGGTGGGGTTTCAAGAGACAACTAAATCTAATGAAACAGGTGGCACAAAAAAGTGGCCTGTGTTTGCAGACCCCAGCTGGCAGTGATTAAAATGATACTTTGACTCTGATTTCTGGTCCAGCAGAAACCCAACTCACATCCTTGCTGTTGGCCTATACATAGAAAGGCTGGCATTGCTGTGGGCACAGTATTGTCATAGTGTCTAGGCTCTGCTTTGGCCCTTCTGACTCAGTGCTTAGGCCTCTGCCTCGTTCTCCTCCCTGTCTCAGGCAGTCTCCTTTTCCTTCCCTAATACACTAGCATGCCAACATTGGTAGGTAGGGATTAAGGTGACATGTTGTACATGTGAATATGGTGGGGTATGAAGAGTGACTAGTCCTTCATGGGTATTATGCAGGCATCATCTTGGTGGAGAAATGTTCTTTCTGATTTCGCTATTGGTGTGGGTGGTTTCAAAGGGCAGTCTTGTCCCATGTGCCCTTTGGTGTTTTTTCAAGGAGCCGGGGGCCAGCCAAAAGCCTTGGGGGATTTTGTTTGTTTTGTTTTGTTTTTTTAAATCAATGCCTCTTTCCACCTCAGGGTGCCAGCCGAGCTGCAGATGATGCTGAGCGGGAACGCCGGGACCGAGAGGAGCGATTAAGACACTCCCGGAATCCAGCCACCCGTGGCCTCCCTTCTACAGCTTCCGGCCGTCTGCGGGGAACCCAAGAAGTGGCTCCCCCAACACCCCTTACCCCTACCTCACACACGGGTGAGCATACCTCTTAGCATGCTCCACCATTTATGATTTGTTGACCACTCCGGTTTGTGGCCTCACAAGGATTCTGGCCAATCAGTTGAAAGATGTGTCCCCATTTCAGTCACTCCTCATTCTGAAGAGTAATTGGGCTGGGGCACAGCCCATGATATCGCCTTTAGAAATGTCATGGTGACACACACCTTTAACCCCCAAACTTGGCAAGCAGAAGCAAGGTGACTTTCTGTGAATTTAAAGCCAGCTTAGTCTGTGTAGTGAGATCTTGTCTCAAAGAAAAGAAAGGAATGTTCCTCTCACAAGACTTAGTCTAAAGATTGAGTTCTCTGAAATTTGTTGCTATTGTTGGCTTTTCCTATATAAAGTTTTGCTCTCATGGAGCTGTAGAGATGGCTCAGTGGTTAAGAGCACTGTCTGGTCTTCTAGGGGACTTGGTTTCATTTGACCAGCACCCACATGACAGCTTTTTCACTGTCTGTAATTCTAATTCCAGGGGAACTAACACTGTCTTCTGGTCTCCTTGGGCACTGCATGCACATGGTACACAGACATGGTAGGCAAAATACACTCACATATAAAATAAGTTTTTAAAAAGTTTTGCTGGCCGGGCGGTGGTGGCACATGCCTGTAATCCCAGCACTCCGGAGGCAGAGGCAGATGGATCTCTGTGAGTTCGAGGCCAGCCTGGTCTCCAGAGCTAGTCCAAGACAGGCTCCAAAGGTACAGAGAAACCCTGTATCAAAAAAAAGAAAAAGAAACAAAGTTTTGCTGTGCTGGGTGTGGTGGAGCATACTTTTAATCCCAGCACTTGCGAGACAGAAGCAGCAGATCTCTTGAGTTCAAGGCTAGCCTGGTCTACAAAGCAAGTTCCAGGACAGCCAAGACTGTTACACAGAGAAACCCTGTCTCGGAAAAAAAAAAAAAATACATTTTTTTCCTCTCAGATTTTCTCAAACCCTTGACTGCTCAGGTCTGATGTATATTGCTAAATGCTAGAATGCATTCCTACTACCAGCAGGGGTCTTGGGGTTGATGAGCATTGTGTGTGTAGCCCTGAGCCAGTTAGGTTCTGCTCTGAAAAGGTCCACCTAGAGCCTGTATATTTGGCTAGGGCCATTAGCCTCTGCTGTGCCGGTAGACTCAGAGTTTATTTAGATTATTATATATGGGGGGGGGGGGGTACCTGCATTTGTGTCTGTGTACCTAGTGCCCATGAAGGTCAAAAAGCATCAGATCTGGAACTGGAGTTGTGGGTGGTTGTGAGCTGCCATGGGTACTGGAATCCAAACTGGGTCCTCTGTAAGAGCAAGTACTCTTGACCACTGAGCTATCTCTCCAGCTTCAGCTAGTGTGATGTTAAAGAGCCAAGGGTACTCAGTAATGGTGGTTTCTCTTCATCTCCTCTAGCCAACACCTCTCCTAGGCCTGTCTCTGGCATGGAACGAGAACGGAAAGTGAGCATGCGGCTGCACCGTGGGGCACCAGTCAACGTCTCCTCATCTGATCTCACGGGCCGACAAGATACCTCTCGCATGTCCACCTCACAGGTATGCAGGTAGAACTCACTGAGGCCTGGATGTGCCATACCCCGGTGTGGGGATGCATGTCCTTGTCACTGTATACAGACACTGGTTCTCTTCCTTACCTTGCCTTAAGGACTGACTTTACAGGTTCATAGTCAGGAGTCGGGTAACACTTGTGAAGATTGTATTTCCTTCCTTCCCCTACTTTTTTCCTCATTTTGAGGATATTTAACTAGCTAGGCTTCTGATTCTTGGTTGGAGCTTGTGACTAGCTGGGTTTCTCTCTTTCTTTCCTTTCTTTCTTTCTTTCCTCCTTTCTTTCTTTCTTTCTTTCTTTCTTTCTTTCTTTCTTTCTTATTTTAGGATTTGTTCATTTAATGTACTTCAGGGTTTTGCCTGCATGTATATCTATATGAGGGTGTCAGAATCCCTGAAACTGGAGTTAAAGACAGTTGTGAGTTGCTATGTGGGTGCTGGAAATTGAACCCGGGTCCTTTGGAAGAGCAGCCAGTGCTCTCAACAGCTTGAGCCATTTCTACAACCCCGACTAACTGGATTTCTAAATGGTTTATTTCCTGATTAGGACTGTAATGGGCTGTGTGTGAAGCTTCTTCACTTCTCCATTTCAAAGGGACAACCCTACCCCTGCCCCTCCATCTTCCCCACCAGGCAAGACACTGTATGTTTGCCTGCTCGCTCATTCCTTGTTGGGGAGAGGTCTGTTGTAGACACACCCAGCTTTTTACAACTCCACTTGTGTTTATTAGCGAGGATCTCCTTAGCAAAACAACATGGAAGGCAGTGGCTGCCAAGAAGGGTCCCTATGAGGGATCCTGAGCGGTAGCATCCTTGGAGGTGCCAGACTTTAAGGTGTCATCTTCTGTCGCCCTGTCTGTCTCTAATGAGAGAGGTGCTTAGGGAAGGCAGGGTAGTTTGGACTGGTTTCCAGGCCCTCTCTCATAGCTACTCCCTTACCTGCACCCAAGTCATCCTCCTTGCTGTGCTTTTGCTGCTGCTGTGCATTTAAAACTCTTCATTCAACAGACTAGAATCACTTCTGTCTACATTAGGTTCCTTTTTCTGAAGTAAGGTTTTTTTTGTTTGTTTGGTTTTGTTTTTTTTTTTTTTTTAAGATTGATTTATTTATTATGTATACGGAAGAGGGCGCCAGATCTCATTACAATTGGTTTTGAGCCACCATGTGGTTGCTGGGAATTGAACTCAGGACCTCTGGAAGAGCAGTCAGTGCTCTTAACCTCTGAGCCATCCCTCCAGCCCCCTGAAGTAAGTTTTTTAGAGTCTCCCACTTACAAGAGGTAGGGTCAAAGTTGAATTTGAGGAGGCTCTTACCAGCCAGTGCCACTGTTGTCCAAGAGCTTCTTTTTAAAGCATACTTGCACCCAGCTCTGGGACTTGGTTGTATGGCAGCATCTCTCTGGCTTACTGTGGGATCTAGTATGGTGTTTGAGTGGGTAAGGACTACACATGTTGAGTGAGTGTGAGATCCCTGGGGCTTCCTGGGCTCAGGCCACACCTAGGACTGGTCTGACAGAAATCAAGACTGTTGAAATGTGTTACTGTGCGTTTATTTATTTATTTGTTTGTTTATTTTATTTATTTATTTATTTATTTTGGTTTTTCAGGACAGGTTTTCTCTGTAGCTTTGGAGCCTGTCCTGGAACTCGCTTTGTAGACCAGGCTGGCCTCGAACTCACAGAGATCCACCTGCCTCTGCCTCTCAAGTGCTGGGATTACAGGCGTGCGCCGCCACCACCTGGCTACTGTGCATTTCTGATTTCCCAGAAATGGCTGGTTTTGTATAATTTTCTCCTGAAAAGACAACAAATGTAGGGAGTTTGACAAGGGATAACATAAGTTGTGGACCTTGAGTTTTGACATCATGAGGCGATGAGTCCCTTGATGTATATACACTCTAAGCTCAGCTCCCTCGTGGACTGTTTTTGTTTTTGTGTCCGTCCGTCTCCCCCCCCCCCCCCCCCCCCCCCCGCGCGCACAAACCATTCACATTAGGAAGTGGTCCAGTGTTGCCTGTTCATCTACACCCCATGATGTAGTGGACCCTGGCTAGGTTTGGACATTTTCGTGCCAGCAGCTAGGCAGAGACTAAGGAAGGGATGGCAAGGGCAATCTTTTTGTTTTGTTTTAGTTTAATACAAAAAAAGAAGCATCTGGTAGTTGGGGATGCAGGAGGGAAATGGAAGAGTCAGGAAGTTCTATGGATACCAAGAAGACACAGGGTACAGCCCAGCTACTGCTGCTTCTTGCTAAGGCTGTGGCTGCCTTGGCCTTAAGGTGACAAGAAAATAGCATTTTCCTCCACATGGTTAACTTGGGCCTCTGAATCAGTCTCTGGTTGCTTGGTCTTTCTTGTTTGTGCATGGAGAACTATTAATAGGCTTGAACATAGCTGGGAGGCTCCCTTCCTAGAGTTCCTTAGTTTTTCCTTTGGCTACCTTGGGTGTTTTCTAGAGATTGCCTGTGGTTGTCTCTAAATGCTCATTTGTCTTCACAGCTGCACCTTTGGGGGAGTTGTGCTGACACTTAAAGGCATCCTTTTTAAGGTGCATAGAACCACCAGCATCAGTATGCTCGTGCTTTGTAAGATGTGCTTCCCTCTCCAAACAATTCATCCCTCTCCACTCTTTCTAGGCCCTGAGCCAAGCACCTGCTCTGGAGGTTTGAGACTAGTGGGATTCTTCCAGGCTTGGCAGGCCAGTAGTAACTTCTCCCTTAAGAGTTGGGGTTCAGGTAGGAGTGGTGACATCTACTTATTTAGTACAATGAGCTTGAGAATACCATGCATGTATAAGCCCTTGTTGCAATAGCACATATCTTTTGCTGAGCTTCCTTTATCTACAGCTGCTGGTTTTCTAATAGCTGTGCATCCTATGAGTTATAATGTGATACCCACAAGTCCTTACACCCAGTTAAAGCCAGTCTTAGAAGCATCTGCTGCCCTTGTCCTCTTGTGATGATGATAAGGCATGGTACAGGTTACTGGGATGGCCTCTTTTCTGCAGGACCTCAGCCTCACTCAGGCTTTGACCACAAGCAGCTGCTTCTTCCTTGGCATCTTCCCTTCTCTGAAGGGCACTTGCATTAGGCGTGTCTTACGGGGAGACCATGTTCTCATGTTTCCTGATATCTGTGAGTTTGCTCTCATTAGCCAAAAGAACATAGGCTTTGCAGGGCATCTAATCATTGGATCTCTATTATTTGTTTTTCCTTCGTTGAAAAGAAAGGTCTCCTGTCTAGCACAGTTCAAAAATGTGTCACTTATTGCTTTTGATACCTCACTTAATCCACACCTGCCCTAAAATAAGATCATCCTGGCACTTTCATTAGGAGGGAGTATGTCCTGGGAGGCTCTATCCCTTCTACCTGTTGCATAGTGCTAACAAACCGATTTGTAGGGCTTCCTCAGCCCCGCCGTTTCTGTAGAGCACGAAGTTAGGAGGGTTCTGCTGGAATGACAATGGCCACTTTTACCAAGGGTCATGAGAGACTGATGAGTTCATGCACGATGTGGAGAGACTTGCCATTAGCTGGAGTCCCCAAAGTGTCTGTTGCTGTCTTGACCTGGTGAAGGCAGGGGGCACATCAAGACTCAGGCTCAACACAGGCAGCCAGGATCTCATGTGCTGGTCTGGCCAGCAGGACACTTACCAACAGCTGTCTTTTCCCCACCTCAGAATAGCATTCCTTTCGAACACCACGGCAAGTAGCTGCTCGTCTCCATCGGAAGGCAGCACTGGGTGAGTGTGCTCGTGGTGGGGCTCTGCAGGTAGTAGGTGCCAGGCAAGGTGGGAACAACTCCCCACCCGTCGTCTGGGCTCACTGGTGGGCTGGGCTTGCATGCCAAGTGCTGGAGGTAGAATGAGGCTTCTTCTGCTTGTTTTTCTTCATGTGTGGGATATGGAGTAGCTGTGAGCTGCCCAATCTGGGGGGTTAGTGGCATCCTTAGAATCTCTGGACCAAGTGACTTTAGGGAGCCATCCTGCTGTGCCTTTGTCCTCTGGCCTCCCTGTGATTGCATTCGGTATGCTGGAACTGCCCTCAGGCCTGGCTGGCTCTGGGCAGATGTGCTGGCACATGTGTCTGTTGTACTCGGCTGAGTGGTGCCATGCTTGGTGTTGGGCTTTCTTAAGCTCTTGCTACGTGCAGACTCCCAGTGGTCTACGCCCACCCTGGCCTTTTCAGTCATTCCTCTTCCACTCTCTCATTTATCTCTGTCCTCATTTTGTGTTTCTTCCCAAACTCCGTACCTGCCCAGCCATCTTGTCCATGCAGCTGTTGTCTGTATTAATCCAGCCACAGCCACCTGCTACCCTGCCATGGGTGTCCACGCTGAGCTCCTTTCTTGTTGGCCACATGGCACTTGGTGGTTCCTTCCATCAGAGGCTTGAGCTTTGGTGGGGTTGTGCTGCTGTGTGATCTGCTCTATTTAATACATGTGCACCTTGGAATGTGCTGATAAGAATTGCTTTTCCTGTCTTCCCTAAGGGATATGCCTGTTTGAAAGCTCCAAATTCTTTCCAGGAAGGGAGGCTGGGAGTAAGTGTCACTGCTCCACTCAGATCTACCAGAGCACAGCTCTGCAGTTTCCTTGCTTGCATGCCTCCTCTTCCCCATCTTCCTGTCCTGTGTTCTGCTCAATACCTGTCCTGGCTACAGAGGCCTTTCTGTGCAGCCAGGGGTGAAGGTGTTTATATTGAAGCCAGGTGGCAGTGTGTCCCTTCCCTCCCAGGCTCTATTGTGTTATGTGCGCCCAAACGCCTGGTTGGCCTGTTCCTCTGGCCTCATGCTGACCTTGTCCTGTGCTTTGGCTCCGACAGATTCCCGGTCGGGTGGCTTCCAGTGGTCTTCAGTCTGTCGTGCACCGATGAGAACTCTCCTTTTTGCTGTGAAGGGCAGACAATGCATGGCTGATCTACTCTGTTACCAATGGCTTTACTAGTGACACGCCCCCCGGTCTAAACCCGAAATGTTAACGCCGGGAGCTCTCCAGGCCACTCACCCAGCGATGCTCATGGGGAATCAAAACACAAACTAAATGGACAGGCTCCAAGAGCTGCCATCGCCAGGGGCTGCCACTGTGGCCCCATGTGAGCTCAGTTATCATGGGGCTGGAACGAAGAGCAGAGGCTGGGAGACCATTGCAGAGAGAACCCGACTCCCTGTGAAGAGCCTCTCAGCTCCCACCAGTGGTGGCGGACCTGCACTCCCTGACGATCCCACCGCAGCTACCAGTCTTCTACTTGGTTAAGACAGTTTTGTATCATTTTGCTAAAAATTACTGGCTTAAATCTGTGTAAAGAATTCTGTCTTTTTATTGTTTCTTTCTTGTCTTGTTTTTGCGGTCTTAAACAAAAAAGATGTTGACCTTAAACATCTGTTGAGACATGCTGGCTTGGAGCTTCTATGTAAAATGGAGGCAGGCAAGAGAGGGGCACATGTGAGTGTCAAGGATGTGTGTTTTGTTTGTTTTGTTTTCTTGTGTTGTGCTGTTCACTTTGGAAAGGAAATACTCATCAGTTGTGTGTGCGTATGTGTCTTGTGGGCTCCCATCAGCCTGATTTGGGCATCTTGCTTACCCTTCCCCGCTATAAACTGATATGTCTGGAATCATCAGAGCAGGTAGTGCAACTGCCATGGAGCAAGGGTGTGCCGGGTATATTCTCAGCAAGGCACTATGGCATGATGTTCTTCCCAAAGGAGGCAAGAAGGAAGTCAAAACTCTGGAGAACTCACATGCAGAGGCCTTGAGATCCCTATAGGCTGCTGGAGCGTTCCAAGATTCAAAGCTGAGCTTGTATTTCTGGTTTCTGGGGAGAGGATTGCTGTTTTGGTAGTATTGGTTGCCTCTATGCCTTTGAACTTGGGAAGTTGCTGAACAGACTGAATACTCCCATGCAGATGCCACTTAGGTCTATCACCTCCTCTCTGCTCAGAGCCCAGGGAGCAAGCTGTCCTAGACACCATGGTTTGCCCAGAGGAACCAGTGGCCAAAGGGAATCAACCCTGAAGTGCCAAGAAGCAGGTGACTGCCTACCACATGCTTCATGATCTTCAACTGGACACATCTGCGGGCTGGGCTGCTCTACCGCTGGCGGTTATGATGCCAACATGCTCTTTCTCACCATGTGCACCGGATATGAAGAGACAGCAGGACCTGAGCTCCCCATCTGAGAAATGGGATGCAGTACATGTGTGGGGGTCCATCTCTTATTTCTTCCTGTCAGCCTGTGGAGAATTATGCTGGGTACTATACTGGCCACCATGGCTTCTCCTTTCTTCCCAGAGTTCCTTGGTACTTGAGTACTGGCCTGGAGTTGGGGGGCACACTGCTGATGTGTGATAGCATCCCAGAATGTGGCTGTTAGTTGTGCCAGCCAGCCATCTGAGCCTGTGGGTGCTTCTTTCTGAGTCCTGAGCTGGTTCCTCTGCAAGCATTTTAGGGTGCAGGGACTTGACTAGGTGGGACTGTGTGTCTGGGAGTGCAGAGGGAGGTTGGGAGGGTTGGGCAAGGTTGAGATTTTTGTTGCAAATTCTTTATCATCAGAGTTGGGCCTCCTCTTCATTGGCTGGCCTGCCTGGCAAGTGTTCTTTGTAGATACCTGTGGTGCCGTGCCGGAGGGGTGTTGGGGTGGCCTTGAGACTGATCCAGGCTCAGCTGGCCCTGTTGGGTTACGCTGGGATTTGGCCCATGGAGGTCCTCCAGGGTGTAGCTCTGACGGTCCTTGCCTAATATTTAATCCCGTCATCACTCGCAGGAAGCGTAGTTAGAATGTGTGTATCAACCTGTGTCTTGGTGACCAGTCTCTGAGCTGTGCGTTTGTACTACCACTGTATTTGTGTACTTTAACAATTGTGTAAATAATAAATTCATAATGACTTCTACCTTTCTTCCCTCCCCCTTGTGTGGTCTTTCTTTCATCAACTGGGAGTTTTCAATATGTAAGCCATATGAAAGTTAACTTGGTGTGGGTGCTGGCTCTGAGATGAAGACAATCTCTTTCTGTAGCCCAGGCTGTCCTGGAACTGAGTGATTCTTCTGCCTCAACCTTCTGACTGTTGGTATGAAAGACCCAGTACAACTAACTTGTTCAGGATGGTAGTCCTACTTGTCCTTTCTCAGGCTGTAAGTGTTGGAAAGCTAGTTGGAGTAGGTGCCAAAAAGATGGCTCCCACTTGGACTCTAGGTATGGGTGGATATTCTTATGAGTTTACTTAGGGATGTTGTGATGGTTCTGTGAGCCCTTCTCCACTCACCTTATAAGCACCTTTTGAGATAGAAGCCCCTAACCTACATAACACTCTGTGCTAGTGCCTTAGATTTTCACCTTGCTAGGGAGGAGAGCTGAGGTGGGCGTGTCCCACTGTTCCTGGCATGCACAGGGAGAAGGCATCTGTGTACACATGAGTTTTCTACAGCAGCACCCTTTTGAGGGACGGAGAAAAGCTATCAGGTTGCTGGAACTATGTCTGTTCCTGTTGTGGAGACCTGTCCTCTTGGGAATTCTTTTTTGTTTTTTTTTAAGACAGGGCTTCTCTGTGTAGCCCTGGAACTCACTCGGTAGACCAGGCTGGCCTTGAATTCAGAGATCTGCTTGCCTCTGCCTCCCAAGTGCTGAGATTACAGGTGCCGCCACTGCCTGTCCTCTTGGGAATTCTAATCTGTCCCACTCCCTAATGAGCTTGGCCAGTAGAACTTGGAGGCACAGTTGTAGCAGTCAAATGCTGGCAGGATTTATGGCCAAAACCACTTAGTACTTCCCTGTGTGTGGCAGGTGTGGACATGCTAGCGAGGGAAACTCCCTCTAACTCTCACCCTCAGTTTACCAGTCTCTTCCAAGTTAATCTTCAGCCGTTAAGCCTATACTTTGAGCATCCCAAGTTGGCTTCTGGCCTACTTGGATTCCAGAAGGGACTGTAGTCCCACTGTCTCACATTAGCTAGGACTGGTTCTCAACCTATGGGTCATGACCCTTTTTTGTTTGTTTTTTGTTTTTCAAGACAGTTTCTCTGTGTAGTTTTACGCCTTTCCTGGATCTCTCTGTAGACCAGGCTGGCCTCAAACTCAGAGATCCACCTGCCTCTGCCTCCCAAGTGCTGGGATTAAAGGAGTGCGCTACCACTGCCCGGCTAAGATTTAGCCAGGTGTGGTGGTACACACTTTTTTTTTTTGAGCTGAGGATCGAACCCAGGGCCTGGCGCTTGCTGGCGAGCGCTCTACCACTGAGCTAAATCCCCCAACCCAGGTCATGACCCTTTTGACAAACCTCTTGTCTCCAAAAATATTTTCATTGTAATTCATAATAGCAAAATTACAATTCTGAAGTAGCAATGAAAATAATTTTATGGTTGGGGCTCACTACAATATAGGAACTGTATTAAAGGATCATGGCATTACGAAGGTTGAGAACCAGTGAAATAGATGAAATTAGTGCCAGCTTTGCCTATATTGGCACCTCCCTGAGTCTAGAGCTCCCTTCTGTTGCAGCCAGGCAAAGTACAGGGGTCCCTATAAGTAATCTACTGTTAGGTACTACTTTTCACCTCTCCTGTAAAGGTGCTTATGCTAGAGGTGAAAGGAACTGGTTTTGGAACCAGAGTCTGGGTGGTCTCACAAACAGCCGTGCATCTGGGCAGCTGCCTTCAGAAGCTCACCCTAAATTCCTCAGGTGGTGTGGAATCACTAGCCAGTAGGCTGTTAGTTGTCATTCACATAATTAGTGTGTTCTCTGCCAAGAGTACAGCGTTTGGGGAGACAGACCCAGTAGGTTGGGCAGTAGTAGCCCATAAGCCTAGCTCATTTGCTCAGACTCTGTGATTTGGGGATGATGAGATATCTCTTTCTTTGGACCTTTGCAGGCCCAGTTATAAGTTGAGTCTGGATGGACAGGCCTTTCCATTGTCACTCAGGCTTGGGTCTTCAGAAGATACTGAATATCCTTGGTACTCCATTCAGCCCCTACAGGGCAGTTTGTTCAGTGTGTCCTCTGTGTGTCCCCAGCTGCTGCCAGAGTGTTCACAGTCCCTCCTTAGGTCTTTTTGGCTTTAGGATCATCTCTTTGGGATGGTTACCACTCTAGGTGTTCCAGCAGCCATACTTTGAGGACAGGGAGTTTCCTTTTGTCCAGTTGGAAAGTATCTTTGCAGAAATGCAGACAGATGAAACCACCTGCTCATTACAGGGCACAGATGCTGCAACCGTGGGGTGCAATGGGGTCCCACCAGTACATACAGGCTTGAGGGGTCTCAGGGCCACCCAGCATCTCCCTTATAAAGACTCCAGCCCACTATGGATCTGTACCCTCTGAAGAAGCATCTTCCCAAACAATGGTCCATGATTGCATGAAGCCTAACCATTTTGCCATTTCCTGACTGCTGTTTGTTCTCACATACTACATGCTCTGGATGCAGGTGTGGGATGAACAAGTGAAAGGGGTAGGATGACCTGGTGCTGTCACCCAGGGTGATGCAGCTTAGTGAGGGTCAGAGCTGGTTTAGGGTGTAAGCAATCAGTCTGATCAGTGCAGACGGTTAGTTCTAGGAAAAAGCCCTTCCTGTGCCCTCCCCACCAAGAGCTGCTCTCAGGCAGTGGCTCCATCAGTATAATTGCTGCAGCCTGGCCTAGGAGTGGAGGATGCAGGCCTGAAGGCTCTTTTGGGTCCCAAGGAGTGAGGCTGGCTGAGAGGTGGGAAGAGCAGGCTATGTCCACTGAGGCCCAGTGTCCCTGCATCAGAATGCTACCCACTCCCCACCACTTTGTCTCTCTTCCCTCTAGTTTCTGTGGGCAGCTACCGCCACAGGTGGAGCTTGGCCTGCCTTTAAGCCACTTGCACTTGCTCTGGTGAGGTTGGCAAATGAGAGACTCCAGGATGCATGTGACCACAGCTGCCTCCAGCACTGCCCACCAGCTGACTTCTAGAGGGAACAAAAAAAACAGATGGGAGAGGCACCCCAGAATCTTTAGACTGGGTCAGAGCTGCAAGCCCTTGGCCTCCTCATGGAGCTGAGCAGAGCCAGACCCACCAGGGAGTATGGGAGGCTGGTACCAGATATGAGCACTGCCTCCTTTTCCTTGCAGAGGAGCAGGGATGTGTCGTCTCTCCGGCTGCATGCGGCCCGCCAAGGTGCCCGCTGCCGTCCCCAGCGCCCACGACGTACCACCTACTGAGGCAGCCCCAGCGGCCTCTGACCGGGCTTCCAGCCACGCAGGCCGCCACTGGCCACAGGGCAGGTGGGTGCGAGGTGCCCAGGGCAAACCCGAGTGCTGAGCATGGGCTGGACAGAGGATGGGGAACAGGATCAGCAGGTGCTGACTACATAGAGAAATTTACCAGCCCTCCAGAGGGGTGAATAAACGGAAGGCAGGAAACTTACGTTGGAAGCCCACAGACAGTGAACAGAGCTTATGCTGTATCTCAGCTCAGTCTCCTCACCCCTGGGGGTCCCATGGCCTCCAAGTGCCACCCTGGCACCCCTCCCCCTCCCTTGATACCCCCTCCCCTTTTCTTCCTGCTCTATGAACGCTGTGGCTGCTGAGCAAACCCTAGGGTAGCAGAGGAGGTTACAGCAGGCAGAACTGGGAGAGCTAATGAAGATCAGAACCACTTTTTAAGAATCAGCAGTTTGTTATTTAACAAAGGTGGGACTCGGGGTGAATAGACCACTGCCCAGAACCAGACAGCTCCTGGAGACAGGCCCTCTGATGCTCCTCTACACACAGGACTATTTCTACCTTCTCAGGTAGAAGGAGCAATTTGTCCCCTAGACAGGGATGATTGGCAACGTAGGAGACCAGGGCCAGAGATGGGGGTCGGATGGTGGGGTCAGGGAGGACCCTGCAGGCAGCACCCACCTGCCAGCCCGTCCCAGCCCTGCCCTCTGATTAAAGTCGTGTTGTCTCCTAAGTGTGGGTTTCTAGGTCCTTGGCCACAGTGGGGGGGGGGGGGGGGGGGGGGGCACAGGCTGCTTGGGCTCAGCAGGCTGGGTCCCTGGTCTAGGCGGCTGGTAACTGTGCGGCTTCCTTGGCTTCACCGCAGATCCACTTTGGAATGACACGATTCCCACCCTGCCACCTCTCCCCGCAAAACACTGACCCGCTGACCAGGCAGCCAGAGCTGAGCAGATGGCCCCGCCTCAGCTGGTCCTGTTTGTGAAATAAATATGAGCGTTGCCAGTCTCTGGGCCTCTTCCCTGCTCCCTGCCCGCCCGGCCAGGCCGCTCACACGCTGGTTTCCGGGGTATGAACCACCTCCCCATTTTTCTCAGGCTGTTCCTTCAGGAAGTGCTCCACCTCCCTCGAGTCCACAGGGGGCTTGTGGAGCTTCTCCTCCTCTGAGGCCACCTCCTCAGGCTGGGTCACCTCCGGCCTCTTCCTGATGCAGAAGAAGTTGCCCAACAGCAGCACAAGGGAGGAGGTGAGCACCTCGGCCCCCGCCAGGATGAACACATACTTGTAAACTTTCGTAGCATCTAGCAGCTTGCCTGCAAAGAAGACCCAGGTCACTAGAAGCTCCTGGGAGTACTCTGCTTCCACCCTGGGCCAGGGCTCCATCTCCTGGCATCGAGGAAATGCCTCACACATGCAGTCACCCTGTCTGCCTTGAATTCCATCCCCAGCAGCATCTGCTCAGCCCTCTCCAGCCTCTTCCTCTTTCTCCTCCCCATGACAGCAAAGGCTGAATCAAAAAGGATGGATAGAAGTGGCCTTGAAGGTTTGCACTCATGGGGCATATATCTCTTCCCAGCCACAGACCCATAGAAAGAAACATGGCTTAGCAAGGCCCTGTATATCTAGTAACTGAGGACACCAAGATCATTCTTGGAGAAAGAAGGAGCCAGAGGCTATAAGGGGATCAGAAAGGGCTGTGGAGTAAGAGACAGTCCAGGATAGCTAGGCTACCCTCTCCAGCTAAAAAACATTCTCCATTTCAATGGAGTGTTTTTTGGCTGGCCTTCAGAAAGTAAAAGGACCAAAGTTTATGCCTGTCTTGGCTCAGAGCCAGCACTTACTGCTGACATCTGCTAGCCCCAGATCCTATCTACTTCCAGTCTCCTAAAGCAGGTATGAAAGGAAGGGGGGATAGGTAGCCCCTCCTCAGGGAGGCCAGGTGTTCTTGCCCTGTTGTGGTGTCCCCTGCCAGCAGCACTCACCTCCTGATGGGGGTCCGATGAGCACAGCCACAGCCTCTAACAGCAACACGAGACCAATGGCACTGGAGAACTTGTGAGTGCCTACAATAGCCATGAGCACCTCAAACTGTAGAGCCCCTACCATGCCATATGAGATGCCAAAGAAGATGCAGAAGACCACCAGGCCACCGTAGTCACTAGCTGTGGAGCCTGTCAGGTCGGTGAAGCCATTGAAGAACATGGCAAAGCTGAAGAGGTAGACAGAGTATGGCCGCACCTTCTTGAGCCCGGTTATGAAACCAGCTGTGGGCCTGGCAAAGATGTCAATGAAGCCCAGGATGGTAAGAAGGAAGGCGGCCTTTGTGTCAGGCACACCCAGATCCTTAGCATAGCTCACCACAAATACTGGGGGTACAAAGAGCCCCAGCACCATGATGGAAGCAGCCACTGCATAGATGAGGAAGCCACGGTCTCGGAAGACACTCAAGTCCAAAAGATGCTTGGATGGCCGCTGGGGTACCTGGGGCCCAGTCCCTCCACTCGCTTTGGGTGCCACTAGTGGCCTCATGAGCGCAGCACACACGCAGCAGTTGAGCAGCAGGCCCCCCAGGATGAGGAAGCCACCTCGCCAGCCATAGTGGTCCTGCAGTAGCTGCCCCAGTGGGGACAGTGCACAAAGGAACACTGGACTGCCTGCTGCTGCCAACCCATTGGCTATAGGGCGCCGTTTGTTGAAGTATCGGTTGAGCATGATGAGGGAGGGCTGAAAGTTGAGAGCCAGACCCAAGCCTGTAAGAGAGGACAGTGTAAGACCTCAAACCCAGACTTCCAAGTAGGCAATGTGGAACCCTGTGACCCAATCCTGCAAAGAAGGCAGTATGAAAACCCAGGCCCAGATCTCCAAGGAGAGCAGAGTTAAACCCCATGGCCAAGACTTGCAGGGAAGGCAGCTTTAGACCTTGTGACTCAGATTTCCAAGCAAGGCAGCTTAGACCCCTGTGTCTCCCATACCTTCATCCATACCCCAACTTCCCTGAGCACAGGTCCATTGCAAATGATGGTAAGCATCTAAGAGACTCAAAGTACAGAGCCTCAGACACTGGCCACTCATCTCGTCAAACTGTTATGGATGAGAGGAAAGGGTACAGCCAAGAAGCCCAACAGTGCTCAACTCTCCCCCAAAACTCAGAACAGATCATGAGCAGAAGGTCTGCAGGTCCTATCCAACTCACCAGTGATGACCCCTGTGGTGAGGTAGATCTGAATAATGCTTCTGCAGAAAGATGCGGCCACCATTCCCAGGGATGCAAAGAGGCCACCCACAAGCATGACAGGCCGGCAGCCAAAACGGTTTACACACACACTGCAGAGTGGCCCTGTGTAGAGAAGGTAGCTGAGGGAGGGGCCAGGCGTCTGGCTTGACTCTGCCCCATCCCTGCCCACCAGAATATGTAAGACCCTCAATTATGAGGTGTGCTGGGCACTGGGGGCTAAGTTCTTAGTGCAAGGACACTAACAACTTAGTGGACACTGGGCAGAGCCCAGCTCCTCACATGACCTAAGCAGGTCAACAGGCATCAACCTCTTTGAAGGAACTGCTTGTGGAGCCTGGCCACTGGGAGCCTACACACTTAGACAGGGACCAAGACACTTTGCCCTTTAGAGAACCAATAGCTTTCTGGCAAGATCACCCACTCAAGGATTTACCCCATTCCTCTGTGCTCCCTTGGATAATTGTGAACCCCACCTCACCTGTGCCATAGAGCATAGCCAGCAGGATGGAGGAGATCCAAGCCGTATCACTATAGCCAATCCCAAACTCACGCATGAGCTCCTTGAAAAAAACGCTGACTGCTTTGGGAAAGGCATAGGAGAAACCCGTGATGATGAAACAGCCGAAGAGGACGGCCCAGCCCCAGCCTCCATCAGGGGCCTTGACTCCGGTGGGACCTTCGTCAACCACGGCTCCTCCCATAGCCAGGAGGGCTGGTTTCACCTTGCCCTGAAAGAAAAGAAACAGAGCTGACTAAGGTTGCCAGGGTGATCATCTCAGCCACAGCCCAGCAGAGGAGGGTGGGGACAAAAACAGGCAAGACACCGGAGAGTCCCAGAATTGGCACCTGGCCACTCCTACAGCAGCTCAGCCTTGGGCAACCTGCTGTCACTACCTCAGGGCTCCCGCCCTGGCTATCCTTAACTGGTACTTTGGGAAGCTGTCTGGACCCCTCACTCAGCTGTCTGTCCCCATACAGGTGGCTATAAAGTACAATGACTTTTTCGGGCTTGGCCCTCCTGGGAAGAACAGACCTTAAGAAATCAGCCTGGCTGGTGTTTTTCTGCACTTGTACTGGGCAGAGACTATGCCACACAATGTAATCCCAGCAGCAACCTATACTTCCCACCCCTTTGGGGCACACTCTTGAGTCCTCTCCCAGAATGTCTGGGGTGGGTGTCCAGCACTTTGCCCAGCTCTAAATCTAAATGAGGTCAGCCCTGCCCTGTTCTGCCCCTGAGGAGCTATGCTACATCCTTTGTCCACTCTGGATTCCACTTTCTGACTGACTGGGAGGACATGGGTCTGGAGCAGAGGCAGATGAAACACAGGCTATGGTATCTGAGGGGGACTTCCTACTTCCCCTGGGTAGAGCTTAGTAGTTCAACTCTGCCTAGAATCATCCATGACAGTGGCTTTTGGGAGAGGCTGAATGATCCTGATGGATTCTAGGAAGGCCTAGGGGTTAAGGAAAAAAATCAGTCATGACTGCAGCTCATAATTAATCTATTGGAACAGGGCAGATCTTCTGGCCCCAGCTGCTAAAGTAAGCAGGGAGTGTCCCGTACCCCACCCCCACCCAGTGCTAACTTCCCTTTTCATGAATGTCAGGGGCTTAGTTGATGTGAGACAGAGCAAATCCGAAAGCTAGGACAGGTTTTTGTCTGGGTATTGACCCCCAGTCAGTATTCCCCTAATCCCAGAGGTCCCCCATCTCACCAAGGATTGAGCTGCAGCAGGGGGTAGCCTCTGACCTGAGTAGTCAGTCCAGTCTCCACAAATGCTGTGCTGCCAAACTGTACTCTGGGGAGAAAAATCAAACCATGATGTTTAAGGGCAGCTGGCACTAGGATGTAAACCCCTGACTAAGAGAGCTACCTTGGCTGCTCCCGTGGAAGGGCTGTGCATGTATCTATAGGCACCAGCCCTGCCCCTTTGCTGGCTTCTTCCTGTGAGCAGAGTCCTGTGGTCAGGGCACAGACATGCTAAACTAGACTGCGTCCTGGGAAGCCCAAATGTGGTGTGACTCCACCTAGGTTTTCCTAAGGTTCAGAGACAACACACAGCTCTGCTGGGAATGCACACCTACCTTCAAAGGCTTCGCCCTGCTTCTGACCATCTGGCCATGGCCCAGCCTGAGACCCTCCCCACTCAGACCCACAGGAGAAGTATTTTATGCCAGTGAGGACATGCTCAGTGGGAGCCCCAGGTTACAGGCACCTCTTCTCCATTAGCCCTGGGTTTAAAAGACCCTTAAGATTATTTAAAAGGGAAACTAAAATCTGGGGTGGGGGAGTACATTTTAGGGATATACCATTTAGAGATGAAACCAAAGAGAAAAGTGAGGATGACCTCAGACCCAAAACTTAAGGGGTAGTCAAGGAGAGAATGGGAGAGGTGGCCAACTGGGGTTTCCGCCTGTTCAGATTGTGGCTTTACAAAAGTTTGCTGCCTCTTGTGTGTGTGTGTGTGTGTGTGTGTGTGTGTGTGTGTGTGTGTGTGTGTGTGTGTATAGACACTATCTCACTATGAGTGCTAGTTGGCTTGGAACTCTCTGTGTATCACAGGATGGCATCCAACTCCCTTGCCTCTAACTCTTGAGTGCTGGGATTACCGGCATGAATCACCATGCCCAGCCTTCTGTTGCACTTTTTAAAATAAAGCCAGAGTGGGCAAGGTGGCTCAGTGGGTAAAGGCACCTGCCTCTGAGGCTGACAACATGGGTTCAATCCCCATGAACTACATGATGGAAGAGAACTGACTCCTACAGGTTGTCCTGACCTCCATAAACATCACACACACACACACACACACACACACACACACACACACACACACACACGCACACACACGCCTGTGCCCCCACTCCACCCCACCCCCACCCCCGTGTTCACACAATAAAATAAAACCAATTTCCATGCAAAGCCAAGAGGAGAGCATGCCCAGAACCAGCAGGGAGCACTACCCTAACTCTGGGTCCCCGAGGTCCCCCACAGAGGATTAGAGCTCCCAGGCCTGAGCATCTGAGCTATATCAGGCATGTCTAGCACTTATCAAGATACTAACAGGTATTCCAGCCTTTTGACGTTTCTTCATCTTTGCTTATTATAAAGGTTGGGCTCTCACTGAAGCTCTCAGAATCCAAGGACAGAAATGGGGACATAATTACCGGCTGTAGATAATGTGCCCTCTAAACTGGGATCTTGAAGGGCAAGCAAGGTCAGAAGGATACATGTTCTGGAACTTTTCAGGCCCATGGCTGCCGTGTAAGACTATTATACAGGGAAGGCCCCCTTCAGTGCCAAGAAGATGATGGCACCAAGACAGGAAGCTCTCCTCCAAGGCCCAGCACCAGTGTTGTCCTTACTCAGTGTGGTGCTAACTACCCTAATGGAGCCTCACCAGTGCCCACCCCAGCTGGTCTCCAGAGACCCTGAAGAGGGAGACTTGTCAGGGAGATCAAATTTCCCACCCAGGGGTGCAGTTCAAGCCTGCTGTTTAGGCTGATTTTTGTCACCCAGGCCTCAACACATCCCAGTCGAGAAAAAGGCTAGGATTCCCAGCCTGCCTTGAGAATGAGATCCACAGGGTAACAGCATGGATGGGCCAAAATGCAGGCCAGCGCTCTAACCCTTTGGCTTCCCTGTCTATATCCACAGGGGCCCCCACCTCCAACAGCATATCCATGGGCACACCCTAGCTGTCTAGCCTTTCAGTGACATTTACCCTCCCAGGGAAGCATGTGAAGCAGCCCAGAAATAACTCAACCTCCAGGTCACAGAAAACTGATCTGGGGGTGGGGGCTGGGTCAGGAAAGCCTCCAGGGTGCTCCCAAAAGCTGGTCCCTAGAGGCCCTTGAAAGGCCTAACACCACTGAGTGTTGCCTATGGCAGAGGTACATGGGAGTCCCTTGTAAATATCCTTTTGCGTTTAAGGGTCTGGACTATTCAGGTGTCCTGTAAGTGCCTGTCATCAGAGGAGGGACCAGGCTTGGCCCTGCCTTCGTGGTCTAAGTAGTTGGCAGGAACTAAGGCAACTAACTACCTTCCTTGGGTTACATTCCAGATCCCCAAAAAACAAGTAAGCAGCTAGTTGAGGCTAGTGCCCAATACCTCAGCAGCAGGGGCAAGAGGCTGTTGAAAGACCTCCTTCCAAGTTCCTCCCTCCCTTCCCTACCATTGTACAAACAGGTATAACAGCATGCCTCTCCTTCCTGGGCCCTCAGCCCTGAGCCCACCAGTGTGTAAAGGTATGCCATGGAAAAGCCCCTAAGGCCTTTCCTGCAGAGGCACGATGCAGCAGAGGTTGAGCCACAGGGGTGGCCTGGCCCTCCACCCCGTCCCTCCTGGCCTGCCCAGCCTCCAGGCCATGCCTGGCATCACTGCAAGTTGTCCTGTCAGCTCACATCGACTTTGCAGGGACCAGCAGGGTAGAAATACTAGTCTTGTTTGCCAGAATAGACACCGTTGCCCAGAGCCAACCTCCACCCCACCTCAGGCCTGAGATCCCTGCAGGGCTGTCATAGGATAGTTGGGCTCAGAGTCCCACATCTTGTGAGGAACCTTCAACGCTTCACTGTCACAAAAATGGGGCAGTCCTGAGGACCTTCTCCATCTTGCTGTGGGAGCCCCTTCTCTGCAAGGTTAGGGTCAGTGAGTGGGACCCTCTGAGCCACTTTCCAACAAAGTTCCACCTAGGCCTGCTGGGCATTGCATTGGCTACTCCCTCACAAGGCCATGTATGGAACCCTCAATTCCCGTGCAGTCTTCCTTTCTAAAGCCAGGATCCAAGGCTCAAAAGTCATAAGCGCCCCCCAACTCCCATCCCTGTCTGGCACGGCAAAAGTATGGGTGGGAGTGGGGCTTAGGTTAGAGGTGGCAACCGACAGGACCGCCTGCCTCACTCCATCTGCCGACTGGATGTAAAGGTCCAGCAGACCTGGGCGGGGCTCAGTGGGTCGGGCTAGGGTCGGGAAGGGAAGGAAGCTCCACCCAAGCGGCCTCGGGACGTGGGGGACGTGACCGCGCCAAGGGAGGAGCTGCCGGCCCGTATTGCCTGGAGTAGGCGGTCCTTCTCCGCTCCTACCGTACTCGCAGAGCGCGGCGCCACTTGCCCTAAGGGGCTCTACAATTCACGCACAGATTGACTTTCGAGGGGGGCCATTTCCCTCTGCCCTTCACAGAAGCGAGCCGGGGCGCGCGGCCGAGCCTCTGAGATGCTGACCGATGAACTGCGGGTCTCGCAGCTAGTTCCTAAGTGCATCTGCCCCTCCTGGCCCATTCCACTGATGGAAACTGAGGCGGGAGGCCTACTCATGCCACTAGGGCTGTCTCCATTCCTGCCCTGCCCCTGTGCCAGTGCCCAGTGCCAAGTGGACCAAGGCCTGATCCAGAGGCGTCTCCAATTGCTAAGCACCACCATCCATAGGTCCGACTTGGGGCCCCAAGGTGCCCCTCGCACTTGGTCCCTCACCAGCCCCCACTTCCTAGCCAGTTCACTGCAGAACTGGCCCTAGAGTCAGTAATTCCGGCACACTGGCATACTAAGGGTCCCACAAACTGACCCCTTCTATATCACTCCTGATGGTTGTAAGTTCAACAATGCTTTCTCCTTGCTCCCCCTCCAAATTTAGGCTTCCGGGCAGTGAGTACTAGATCGTTTATATGGGAAGCAGGCCCTGCCTCAAGGTCACTGGTGTTGTGGGCAAGTCCATCTTGGAACCAAACCAATGGTTGTTCAAGGCTTTGTCGGTTCCACAAAGCCCTTGTCAAGAAGGCTCCACACGTACCTAGGTAGGATCCCCAGTGCCCCTTGAGAGGTAGACCCGTCATTTGCACACCAGTTGTGCATCAGTCACTGCCCATCCTGAGGGAGTCCCAACATTTTCGGGACTATCCTCATTTTCAGCACAGACAGACCCAACACCCACTGGACACCGGCCAACTTCTGGGCCTGTGGAATGAAGCTGAGGGCCCTGGGAGATAACCTCCTGCCACCAACAGAATCCACCCACCCGCTTTGGACAAGCTACTGTTGTATGGGGGAGCCTTGCCATTTACTGTCTCTCAGATCACCCAGTTGCCCTGACTCTGATCATCACAGAAAGCGTTCCTGTCGGCCTGGACATGCAGCCCTGTGTGTCGGGTAAAGAGCAGACTCTGGATCCTGCTGCCCCCTTACCTGTCGCCCAGATTCCAAGAACCATCAGTGGCAGAATTAACGGCTTCCCTTGTAGTTAAACCTGCCTGTTGACTGGACCAGCATCCAGGCAAACAACTTTTCAGGTAAAACAAACAAGCAAACAAAAACCGAGGCTGTGCACCTGGTTTTGCCATGGAATGAGGATAGGGCAAACCCATCCCATTATGAAGGGAAACCACACTTTCATGTGTCTAGTTTGGGCTAACAGTGGTGGCTGGGTGAGAGTTAGCGAGTTTAAGATGGTTAGTAAGATGTAATGAGATGGGAGGAAGAGACCCGAGGGCATTCCTCCCCCAACCATTCCGAAGCGCACGTGCTCCTCTCTCACTGGCGGCCTGCTGATGCCCGCTGGCTGTTCAGGTTTCCAAGAAGTCTATATAGCATTCCCACCAAATATAGCCCAGGTTCTCCAGTCGCCTGGCCACCCTCCAACCCTCTTGGGCCGAGCTATTTATACTCTGGACGTTTGGTCGCCCAGAGCTGCTGCCTCCTAGATGAAGCCCAGCCCTCCGAGGGCTGTCGGATGGATAGGCTTCTGCGAAGGTAGGGAGGCAGGATGCGAGCACGCAACAGGCTGCTCCGGGCCATTTGGTGGCGCCGCAGTGGTGAGAGGGTTCTCCAAGTCAGAAGAGACCCGGGGCTAGAAAACTAGGAGGGGAGATGACCCGGAGCCAGGAGCTCCAGGCCCGGATCCGGCACCTGAGGAACGAAGGCCCAAACCCTGGGCCACTGGAGGGTCCCTGCCTCGCTCCACGCGCCAAGCATCCCGCCGAGCCTACCTGCCACCGCCACCACCAGCCGCAGCGTCCGCCTCTGTCCGCCTGGGCTGCTCGGCGCCGAGCCGGGGGCGACTTTAAGTGCTCTCATCCCTCGCGCGGCACGTCCCCCGCGCACGTCACCGCTGCCTGGCGCCGCCCCTGCCCTCCCCGCCGGACCCCTCGCTGCTGCCGGAGGGGGCGCCCCAGCCGCTGCGCCCCGACGGCTCGGTCACTGCCATTCTCCGCTTACCAGGGAGCTCGGGCCTGAACCGGTTCTATAGGTGGCCCGGGCGCGGACCCCACCCAACACGGACCTTTTCACTGGTCTCTTCCGCGCCCTCAGACCTAGGCTGACCGCCTAGCCTCCCCTAGGCACCCCTTTCTCCCTCTCCATTTATCCCTTTCCAAGGCTGCGGGGTCCTTCTATGATTCTGGCAAGAGAGCAGCAGCGTCTTCACTACCTCCGAGAATGGAACTTTTTTGCCCTCCATGCCCTGGCCCGCACCTTCTGCCGGGTGGCACGCGTCCCCACTGCACCCCATTCACCATGGGCTCCCGCCACCTGCCTCAGCTTTCTGTCTTTAGGCCTCCTTCGGACCTTTGCCCCATCCAAACCTCCACATCCTGCCTGAGCTATTGCGTGGCCGTGGCGACTGTCTCCCCTAGTTGAGAAGCAAGACCCGCGCACCTTGGACTATAGGGGGATCTTGGGCAAGGCTGCCAACCTCCCTGAACTTCCGCTTTCCCCTGTGGTCGAGCGCTTGCAAAGCCAGATGCAGACACTGACACCACAACCCTGCTCTGTCACCCTTCAACTCCCAGCCCAGTGAGGGAGATGAGAACCAGGAGAGAGTTTTCCATCCTACTCCACAAATGCTGATTGCCTGGGAAGGGTCAGGGTTGGGAGAAAGCAGAGTCTTTCTTCTGAGCAGATTCTTCCTAGTCCTCCAGGGAACATGTATCTTCAGCCTCATTTTTACCCCTCCATGCAATGGAGAGAACTGGCACTTCGGGTGCTAGGTTTGAGCAGGCATCAGGGAGCATGACCTTTGACGGACAGGGCCCAGGACACTTATCCTTGGGCATCTAGCCTGGGTTAAAGAAGCACTCCATCTCACTTCTAATGAGGCTCCTAAACAACCCCAGATCCCCTGAGGCTAGGAAGTTTAGAGCATAATTCAACTTTAGACAAAGATTTCAACACATCCAGAATGGGAAAAGGTGATCCCCCCCCCAGTCCAGAATGTCACAACTGTCCATTCTTTTGGCCTTGGTAACCGGAGGGCACCATAGCATTAGCTTTGGCCCCCATAGTCAACCATCCTGAGTCCTTACCTACTGAGATGCCCAGCCTAGTAGGACCAACTGCTCTACTGAGTGTTCAGCACCCATCCTCCAATGGACCTTCCATGAAGAGTCATTCAGGGTCTAATCTCCACCCCTGCCTAGGGTCTCACTATTACTTCAAAGATGCTAAGGAAACCATTCATGGTAAGAATCCCATGGCCTCCAGCAAGTAGCATATGGGGCCTCAGTCTTCAAGGATGAAGACCTGTGATGGGTGGCTAACTTCTGGGAGGTAGGGCAGCCAAACTTCAGCCTCAGCTACTGAATATGTTACAGATACCCAGACACCATCCCACAGATGTGGGGGCTAGTGACATCCTCTTCTTGGGCTCACAGTTCAGTGTGGCAGGAGCTGTGTTTACCACCCCTCACCATTCCTTCAGACCAGATATCTCAGAGCTGCCCACAAGGAAACAGAAACCAAACCTGTGTATCCTCCTGTCTCCCAAAGGCCAGGAGCTGCACCATCCACAGCCAGGTTTCTGCAGACTCTGAGACCTAGTTGCTCTAGGACACCCAATACTCCATTTTCTGGGTGAATCTAGGAGCATTCATGACCTAGAGCCCAAGAGCAAAATTCCCACAGCACAGACTCTACTGTTCTAGCACTGATGTGGGAGCTCTCTCCATACTGGTATCTAGTGTCCAGTCTGCCCACCATGGGCATGTACCAGCTCAGGATGTCCTTTTCTGAAGGGAAGGTACCTGGGAAGATGTAGCTATCCCTGGGAGATGTCAGTTTCCTAGCACTGCCCAGTGGTCCAGCCAGATCCAGTCCTGCCCTCCAACATCCACCATGTCCCTCCAGGCACCTTACCAGTCCCACGTCATACCATTCCAGTCTATAGCTTCAGGTCCCATCAGGCCCTGGAATGTGCTCTGAGGAGACTTAGTGGCTGGAATCCTGCAGAACATGGACTTTCCCAAGATCTTCCCAACCATGGGATGTGAAGGATCTATCACCAATCTTGATCAAGCATCCAGTCTCCCAGACAGGGTGGGGGCCAGGCTCCTCCTCTGTCTCCAAACGATCTTAGAAACAGGGAAAGAGTTTCTGAAGGTTCCCCTGTCAGCTGCCTCGGAGAAGGTAGGTGGAAGGTCAAGACTCTCCAGTCAGGAGCCCCAAATCTTCTAGGTTCTGCAGAGCCAAACAGACACCACATCGGCAGCCCATGGAGATTCTTCCCCATCTCCCAGATTATAGCCTAGTCACGATGCCTGGCCACGCCTACATGAACCAACCACCCAGCACCAGTTGCTACCCCATGATGGACTGAGGCCAGGACAAGCTGGGTCAGGTGAAGAAGGCCAAGTCACTGAGACATTCTGTCCCAACCACAGCTCCCCTCCCTGGGGTCCCCAGCTGCCTGGCTCCTGCCCCTGCTCCCTGAATGATCTCTGTCCAGTGGGATCTAGTAACACACTACTGAAACCTGTTACTCCACAACTCGGGCACTTTTCCTCCAGGGCCTGCAGGTATAGTGGGATGAAGCCTTCCCTGGCCCAGACTGGAAAGGAGTACTGCTGTGTGAGGAGGCAGAAGCCCCACCGGACACAGCCTGGACCCGAGACCATGAGTTTGGGACCCCATTCCTTCATTCTATGCTTTCCCTGGGTTTTTACTCCCCAAATCCTCTGGAGAAAATAAAAACAAAAAGTTTTCCACTGTGCAGCATCCAGAGAGTGGGCCAGTGGGAGAAATTAAATCTCAGCCTACCCCAGCTACACACACCTGTGCTCTGTTGGTGCTGGGCAATAAATATCAGGGTGTTTGTCATGAGTGATGAGTGGGTGTTGTGTGTGGTGGTGGTGGTGGAGGTGGAGGTGGTGGTGGTAGTGGTGGTGGTGGTGGTGGTGGTGTGTGTGTGTGTGTGTTTGAGTATGACAGGTAAGGAATTAGGTGCTGTGGATAGGTGTGGATATTGGGTGTTTGTCATGAGTGATGAGTGGGTGTTGTGTGGTGGTGGTGGTGGTGGTGGTGGTGGTGGTGGTGGTGGTGGTGTGTGTGTGTGTTTGAGTATGACAGGTAAGGAATTAGGTGCTGTGGATAGGTGTGGATATTGGGTGTTTGTCATGAGTGATGAGTGGGTGTTGTGTATGGTGGTGGTGGTGGTGGTGGTGGTGTGTGTGTGTGTGTGTGTGTGTTTGAGTATGACAGGTAAGAAATTAGGTGCTGTGGATAGGTGTGGATATTGGGTGTTTGTGTGTGCTATGTTGTGCATGAGTGGTGTGTGGTAGAGGTAGGGGGCATTAAGTGTGCATAGGTATGTTTGTGTAGGTGTAGGCATTGAGCTATGACTGTTGGGTGGGTACTGGGAATTTTGGGTAGATGTTATGCATGAGTGTTGGAGGTATTGGTGTGTTTGTGTGCGTTGAGTAGGAATTTGCATGTGGGTGTGCCTGCATGTTGGGTATATGGTGTACATTTGTTGCATGTGTTTATATGGAGGTGTCTATGAGTGTTGGGCTGTGATTATGCATGGGTATTGGGTGTTTGTGTGGATGTGTGGGTATTGAAAGTATGAGGATGGAGTATTGAGTGTTTGTGTGTTGATGATATGTTTGCATGTGATGTGTGTGGTGGAGAAGGGTGTTGGGGACTAGGGTGGATATTAGATGTTGTGGTGTGAGTGTGTTTATCTGTGATGTGTGTAGTTTGGGTGGGTGTTAGGGGTGTGAATGTTGGGTAAATTGGGGTGTTAATTTGTGTGTGTGTGTTTATGGTCCATGTGAATGTTAGGCTATGGGCGTGTGGGACTGTTGGATGTGTGCAGTTTTTAATAGGAACAGCCAACTGCTGACCAGTCTTTCTCCTTAGTAGCAGTAACAGCCTCTCTTCCACATCTTCTGAAGCCGGAACTGGACAAGAACAGAACTTCTGGAACTCAGAACTAGGGCCACCTAGGCAGTAATTCCAGGGTCATGGGGAGATGGAAGCACAGCAAGGAAGACAGAGGAGCAAAGTCCCTCCCTCTGGTCTTCAGGTCTGGTCTGTGATGTGGGTCTAGCAGAACCCACCTGAAGTTCCTTGGGGGTTAACTTCTGGGGTCTCCACTTTCTTCTTAGCCATTCCACTCTACCTTCATCTGACTCCATTTGGACCCAGGGGGGCAATCCTGTATTGGTGGGTTTCAAATGCATTAGTTTTCCTCTCCCCTACTTCTGCCCATCTGGGACTGGACTTCTCCTGCCAACATCCAATGCTATCTGATGCTCTCTGCTGAGTTTCACTTGGACATCCACAAATGGGCACCAAAGAAGGAGGAAAAGGCTCAGGAACAACAGTTACACATGCTGTGGCCTCAGGAAACAGCTAGGTGTGAACCATTTGAGACAGTCAAGTGTTTGAATAAATGAGCAGGATATGCTCCGCAACTGAGCGGGCCCACAGCAGAAAGCAAGATGCATACTTAAGAGCAGAGTGGAGCCTTGTTTTTCTGTTAGGATTGCGCATGTACAAAAGGGTGTGGTGGCCACACAGCAGTCTCAGAACCCAGGGGCAGGGGCTGAGGCAAGATTTAGAGTGTGAGGCCAATCTGGGCTACACACACACATACACACACACACACACACACACACACAGACAGAGAGAGAGAGAGAGAGAGAGAGAGAGAGACAGAGACAGAGACAGAGAGAAACAGAGAGAGACAGAGACAGAGAGAGAGAGAACAGAGAGAGAGAGAGAGAGAACACAGAGAGAGAGAGAACACACAGAGAGAGGGTGGGGTGCGGTGGGGGAGAACTCCTGCCTTGAAGGAAAGGAGAGATAACTTTGTAGGTAGAATGCTTCCTGCACGAGTGTGGGAAATGTAAATGTGCTGTCTTCAGTATCAAAGGGCTAAATGAGGCCATGAAAGCTCCATCTCTAAAGAATTTAGTCCAGACATGATCTGAAGAGATGGCACAGTGGTTAAGAGGAGTTGTTCTTACAGAGGACCCAGGTTAGATTCCCATCAACCATATGGTACTCAACGCCATCTGTAACTCCTGTCCCAGGGGATCCGATGCCTTCTTCTGACCTCCAAGGACACCAAGCATACATATGATGCACATAATACATTCAGGCCAAAAACTCACAGACACAAAATAATAAAATAACCTCTGAAAAATTTTAATTAGTTTTTGTTTTGTTTTGTTTTGTGTACATTGGTGTTTTACCTGCATGTATGTCTATGTGAAGATGTCAGATCTCCTGGAACTGTAGTTACAGGCAGTTGTGAGCTGCCATGTGGGTTCTGGGAATCGAACCTGGGTCCTCTGGAAGAGCAGCCAGTGCTCTTAACTACTGAGCCATCTCTTCAGCCCCTGGGAAAATTTTTTAAAAAGAGATTAGTAAAGTCTGGCAAGAATCCCTCCCCAACTCAGCATCTTTCTAAGATAAAAGCATGTATGTGCTCAAGGTTGCGTCCTGCTCTCAAAAGTTGCACTTTGCTTATCAGCTCACCACTTGAAGTGATCCCACCCTTTAAAGAATGTGAGGCTGAGCTCTGACTACTCAGAGTGAGGCACAAAACCCCTTTGCATTAGGAGTAAAAACCAGTGGGAACCCCCTGGGTACACTGTATTGCTGGATTTGCATTGCTTTGCATCCTTCTACAGAAGTAAAACTTTTTGCCTCTCTGAACGTCTTTGGATTGTGTGGATATTTACTTGGGACCCATGTTTGGATCCCAGAATCAATGTAAAAGCTAGGGCTGGTGGCTTATATCTATAACCCCAGCAAGGTAGTGATGGTAGACAGAGACAGATCCCTGGCTATATAATCTAGGCAAAACAGAGCACTCTAGGTTCAGTGAGAGATCTTATCCCAAAACATAAGGGGGAGGCTGGAGAGATGGTTCAGTGGGTAAAGGTGCTGTTTGCATGAACTTGACCACCCAAGTTTCATCCCCAGAACCCCCACAAAAAGTTGGATGCAGTGGTGAGCATCTACAATCCCAGCATCCTGTGGTAAGGTGGGAGGCAAAGACAGCAAAATCGTAATTGACAGAAGAATCATGGAAACCCTCAGGCCAGCTAGCCTGAAGCGTGTACTACAACAGCAGAAACAGGAGGAGACATTCCACTTCAACAAAGCAGAAGGTGACTCCTAGAAGCTGTCCCCTGACCTCCATGCATTGTGACACCCTCAAACTCAACCTCTCTCTCTCTCATGCACAATAAATAATTTTTTAAAATGGCAAAGTGGTTGAGAGAGACATTCTGATGTTGACCTTGGCCCCCATATACAACTGAATGTGTGGGTGTATCCACATAGCACAAACATATACAAACCAAAACAGCCAGAAGGACACCCCAAGTATGACCTGTATCACATGCCTTCCTTTCTACTTCCCCAAATTGCCCTCTTTCCCAGCAGGGTATTTTGTTACTTGTGGTTTACTCATGTTTAACATCAAAATGAAATTCATGTAACATGCAGTTATCATAAAGAAAGAGTGGCATCCAATGCCTCCAAGAGTTATGTAACCACCAGCTTCCTCCAGTTTCAAAGTCTTTCTATCACCCATTACAGAACCCTGCACCCACTAGGTGACCACTCTGTTCCCACTGACAACTATTTCTGTAATTTCTGCCTCTTCCTCTGTGGACATTTCATGCACATGGAAACAGCGTGTGTGTGTGTGTGTGTGTGTGTGTGTGTGTGTGTGTGTGTGTGTGTGTGTGTGTGTGATGGAACATCAGGGCCTCAAACAGGCAAGTGCTCTACTGCTGAGTTAGCTATACTTCCAGACATTTTTCTTCTTTTTTATTTTAAGACAAGGTCTTAAGTTTCCTAGGCAGGCTTTGAGCTTGGAATCCTCCTGCCTCAGACTCCCAAAGCAGCTGGGATTGCAGACATCTTTCAGTATGTGGCCTTGTGTGACTGATTTCTTCCACTGACCATAAAGTACTTCAGTTCTTTTATACTGAATAATACTCTACTATTCAGACAGAATGTATCCTGTGAATATGTTCACCTGTTGATGGACATTTGGGCCAGTACACCTCTGGTACATAAATGTTCATACAAGCGTTAGTCATGATAGACAGGTCCTTGTAGAGACACATGTCTTTATCTCTCCCAGCAATATATGTAGGAATGAAATTGCTGGCTCACATAAAACAGGAATTGCGTGTTTAACTTCATGAGGAACTAACTACCCAGATGCTTTCCACACCACCTGCCCCATGTCACACTCCCACCACAGAGCAGATGACTTCCAATTTCTCCATGTTCTTGCCAACATCTATTTTCTCTGGTTGTAGGTTTTCTGTTTTTATTTTTATTAAAGTCATCCATATGAGCGTGGAATAGCAGCTCACGTAGTTTTGATTTGCATTTCTCAAGTGACTAGTAATTTAAACATCATTTCTTTGCTTTATTTATTTTTATTTTATTAGGTGCTGGGAATCAAACCCAGGTCTTCTGCAAGAACAAGTGCTCATAACCACAGAGCCATCTCTCCAGCCCCATTTCTAGCTTTTCTATCATGGTGTGTGTGTGTGTGTGTGTGTGTGTGTGTGTGTGTGTGTGTGTGTAGTACATGTGGGGGTGTGCTTAAGCACATAATGTGTGTGTGCCTGTGGAGGCTCAAAGTTGACAGATGACATGTCTTTTTTGTTGTTGTTGTTTTTGTTTTTGTTTTTCAAGACAGGGTTTCTCTGTAGCATTGGAGCCTGTCCTGGAATTTGCTTTGTAGACCAGGCTGGCCTCGAACTCACAGAGATTGGACTGCCTCTGCCTCCCAAGAGCTGGGCCACTGCCTGGCCAGATGACATGTGTTTGTTGGTTTTAATTATTTATTGAGGCAGAATTTCTCATTGAATCCAGAGCTCACCCATTTGGCTGGTCTGCCTACCTAGTTTGCCAGAGAGATTCCCTGTCTCCACTGTCCACTTCCTTGTTGAGATCACAGGCAGGTCACCACACCTACTCACCTGGTATTTACATGGGTACTCGAGACCTGAACTCCTCCTATTATCATACTGTACAATAAATGCTTTACCCACTAAGCCTTCATTGCCAGCTGACTTTTTTTCTTTTTCTGTTTTTTTTTTTTTTGTTGTTGTTTTGTTTTGTTTTGTTTTTTTGACAGTGTCTCACTATGTAGCACTGGCTAGCCTGGATTTCTACTCACCTATCTTTACCTGTCTCCTGAGTATTGGGCTTAAAGGTATGTACCGACAGGTCTGTTATTACCTTTACTTTCCATTGCTTGTATTCTAAGTGTCCTGATAAACCCCCTGCCATGAAGTTTTACTCTATCTTTTCCTTTCCCTTTCTTTCTCTTTATTTTTGATATTGGAAATAGACCTCTACCCTTATGTTTTCATCTAAGAGTTGATGATTCATTGACCCATTGTCCAATTTCCAGTTACTCTCTGTGAGAGTACTCATTCCTGTACATGTGGATATCCAATTATCCCAGCATTTTTTTTTTTAATGTTCTGAGCTCTCTGTTGTTGTTTTGGATCAAACTAAGGGGCTTTCACATGCTTTGCAAGTGTTTTTCTATTGAGCTACACTGCCAGCCCCAAACAAATGTCTTTTATTTTTGTTTTTGAGATGGTAATCTCACTGTGTAGCCCAGGCTAGTCTCAATCTTATGTTCTTCTTGCCTTATTCTCCCTAGCACTGGCATTAAAGGTATGAGCCATTACAGTTGGCTTAGAGTTTGTTTTATTTTTGAGACAAGGTTTCTCTATATAATGTTGACTGGTCTGGAACTCACTATGTAGACCAGGCTGGCCTCAAACTTATAGAGGATTCTGCCTGTCTCTGCCTGCCAAGTGCTGGTAAGGCATGTGCTACTATGTCAGAGAGCTATTCTTTTCTTGCTTACAGACTAGGGGTGTGCACTCTGCCTTTTCTGTGTCTAAACTGGAGCAGGCCTTGCTAGCTTTACTCTGAGGCTGGAGATTGCTTTGGGTCTCTCTCTCTCTCTCTCTCTCTCTCTCTCTCTCTCTCTTCTTTTGTTTCCGTTCTTTGAGACAGGGTTTCTCTGTGTAGCTTTGCGCCTTTCCTGGATCTCGCTCAGTAGACCAGGCTGGCCTCGAACTCACAAAGATCCGCCTGGCTCTGCCTCCTGAGTGCTGGGATTATAGGCGTGCGCCACCGCCGCCCGGCTGTCTTCCTCTCTTTTATGGGGTGACAAAGCCCATTGTCCATGTCCTCCCTCCCCACCTTATCCAGAATTCTGTGGGGTTTCCAGGCTTTAGCTGCAGTGATACCCTACTTAAGGTAGCCAGACCAGGCCAACAGAAAGTCACAGCTCTGTCTGGGATCCAGCTGGACAGCTGGTTTAGTGAATAGGGGTGCACCCACCCCAGTTTAATCTCTATGCCTGGAGGATGGGTAGGGAATTGGTCCTGGAGTCTGTGGACACAAATTGTCTTGCTCTGTGTGCCCAGGATTCCCTGGGTGCTCTTCCTCCTCTTTGTTTCTCTCCATCTTCCCTTACTTCAGCTTGAGGGAACACTCAGACTACCTCTGCCCCTCCTTGGTACCATTTAGGTCCCAGATCTCCCTGTGGGCTAACCTGGGATATGAAGGACAGGGGTCATTTACTTGTAGCTCCTTGTCCTCCTCTGCTGTCTCTGTCCATGTCCCCATGGCCTGCTTTTCAGGCCTTGCGGTGGCACTTCCAGCCTGGTGTTACTCAGAGGAACAGAAATGATTTACTAGAATGGTTCACAAGCTGTTAACCAGCTAGCCCAACAATGCCTATCTACCAATAGAAGATCCAAGAATCCAGTAGTTGTTCAGCCCATGAGGCTGGATGTCTCAGCTGGTCTTCCATATACTCCAGAATCCTGAAGAAGTGGGCTGCAATGCCAGTGAAGGAATAAACTTGCCAGCAAGAATGAAAGCAAGTGGTCAGAGAGTGAAGAGCTTCCTTCTTCCATGCCTTTACATAGACTGCCACCAGAAGGTGTGGCCCAGATTAAAGGTGGAGCTTCCCACCTTGAAAGACCTGGAATAAGAGTGGGCCTTCCAGGGCTGGAGAGATGGCTCAGAGGTTAAGGGCACTGACTGCTCTTCCAGAGGTCCTGAGTTCAGTTCCTAGCAACCACATGGTGGCTCACAACCATCTGTAATGAAGTCTGGCGCCCCCTTCTGGCCTGCAGTCATACATGCTATATATATAATAAATAAACACACCTTTTAAAAATTATTTGTTTGTTTGTTTGTTTGCTTGCTTGTTTGTTTGTTTATTTATTTATTTATTTATTTATTTATTTATTTATTTATTTATTTATTTATTATGACCTCTGGAAGAGCAGCCAGTGCTCTTAACCTCTGAGCCATCTCTCCAGCCCAAATAAATAAATCTTTAAAAAAAATAATAAAGTGGGTCTTCCCACTTCAAATGACTTATAATATTAATTTTTAAAAGTCCTTCACAGCTGGGCGGTGGTGGTGCATACCTTTAATCCCAGCACTTGGGAGACAGAGCCAGGCGGATCTCCGTGAGTCTGAGGCCAGCCTGGGCTACAAAGCGAGTTCCAGGACAGGTACCAAAACTACACAGAGAAACCCTGTCTCAAAAAACAAAACAAAACAAACAACCAAACAACAATAACAACAAAAAGTCCTTCACATGTGTACCCAGCCACTAGTTAATTCCAGATGTCGTCAAGTTGACAACCAAGAACAGCCATCACAAGCCTCCACTGGACTCCTGGTCCCTACTGACTCTGTCTCCCTCCCTCCCTGCTGTTCTCAGGCCAGTCATCTTTCTCCATACCCCAAGGATTTAAGGGCAGCACCTGACTGTGAGTGCAGGTGACAAAAGGCAGCTCTGTACAGTGACACCCCCAAGTCTTGGCTTATGAGATGACAGTAGGAAGCCATGAGGCCACCCAGGCTCCACCTGAGCAGGGAAGACCTGTTCTGGAGTCCAGAGGATCACCTGTGGCCACATGGCCTCTGCTGATAGTATCCTGTGGCACTCTAGTCACAGGGATAACTGTCAAAACTTAACTCCAGCACTGCACAGACCCTTGCTCTATCTGGCCCTGAAACACACCAACCACTCCTCACACCCACGGCTCCTCTGTGGACATCCCTGGGCCTCCCTAGCTGCGTGTGGTTCCCTCCCCTTTAGCAGCTCAGAGACCTTACCCACATCTCCTGAGCCACACGTCTGGGGACCCTGGTCCTCGTCCTTTTCTGTCCACTGTACTTATTCTACTCTTACAGACCTCAAGGCCACCCTTGCACTGACAGTTCTGACTGCCCATGTAGCCCAGGTGCCCTGGGGTGCCCTCCATCCTGCTCAGTCCAAGCAGAGCTCCTTCTCCCCAGGCAACCTTCAGCTTCTTCTGTCCTTTACTTTCTGTCCATAGCAATAGTAATTCCCAAGGCCTCCTGTGTCCCCCTAGACCTCCAGGCTCAGGGCCAGGATCACTCAGACAAGGTGAATAGATGGTCAGCAGGAGGTGGACCTGCCCCCCGCCTGGCCAGCCCTCATCCCTCCCATAAGCCTTTAGCCCATTCTCCATCAGAGGAATGGGGTGGAACCTTCAGACTTCCCAAATGGCCAGCGCTCCTTTGCTTATATTTAGCATTGGCTCAGATGAGCATTCATACTGGTCTACTTGAGCTAGTCCTGCCCATCCGCTTTTACCATGACTTCTGCTGAGCAGGGTTTAAACATCTTACAGCTTGTGACCCCAAGAGCTGACACACCTTGCCCCATAATTTTTCTTCCTTTACTGACTGAGGCCTGATTCACCCCCACCATCTACATAGAGCTTATCATATCTACATTGCAACCAAAGATACACAGTGTGGAGCACCCCAAACCAAGGAGGCAGATGTCATGACCTCTGACCCTTGTTTTGAAAGGTTCTTGCTCTTGGCTTTCATCATGGAAGAATCAAGAGCTCCAGGAGACAGGCCAGACCATGATAAAGGGACAAGGGAACTTAGGGGTAGACAGCCTTTATGCTAGACTCATGCCTTGGACCGAGGAAGGGGTGAGGCTCTGAGCAGCTGTCAATCAGGAAACAGGAACTGCTACCCCTCCCTGTGAGTCAGCACTGAGATCTCAAAGACCAAGCACACAGGGAAGCAGAAGACCACAGGTTTCTGATGGTGAGGCCAGCAGCGGAGTTGGCCATTGCTGTCTGTCCCTTCCCAGACACATGCCCTCCTTTCTTCTAAAGCCTCATCTCTTATGTCCTCAGTCACTAGCCAGTCCACCTATCCTGGTGACCCTATTCAATTCTCTGATTCTTGGGGAACAGGAACCATTTGTACAAGTCCTGGTATACTGTAGGTGGGTGATACATCTCCCCTATAATGAACCTTACCTATCTATACCTCTGTACCTCTGTCCTTGTCTGTGGAGTACAGGTGACATAGTCATTCCCAGGGTGCTCCAAGCTGAGAGCATGGCTCCCTACTTAGGGACCTAGTAGGGAACATGGTCAAATATCTTCATCCATTCATTAAGACAGAGGTCCAAGAAACAGGTGGCTTCCATCTCCTTCATTTCTAGCTTACCTCTTGCCCTCTGGCAGATGGAGAAGTCACCCCAACAAGCTTGATACTTCCATTTCCTGAACCTAAGGGAAGTGGCTTGCTCAGGGCCACACAGGTCTGTGCCCAGGCAGGGGCCCTACACTACTTCCTGTTCCAGATCCCTAGTGCTAGGCCCCAACTAGGCCTAGAGTCCTAAGGCAGATGTGTGTGTGTGTGTGTGTGTGTGTGTGTGTGTGTGTGTGTGTGTGTGTGTGTGTTGGGGGTATGTGCCATGACAAGGTTGGCCCATGGCCAGAAGCCAAAGGAAGGACTCCCAGGTTGTGGATGGCATGACCAGGAGTGCTTGGGCAGCTCTGGTGCTGCTTTCATGTCTAGGGCATTGTCCTAGGAGGCTGTCCAACTACTAAGTCAGGTTGCTCACTCAGTGATCAGTAAGCATCCACCAAGTCAGTTTGTGTTCTGGCATCCCAGAATTCTGGCCCAGCTTTAGCCTTCCTACTCTTCCTCTTCCATTCTACTCTGGAACCCAGGCATCTGCTAGTCAGAGATGTGCTGACGCCTGCACTGGGGTGGTGACACTGGTGCAGGTGGTCCGAGAGGACCCTGGACAGAGGCTTGGGCTGTGCACAGGGCCACAGGCAAGGTGAACTTGCAGCTGCACCACTCACTATGGCATAAGGCAGTGTCCCTTAGCCTGTATACTCTCCTCTGCATCTGTAGGAAGGATCATTGCAGAGTGGCCACTGGAGTCCAGCACAGGCCCAGACAAAATGGTCTATAGTCGGGTACATGCTGGATCCCCAAAAGACAGGCTCCTAGACACCTGTGCCTCAAATATGGCCTTACTTGGAAACAAGATCACTGAAGATGTAATTGGTTAAGATGAGGTTACACTGTCCTGAATACATCCTGATCCAATGTGACTGTCATCCAAAGCAGAGTAGTATGTGAAGAGAGGCATAATGTAGAAAGCCACATGACCACTCCTGCAGTCAAGGACGCCAAAGATGGCTGCCATCAGTAGCAGCTAAAGGACACAGGAGGATCTGCCCCTTGAGTCTCTGGTGTGGGTGTGCCCCTGCCGGCATCCTGGTTTCCCCAGAATGTTAAGATGTACGTTTAGTATCTTTTCATGTCAGTTGGACTGTCTTTCACCCAACTGTATTGTCATCCAAGGGAGTGGGGTAAATGTCATACCCTAGCCATCTCTTGGCTAGTGATGCTGAAAATGGGGTTTTGGGGGGGTTAGTGGTATGTGGGGTGCAAGGGGTCCCAGGGGAGGGCTTTCTTCAGCCTGGAGGTGTCAAGGCTCCAGCATATACTCTGCCTCGAAGGGAATGCTGAAGGACTGGGATGTGGCCATCTGGGAGGCTGCAGGGTGTGACAATATGAGCCAGCACCCCCAGGTAGTATTGGAAGGAATCTTGGTATATCTGGTGGGGCAGAATGGTTGAGGGAGATACAGCCAAGGCACCCAAGCTCAGTTGCACTGGGGTTTGTACGAAGGCTGTGGGACACTGCCAAAGCTTCTAGACCCAGATGGCACCCCTGCTTTTTTCTGTTCTTAGGTACCCCATGGGGCATGTGGTTTAGCTGCAAGAATGACTAGTCACCATGACACCTAGGTTACCCAGACACAGTTCCAAGCACCTTTCCCTATGATGTGGTGTTTCTACTCCGGCTGCCATAACTCAATGCCAAGGGTTGGGGCTTCACACGGACACTCTTTTCTCTAAGTTCTGGAGATGAATGTCTGAGGTCAGCAAGCCAGCAAAGCTGGTTTCTTCTGGCCTCTCTCTTCATCCTGCAGACAGCCCCTTCTTCCTATGTCCTCACTTGGCCTTTCAGTGTGCCCCTTGCATCTCTTTCCCTTCTTTTTAAAAATAATTTATTTAAATTTATTTTATATGCATTGGTATTTTGCCTGTATGTGTATCTGTGTGAGGGTGTCAGATCCACTGGAACTGTAGTTACAGACAGTTGTGAGCCAGTGTTCTTAACCACTGAGCCATCTCTCCAGCCCCTCTTTCTCTTCTTAGAAGGGATGCCTGCCCTATGGGACTAGACCTCATTTATCAGTAATTATCTCCTTAAAGCTTTAACTTCCCAAAGCAACTGCTTTGGGAAATAGGAATTTAAGATATGGATTCTGGGGAACCCACTTCTGTCCATAACACACAGGCTTTTACAGACCCTCACTTCACAGATAAGGGAACCAAGGCTTGGGGACTCAGGTGCCACATGCTCTGATTCCCTTGTGGGTATTCTAGCCCTACTTTGAGCACCCAGCTTAGGCTGGATCCTCCCAGCCTTTTCTGGCCATTTTCATGTACATGGGGTGTGGGGGGCAATTCCCCCGTCACCTTGGGAAGTTCCTAGGAATATGACTGGGTGAGGCAGAACCAAGGATGTGAGTATATTTGTGGATACATCCAGCTTGGGGCTGACTCTTGGGCCCCTCATCTAGGGCAGGAAAGAACTGACAGCTGAGCATATGTCACATTCTAATAGCACAAAAGGCCCTTAGGGATCTAGGAGATCCAGCTGTGGAGACAGCAGCAGAAGGACAAAGGTAGACATGCGGTCAGGAGGAGGGTTCAGGTCAAGTACCTGTATGCTATCAGGAAGTGGGAACAGCAAGTCCAAGTGAAAGGTTGACTCACAGGGTGGAGGAAGACCACAGAACATATAGCACAGGAATGACGCTAGACCTCTGGACGCTGCCCTCCTGGACCAGGGGATTCCCAGACACTCCCCACTCCCTAGGAATTGTGCTGCTTCTGACCCAGGGCCAGGCCACAGTTTGCCTCTTTAGGAAAAAGAGATCAGAATACCATTCTTTTTATTATTTATATGTTTGTGACTGTGTGAACATGCACATCACAACATGTGGAGGTCAGAGGAAAACTCATGGGAGTTGGTTCTCTCCTTCCACTATGTGGGTTCCAGAGTGCAACTCTGGTCATCAGGCCTACCCACTGAGCCATCTCCTTGGCCCTCAGATGGCCTGAGGATTTAAACGACTAGGTGAGACAAAGACAGAGGCGAGCCTGATGTGGGGCCCCATGCAAGCCCTTCCCAGTAACCAGCCTCTCTCCATCTAACTCTATATAGTCCAACGGGACAAGCTCCAGGAAAGCTAGGGTCCTGGGGAAACGTTCACCCTTTGATGTCTGAGGTATCAGGGGAAACCCTGGGGAGGATTTCTTGTGGCCCTTCCTCACCCAGGGCTCTGAAGTAGGACCAATCCTTCACTTAACCCCCTCCAACCTTGCCATGTGCAGTCCAGTGCACCCTTGCCACAGTCCCATGTGCAGTCTACACCAACGCAATGCAGGAAAGATCTGCGTCTCCCAAATAACTCTCCGTGCCCGACTTGCAGGCTCTTCACCTAAGCTCCCAGTCACTCTGCCTGCTAGCGCCTCCTGTGTAAGATGAAGCTAGTTCTTTGAGGCTACAAAATGGGCACCCTGGGGATCCTCAGGCCACCTTGGGGGGTGGGCCACAGGGCACCACAGGTGTGGACGCTTGCTCACTGGCTTTTGCACTACTCGTGGAGTCCCATAGTTCACCAAACCCCATGCATCTCTTCTTTCAGTACCAGCGTGGACTAGGCAGAGGCCGGAACTCTGTGTTGGTGTTCCTGTTTCTGCCGGAGGGACCGGGGCGCCACTCAGAGTCGCTATGGTTACGAGGCCCGCACTATAGGTGCGGCGGGCGACTGCAGGCGCTCAGAATCCAGGAGACCCCAGTGCGGGCTCTCCCGGTTCTTGGTCGCGCGCCGGAAGGCGAAGCGGATATCACTGGGTCCTGCCGGGTGGCGCACGTGGTGAGTGGCATGGCCATCGCATCAGGTTCCTGCTTCCATGTAGCTTTGACCCAGACTTCCCAAACGCCTGCCTAAGTAGCTACAGGCGACCATCGAGAGGCAACGGCCGGTAGCAGCACTGGGTGCAGGCAGGGTTCACTCAAATCTGAACATAACCGCAGTGTTTTTACTGCGCTGCAGTCTGGAACAGCGCCTCAGTCTCTCAGGAACTTCATGAGTCCGTTATTTTGTAGATTGCATCTCATCCTGAGTTGGCCCAATATTTAACATGATTAAGTTACTCATTTTTAGCATTCTGCCCTTGTGCCTCCCAGAAGACAGTGGTGTCTGCCAAGTGGCTATCATAGAGTTATTTTCTGCTGGCTTTGTGGCCCACGCCTTTAATACTGGCACTTGGGAGGCAGAGGCAGGTAGATCTGAGTTCGAGGCCAACCTGGTCTGCATAGTTCCAGGATAACCATGGCTAAGTAGAGACCCTGTCTCAAAAACCTAACTAACTAAATAAAGTTACTTTATTATTTTCCTGTTGTAGATGATAATACTTTTTGGGGGAGGTGCTTGACTGTGTAAAAGTCTTACTTCTAACCATATTTTCAGTTACTAATTTTAGCATACATCAGTGAAAATGTCCTGATTTTTTCCATTTAATTTCACATTTTATTCTTTTGTTTGTTTGGTTGGTTTTTGGTCTTTCAAGACAGGGTTTCTCTGTGTAGCCTTGGCTGTCCTGGAACCCACTCTGTAGACCAGGCTGACTTTGAATTCAGAGATCCACTTGCCTCTGCCTCTTGGGTGCTGGATTTAAAGGAGTGGGCCACCACCACTCAGTCACATTTTATTTTTGCTATGTTGGATGGAGAAAAGAAATCACAAGTTAGCTGAATCAAACCATTCAGACCTTTTAGACTCAACTGGGATCCAGTTTCCAACCGTCTTTATTTAGGATCTGGATCAGAGTAGGTTTCAACTGGCAGCTGTGGCCCTGAGAGAGCCGGTTAAAGCAGGTACAGACTGTATTCTCCAGGGCTCCTGTCTGCATACAGGCCAGTCCTCTGTGAGGATGACAGTGAAGGAGACTCAGTAACTCTAAGGGGTTGGGGATGGCACAGGCCTGAGGCTGGTCATGAAGAGATGGAGATCATTGATGACCCCAAGGGTCACTGTCCTTCCACCTATACCCTGAAATCCTTTATGAAACTCCTCCATGAGGACCAGGCAAGAATTGACTCCTTGGCTTCAGGAACAGTCCAATATAAGCTCATTGTCTTAGTCTTTGTTCTATTGCAGTGAAGAGACACCATGACCAAGGCAACTCTTAAAAAGGAAAGCATTTAACTGGGGGCTTGTTTAGTTTCAGAAGCTCAGTCCGTTATCATCATGGTGGCAAGCATGGCGCTGGAGCAACAGCTGAGAGCTACATCCTGATCCACAGACAGAGAGAGAGAGAGAGAGAGGAGAGAGAGACAGAGACAAAGCAAGACAGTCTGGCATGGACTTTTGAAACCTCAAAGCCCACCCCCAATGACACACTTCCTCCAACAAGTCTATATCTCCTAGTCCTTGTAATCCTTTCAAACAGCTCCACTCCCTGGTGACTAAGCATTCAAATACATGAGCCTGTGGGGGCCATTCTTATTCAGACCGCAGCATGCATGTAGCAGCTTCTGGAAATACTTTTGCTTTTCTTTGTGATCCTTGCCTTGCAGAGCCTGGTTTGCGCTGTTTTTCTTTTTCACCCTAATATACTTTATCTTCAAGAATTTCAATCTCTGTAGAAGCTGCAGGTTTCCCAGTCACACCACCCCTTTAAAAGAAAAATTACTTATTTTATATCCTGGCTGCAGTTTCTCCTTCCTCCTCTCCTCTCAACCCCTACCCCCCCACACCCTTATTCCTACCCACCCCTGTAGCTGGAGTTTTCTCTGGTCCCACCTGGCCTGGCAGTTGGTGGTTCTCTGGTCCCGCAGCTGCTTTAAGTTATAAGAGCTAGCTAGCAAGAAGTCTACCATAGGCCAAACAATTGGTAATTGTAATAACTGTTACAACTGTTTAGCTTGGTCCTCCTGTGGGACTCCTAACAGTGGGAGCAGGGGCTGTCTCCGACTCTTCTGCTGGCTTTTGGGACCGGACTCCTCATACTGGGTCGCCTTGCCCAGCCTTGACGGGTGGGAAGGTCCTTAGTCTTACTGAATGATTATTTTATGCGGGACCTCGGGGCTAGGCGGACCGGAGAAACTTCTGGCCACGTGTCCCCATCTACTACTACTCTGTTTCTGTTTAGGAAAGAGCGGTCTCCCATGAGTATCTGTAAAACATGGCATATTGAAAGGACCAAGCAGATGCCATAACCGCTGACAGTCTTTCTCTCAGTGATCAGGCCTCAATTTCAGTTTCCTGAGACTTGAGCAAGCAGTTTCCTAGTCCTTGCAGTAGCTCCCTTTCTGCACATACTCCGTCTGACCACTCAAGGTTCAGCCAGTATTTACTGTCCGGGACCCCTCACCAACTTAGAGTTATATGCATGGGTCAATGTGAACATGCTAGGCCAGCCAGCCTCAATGGCAGCTCAAGGACAGAGCCTGGGCTACTGAGTCAGCCCCCACAGTCAGTATGTACTAGGCCAGCCAGCCTCCATGGCAGCTCATGGACAAAGCCTGGGACTTGTCCAGGCCTGCCCAAAAATGATAGCTGTAACCCCCAACCAGTAAATTCAAAGATTACACATCCTCACCCAATCATATGATGCAAAGGCTTGTACCACCCTGCTGGTGGGTTTTTCCCTTTAAAAACCCCTCACCCTGAGAGCTCACTCAGGGCCATCTTCCTCCACCCACTTAGTTGGAGTGTTGGACACGGACCAAGCCCGGGCTTGCTTGTTTTGCATTGAATACTGGCTCTGTGGTGGTCTTGCTGGAGCGGGGTAGTAGCTCGAGACGTGGGCACAACAATATCAAGTTGCAGTAAGACTAAGCACTTCCCCATGTATTAAGGCTGGCAAGGAGACCCAGTGTGAGGAGTCAGGCCCCAGTGAGCCAGCAGAAGAGTTGGAGGCAGCCCCTGTTCCCACTGTTAGGCGATCCACAAGAGGACCAAGCTACACAACTGTAACATACGCAGAGTGCCTAGGACAGTCCCAGGCAGGCTCCCTGGTTGTCAATTCAGTCTCTGTAAGCCCCTATGAACCCAGGTTAGTTGGTTCTGTGGTTTTCATGTGGTGTCTTTGACCTCTCTGGCTCCTACAATCCTTCCTTCCCTCTTCTGCAGGATTCCCTAAGCTCCACCTAATGTTGGGCTGTGGGTTTCTGCATCTGTTTCCGTCAGTTGCTGCATAAAGCCTCTTTATGACAAATAGGCTCAATCTAATTAAGTGGCCCAGTAGCTTTTCTGGTCCTCTGTCTCCTGTCCCTCTTTAAGGACCCTGATATTTCTAGTAATTTCAGACTAAAGAGCCACCATCTCTATTCTTTTTGTCCCGACCCCTGGTTTTCCAAGACAGGGTTTCTCTGTGTAGCTCTGGCTGTCCTGGAACTTGCTCTGTAGACCAGGCTAGCCTTGAGTTCACAGATACACCTATCTCTTCCTCTCAGTGCTGGGATCAAAGGTGTGTGCCGCCACTCCCAGCTACTACCACCTCTATTCTATATATATATTCTATCTCCTGGATTTTCTCTTAGGATTCTTTTTGCTGAAGCTTCAAGGCCTCATTAGAAACTGTCAAAGAGTCAGCACTTACATTGACCTACTGTGGAGTCAGAGAGCCTGAGTGCTAAAATATGGTGACTTCTGCTCCTGGCAGCCTCAGACCTGAAATACTTATATGGTATTTGCCAAATATTTTTCTGTTTCCATTACTCCTGCATTTATGGAACTTACAGGAAGACCTGCCACAAAACTGTGCCCACTGTCCAATGGAACATTCATTCTTTCCTTTAGTCCTGATGATTTTGACTTTACTTATTTATTTTTATGTCTGTGTGTGTGCTTGTGGAACCATGTATACGAAGGAGCCTACAGACTCCAGAGGAAGGCATCAGAGGCCCTGGAACTTGAGTTACAAATGCTTGTGAGCTGCCATGTGGGTGCTGGGAAAGGAATCAGGTCCTCTGCAAGAGCAGCAAGTACTCTTTTTTAAAATAATCTATTTAATTGTTATTTTATGTGCACTGGTGTGAAGGTGAGTTACAGACAGTTGTGAGCTGCCACGTGGGTACCAGGAATTGAACCTGGGTCCTCTGGAAGAGCATCCAGTGCTCCTAACCCCTGAGTCATCTCTTCAGCCCTGAGCAGCAAGTACACTTAACCACTGAATCATCTCTCCAGCCTGACTATAATTTTTGTTATCAGTAATTTCATGAATGAAATTTTCTCTAAGTACTATTCTTGCTTATATAAAGAGCAGCTACTGGCTTAGGGACTTTGGAGTTGATGTAAACGCATAACACAACACACCATAGCACACATGAACTCACTTATATACCTTCACAGTACCACACACTTATACACATACACTACAGACAATACATAGCATGCCACATCCTCCGTTCATTCATCATGCCCTCCTCTTCACCCACACATACAGCACAACACAAAAGCAAACCCCTGTGGTCCTCCTGCCCATTACTGAGTTTTATGTCTGTGGTTGCTTATTGTTGATCTGAGTAGAGGTGAGGCAACCCACATCATCTTCACTTTGGACTCTCTCTCACTGTGTTGGCTGTCATTTTTCACATTCTCTGTAAATATATACAGGGTGAATGAGTTGAGGTAACCTGGGGCAGTGTGTTTTTTTTCTTTCTATAGAAGACCCACTTGCAGACAGTCAGACTGCTACCTTCTTTGGGGTGACAGTGATACACAAATACACCTGCCAGATGCCTCCATGTGCCCTGGGAAAATACTATTGGAAGAGGGTGACATTCAGACATCATTGCCTCCAAAAGGTGTCAAGAGCCCTGTGCCTCTACTTGCACACTTGGCTGTGGTGCCTAGGTGATGACACCCAGCATTGCTGGCCTTGTGTACTTCCCTGTGAGTGGCCTCAGATTGACTATATAAATAAAGCCAGAAGCCCCAAGCAAAATGGCTTTGTGTACAGAGAAGGACCCCTTTTCTGTTGAGTCCTGACAACCAGGCCCACTAGAACCAGTAACACAGTCTGTAGAGTGCCTTGATAAGAAACAGGTTCTTTCAGTGTGCTTGTGGCCAGTGCAGTCCCTGCCCTGTAGGGCAAGTCCTCAATTCCCCAGTAAGAGGCTTTTTAAAGACTTACTAGCTATTTGAAAAAATAGTTTTATAATGTTGGCTCTAATGTTTTTAAAAATTAAGACTTTATTCAGGCACAGTGGCGTGTACCCATCACCCTAGCTATTCAGGGCCTGTAGCAGAGGATTGAGAGTTCAAGGCCATCCTGAGCAACTTAGCAAGACTCCATCTCAAAAATCACTGGACTTGTATATTGTATTTGTTTTCCAATTTTTATTTTTATAACCTTTATTTCTGATTTCTGTTATTTACAAAAATATCAGTCCATGATAGCTTGAAAGTAAAAGAAGGAAGGAACTTATCATGAGGTAAATCTTCCAGGAGACTGAGTCCCGGCCACAGAGTGGTAGGAAGAATCAGGTACTGGCTTCAGTCCTAGCTCAGCTACTTAGCTGCCTCAGTTTTCTAACACGCAAATGGAGTAAGAGCTGCACGAAGCAGCTTGACGGAGCATAGCTCCTGGAGGTGTTCAAACTATGGCGCCCATCTCCCCTTCCTCTGCTTTCTCTGGATTTACAGCCTCTGGTTCTGCTAGAGAGTGAGGCTCAGGAAGAAGCAGCCTTGTGACAAGGGACGGGTGAACCCGGAGGTCCCGGGCTTTGCACCTCCCTGACAGTAGAACCATCTTAGCATGGCTGGAGAACCCAAGGTGGGCACCGGGAAGGAAGTTTAGAATCCCTAATGAGTCTACTGTTGCCTTCTCTTTGCTGCAGCCGCACCATGCTGCCACTGTGCTCAGAGCGGGAACTGAGTGAGCTGCTGGCTCGCAAAGAGGAGGAATGGCGGGCACTGCAGGCCCACCGTGCCCAGCTGCAGGAGAAGGCGCTGCAGACTACTCAGAAACATCTGGAGGAGACCCAAGGGAAGCTGCAGCGCCTGCAAGAGGACTTTGTTTACAATCTTCAGGTGCTGGAGGAACGGGACTGGGAGCTGGAGCGCTATGATGTTGAGTTCACCCAAGCCCGCAGGCGGGAGGAGGCCCGGCAAGCAGAGGCCAGTGAGCTCAAGATAGAGGTGGCCAAGCTGAAACAGGCACTCTCCAGAGAGGCCAGGCGCGTGCAGGAGTTGCAGCATCAGCACCAGCTAATGTTGCAGGAGCATCACTTGGAGCTGGAGCGTGTCCACAGGTGAGCATCACAGATTGTCAAGGTCCTGGAGCCTTCTCCCAAAGGGCTGGGAGTCACCCACCCTCACTGTACCCTCACCCTGGCCTGTTCAGTAAAATGAAATGTCCCCGGGGTCCAGGAAGCAGTTTTCCAGGATTATGTGTGGAACAATAATAGTAAGACACTTTGAATATAATTTTTGAGCTACTATTGGGGAGGTTTTCAAAAATAGTTTACCACTACAGATTATTTTTTCTGGTGCCCAGTGAGTGAGTGATGCACATGTTCCTCTAGACACTAGTGATATTAAGAACTTTTCATTAGATTTCAGCCTAAGATTTCTTTGTATTTTTAGACAATGTCTCACTGTATAGCCCTGGCTACCCTGGAACTCATGGTGTAGACCAGGCTGCCCATACACACTCACAGAGATCTACCTGCCTCTGCCTCTGAGTGCTGGGACTGAAGGCATGGCTCACTGCCCCAGCAGGTCAGATGCTATCTGCTGACATTCTTAGCTTTAGAGTTTGGTGGAAGCTACTGGTCTGCTAAGTTTTAGCAGTACATTCCACAAGTCTCTCCTGACGTTTACAGAGGTGTTGTATCAGACATGGAGGTCTGTCGTAAGCCTTCTGAAGCACCTGTGATCCACAGTCAGGAAGTACTACTCAGCCCCTGGAGGATGTCACAGATGTCTGCTCACAGATGTCTGCTGTGTGTCTGTTTGTGGCTCTTTTTTCTTTTTCTCCAAACTGAGACCTTTCAGTCATGTGCAGATGGATACCTTGTCCTGAAACCCCAAGGGCATAGGAAGTATCAGTGTCATAGTAGTAACCCCACAAATCCTCAGGGAGGGGGACTCCACTTGTTTATTTTTAATTTTTAGTTTATTTTCTCTGTGTTCAGTCATGTAATGTCTAATGTCTTGTATCAAGTTCATCAATTCCTTCCTTGCCCAGAATTTGAGCCTTTTGTTTAGCATATTGTACTTCTTAAATCTTTTTTGTTGTTTTTTGAGGTAGGGCCTCACTATGTAGACCAGGTTGGCCTTGACCTCACAAAGATCTGCCTGCCTCTGCCTCCCAGTGCTGGGATCCTGATTAGAGACATTCGGGTGATGACCTGGGTAGTTATTGTACTTTGTAGTTATCAAGTTTCCATTTGATTCTTTGTTGTATCTCTTTGCTGAGATTTTTCTGTTTCTATTTGTTTTTCTAAATGTTGGCATCATTTGATGATGAACTCTCTCCCCGTCCCCCAGGGTCTCACTAAGTAGCCCTGGCTGTCCTGGAATTCACTAGGTAGACCTGGTTGGCCTTGAATTTAGAGATCTGCTTGACGCTTTCTTCAGAGTGCTGGGATTAAAGGTGTGCATCACCATGCCTGGCCCTTTCCTGGTTCTTGCTAGGCCATCAGTTTGGGTTCTTTGTTGTGTTTTCTCCTGCGCAGTTAGTCACTCCGTTTAGGGGTGGCAGGCAGGTTCAGGTCAAGCAGAAGTTCTGCTTCTTGGGGGCCTGTTATAAGCACCCCTGCAAAAGTCATGTACCAACTCCATGTGTGAGGAGCACCCTGCAGTGTATACATTTGGTGCATACATAGGAACATTCAGTATGGCTCTCTGAATACAGTGTCTCATTGCCACAGTGACAAGAAGAGTGAAATAGACCACCAGCAGGAGCAGTATGAGGATCTGAAGTGGAAGCTGGAGAGAAAACTGAGGGAACTCGATGGTGAACTTGCCCTTCAAAGACAGGTAGAGCATCATTAGGGGTTGGTTCTTCCTTAGGGACATTCCTTGCCAACTAGTTTGAAATCTGGATGGTGAGGGGTTCATTGAGTATATTATTCCAGAAGAAGTGGAATCATTGGACTGATTTCCACTCTGGGAATCTATTGGATACTGTGAGATGTGTCTAAATCTTCCCTGGAAGTCAGTACCAGTGTGCTCTTCTCTCATGTACCAATCAGAAGTTTCCAGGGAAATGGAGATACATAAACATGCAGAAGCACTTTATTTATTTGTTTGTTTATTGGTTTTTCGAGACAGAGTTTCTCTGTGTAGTTTTGGTGCCTGGAACTCACTCTGTAGACCAGGCTGGCCTCAGACTCACAGAGATCCACTTGCCTCTGCCTCCCAAGTGCTGGGATTAAAGGTGGGTGCCACCACCGCCTGGCCAGAAGCACATTTATTATGTGAATTGACCTTTGAGGTCTTGGAGGCCACCCCACAATCTACTGTGTAGGCTGGAGAACATGGAACTTGGTTATGTCTGAAACCAAAGGCCTAAGAAACTGTAGCCCCACTTGAAAGGGCAGGAGAAGATGATATCAGGACTCAAGCAGAAGGAAAAAGCATCCCTGTTCTTTTGTGTCTGCATCAAATTGGCTGACACACCCACACTGGGGAGACTGAGTCTTCTTTACTCAGCCCCTGATTCACATGTTCACCTTGTTTGGAAAATTGCTCATAGACATACCCAGAAATAATTGTTTACCAACTACCTGGGAAGTCTTTAGGCCAGTAAAGTTGACCCATAAAGCTAACCATTACAAATCTATCCCTTGTTAACCTAGTCCCATTATACATCTCCCCACCACTATAAAGCACATTTAACCTACAAGTAAAGACATTAGGAAGGTTGTCCTTCTGCTGAACGTGAGACAAAGTTCTAACTATAACAACAGATGTGCTATTCTTCTCGAGTATGGAAGGAAACAAATGTTATCATCTGTTTTCAAGATAAGGCCTTCCAGTCAGGTGGGAGGTAGATCTCTGTGAGTCTGAAGCCAGACTGGTCTATAGAGTGAATTCTAGGACAGCCAGGGCTACACAGAGAAACCCTGTCTCAAGAAAAAAAAGAAGGAAAAAGAAAAAAGAAAAAAGCCTTGGTCTATAGCACACCCTTACCTCAAATCTACAACTCTAATTCTGCCACAACCTTCCAAGTGCCTTCACCACCTTGTCCAGATAAAATTTTAATTAATGCTTTTTCTTCTGCTATCCACAGTGTTAGTGCTTTAATCTAGATTTGATAATACACAGTCAATCAGTATTTGTTACATGAAAAAAGAGCAGAAGAAAGAAAAGAGAAGCTTGCATCATGTGTGTATGTCTGTATGTATACACATGTTCTTTCTGTTTGTTTGTTTGTTTTTTGAGACAGGGTTTCTCTGTGTAGCCCTGACTGTCTTGGAACTGGCTTTGAAGACCAGGCTGGCCTTGAACTCACAGAGATCTGCTGCCTCTGCCTCCTAAGTTCTAGGATTAAAGGTGTGTGCTACCATGCCAGGCTATACACACGTATTCTTAACAAAACAGGAAAGGATTAGTTGGGCTTGGTGGTACACACGTGTAATACCACTCAAGAAGATTGCAAGTTTAAGATCCTCTTGGCTATGTTGAAAACTTATCTGGAAAAAAAAGTGTGCAGGCCTGGGCTAGAAGTGTGTGTTGATCTGGTGGGAGAGAGCATGTCTTTTTGAGGTAGAAGTTGTGGAGTCTTTACTTGAAGTGCTAGAAGAGATGGCTTTAAGCTTGTTGGTGGTGAAAACACCCTCTTCTCAGCTGGAAGCCATTTTCAGAGGTCGTGGAAGAGGGGATTGGACAGGGGATGGCTCCAGAGGCTGTAACAAAGGCTAAGACCAAAGACCTCAAGAATGTATACGCATATATTTTTATTTAAAATGTGTTACATTGATTTGTTTGTGTGGATGGGGGGGATACACATGCTGTAGCATGCTAGTGACTGTCAGAGGACACCCTGTGGGAATCCATTCTTACCTTTTACTATTTTGGGTCTCAGAGGATTGAACTTAAGCACTTAGGCTTGGTGACAGTGTCATCCATAGCTAGAGCATGTATTGTTATTTGAAGAGTTCCTGCATTCCTGTGAAGATGAGTTTATAAATGTACCATAAAAGAAAATAAGATGTGGATGTAACCGTCTTGTTAAATAAGAAACACAGAGCCAATTTCAGGGTTAAAAGCCAAGTGGTCAGAGCAATAGCTGAGAGCTGAAAACCTTACCCTTCACTGCTGCTCTGTCTTTCCTCTCCACAAGAGACCTACTTCCTGTGTCCTGTCTTTTATATAGACTTTCTGTTCTGCCTTTTCATTGGTTGTAAACCCAGCCACATGACCTCCTCGTCACTGCCTGTCTGTACAGACCTCCAGGTCTTCTATGGTTGGTATTGAGATTAAAGGCGTAGCCGGCGGTGGTGGCGCACACCTGTAATCCCAGCACTGGGGAGGCAGAGGCAGGTGGATCTCTGTGAGTTCGAGGCCAGCCTGGTCTACAAAGCTACACAGAGAAACCCTGTCTTGAAAAAACAAACAAACAAACAAAGAAAATGACAGGAGTTTTATGAGGACCACTAAAAGTTGCTGCCACTGCAGAGATTTCTGTCTCATCCTCAGGTAAGAAAGGCCCTGCTAGAGGCAGTGTCAGGTGAAGTCCAAGAAGAGGAAGAGGAGGTAAAAGTGGTGACTTTGGGTGAGAGGAGGAAGTGGTGGCTTCTAAGGAAGGGGACATTAGAAGTGACAGCTGACAGACTTCTGCTGTAGCTGTGTGACGTGCTCCTTTCACGATTGGGAATCTGTGTCTTGAGCAACCTTGAAGATATCATTCTGATGGTGACCTGAAATGTCAGTCTCCTACAAAAACAAGTGGGGAGCCGGGCGGTGGCAGCCCACACCTTTGGTCCCAGCACTCAGGAGGCAGAGGCAGGCAGATCTCTGTGAGTTCAAGGCCAGCCTGGGCTACAGAGTGAGTTTGAGGCCAGCCTGGGCTACACAGTGAGACTTTGTCTTGAAAAACCAAAACCAAAACAATCAAAAGACAAAACACAACAAGTGGAAAACAACAGTAGATTTTGCTCTGGAAGAGCCTCCTTGTTTGTTTTGTTTTTTTCCATTTCATGTTGTTTTGGTTTTTGGTTTTTCGAGACAGGGTTTCTCAGTTCACTTCTGGCTGTCTGGGAATTCACTTTGTAGATCAGGCTGGCCTCGAATTTACAGAGATCTGTCTGCTTCTGCCTCCTGAGTGCTGGAATTAAAGGTGTGCACCACAACCTCCTGGCTGAACTTTTGGCTTATATAAAACCTGACAATCTGTGAGTGCTTAGTAAATGGACATGTATTTCCATTGGAAATATATTTGAATTTTTAAAATAAAATTTCTTATTTTAAAAAAAGAGACCATGGTAAGACCCATTAATCTTACAATCGTGACCCCACTGAGCACTTCTTTGGTTGTGAGTGAGTCCTTGGTCAGAAGCAATGCTCTGTGGAATGCCATTTCTGTGGTCTATAAATTGTACTATTGATAGAAGCATTATATGCAAGGAAAGCAAATCCATACTCAGAATACGTGTCTGTTCTAATAAGGATACTGCCCCTTCCTTGATGGCGGTGAATCAGTATAATCAGTCTGCCACAAGGTCTAAGGCTGGTCATCCAAGGAATGGTACTATAGTGTAGCTCAGTGTTGGTTTTGCTGCTGGCAGATTGAGCACTCAGCAGTAGCCACAGCCAAGTCAGCCTTGCTAAGTTATTGCTGAGGCTATGCATAACCTCCATCCCTGCCACCATGGCCATGTTGTTTATGAATCCATTGGGCAATATAGGGGTAGCTGGAGAAAGAGCATGAGAAGAAAGAGATTGAGGTTGTTTACTGTCTACAGAACAGGTCATCTTGTCTACTTGATTTCTGAAATCCTCTGCTGAGGTCAACTTTTGGTGAGTGTTCGTTTACATGAGACATAAAGATTTTCACACTGTTTGCCCATTTGAAGAGATCTGCTTACATACTTCCTCAGTTGTCTTTCTCACCATTATTCTAATCATAGTCCTTCCAAGGAGGCAACCATCTAGGCAAACCATTGGCTACAACACATGAATCAGTATGTAATTGCATATTTGCCCATTTTTGTTTCTTCCAAATAAAACGTACAATTGCGTTCACTGCCCAAAGGAAGGACTGCTGTCCTTCAGGAATGTTTTTTGGAGGGCCTGCATGTTGCAGCTATGTACCCTCAGGTGGTTCCTGAAAATCACTTAGAACCAAGTCTTATCTTCCTCTGTGATCTGCCTGTTTACATGGCAGAGAGAAGGCCCAGTAGCAGGAATGAGGGCAGGAGCCCTTGTAACTTACTATGATCTTGGGTCTATTTAAGTCCAGTCCTGTAGATACTAGTTTTCCTTGATGGTGTATTGCAGCAAGTGCCAAACTATAGCTTAGTGGGTCAGATGATGAACCAGCTGGAGTCACATGGTAAATTGGGGGCTTATGGCCAAGTGTTCGGTTTATACCAAGATCCAGTGGCTGATCAAGAGTTTTCTCACAAAAAGGAAATAGAAGCCAGCTTAGTGGTGCACACATTTAATCCCAGGAAAGGTAGGTGAGTCTCTGTGAGTCCCAGGCCAACTAGGGCTCTTTGAGGTGTAGTGGTGCACACCTTTAATCTCAGGAGAGATAGGTGAGTCTCTATGAGTCCCAGGCCAGCTAGGGCTCTTTGAGGTGTAGTGGTGCACACCTTTAATGCCAGCACTTGAACACTTGGAAGGCAGAAGCAGACAAACTTCTCTGAGTTTGAGACCAGCCTGCCTGGTCTAAATAGTGAGTTCCAGGGCAGCCAGAGCTACATAGTGGGACCCTGTCTAGAAAACAAACAAACAAACAAACTAACAACCAGCCAAACAAAAACTAAACCAAACAAACAGAAAAAGAGCAGGGTTTGTCTTTTTTTTTTTTTTTTTTTTTTTTTTGTAGACAGTGCTGGGGATGAAATCCAGGCCTTGTACATGCTATGCAATTGAACTGCATCCCCAGCCTAAAGACACACGAGTTGTCTGTGAATGATGTTGAAGCTTCACTCCAAAATCTAAAAGGCTCTAAACAGCACCTATGTCTCGGGTCCATGGGGTCACCTTAGGATCTGGTGGATTATATGGCCCAATGGATGGAACAGGAGCACAGCAACCTTGACCTCTTGGAGAGCCTTCTTGTGTTTTAGGTTCCATTCAAAACTGGCAGCTGCCAGGAATGGTGGCACACACCTTTTTTTTTTTTTTTTTTTTTGGTTTTTCGAGACAGGGTTTCTCTGTAGCTTTGGAGCCTGTCCTGGAACTCACTTTGTAGACCAGGCTGGCCTCGAACTCACAGAGATCCACCTGCCTCTGCCTCCCAAGTTCTGGTATTATAGGCATGCGCCACCACCGCCTGGCTGGCACACACCTTTAATCCCAGCATTCAGGAGGCAGAGAGGTAGAAGGACCTCTGTGAGTTCCAAGCCAGCCAGGGCTACACAGTGGACACTATCTCAGAAACAAACAACAACAAAAATGAAGGAGAAGAAAAGGGAAACACCTGGAAGCTTTTTTGAAGGTAGTAGTTATGTTCCCTACTTACACTACCACCATGTAGTGTACCCATGATATCCAAGTGAGGAATGTGTCACCTCCAGATTCTGAAGAGGCCCGTCAGGGCTCCTGTTCCTTTCTTGACAGTGACAGGTTCAGAGCTGCAAGCTGAATTTCACAGAGTTTTAGTCAGATTCTGCTTCCTAACCTCTGACATGCAAAATGTTGCCAATAGGTTTAGTTGCTACCCCTGATTCACTGAGTCCAGTGACCGCACCATCGTGAACATGACGGTTCACCTTGGTGGTTGACCTGCAGTACCTGGGTCACATTGGTCTCTGCCCAGGCATTTGCTAAAACATCACACCTCTGAAACAAGTCACATTTCTTGATTTAATTTCACTGATTTATTATGACAGAGTTTCACTCTGTAGCCCTCAGACTCCCTGAAATCATCATGCTCCGCCTGACAAAGGTAGGGATGGCAGTCATGTGACATCACACCTGACCCTCTTTTGTTTTCAGTTAGGATCTCACTATGCAGCCCAAGTTGACCTGGAACTTGCTCTGACCTCAAACTCACAGAGATCATCCTGCTTCTGCCTCCTGAGTGTGGGATCAAAGGTGTGCACCACCACACCCGGCCTTCCTCACACCTTAAAACCCATTCACTTTTATTTTTCTCCTCATTGTGATGAAACAGCTGACGAGAAGCATCTTAAGGGAGGAGATCGTTCTGGCTGCCAGTCTGCCACGGCAGGGAAGGCATGGCTGCAGACAGCGGTGAGGCAGTAGGAGCATTCAGGAAGCAGGCCAGGTTGGAAGTGGCTCTGTACTGTAACTATCAAGGTGGTATTCCTATCTCTGGAAGCAAGAAACTTTGGCATGGTAATACTCCAATTCTGGATGCTTCAGGAGGGTAGGCAGAGATGTGCCCAGTGTGCTGGCTATTCCAGCCCAAAGCAGCCTTCTGTGGCCTGGAGCAGTCCTGGCATTGTGGGTAGTTGTGAGGAAAGGGTTTCTTCCTTTCTTTTTTTTCTTTTGGTTTTTTTGAGAGAGTGTGTCTCTGTGTAACAGCTCTGGCTGTCCTGGAACTAGCTCAGGCTGGCCTCGAGCTTACAGAGATCCACCTGCCTCTGCCTCCTGAGGGCTGAGATTAAAGGTGTGAGCCACCACCACCGGGCTGAAGAGAGGGTTTCTTAAACTTGATCCTGCTCCTCAAGTGCTTGTCTTTCTGTTTTGGACAGAGTCTCACATGTCAGCCTTGTGAGTAGAACTGATTCAGTGAAATAATGATTTTTTTCTCTTATAAAGTGAAGCAAACTGATGGCTAGTGACTGGTCTGTTTAATTTTATCACATACTGTGGACCAAAGAAAACCCTTTTTTCTTGTTGGTTAGTCACAGGGTCTCAGACATTGGAGGAAATTTACTCATTCATTTCAGAAATGTTTCTGAATGCATACTGCATGCTGGTAGCTCTCTAGGTTCTAGGTTGGGCATAAATACCTGTCATACCTAGATGTGCCTACCCTCACAGAGCAAAGAACATCTTGGAGCAGTTAACTACCTGAATAAGGTCCAGGGCCCTAGCCTTCTCAAGGTGGACATGGTGAGACAGGAGGGTCGGGAGTGGGGTGTGGTTGGATTCACCTTTCAAGTAGACCATTAGACATCGATGGGGGTGGTGCAGAGGAGCGTTCAGCAGGAGGAAGACAAGCCTACCTGTGTGCTCAGGGATACCTAGAAGCTAGAGTTCAAGTTTATAGGAGGAATGGGTACAGGTGGGCCTGCAGGGCCTTGCAGTAACTTGGGTAACATGGGAAACTGTTGGGTGTTTGTACAGAGCAGTGACATGATTGAGGATGTACTAGTCCAGAAGTGGGAGAAGTAGCCAGCAGACTGATGGGACATTCCTGGGTAGTAGGCCCTAGCAGATGAGAACACGCCAACTCTTGATATGCCAGGGGAGCCAGTGGGACATCTGACTGGTCTGGTGCAGAGGCTGGTGTGATAGAGGCCTCAGTTTGGTTAGCACACAGGTGAGTGCTAGTTGTTGAGACAAGGAGGACAGCGAGAGGCAGACTATTGTGTGAGTTTCAGTGTTTTATCCAGAACCTTGACAACAAAAGCACAATGGAGGCAGGCCATGTCTGTCTGCCTAGCTGTCTGTCATGTTGACCAGAAGGTGGCAGCACTGGCTTGAAGTTCTAGTATGGATCCCTGTTCTCTGGTAGCCACAGCCTGCAGAACTTCCCTTGTGAGTTTTGTTCAGAAAAACCAGTGTTTCATGATTTTGTGGGTTCGTTGTCATTATTTGGTTAGTTAATTGGTTTGAGCTTGAGTCTTTTTAGACAGATTCCTAACATGTAGCCCAGACTGACTAGAACTTGTCTGTGCCTCTCAAGTTCTGGGGTTACAGGTATATTTCACCAACTCACCACCCATTTTTCCCTCCCTCCCTCCCTCCTTTCCTCCCTCCCTCCCCTTCCCCTCCCTCTCTTCTTCCCTCTCTCTCCCTTCTTCCTTCATTGTTGGTTTCTGTACTTGGAATAGAACCCAGGGCCTCACACATGACAGGCAAGCATCCTACCACTAAGCTATATCCCCATGATTTTGTAATTTGTAATAATGATTATAATATTCTGATTCCAGTAATGTCAGTCATGTGACCATTCATATTTCACATTTACCTTTCAATGGGTTGACAAAGTGAAACATAATTTTCAGTTGTGCTTTCTACAGTTTCCTGAGCAGGTAAGTGAGCAGCTGCAGGTGCAGAATTCATGCAGTGCACAAGTTTGTATGGGGTCTATCTGCCAGCTTGGATGGGTGTGCTTCACAGGGTAGGGGTGGGGGCAGCTCCTTCACAGCTGCATCTCTGCTCCCTCAGCCCTTCCTTCAGGGCCAAAGTCTGGTGGTGGGCAGGGCAGGGCCCAGGTCATAAATTCCCGAGCACTCAGTTTTCCCAAGGGCTCTTGCCCTGTGCTGAGCAAAAATGAGATGAAGGATTCCTGACACTAGCTAATAAAGAAATGAGGCTTTTGGTTTACTGAAAGCTGGAGGATCCAAACACTCTTATCAGCCAAGGACCCCATGAAAAGGAAATGTGCAGAAGGTATGTGCTATCCTGACAGCAATGACTCCTGCATGCTAACCGAACTGTAGGAGTTAACCAGCCCCTCTGAGGGTGGTACCCATGAGCCTCATCCCTCAGAGAGAGGCTTCTTAAGGTAGTTTCATTTATCATCCCATTTTACCTGAGAATTTTTATTTGATTGTTTGTTTTTTGAGACAGGGTTTTACTGTGTAGCCCTGGTTGTCCTGGAACTCACTCTGTAGACCAGGCTGGCCTCGAACTCACAGAGATCTGCCTGGCTCTGCCTCCCGAGTGCTGGGATTAAAGGCGTGCACCACCAATGCTCCACTTACCTGAGAAATTTTTATGTGGCTTTATATATGTGGGTATACATATATAAAATAGAAATACAAACCACACATTTACTGGTAATAAATCATAGATAAATTTATTTTAAAATCAGTTGACTGGCAAGATGGTTCATTAGGTAAAGGCACTTGTTGCCAGAGCTGCCATCCTCATCCCTAAAGCTCACAGTAGAGAACCAACTACAGTAAGTTGCCCTCTGACCTCCCACAAGTGTGCACATGTGCAAACACACACACACACACACACACACACACACACACACACACACACACGATAAATGTAAAAAAATAAAATAATTATTTGGGAGCCAGGCATGGTGGTGCACACCTTTAACCCCAGCACTTAAGAGGCACAGGTAGGTGGATCTCTGAATCCAAGGCCAGCCTGGTCTAATTAGTAAGTTACTTGAGGCTGGAGAGATAGCTCAGCAATTAAGAGCTCTGGCTGCTCTTCCAGAGGAGTTGGGTTCAATTCTCAGCACCCACATGGCAGCTCACACCTGTCTGTAACTCCAGTCCCAGGGGATCTGATGCAAGTAAACACCAGACACATGCAGTGCACAGATGCATGCAGGCAAAACACTCATACACATTTAAAAATTTTTTTAAATTACATAGTAAGTTCCAGGCCAGGCTGTGGGCTACATAGTAAGACCCTGTCAAAAACAAAGACAAACAAAACTTTAGTTAACATTTAATTCAACCACTTATTAACAATGAAAGCAAATTTGCATACAAATGAAATGAATGTGCTTGTTTATTTTTACACAAATAGTTAAATCTTGACTGAATACAGTACAGAGCATTAAGCATCTTCAAATTTTTTCAGAGCTGGTTGATATTTAGATATCAATGATGAGAAGACTGCTTTATGTAAATATAGTACAAAATGACAGACGTTTGTTCAGAGCCATTTCATAACTTTTGTCCTTGGTCTGGAGAGATGGCTCAATGGTTTAGAGCAGAGGACCCAGGTTCAATTCTTAGCACCAATGTGGTAGCTCACAACTAACTCTAACTCCAGTTCCAGGGAATCTGATGCCTTCTTCTGGCTTCTAAGGGCACTAGGTGCACGTGTGGTGCACAGACATACATGCAGGCAAAATACTCATATATATATATTAAATAAATGTGAAGTTATTTTTTAATTTTTGTCTTAATCACATACCAAAATTCATTTAATTTTTTACTTCTTTTGTTGATGTGTGTGTAAGGCGGATCTTTTGAGTTTGAGGCCAGCCTGGTCTACAAAGTGAGTTCTAGGATAGCCAGGACTGTTTCACAGAGAAACCCTGTCTCAAAAAAATAAATAAATAAATATATATATAAATAAATAAATAAAGAGAGAGAGAGAGAGAGAGAGAGACAGAGAGAATTTGTATTTGAGGGTATTGGGTCTCCTGGAGCTGGATAGACAGGCTGTTGTGAGCTGCCAGTGTTGGTGCTGAGAACTGAACCTGGATTCTCTGCAAAAACAAGCACTCTGAGCCATCCTCCTTCCTTCCTTCCTTCCTTCCTTCCTTCCTTCCTTCCTTCCTTCCTTTCTCTCTCTCTCCATCTCTCTCTCTCTCTCTCTTTTTTTTTTTTTTTTTTTGGTGGGGGGTTTGGTTTTTTGAGACAGGGTTTCTCTGTGTAGCTTTGCACCTTTCCTGGATCTCGCTCAGTAGACCAGGCTGGCCTCGAACTCACAGAGATCTGCCTGGCTCTGCCTCCTGAGTGCTATGATTAAAGGCATGCGCCGCCACCGCCGCCGCCCCCACCGCCCGACTCTGTTAACTTTTTAAAAATATTTTATTTATTTATTAAGTATACAGTATTCTGTCTGCATGTATCCCTGCAGGCCAGAAGAGGGCACCAGATCTCATTACAGATGGTTGTGAGTCACCATGTGGGTGAATTGAACTCAGGACCTCTGGAAGAGCAGCCAGCGCTCTTAACCTCTGAGCCATCTCTCCAGCCCATCCTTATTAATTTTATTTGGAGTGTGTGGGGCCAAGTACGTAGAGATTAGAGGATGGACTTGTAGGGTTCTCTTGTTCAGGTTCCAAGGATCTCACTCACAGTGTCAGATTGAGGGTGGGTGCCTTTATCTCCAGAGTCATCTTGACAACCTAACACTTTTTTTTTTTAAAGAAATGTAAGTGATCCATCAGACAGCAGTTGTTTTGTTTTGTTTTTTGAAGCAGGGTTTCTCTGTATAGCCTTAGCTGTCCTAGAACTCGTTCTGTAGATCAGGCTGGTCTCAAAGAACTTAGAGATCTACCTGCCTCAGCCTCTGTCTGAGTGGTGGGACTAAAGGAATGCACCACCACCACCTGGCATCAGGCAGAAATTTTGTAAATTAAACATTCTAACATAATAAAAACCAAAGATCAGCCGGGCAGTAGTGGCACACTCCTTTAATCCCAGCACTTGGGAGGTAGAGCCAGGCGGATCTCTGTGAGTTCAAGGCCAGCCTGGACTACCAAGTGAGTTCCAGGAAAGGCGCAAAGCTACACAGAGAAACCCTGTCTCGAAAAACCAAAAAACAAAAACAAAAACAAACAAACAAACAAAACCCCCAAAGATCTATAAAGATAACATATGGAAGAATGGTAGTAGGGGAACATCAAGTCTTTGTTTTCCATAGTAACTATTATGTGTGATGTGCTGTAAAAACATTGCAGTTCATGAACAGTTGTAGACAAATTTCTAAACAGTCTTATTAAATAAGAAACACAGAGCCAAATACAGGGGTAATAGCTGAAGAGATCAGAGCAATAGCGAATAGCCATGACTAGCCTTAGCTTACGACCACACCCCAGCGGTCTTCTTCCTGTCTAACCTGTTCTTTTATTGCCTTCTTGTTCTGCCTTCTCATTGACTGTAAGCCCAGCCCCATGACTTTCTCATCACTGCCTGTCTATACAGACCTCCAGGTCTCTATGGTTGGCACTGGGATTAAAGGCGTGTGTCACCACGCTTGGCTGTGTCCTTGATCACACAGAGACTCTGCCTGCCATGTGATCAGATTAAGTGTGGGTGCAACACTTAATGTAGCAGGAATCTTAACAGGTCTTACTAATAAGATCAAACCGAGGCCAGTTATTGGGGTGAATTCTGGAAGATCAGAGAAGCAGAACAAGCCACAGTTTCCTCACCTTGCTAGTTCCTCAGCTGATCCTGTTTCCTCAGGCTGGAAGCTTCTGAGTCCTCATCCCAATGGCCCTCAGCTGAACTGTGCTGCTCCAAAGCCTGAATGCTAAATCAGCCAAATGCTTAACTAACTAAATGCTTAATCACCTGACTTCTGTTTATGGATGGCTATGACCTCTGATCTCCAGGCAAACTGTATTTATTAACATAAAATAAAATATCACATTTCAGCACAAGTAGAATATCACCACAGACAGTGGTCTCAAGCCTGAGCCAAGGTGTTTGAGGTAGCTGCCCTCCTTCACTCCTGACTCTTTTGTTCCAGGAGCTGCTGCTGGAGTTTGAATCTGAAATGCAGAGAAGGGAGCATGAGTTCCAACTGAGGGCCGATGACATGAGCAATGTAGTCTTGACCCATGAGCTCAAGGTAACTGTCCCTGCCAGGGCTTTCTCAGGCTTCCCAGCTCCCCAGTTCACTGTTGGCAGCTGTAACCACCCTGTGCTGCAGAGCACCACACTATTCCTCCTATCCAGCTACTCCCCTGAAAATTTTCAATCTTTCTCAGGTAAAATTGCTAAACAAAGAGCTGCAGGCTCTGAGAGAAGCTGGAACACAGGCAGCAGAGAGTCTGCAGAAGGCAGAAGCAGAGCACATGGAGTTGGAGAGGAAGCTGCAGGACCATGCCCTGGAGCTCCAGGGTCTGGAGGCCATGAAGGATGCTCAGTGCGTGGTATCCTGGTGGCTCTGCCTTCCTAGCTTATCCCCTCTCTGCTCTTTGGTCTCTTGTGTAAGTGCTCTTCACTGATGCAGTTTTTGTTTAGGATAAAGGACTTGGAGGAGAAACTTCACTCCCTACAGCTGGCCCAGAAGAGAGCCGAGGAGACCTTTAGGAGGAAGTGAGTATTTGTACCTGGGTGGGTGCCTCTGGAAAAGAGTCTGGGTCCTTGTCATTGGAGACCAGGGCCCTGTGATGGGTAGCCTGTGCTCACATGCTACTTTGGCTCCATGCTTTACTTCCTCAGAGAGGGTTAGACTTTCAGTATCTCAAAACTCCAGGTCATTGGTAACACACAAGTTTAGCATGCCTGAAAGTCTGGATTCAATCTCCAATGCCAAAACAGGCTTTTAAAAAGTATAACCTTAGTTAAAAGTTAACTTTTATGGGCAAGTGAGATTGCTCTGTGCATAGCCACTTGCCACTACAGTGGGTGACCTCACTTTCCTCCCTGCAGCCCACAGGGTTAAAGCAGAAAACTGACTCCACACACACATGCCCACCACTTAATAAACAAATATTTAAAAAAATTAAAAGTTAACATTTAAAACTTGGATGTTTTATTAACTATAAATTTTAGATTGTAGCCCCAAACTTTACCATGTTGACAGTCACCTCTTACTGTCATGGATGTAGATTCTCTGAGCTCTCTTTTTTCTGCTGTGACCAGTGTAAGTTGGGACCCAGCCAACAGCAGCAGGTGCTTCATGTTGCCGGGGGCCGGGGACACCCTGGAAGTAGATGGTGTGTTGTCTCAAGGTGGAGATTTCAACAGGGCAATTGAAGCATTGCCCCTCCCCCAGGCTATAGTGGGGTTCAGGAGATGCTGGAACAGCACAGTCAGCAAGGTAGCGTCATGAAGGGGGTTAGGGATGAGTTGAGAGGCCCACGAATGATCCCAGCTAGAAGGATCTCAGCCTAGGGTTTCACCCCCCAGGGCAAGGTCATCTACCTTCCCTTCCAGAGAAAACGCAGTAGCTAGCTACGTCCACGTAGGTGCTTGGGAAGATGGTGTGCTGTAGAGGGAGGATGAGGAGGGGACAGATTCTCTTGTGTTTTCTCATGCCATGATTTGTGCAGGTCAGACAAACTGATAAACTAAGAGAGCTTTCAGGAATCTGCCCATCTGGGAGTCAAGGAGCATGTGTTCCTCATGGGCTGGTCACAAAGCTTGGTGATATGCTAAAAGTGCTTTGTGAGCCTGTTTTGGTGTCTATCTTGTGAACTTTGGGGGTGTCCAAGAGCCTGTCATCTAAGAATAGCTGCTTACATAGGAAAAGCAAGCTCACCCCACAAGTTACTCCTACAAAGCTAAGAGTAGGCAGATGCTGCCTGCAGAGTCAGCCATCTTGTTAGAGGCTACTGTAGTGTGAGTGTAAGAAAGAATGACAAACACTTTGGAAGATTCCAGGGCACTGAGTGAGCCATGGTGGGACCCTCTATGTGTTTCAGATTTGAAGAGCTTGACCGTCAGGCCAGGGAGAAAGACATGGTGCTGGCAGCCGTGAAGGGCGCCCATGTGGAGCAGCTGCAGGCGCTGCAGGCCAGGGTACTGGAGCTCCAAGGCCACCATGAAACCCTCGAGGGACAACTGCACAGAGCCGAGTGGATGCGAGCTGAGGACGTCAAGGAGAAAAATGCTCTGATTGACAAGTGAGCCACTGCAGCCTCTGGCCTGCCTTTCCCAACAGCTCTGTGTGTCTGTGCCCTGGGCAGGGGCCATTTTAGACCAAGGGAAATCACATGCAGCAGATGGAAGGGACTTTGAGGACTTAATGGCCATTTTTCCCCCTGGCTGTTTCTCTCTCTCTCTCTCTCTCTCTCTCTCTCTCTCTCTCTCTCTCTCTCATTTGTTTTTTCAAGACAGGGTTTCTCTGTGTAGTCCTGTCTGTCCTAGAACTCACTCTGTAGACCAGGCTGACCTTGAACTCACAGAGATTTGCCTGCTTCTGCCTCTGGAGTGCTAAGATTATAGGCGTGTGCCACCACTACCTGGCCTAGCCATTTCTCTTTTTTTAAGTTTTCTTAGTTACCCTTAAATTTATAATCCTTGTGTCTCTGTCTCCCAAGTGCCAGGACTGCAAGCATATGCCGCTATACCTGGCCCGTCCCCCGACTCTTCTTAGACAAGGTTTTGATGTATAGCCCAGGCTGCCCTCTAACTTATCTTCCTACCTCAACTTCCCAAGTGCTTGGGTTATAGGTGTGTACCACCATGTCTGGCAAAGCTCACTACTTAATTGATTTTAATGTAAAGTTCAGTGGCATCAGTATATGATGGATGCCATCCATTTGCGGGGCTGTTCCCATTCAGCATAGCTTCTTCCCAGCAGCCTCCCATCTGCTTTCTCTATGCATTTGCTAACTCTAGGAACAGCACATATTGTAATCTTATGGCACTTGCCCTTATATGACTGGCCTGTCACAGAGATTCAAGACCTCAAGGTTCACCCACATATATAGAATGCCATTCTCTTTTAAATCATTGTGATTGTATCAAAATATACATCTCCAGAAGCCATGGGGAACTCATTGGCTAGCTGGCCTAACATAATTATTGAGCTGCAGGTCCCATTGAAAGACTTTATCCCCAAAACCCAGGCAGATGCTCCTGAAGAGCATCACCCAGGGTTGACATCTGACCTATTATGCACATGCACCCACACACAAAAATTCCTCATTCATACCCCTGCACATACACACGAAAATACCGTACATAGCACAAGTTAACTATTTTAATTACTTGAGCTATGGAGTGCAGTGGTTATTAAGTCAGAGTTTCTTCCTTTCAGGCTGAAGGATATCCCAGTTTGGACAGGTGACAGTCTATTCACCCTCTCTGCATGTATGGGTTGTTTCTACTTGGACTCTTATGAATAATGCTGCTATAAGCACAGCTGTGCAGATCACCTTTATAGACTTTGCTTCCAATTCTTTTGTGGATATGAACAGAATTGGAATTTCAGGACCATACAGCTCTGGACTTAACATTTTGTTGTTGTTGTTTAAAGATGAGTCTCCTTATGTAGCCTTGGCTGGTCTGGAAGTCTCTATTTTACCTTAGCCTACCCATGCAGGGATTACAGGTGTGCTCCAGTACACCAGCTGCTTTCCAGTATTTCATCCAGGCCAAAGTGTTTGGGCAACCTGCTGCACTTTTATCAGGGAACTGTGAGTGCTAAAGGAACTGATGTAGCAGCTCTGGGTGTGCAGTGCAGAGCCCCCATCCTGAGTGGTGAGGAAATGGTCATGGAGATACTGTGTTCAGTAGAAACAATGAAGTCATGCCATTTGCAGATGTTCCCAGACTTAGCAACTGCATATTTCTTTGGGATGGGGGTATTTCTATCTTTTTTTTTTTTTCCTTAACAAGAGAAATCACTGCCAAATTATATTTCTACCAAGGAGAAGTAGTTCTTAAAGCTATGAATTATCAGGAAATTAAAGCTTATTCCACGTGGGCTAGAGAGATGGCTCAGTGGTTAAGAGTGCTGACTGTTCCTTCAGGGTATCCGAGTTCAAGCCTCAGCACCCACATGCAGACAAAATACCCATATGCATAAAGAAAAAAAAAATTAAGTTGGCCAGGTAGGTGATCATGGCACTCACCTTTGATCCCAGGGGAGGCAGAGACAGGAGGATCTCTGTGGGTTTGAGGTCAGCCTTGTTTACAGAGCAAGTTCCAGGACAGCTAGGGACTGCACAGAGAAACCCTGTCCATTTTGGGTGGCTCTTCCAGGAGTGCTTTACTACCAAGCTGATGAGTGGACTATAAAGTCGCCTTTACTTGTCACTGGAATGTGTTAGGTGCTGTGTTGGTCACAGTGGAAGGTGCACTTCCTCAATCTTCAATCCTATAGGCTGTGGCTACAGATCACCTTTCCACCCTGCATAATTGGCCCTTTATAGTTAATTAGTTAACATTTGCATGGCTGCCTGCTAGACATTTCCTTTTCTTGTTTTTGTTTTTGTTTTTCAAGACAGGGTTTCTCTGTGTAACAGAGTCCTGGCTGTCCTGGAACTTGCTTTGTAGACCAGGCTGGCCTCAAACTCATAGAGACCCTCCTACCTCTGTCTCCTGAGTGCTGGGATTAAAGGCATGCACCACTATTCCCAGCTCGACATTTCTTACTGAGTAGAACCATGGTCTTAATGTAGGCAATAGTTTGGCTTCTAATGTGGCTTTTCTATCAGGGCTGGTATGTGTGCATTCTTCTGAGTCTGTATAGGCACATGAGGGAGTATAAGGGAACCTAGCTGCATTTATACACTTCTTCCTGTGCAGACTTCAAGAAGATGCGGCAGCTTTGAAAGCTGCCTGGGATGCCCAGATCACTCAGATGTCCAAGGAGGCTGTCTCCAAGGACCTTCAGGTTCAGATGCTACAGGAAGAAGAGGTGAAGCTCAAGGCACAGGTGGCCAGGTTCCAGAAGGACATAGACAGGTACTGTCCCCAAGGCAGCACCTGTGCTGCATGCCTCCTGCAGACAAGAACAGTTACAGGTCCTCAGAATTGGAACTGCAGAAAACAAACGGCCCTGCATTCTCTGGGGAAAGAATGGTAAGAGATGCAAGTAGCTTGTGGTGGTAAAGAGAGCAAACATCCAAGTGAAGAGGGCGTGCCCAGGCACCTTTGAGATGAAGATGAAGGGCTGTTGTGGTGCTAAGCAGTGGCCGCCTTCCTCTGCCTTCAGCATGCTTTTTAGCTTTAATCCCAGCACTCTGGAAGCAGAGGCAGGCAGATTGCCATGAGTTCAAGGCCAACTTGATCCGCCTAGCATTCCAGGACAGCCAAGCTACATAGAGAGACCCCGTCTCAAAAAAAAAATTAAAAATATGTTCTCTGTTAATTTAAGAGTATATGCTTGAGCCTGGCAGTGGTGACACACACTCGGGAGGCAGAAGCAGGTTGATCTCTATGAGTTCAAGGTCAGCCTGGTCTACAGAGTGAGTTCCAGGACAGCCAGGACTATTTAACAGAGAAACCCTGTCTTGAAAAAAAAACAAAGCCGGGTGGTGGTGGTGGTGGTGCATGCCTTTAATCCCAGCACTTGGGAGGCAGAGACAGGCGGATCTCTGTGAGTTCGAGGCCAGCCTGGGCTACCAAGTGAGTTCCAGGAAAGGCGCAAAGCTACACAGAGAAACCCTGTCTTTAAAAACCAAAAAAAAAAAAAAAAAAGAAGAAGAAGAAGAAGAAGAAGAAAAACAAAAACAAAAACAAACCAAACAAACTAAAAGAGCATGTGCTTGAATGAGGATAAGGGCCTATTTTCCATAATATAATCAAATCAATCAGATATAAAGCAATGTCCATATGATGGATCTGGATGGATATATATAGGTGTACCTTACCACTCTAACCCAGCCCCCTTCAGGTCTGTCCTGACTGCTCTGGGGTGGGTCTGCCTGAGTGGAGGCCTACTATGTGGCTTCTGACTCTGGCTTCTTTGGGTTTTTTTTTTTTTTTTTTTTTTTAATCACTTTCAAGTTTGGATGCTGCAGATTCTTTTTGATGTTCAATAGTCTTGTGATGCTTGAGTCTATTGCTCTGTAGACCAGGGTGGCCTCAAACTCACAGAGATCCGCCTGGCTCTGCCTCCCAAGTGCTGGGATTAAATGCGTGCACCACCACCATCACCACCACCACCACCACCACCACCTGGTGGCTTATTCTTTCTTATGAATGCCTGTCCTTAGCTTGGCTTGTTTCTAGCCAGCTTTCCTTAAATTATCCCATCTACCTTTTGCCTCTAGGCGTTTACCTTTCTCTATTTCTGTATATCTTTCTTTACTTCTTACTCCATGGCTTGCTGTGTATCTGGGTAGCTGGCCCCCAGAGTCCTCCTCCTTCTCTCACTCCTTAATCTCCTCTTCCCAGATTTTCCTGCTCTTTATTCTCTCTACCTGCCAGTCCCACCTGTCCTTTCTCCTGCCTAGCTACTGACCATTTAGCCCTTTATTAGACCAATCAGGTGTTATAGACAGGTACATTAACACAGCTTCACAGAGTTAAAGAAATGCAACATAAACTGGGTGGTGGTGGCGGCGCATGCCTTTAATCCCAGCACTCGGGAGGCAGAGGCAGGTGGATCTCTGTGAGTTCGAGGCCAGCCTGGGCTACAGAGTGAGTTCCAGGACAGGCACCAAAGCTACCGAGAAACCCTGTCTCAAAAAACAAAAACAAAAACCAACAACAACAACAAAAAGAAATGCAACATAAAAGAATGCAACACATCTTTTCATCATTAAAACAAATGTTTCACTGCATAAACAATGTAACACATCTTAAAATATTCTACAACAGCATGGGTCATTGGACTGTGTCTGTAGGTACAAACAGCAACTGTCCCTAGCAGTGGAAAGGGAACAGAGCCTGGAGCGTGACCAGGTGCAGCTGGGCCTGGACTGGCAGCGCCGCTGTGATGACATTGAACGAGACCAGATCCAGAGATCAGAGACTTTGATCCAAGGGCTGACCAAGGCCAGAGACCAGGTATGTTGGGCAGTTGTGGGTGTGGAGTATATACGGTACTGTACAAGATGGGTTTGGCCCTTGCCATATTATTTTTTAACTTAGAAAACACTAAACCTCAAATACCAGTTAATTTATAGCAGTGAATCACAGTCATGATAGTGTAGTGATGAGGTCCCGTAATCCCAGCTGCTCAGGAAAAGGAGGCAGGAGAATCCCAAATTCAAGGCCAGTCTGAATACAAATAAGTCTCTGCCCTGTGCCTAAATGTATTTATTGTATGGGCTGTTTCTCTTAACAATGACATGGTTTTTGGAGTGCTGAGATGGTACCTACCCATTGGGATTGGCCCCTCCCCAGCCAGGGCAAACTAGGTGCAATAGCTGGACAGGGAAGTCCTCCCCCACCATTGGAGGTGGCCCTAGCATCTGAATGTTTCCTATATATTGGATCTTGTGGCTGTTCACTTGCTCCTGCTATCCACTTTTTAAGCAGGAGGGTGCCTGGTCTCTGTGCCCTGAAGACCAGCACTGCCCACAGATGGACATTTCCCCAGGTTGCTGCTAAGCTCCAGGAGACAGAGAAGGCACTGCATAAGCAGGAGATGTTGCTGAAGGCTGTGTCACTGGAGCGAGACCAGGCTATGGAAACTCTGTGGACACACGGGCTCCTCCCTGGACAGGAGGCACAGGTGAGCCCCCTGCTGGCTTGAAGAGCCTTCCCTCCACAGTTGCTGGAGGGACACTTCAGTGTCCACTAGGTAGGCTTGGGCTTTCTCAGTCCAGCCCCTCTCAATGACGGTTGCTCCAATGAGGGCAAGTCCCAAATTCGCAGCATTAAAGTAGGTGTTCTAGTATGCGGTCTTCTCTGCTCCTTAGCATTTGAAGCTCTGAAACGCTGCATCCCAAGGGCACACTGACCATGCCCCGCCATGATGAAGACCTCAGGCAGGCACCACTCGACACTAGGTGGCAGTATCAAATCACTGTTGAGTCTTTCAAGAAGTCCATTCATTGTTAAATGCTTACTTCTCTCAAGACCATGAAATTTGCCCACTTGATCGCTTAGTTTATCATTATTGTTGGGGGGGGCTCATGTATGCCACAGCAAACATTTGAAGGTCAGAGGACAACTCTGTGGAGTTGGTTCTCCCCTTCCACCTTTATGTGAATTTCAGGGAACTAACTCAGACTGCAGGGCTTGCTGGGCAAGCCTCCTCACACATTAAGCTACTGCACTCCTCCAACTCACTTCCTCTTAGAGGTGGGTTCTGCCGCCATGGAGACCAACCTGCCTAAGCTGTTGCAGTTGTTGGCAGAACTAAATTCCTAGGCAGAGGGGCTCAGGGAAGGGGCCTGAGGGCCTAGAGGCAGCCTTAGCCTGGGAGAGGCCGGAAACAGCATTATCCTGGACCTGCAAATGGTTTTGTTTCCCTTGCTGGTTTTTGTTTTCTTTTGTTTTGTTTTTGTTTTTTGTCTTTTAATGAGGTGTACTCGATCCTCAATGTGGTGAAATGAAGGTCCTAGCATCCTGAGAAGTGAGTCTGATGAGTCAATGTACTAAGTACACTTCTAGCAAGCATTTCTTCACCCTATAAAGACCCCTACACCTTTCCCTTGGTCCTACCTCCATACCCAAGGCAGCTATAGTCTGATTTCTCTTCTCATTGATTAATTTCTCTGCCTATGGCTCCTGTTACCTTGCCATGGAGGACCAGGTAGGCAGGATTCCCTCCATTGCATGCTATGGATCTTGGCCATGGTTATGAATACTTCAAGGGCCAGGCATGGTGGTGCCTCCCTTTAATCCCAGAAGAACTCTGTGAGGTTGGGACCAACCTGGGGCCAACCAGAGTTATATAATGAGACCCTGTCTCAAACCCCACCTACCCCCAAACAAGAATATTTGAAGAGTGGGGATATAGCTCAGTGGGTGGAGTGCTTATACCAGCAGAAAGACCCAAGTTACAGAGTCATCCAATGTTGTTGCTCCTTGACTCCATACGATGATACATGGACACATCTGTACACACATGGGCATATAATACACACATACATGCATACACAATATTTAAGACTTAGGCAGATGTGGAGGCAAATGCCTGTAATTTTAGCACTCAGGCAGCTGAGTGAAGAAAATTGTGAGTTCAAGGCCAGCATGGATTACATAAGGCTCTCTATCAAAAGCAAATTGAAAAACATTTTTTTCGTTTTTGGTTTTTGGTTTTTGGTTTTTTGAGACAGGGTTTCTCTGTGTAGTTTTGGTGCCTGTCCTGGATCTCGCTCTGTAGACCAGTCTGGCCTTGAACTCACAGAGATCCACCTGGCTCTGCCTCCCAAGTGCTGGGATTAAAGGCGTGCGCCACCACCGCTGGCCATTTTTCAACTTTTATTACATTTATTTTGTGTGTGTGTGTGTGTGTGTACATGCCACATGGATAGAGTCAGAGGACAATTTTCAGGAGTTGGTTCTCTCCTTCCACCCTGCATATTCCAGGCTTTCAAGTCAAGTGGTCTTACCTACTGACCCATCCCACTAGCCTAGAAGCCTTTTTCATCACCAAATCCTGAGTAAGAGGTTAGAATTCATGCCTTCATGCATGGTGTCAGAATAACTTAAGTTGCAGAAGATGGTTTTCTCTCCACAAAGTCTTAGCCTAGCAACTCAGTGGTGACTACAGACAGACAGATTATGGGATGCCTGAGTTACATTCCCCACAAGACTCAGGTTCAAGTACTAACCCCAAAACTTCAGAATATGAGTTACTGGAGATTATACTGCTGAGGGTGTAGTGAACTAAGATAAGGCCATGCTGGCGAGGGTGGTCCTGACCCCTGTCCCGGCTCCTGCTGTCCTTAGAGGAGAAGACACACAGATGCACAGGATGGCCATGTGATGGCAGAGATTGGAGTGACAAATTTACAAGCTCAGGAACACCAAGGATTATTGAAAAACACCAGAGGCTGACAAGGCCTGGAGCAGGTCCTGTGCAAGTGTTTAGATGAAGCACAGCTTTCCTGACAGCAGAGTCAGAGCTTTGGGCCTGCACAACAGGAGAGTTTGTGGACATATTGTTCCTGAAGCTGCAAGAAACCCCTACAGACTCTATAAGCTCAGCCTGGGCTAGTTCTCTGAAGGGCCTCCTTTGGCTCTCCTAATCATGTCCATTTGAAGATACAGTTTCTCTTAGAGTGATCCTTTTCCAGGACTTTGTTTTTCAAGACCAGGTTTCTCCATGTAGCCCTGGCTGTCCTGGAACTCACTCTGTAGATCAGGCTAGTCTTGAACTATCTCCCAAGTGCTGGGATTAAAGGTGTGTGCTAACACAGCCTGACTTCCAGGACCTTCTTTTTTTTTGGAGCTGAGGATCGAACCCAGCAAGCGCTCTACCACTGAGCTAAATCCCCAACCCCTCCAGGACCTTCTTTAATGGACTGTCCTAGTCAGGATACCTGTTGCTGTGATGAAACACCATGACCAAAATCAGATTGGGGAGAAAGGATTTATTTGGTTTGTACTTCCGAATCACTGTTCATCACTGAAAGAGATCAGGACAGGTACTCAAACAGGCCAGGAACCTAGAGGCAGGAGCTGATGCACAGGCCATGGAGGGTTCTGTTTACTGGCTTCTCATGGTTTGCTCAGCCTGCTTTCTTATAGAACCCAGGACTACCAGGCCAGGGGTGGTAGCACCCACAATGGGCTGGGCCCTACCCCATCAGTCACTAGTTAAGAGAATGCCCTACAGGCTTGTCTACAGCGTGATCTTATGGAGGCATTTTCTCAACTCCGGTCTCTCCTCTCTGACTCTAGTTTGTGTCAAGTTGATATAAAACTAGCCAGCACAACTAACCTTTGTCAGCTTCACACAAGCACATCACTGTTAAGCCAAAAACCTAACCTTTCCTTGTTCATCCCAAGATCAAACATTAATATAAACATCACGATATAAAACATTTTACAGGGCTGGAGAGATGGCTCAGAGGTTAAGAGCACTGACTACTCTTCCAGAGGTCCTGAGTTCAATTCCCAGCACCCACATGGTGGCTCACAACCATCTGTAATGAGATCTGGCTCCCTCTTCTGAAGACATAATAAATAACTAAATCTTAAAAAGACAAGACAAAACAAAACAAAACAAAAAACATTTTACAAACTTCAAAAATTCCCCAGTCTTACCAATTCAAACACTTTAAAAATTCAGCCTGAAGCTAGAGAGATAGCTCAGTGGTTAAGAACATATACTGCTCTTACAGAGGACCCAAGTTCGATTCCCAGCACCCACAGCTTACAACGGCCTGTAACTCCAGCTTCAGGGGATCTGATACCTCTGGCCCCACAGGGCACTAGCACTAACATACATGTACAGATGTGTTCACAGATGCACAAATATATACATAATTAAAATGAATCTTTAAAAAAAAAAGAGTTCAGCCTGTTTAAAAATCCAAAGCATCTTTTAAAATCCAAAGTCTCACAACTATGGGTTCCTATAAAATCAAGACTAAGTTAAATACTTTATTATTTCAAGAGGAAGAACCAGGGCACAGTCACAATCAGATCAAAGCAAAACCAAACTCCAACTGTGTAAATAACTCAATATCCAGTATCTGGGATTCACTCGTGATCTTCTTTGTTCCTCCGCGGGCGTGGGTCACTTCTCCAGCTCCACCCTCTGCAGCACACACAGCTTGTATTCTAAGCTGGGGCAGGCTCCACTCCACTGCGGCTGCTGTTCTTTGTGCTTGACCCATGCGTCTGACATCTCCAAACTCCTAGGACCTTGTGCTGCATCTGGCTGCACTTTCACCAATAGCCTCTCCTGGGCTCTTCCTGGTGCTCAGCCCCAGCTTCTTTGCATGACCCATTTAATTTTGGGCCACTGTCTGCTGAGGCTGCACCTTCACCAATGACCTTGCCTAGTGCTAAGCCTCAGCTGCTGTCCATCACCCTTTCATGCCTTCAAAACAGTACCACCTGGGTGACTCTTACACATTATCAAGTCTGGCTGCCAGCACGAGGTACAACTTTGGCTGACTCTGGAACATAGGTTTTCTGTGCCCTCATGAAACACTTCCCAGAAGATTTCACCTCAATAATGCTGGTCTCTTCTTAATCACAACAATTTCTCAGCTCCAGCTGATCAGCATCAATTGTCCCATCAATTGTAAAGCAAAGATGCTAATTCTTCAGCCCTAGCTGGCCAGAAACACAGCATCTTAAAATAATAAATGGCCCCAACAGAGTCCTTAAACTTCCCTCTGAAACTTCATAAGCCATCCCCTACACTGCTCTCAACATTCTCATCACCCAAGCTCCTACAGAACAGCCTGCTGAGCTCTCAACATTCAATGGCTTTCCAGAGTTCCAAAGTCCCTCCATAGTCCTCCCCAAAAACACATGGTCATGTCTGTCATAGCAATACTCCACTATCCTGGTACCAATTTCTGTCCTAGTTAGGGTTACTATTGTTGTGATGAAACACCATGACTAAAAGCAAGTTGAAGAGGAAAGTGTTTACTTGGCTTATACTTCTACATCATAGTCCATCACTGAAGTCAGGACAGTGACTCAAACCAGGCAGGAACCTGGAGGCAGGAGCTGATGCGCAGGCCATGGAGTGCTGCTGTTTGCTCAGCCTGCTTTCTTATAGAACCCAGGACCACCAGCCCAGGGGTGGCACCACCCATAATGGGCTGGGCCCTCCCCTATCAATCACTAATTAAGAGAATGCCCTACAGCCTGATCTTATGAAGGTATTTTCTTAATTGAGGTCCCCATCTCTCAGATGATTTTAGCTTATATAAGTTGACAGAAAACTATACAGCACATGGTCCATTATTTTTTTTCAGTAGTTGTGGTGGTTTGAAAGAAAACCCCACAGGGAGTGGCACTATAGGAGGTATGGCCTTGTTGGAGGAAGTGTGTCACTGTGGGGGCAGGCTTTGTGGTCTCTTTTGCTCAAGCTTCCTTCAGTGTGACACTGAGTCCACTTCCTGTTGCCTGCATATCAGCATGTACCAGCTCCTTCTCCAGCACCATGTCTGCCTGCACACTGCCATGCTCCCTGCCATGATGATAATGGACAGAACCTCTGAACTGTAAGCCACCACCACAGTGAAATGTTTTCCTTTATAAGAGTTGCTTTGTAATCCCAGCACTTGGGAGGCAGAGGCAGGCAGATCTCTGTGAGTTCAAGGCTAGCCTGGGCTACAGAGCAAGTTCCAGGACAAGATACAAAGCTATACATAGGAACCCTGTCTTGAAAAGCCAAAAAAACGAAAGAGTTGCTTTGGTCTTGTCACAGCAATGGAAGCCCTAAGACAGTAGTCAAACATCTGCCCCTTTATGAAAAGTCATTCACTAGTTCTCTGGGGTGACAATACTGTAGTTCTTGCAGGCCCTTCCTAAGTGATACCTGCCTCAGACTTGTCTTTCTCCCACCAAGCTGTCATCCCCTTGAAAGTCAAGTTCCTAGATCACATAGAGTAGGCCCAAAGGGGCATTGGTGTCCATACTAGAAGTGACTGTAGCCAGGAAGGCTCTGGTGCTGGCAGCTGGTGCTTGCCTTTAGCCATGTTGTGAGCTGGCTGGGGCATATAGATCTGTGTATCCAGGATGGCTCTGTACTGGTAGCTGGTGCTTGCCTGTAGCCATGCTCTGGGCTGACTGGGTCATACAGGATCTGAGCAGCAGATTGCCAAGAAAACACATTTCCCCTTTTCAGTATACTCTGCAGTTCCCAAACTTGGCCCATGGCAGGAAAGTTGGTTGAAGATACTAATATAATAGGTTTTTTATCCCCAGATAATAAGTTTCTCTGTTGACACAGTAAGCCAGATCGAGCTGAAATGAAAAAGTATAACAACAGATTTATTTGAGCAAAGCAACTCCTGGGTGAGTTCTCCAGTCCCAGAGATCAAAGCTGGAGAAGCTGCGACCCTGAATTAAAGCAGGGAGACTTTATAGGTAGGAGGTAGGAGGTGATGACATGTTCACCACAAGCTTATTTTGTGCTCAAGTATGGTCCAAAGCTGACCACTTAGGCAGGGATTTGGGCTGCTGGCGGCAACAGGGGTAGAAGGTGCTGTAGTTGCCAAGAGTGCCACTGCGCTTTGGTGTCTTGTGTCTGTTTGTCTGTCTGTTTGTCTGGAGACTCTGGGCGAGGGAGAGGGAGGGAGGGAGGGAGGGAGGGAGGGAGGGAGGGAGGGAGGGAGCTTTCCAGATCATGCAGGGGTGAGCTGGAGGTTCCAACTGAACTGATACTTCTGAGCCTCCTAGGGCCCATGAGGCCAAGTGTCCTAGGGTTGAGCGCTGAGGACACCCAAGCAGTTGTCACGTTCCTGCCACAAGGAGGGAGATTTCAAGAAGCAGAAGAGAATGGGGGGGGGGATATTCTTTGGAGCCCACGACCTCTTACCCCACAGGTTTCCTGAGATCATCTATGAAGTGCTCCCCAGTCTGAACACAGGAAAAACTATAGACAGATGTCAAAAGAAAGAAGTGCTTCTCTTCACCAATGATTCCTTACTGGAAGCTTTCTTGTACTTTTCCCCTAGGCTGACAATCAAAATAGACATTTGTCTCCAAGTACCAGCTAAGCAGGTCAGCAAGGGCTATCAGTTGGCTGGTTTCTTTGTTAAGTAAACAATGAACTTTAGAAGTGTGCTCTGTAGTCAGGAACAGTCCACACCCACCCACCCCCTTAAGTGCACCCTTGATCTTGGACAAAGTATCTGGCTGAAGTCCCAGTGAACAAAGTGACCACTACAGTTTCCAGAATCTGTCTGAATACACAAACCTAGGTACAGCTTTGGAGCAGAGTGATGGACCAGAACTCAGCAGGGAGAAGCCCTCACCAGCTCCTGACTGGCAGCATTACATGAAAGTTTAAATCGAATGATGAGGCTTTCCAGCCTGCCCTAACTAGTGAGCTGTACTTGTCAGCATGGAGATGCTGCCCAAGTGTTCTGGAGTAGGATCCTCTTGTAGACCCCACTAGGAGCACCTAGGGACTACCTCTGGATTGGCCAGTAACCCATGCTGTGCAAGAGGCTGGCACCAGACTCACCACGGGCTTCCTCGGCTGAGTGGGATTAGCTGTATGCGATACATCTATCTTACAGGCTCCTGTCTGGTACCTGTGATGTCAGTACTTTACTCATAGTTTACAGCAGATCAAAAGGGTGGCCCTTGTGCTCCAGAATTGTCACCTTGGGGACCCCAAGAGGGAGAAGATGCAGCCAGCCTGAAGCTAGAAGAGGCTTTTGGCAAACTTAGTGTCACAAATGTGAGGCAGCACAGAGGTGGCCAGGCTCCCCTGAGGTTTGACTGTTGCCTCTGCTCCGCTGAGAGTCTCCATAGGTTTCCTGGACTGACCACCATGCTGTCCCTTGCCAGAGAAGAGGAATCTCCACATTCATAATAAGGGGAGGCTGGCTGCTGAGGGAAATGGAGCTGAGTGTGAAAGCTAGTGTGAAATCAATGGAGGCAGCTGAAAGGCTGTCACCACAGGCCGCACATCCAGTCATCCTGGCTGAAGGAAAGCATTGACAAGGCAGGCTCAGGTGAAAAGAAATGATAATTCCATGCTAGGAGCAAAATAACCATTTACAGCAACTTAAAAAGCTGTAGTTGGCCAGGTGAGATGGTTCACTGGGTAAGGGTGCCTGTTCTTAAGCCTGGAGACCTGAGTTTGATCCCCGGGACCCATTGTGGGAAGAGAGGACCAACTCCCACAAGTTTCCCTCTGACTTCCATATGCAGGCTGTGGCATGTGTGCATACACACAAACATACACAGAGAATGTAAGTTTTAAATGGGGGAGATGTGTTGGCTGTAGTTAACAGCAGTCTTTGAAATTACACAGGTCTAGAACAGCCCCAGCTCAGAGCCTCTCAGCTTTAGGAAGCCTGCACTTGTCCCTGGAGGGAGGTGCTCCCTAACAGTACTCTGCCAGAACGCACATGCCTAGGGAGTAGTAGGCAGATGGACAGTGGAATGGAGTGGGCTGAACATGTGGTGGTGGGGGGGGGATAACTGAGGCAGGAAGGGCTGAGCATTTTACTAGGAAGTTCATCTTTTCCTTAAATTATACCACAAATATTTCTACTGCATAGAGATTTCTCAGAAACAATCTAAATGGATATATCACACAACATGCTTTAATTTACTGAATCATTTTTTTATCATTAATTTATTTTTTTCCAATCCAATCAGTTTCCCCTCCCTCCCTCCTCTGTGGGGGACCAGCCCCCACACTTATTTACCCCAGGAACTCTTGAGGAATGAGGAATAAGAGACTTAGAGAGTTAAGAAGCAGAGAGAAAACACAGGATAGACTCAAGCGGGCCTGGATCCTTATCCAAATGGGCCCAGAGCTTTAGTCCAAAGGTCTATTTATAACAATGCCAAGGGGTGGAGCAAAAGCCCTCCCCCTTGCTAGTTACAGTCACCTGGTGCCCAGGCCCATGGTCCAGTCAACCTCTTATGCAGTCTTGCTGGGTACAGCCACTAGGAAGCCCAGTGGGCTCCAATACTCCTCTCCTCCCAGGTCCTCCCTCAACCTCCCTTCTCTCCCACCCCCACATCCACTTCTCCTAGTCTTACTGCAACTTGATATACCATGGCTGGCTAATATACACGGGAGACCTACCCTTCTCTGAATCATTTTCTTAACAAGTTGTTAGATTTTTCACAAGCACAGTTAAAATGCTGTGGTTCGATGGGGGTGAGGGAGGTTGGAAAGATGGCTCAGCAGTTAAGAGCCCTTTTGCTGCTCTTGCAGAGGACCTGGGTTCAGTTCCCAGCACCACATGGCAGCTCACAACCATCTGAAACTCCAGTTCCAGGTATTCTGCACCCTCTTCTGGCATAGAAGCAGTGCATATATGTGATATATATACTTGCAGTCAAAACACTCATGAACATAACATAAAAATAAATTCATTTTTTAAAAAATGTGATGTAGTACAACATTTATGTCTCTTCCTCAGAGGATCAGCTAGGACCTCCTGTGCTGGGTCTTGCTTGGCTTATGACCAGAGAAGCTGCTAACAGGTCAGACTTGAGTCTCAGTTTGAACTGATGGGGAACTTTGAAATATCTCTAGCCACAGTGAATTTTTTTCTTCCTCTTCTTGTTCTGAGTGTCAGTTTGCCTGTACCTCATGTGGTCCCCAGGCCTCAGAAGCCCTACTGTCTGATCTGTTTGGATGCTTTCTGTTGCATTCATAGTTCCTACTCTGCTCTCTGCTTTCAGATGTGTTCTATCCAGTGAGTTATCATACTGTACTAAAGCTGCATAAAATTCATCAAGTCTTTGGTGCACTAAACTTTACAGGCATGTGACTGGACCACCATCCACCTCCAGAGTCTCCTCAACACCTTCATTCTTCCTAGCCCCTATGACCCCTGTCTGTCTTGGTGAATCCAACTACTGAAAGACCCTATCATGGAATGCCTCAATCTATATGCATCTCAAGGCATATGCCTTTGGGTTAGGAGGGTCATTGTGTTGTAGGAACTTTTTCCTGGAGAGACATAACCAAGCATCTACCCCCTCTGTATAGTGGTTGATAACAGATCAAAGTACAATTCTACCAAAACCCAACTTGGGAAACCAAAGAGTTTATTGGGCTTACCTACAGATCATGGATGAGTGGCTACTTCATGAACATAGGGAATTCAATAGCAATCACATACTAGTTTTGCCCCTTTGGACAATGACTTCCTGTAGCTGTTTAAATAGACCCACCACCACCACCCTCTATCCCACCCCCCACGCGTGTGTCTTCAGCTAACCTTCCACAAATATATACTCTGACATATATCTAGACCATGAGGCCACATGTAGTTAGGGCAAGATTGCACACTGGTAGGTGGGAGATGTAGGAGGGGGAGGCCAGGATGTCAGGTGAGCCCAGTGACCCTTCCATTCCCACGTGTAGGAGTGTCACTAGTTAACAAGCCTGATCTTGGGGTTTCTTGCAAATAATAACAGCTTTTCTGTTCTGGAGGACAGGTGTGGAGTAGCAGGGCGTGGCTCCAAAAGCAAAGAACCTCCTCTTTTGTACCCATATCATTCTCCATCGATGTGTGTTGGCAGGTACCTCCACAGCAGCATGAAGGGGCAACAAAGAAAGGTTTTCCATCTAGTGAGATCCAGAGGCTGCAGGAACAGAATGCAGGTCTGCGGAATGCTGTTGCACAGATGAGGAGGGAGATGGAAATGCTGAGTGGTCATCTTCCTTCTGCTCAACCAGGAGAGTGCTCGGATGCAAACCCTGATCCCAAGGTTGGAGGAGATTCAGCCCCTCCAGGTGAGCGGGGTAGAAATGGAGGGGCAGAGTAAGGAGGGGTGTATGGTGGAGAGTGGGAGCAGGACAGGACAAGGAGAGGATCCCTAGACAGGCTTCTCATTCCAGTCTCACACTAACATACCCTCTAGTAAACCACTGCAAAGCAGGACAGTAGCAACTGTCCTCCAACAGAGAAACTTAAGTTTCATGTTGAACAATATTTCTTTGGTGACATAGAGGAAAAAGTGCAGGGCGCATAATTGATGAACCTGGCCAGCCATCAAACAGGGCAGAGAGAGGCAATGGCAGTAGGGCTGAAGGCCAGGCCTTCCTCAAGAGAAGCCTCCTGCAGTGGGTCTGAGCTGGCAGCCTTCCTATGCCTTATTTGTAGTGGGCACCATGACTGCTTCTAAGGGTCTGACCCCTGATGTGGGAGTTGTCCCTCCATGCACAAAGCCTATGGGAGACAGACAAGTTCTCACTCTGGGTCCCAGAACCTTCCTGGAGGATATGGAGGCTAGGCTGAGAAGTGAAGGTAGGTCATGAGAGTTGAGGTGAGAGAGATTGGGGCAGAGGAGAGCCTTTGAGCCCTGCAGCTGTGGCAGTAGGAAAGTGGGACAAGTGTGCCAGTGAGTGTATGCTGTGAACCTGGTGTTTTCACAGATTATGTTCTGGCTCTTGAAGCAGAAATGCAAAACCTAAAGCATAAACTTAAAGCACTGGAAGAACAGCGGCAAGGTGTCAAAGAGTCAGCGAGGATATCCTTGCCCACTGCTGATCCACACCCTGGTGCCCGCAGCTCTGCAGGAGCAACTGGTGAGATCCCCAACCACCAGAACCTTATGCTGTGTCCCAGTAACACTGACTGTGGGAAATTAAGATGTAATCCCTGAGGCAAATCTTCCAAATGCATGCACAGTTCCACAGTACTCTATCACCATCAGTCACCCTGTCTCCAGAACCAGGAGTCCTCTGGAAGTCCCCAGTGTTAGGTGGGAGTTGTACTGTCTCATGTAAGTGGAATTATGTGGCACATGTGCATTCATCTGGTGTCTTTTGGCCTAAACTATGTTTTAGTGGACGATGCCAGACTCCACAGTGCTTGTGCCATTCACCCTCCATTAGCAGTTTGCAGGACAGACCCTCAATGTACATAATCTTTCTTCCTGGCTAGCCATCCTAGAGGCGTGTGGCACATCCTGTACAGTATGAATTTACAGTGCCCAGTGCATTGGTGAGCATGAACGTCTTTCCTAGGCAACATCTTTTTGGAATCCTCACCCTCCCTGGCTGTCACAGTGAATGTGTTAATTACTTTTCTGTTGCTGTGACAAAAATACCATAAATTAGGCAACTCAGAGGAAAAAACATTTATTTTGGCTTGCAGTTGCAGAGGGTCTGAGTCTGTAAAGACAGGGCTGAGACAACAGACAGGCAAGGCAGCTGGGAAAGGCTGCTGAGAACTCACATCTTGAACCACAAGCACAAAGCAGATAGAGGGTGAACTGAAAATGGTGTGGGGTCTTTAGCCTCCAGGGACATGCCTCCTCCAATAATGCCATAAGTCCTAAACCTCCCTAAACAGTGCCACTGACTGGGGACCAAGAGTTCGAACATCTGAGCCTATGAAGGGCATTAGCATTCAAACCTGTACAGTGAAATACTCCAGACTAGCCTTACACAGATGATGGTGGTGTGGCCACTTGTTGCCTCTGAGAGGCCCTGGAGTTCTGAGCAGCATTCACACTGCCAAGTCCCAGACATCTGTTGTCCCTGGGCCTCTTGGGTTCTCCAAAGACTTCTATCCACAGGCCCTTCCCAGGAGTGCTCTGTCCTTGGTGTGGAGCTGATGTAGGCAGTGGGGCAGGAGCAGAGAGGGCAGGCATCTTCCTGGAACAGGCTTTCCTTGGGTCTTCTTTCCATTCTTTAGTGGGAAAGTGTGTGTGAGGTGCAGTGTACACTCCCCTAGTACCTGAGGGAAGGAAGGATGGGAGCTCATGTGGGTCATCCCAGGGCCCCATCCCTCTTCTTCACCTCCCAGAGTCTTCTCTGTGCCGGGATGTGATTAGTGAGCAAAACGGGGTGGAATGCACTCTCTGTTCTGTCGTACCATCCTTTCCTGAGAAGGAACCCAGAAACTGGTGCAGCTTCCTGATGGCTGCACCTGGCTTGCCAGTGTTTCAGGGAGAACTGCCAGGCTTGTGGTCAGAAGTAAGACAGGCTTGTCATTTCATTTCCTTTTTTGTAATGATCGGGTCATAGTTTGGAACCATTAGTTTATTCTGGCCTTAGAGATATGAGTGATCAGACAAGTTTTTCTTAAACAGTTTGTAGAATTCAACTTTGAAATCACCAGGCCCAAGTTTTCCTTGTGGGAAGATTTGAAACTTTATTTATTTGTAGTTAAGAAACTGTACATGTATATTGGTTTTTTATTTTTGTTTTTGAGACAGGGTTTCTCTGTGTAGCCCTGACTGAAGTGGAACTCACTCTGCAGACCAGGCTGGCCTCAAACTCAGATCAGCCTGCTTCTGCCTCCTGGGTGCTGGGACTAAAGGTGTGTGCCACCATGCCTGGCATCTTTTATTTTCTTGGTGTCCTACTAGAGAGTGTGTAGTTATTTATTTCTTCACTTGTTACCTTTTCAAGAGCCAGTCATTGGTTTTGTTGGTATTAGAGTACATGTTTCTTTCTATTTCCTCAGTATTTAATGTTAATTTTATTCTGTCCTTCCTTCTAGATTCATGTGTTAATCTTTTATTTCTAAGATATGCGCTTAAAGCTGTATCTGTTCTTTTTTCTTTTTATGCAGTGCTAGAAATGGAGTATAGAGCCTGGCACACACTGGCCAGCTCTGCCTCTGAGCTCCAGCCAGAACCAGTTTGGTTTTGGGGGAGGGGGGTGTTTTTTTGTTTTTTTTTTTTACATGTATGGGTGTTTTGCCTACATGTGTATATGTGTACCACATGTGTGCCTGCAGAGTCCAGAAAAGGGTGTCAGATTCCTTAGTACTGAAGTCACAGATAATTGTGAGCTGCCATGTGGGTGCTGGGAACCAAACCCTAGTCCTCTGGAAAAGCAGCCAGTACTCTTAAAACCCTGAGACAGCTCTCTAGTCACCCCTACCCCACAGCCATATTTTTATTTTGAAACATTCTCACCAAGTAGCTTATGCTGGCCTTGAACTCACTCTGCAGACTCCTGAGCATCTGGGCTTTATAGTTGAGATCCACCAGGCCTAGGTGCTGTGAGTTTCCTTGAAAGAACAGCTTTACAACCCACAGAACCAGGGAGGCTATATTGTGGGGGGACCCTAGGATGACTGTGGCTTATAATAAGTTTTGGTCTTACTCAATTACTGGGCAAGCCTCAATGAAACATTTCACCAATAGGATAAGAATTTATACTGTATCAAGCTGATAATAGAAAAATAAATAAATTAATAATAAAAAAGAAAGGACAGCTTTACATATGTTCTTTAAAGTTGTTTTTACCATTCTGCTCAGCATAACTTGGAATATCAATGTCCCTTCTTCTTTGCCCCAGGTGTTATGTGAATTTTTTTTTCTTACTTTCCAAATAAATGGTCCTGTATTCAAGTGGGAAAATTGATCTGACATGGTAAGGCTGGATTTCATCCTATAGTTCTGCTCTTGCTCCATAAGGTTGTACTAAATAGTCAGCACATCTCTGGTCTTTCTAGGGACCTAACCCTTTGATTCAGGGATGGACATATTTACCTTGAGGTCAGTTAGAAACTTCAGTAGGCCTCTGTGGAGACTGTTTTATTTCTGAGACCTAAGCTGACAGTCTCCCCAGGGAAACTGTTTTATTTCTGATATCTAAGCTGACAGCAACTGTTCTTATCTACAGGAGCAGCTTTGACAGGCCAGGTACCCATTACTTTAGCACTCAGAAAACTCGGAGACAGAGTGCATCTCTTGAACTTGCTGGTGACACAGCTCAAGAAGAAGGTGAGACTAACCCTCAACACTAAGGTTGTGCAAGCATTCCTACAGAAGAACCAGTTTGGATTTTGACACAGGTGCAGGCTCTGAGAGGTGCCAGGTGTGACCTCATTGACCTTGGGTGTTTTGGGTGTCTTCCCAACTTCTCTTTCCTTCTGAACAAAGGACTGTGCTGTGCAATAGCTAGTTTATCTCATGTGTGGCTGTGAATTATTCACAGGGAAGCCTGATATGGTGGTAAGTGTTGGTAGTCCCAACACTCAGGAGGTAGAGGCAGGAGGATCAAAAATTCCATCATCCATGGCTACAGAGAGAGTTGGAGGCTAGCCTGGGATACATTAGACCCTATCTCAAAACAGCAGCAGCAGCCGGGCAGTGGTGTCGCACGCCTTTAATCCCAGCACTCGGGAGGCAGAGCCAGGCGAGTCTCTGTGAGTTCGAGGCTAGCCTGGGCTACCAAGTGAGTTCTAGGAAAGGTGCAAAGCTACACAGAGAAACCCTGTCTAAAAAAAAAAAAAAAAAAAGCAGCAACAACAACAAATGCACACACACACACACACACACACACACACACACTTATACATAACACTTATACATACACACACACACATTTCAATGCTGTAGACAAGAAATAAGAATTTAATTTTGGTTGGGGATTTAGCTCAGTGGTAGAGCACTTGCCTAGCAAGTGCAAGGCCCTGGGTTCAGTCCTCAGCTCTGAAAAAAATAAAATTAAAATTAAAAAAAAAATAAAGAATTTAATTTAAAGCATTTTAATTTCACTTTGATAACTAAAGACAGTTGGAATAAGCTGGATAAAATATTTACCTCCGGGCTAGAGAGATGGCTCAGAGGTTAAAAGTACTGACTGCTCTTCCAGAGGTCCTGAGTTCAATTCCCAGCACCCACATGATGGCTCACAACCATCTGTAATGAGATCTGGCACCCTTCTTCTGTATACATAATAAATAAATCTTTAAAAAAAATATTTACCTCCAGTCAGGTATGATGGCACACGCCTTTAATTCTAGCACACAGGAGGCAGTGACAGGTAGAGCTCTGTGAATTTTAGGCCAGCTTGATTTACATAGTGAGTTCCACACCAGTCAGGGCTACATAGTGAGATGCTGTCTAAATAAAAACAGATTTACCTTCAAGTGGTTTTCATTTTTATTTAACAGTGTTTGTTTACCTAATGGTCTCCTCTTTTGTGTGTATGTAACTGTCCAAACAAGATAGTCACACAGAGGCATTATTTTAATTCCCTTCACATAGACTGGGAAGCCAGAGTATGAAGAAGTGTGTTTTCCATCCACCTGGTTCTCCTCCTACCTGGCCCTGGGCACATTAGAGCCTTGTGGGTGCTGGCAATGTGGTGCTAAAGGTTCAGGATGGTTCCTCATAGTCACTCTGATGCCACTGTCATACCTGTGGCCTGAACCTCTTTTCTGTCCCTTCCACGACAGCCACTTCTCCCACTGTCTTTTATTTTTTTACAAGATAGAGTCTCGAGCCGGGTGGTGGTGGCGCATACCTTTAATCCCAGCACTCAGGGAGGCAGAGCCAGGCAGATCTCTATGAGTTCGTGGCCAGCCTGGGCTACAGAGCGAGATCCAAGAAAGGCACAAAGCTACACAGAGAAACCCTGTTTCAAAAAAAAAAAAAAAGGATAGATTCTCTTGTAACTCAAACTGGCCTCATACTTGCTGAGGATGACCTGGAATTTCTGATTTTTTCTGCCTCTACTTCCAAAGTACTAGAACTACAGGTATGTACACTACACCCTGTTTAAATGATGTTGGCAGTTGAGCACCAGGCTTCATGCATGCTAGGCAATCACTCTGTCAACTGAACTACATCCCCAGTCCATCGCTGCCTTTTGTGGCTTCCCCCTCATGCTCACTTCCCTCTTGTCTCCTTCTGCAACAGCCTCTCCCCCCATTTCTTTGGTCTTTTGAGATGGTCTCACTACAGAACCCTGGCTGTCCTGGAATTCACAGGCTAGACTTGAACACTCAGGGATCCTCCGACCTCTACCTCCCAAATGCTGAGCTTAAAGGTGTGGGCCACCTCACCTGGTCTGCCATCTGCCCTTTTGAGAGAAAGGACTTCCTAGTCACCAGCAGTGTTCTAGAGGCTATTGTGTCACCCTAGACACTAGGGCTGAGGAGAGGGTCATAACCATTTTCAATCACACATTCTCTCCAGTGAGCCTTGGTGCACAGAAGGGAAAGACACAGGCCAGGTTTGCAGATCGTCATGTACAGCTGGAGAAGGAACTAGCCTTTGGCCCTGTGCCAGCCCTACACCTCACACTCCTATCCTTCCTAGGACAGTCCCCCCACTTCTCCCTAACATTGCCTTCTGAACTAATTGCCTAGCTGCGGCAGAAACCCCTGGAGTCGGCCACTGTCCTGCACGAGCTCCCCAGCGACGTGGACCAGGTGCACCTGGAGGGTTTGGAGCTGCAGAAGCAGGTGGAGGAGCTGAGGAAGCATCTCAGGACAGCCTGTCTCCAAGGAGAGCCTTCATGCAGGGAGCAACTACCGAGAGAGGTGGGTGCTGGACATCCATGAGTGCCACCATTTTCTCCCTCCCTGGCCTGTCACATGCTTGCTGGCACATGGCTGGATTCCTGGTCTGTGAGGCCAGATGATGGTGTCCACAGGTGACTCCCCAGATACCTCCTCTTTTCATCCACTGTTTTCCTCTGTCAGCTTGCTCACACCTCTGGTTCTGTCTTTGGCTGGCCATGCTATTGCTGGAATGGAGCTCATGCCCTCTGATTGAAAAGCCATCCTTAGGAAACACATTGCAGAGATGCATATCTCTCCATAGACAGGCCTGCACTAATGGCTAAGAAGGCACTATGCATAGACCCGGCCTGCCTGTGAGAGGAGGGGCCACAGAGCACTCAACATCTGGTCAGCACTGTGGCCAGGGCTGAGACCTGATCAACTGAATGCCCACCAAATCCTATGACAGAACACTTGCTTCTCACTGAAGGCCCTAGTGGAACCCTGGGTAGGAAGCATGACAGCCCCTACTTCCCCTGCTGTGCCCCTGAGGCTCTGTCAGTCTTGCAGTGACCTGGGGTGATGTGTACTGACTTATCATGACCTTCTGCCCCTGCACTGACCTGCTGTGATCTACAGTGAGTGACCTGTGATATGACTCCCTGCCAATTAACCTGCAGTGACAATAGTGACTTATGGTCACCTTTGGCTACCTGTGCTGACCTATAATGGCCCATGGCCACCTGTGGTTGCCAATGGTGACCTGTTAATCACCAGAGGTCATAGGCACTCAGCTGAGAGGTTGAAGGCAATATGTGCCCTTATGGCACCATATGACAAGAACAGGAACACAGCTGATGGCCTCTGGCATAGGCTATGTCTAAGAACAAGCAGAAAAAGGAACAGGGCAGGGTAGAGGGCTGAGGGAGCCCAAGGCTCCAGAAAAGACTGAACTGGCCAATAATGAAATAATTGAGCAGTGCTTGTTCCCAAGAGTTCTTGCACTAGCCCTCCCCAGGCCCCCAGACCTCCCCACAATCCAGCAGTCCAGGGGAACAGGTAGGTCAGCACTAAATATATACACTGAATTTTAAATGGTAGTAGACTAGGTTGAAGCAGTAGGCCCAGACCTCAGCAGTCATCACATATATAGAACACAATTACCAGGTATCCCTGTTCCTGTTGGGGTTAGTACCTATGATTTTGGCACACTGTGAGATCATTCTCTGGATGAAGCTTGGGAAGTAAGGACGCTCAGGCCCTGCTGGACAAGGCCCCAAGGCTGGCATCGCTCAGCAGCATGTCCCCTACCTGGAGCAAGTGTAAGTGTGCAGGAGAGGCCAGGAAGTCAGTGCTTCCAAGGAAAGCTGGAACTTGTCAGTGATGTCCTCAGCTATCCTTACTGATATGTAGAGAAAAGGATAAGATATATGCACACCCATTCCTCACTGTCCTGAGGGCCTTGCAGCCACCATCACCCATATCCAAAGGTTGCTCCAGAATCTCTTGTTCCATTCCCTCCTTGAACAATGCCAGTTTATTGGATATATTAGGAGGTTACAGATGCCAGCTCTGAAGGGCTCCCACTGACCATCTCAGCCGGGAAAGACTACAGCCCACCAAGTTCACAGGAAATCCTGGAGTGATCTGGGCCAAGCGGACAAATTCATGAAGAAATGGAGTCCAGAAAGGTATCTCCTCAGGGAAAGGCACTTGCTGCCAAGCCCTAGGACCCAAGTTCAGTCTCTGGAACCAAGTGGTAGAAAGAGAGAACTGACTTCTACAAGTTCTCCTCCATAACATGTACACCATGACATGTACAGCACACAGACAGACAGACAGAAAGGTATAACAAAAATTACTTTTAAAAAGAAAATGTGAAGTGACTCCTCCATCAGAAAATTCATGAATAGACGTGACAGACAAGGCAGCTGAGTGCAGATGTGGAACCCATGGCAAGCTTGCTGAGAACCAAGGTGCCTGGTCTCTCCCACACCCAGTTGGCCTTGATCACAGGTGAAAAGTCCTTTCATTGGAGAAACCTAAGAACACCAGCTAGACCAACTTCAGCACCAGGACACTAGCATCTGTGCCTAGGTGGAACATACCCAAGACTCACTTTTGGGGTTCCACCAAAACACAAAACATGAACCTAAGTAAGAGGTGACCTCAGACAGAACCAGTGGAAGGACATGTACAGACTAGCTGCTCTGGTCACTTCAGATGTCAGTGTCTTAAAGTGCAAATGAAGACTGCAGAGCTTCCAGCAATAGGCAAGGACATCAGCACATTCATACTCGGGGTCTGGACCCTGGAAAGGAATCCAGCTTGGAGGGACATGCTCAGGAGGCCAGGTGGTTACCAGGATCAGCAGCATGCCACAGTCCTTTGTGGGACATGCAGAACTGCAGTGTCTGGGTGAGAAAGCACACTGTTTCCCATCCACTCTCCAGGGCTTCAGAAAGCAGCTTCTGTGCAGAGTGGTGGGCAGTGGGCAGAGCAATGGCAGTTCCCAAGGCAGGAGTCTGAGCCAACCCCTCCAACTCTCCTTTCAGCTTCTAACAAATGCTAGCAGTGGTGGCACACACCTTTAACTATAACATGAATTGCTAAACAGTCTTATTAATGAAAAACCCAGAGTCAGATATTGGGGTGAAAACTGAGAGGTCAGAGGACTAGGACAAGCCACAGCCACCCTCACCTCACCAGTCCTCAGCCTTCAGAGAGAGCTGCTTCCTGTATACCCACGCCTATGTGTCTTTCTGTGCCTTGCAATCTTACTTCTTCTCTCTGCCCAGCTATATCATTTCCTGTCTGTCTGTACAGACCTCCAGGCCTCCGTGGTTAGTGCTAGGATTAAAGGCGTGTGCCACCATGCCTGGCTCTGTTCCCAGTGTGGCCTTGAACTCATAGAGATACAGATAGGTCTCTGCTTCCGAATGCTAGGATTAAAGGTGTGTGCTACCACTGCCTATCCTCTATGTTTAATATAGTGGCTGGCTTTTTCTTCTGATCTTCAGATAAGCTTTATTAGGGTACACAATATATTGGGGGACACAGTATATCACCACATTTAACTCCAGCACTTGGGAGGCAGGGGCAGGTGGATTTCTGTGAGTTTGAGGCCAGCCTGGTCTACAGAGAGTTCCAAGACAGCCAGGGCTACATAGTGAAACCTTGTCTCAAGAAACAAACAAACAAAAAAGATAGGGTCTTACACCACAGCCCAGGCTGCCCTGGAACTTGTGACCCATCTGCCTCAGCCTTCTTCTTTCCCCTGCCCAACCAAAGAGCCTGCAGAGCTGGGCACAGTTCTCTGTGACACTGCCCACACAGGTACTGTGTAGAGTGCCATGGCAGTGGGCAGGGGTGCACTGCTCTCCTACACCTGACCTCAGCTGGGCCCTGCTGTGTAGTCGTGGCCTGGTTATCCCCTGTTCCAGGTCTGATGCCTTCCTCAACTCATTTTTAGCCCCAAGCCTTCTGTCCTGTGCTGGAGGTGGTGGGATAGTGTTAGCTGTGTGGAAGCTTTGACCCTGGACTGTGAAGGAGCTCTCTATGTCCCATGGAGTCCACTGGCTTTGACCACAGCCCCCCAAAGGACTCCAGTCTGGGCTTGGTCAATCTCATCAAGACATTTCTGCAGATTTCTTTACTATCTAGACTTGCTACCATGTCAAGATGGTGCCATTGGTGGCAGGGAGGGGTTCCCAACTCTGGGACAAGTACTGAGGTGTGGGTTCCCATAGTGTTTGCTCAAGTGCCTGTAGACCAAAAGACATCTCTGAATGTGTCTCATGTTGTAAAATATTTGTTTTATTTACTGGTTTTTTGAGACAGAGTTTCTCTGTATAGCCCTGGCTGTCGTGGAACTATAAACTAGGCTGGCCTTGAACTCACAGAGATCCACCTGCCTCTGCCTCCTGAGGGCTGAGATTAAAGGCATGTGCCATCAGGCCTGACACAAATAAAAAATTTTAACAGCTGAGCCCAGGGAAATCATCCCATATCCTCCAGGCAAGTGTGCTATCAGAAACAAGCCTGCCTGTGTGGTCACACACAAGGGTTCTAGGCCCAGGGTACCATTAGCTGCTGTGCCAGACCAGGGCTGTCAGCTGAGTGAAGAGTCACTGTCCAGAGAGACAGTTTTTTTTTTCTTTCAGTGCTTTGTATTTTATAGAGCCCCAGGCCTTTGAAATGATGGGAATCTCCTACAAGGCTGGCCCCAGCCTCCCTCCCTCTAGGTCAGCCCACCTCTCCTAGGATCTGGGCTCTTTGTATTCTGAAGGCCACTTGAGAGGTGGGATGCTTGGGCCTATAACATCACTCTGGGAGCATTGTGTACTACTTGCCTATCTTGGTCCTGTAGGTCCATAGGACCTTCTCTGACCCCTCTGCTGTGTCTTTCTGTGAGCCCTTCAGGCCCTTGTGGCCTGCAGCATATGTCAGAAGTACCTGGATGCAGTAACCTACAGGTGCAATCACCCACACACTCCAGGCTACCTGAGGAACAGTAGCACCCAGAGGGCACAAGCACATGCCAGCCCTGGCAAGAACCAGGGAGCCAGAGCAGGGCATTCAGGGTGTTCCAAGGCATGGGCTCCGGCACCCAGAATAGCAGTAGATTGTCATGACTTCTCATAACTGTCAGGAATAGGGGACTACGCCAGAACCTAGTCTGCCCCAGGCCCCTATTCTATCATAGACTCTATTTCTGCAGTGTGTGGGTTGGCCCCAAGCCCTGGCTGGGCTGAGTGAGGGCATATGGTGCTTCCAAGGGATTTATGTCTGCTTGACCCTGGCATAATGCATCTCCTCCCCAGCAGCCTTTGCTTTCTCCTGTACTTTCCCAGGGAGGGGCGACCACAGCTGACCCAAAAGGTGGAAAGGGAACTTTTAACAGGCAGGTGGATGAAGGGCATGCCAGCCCTTGGGCAACAGGGGAGGACATTGAGAAGGTCCAGTCAGCACAGGTCAGGGGGCAGAAGCAGAGTGGGGCCCATAGCATTGAGAAGTGGCTTGGCCACAGTGCCTTGTGTCCACATAGGGTTCAGGCTTCCCAGGTCTAGGGTATTGCTAGAGGCTAATGGGAGACCTTTCTTCTTTCTTCCAGAACAGCCCAATGCTAGTTGAGTATAAGTTCTCATTGTCTCCGCTTGAAAGACACAAAGCTCAGCAGGAGCTTATGGGGAAAGGAATGCTCTGAGCTTACAGGGCAGGAGTTGGGGGACAGAACTGTGCGATCCTCCCCCATTCCTGGGAGAAAAGTAGCTCACTGAAGCCTGGGTGCTGTTCCCAACTCCCAGCTCAGGTAAAGCAGGGGGAATAGTCACTCTACTGTCTTTCTTTGGGATGAATGTCCCCAGTGAGCTCCCTAGCCGTGGTGATTCTGAGAGGGCAGCTGAGCAGCTTGGTGGGCCACACAGTGGGCTACCCCACCAACTCAGCCTGTGTGATCTCCAGCAGGCTCTGGAGTGTCCCACAGGCTGTCTTGGTTGGGTTCTGTGTACAGGGCCTGACTGACTGGAGACTCATGGTCACAGAGGACCAGATGGAGTTCTCTAGTCTTCCCCAGGAAGGGGTACCACTTCCACAGACCACATCTGTGCCACATCTGCAAAGGAAACTCAAGGACGCAGCTAGGAAAATACTCAGCCTCAGCCAAGAGAGGGAGCAGCTCCTGGAAATGGGGAACAGACTCCGAGCAGAGCTGGGCCGCCCTGAAGGTAAGTACCTGGGAGAGGGTGGTGGGCCAGGCCACAGTTGGGGTTATGCCAATGGGGAGGGAAGGTGGTGCCATGGTTCTGCCACAGGAGGCCAAAAGAGAGAAGTTTCCTGGCTTGCCTGCCACAAGCCTGGGGCCAGAAAGAGGGCTGCAGGCTGGCTTCACAGAGGCCACTGGTGGTGGATTGGCGCCAACCAGACGCCTTAGGCACAGAACAGAGCTTCATCTCAGCACTGGGTGTCCCTTGACCCACTGCTACATCTGGAAGAAACAACCTTGGAGCAGCTGAGGTCCTGTGAGGCAAGCAACAAGGTGGTTCCAGGCCAGCCCACTGTGGGTGTGCCCAGAGAGTGCAGCCGTGTCTACAGATACTCAGTGGGTTTCCTACAAGAAGCAAGTGGTACTTGAGTCCCAGGATTTGTTTGTTTGTTTGTTTGTTTTTGTTTTGTTGTTTTAAATGTAAAACAGCTGGGGTATAGTGGCTCATGCTTGTAATCCCAGCACTCGAGGCTGAGGCAGATGGGTCACAAGTTCCAGGGCAGCCTGGGCTGTGGTGTAAGACCCTATCTTAAAGACAAACAAGGGTTAGAGAAGTGACTCAGTGGCTAGAAGAGCTTGAAGCTCAGATCCCAGTGCCTACTGCAAGGTCCAGGCCAAGACCAGCCAAGGAGCACAGCCCTGGGAATATAAATATAAATATATAAATAGAGGGGTCCACAAATAGACCCTGTCACTACGGGCCAGGCAAAGCAGATGTCCAATTGGACCACCTTTTCCTTTTCCTTTTTTTTTTTTTTTTTTTTTTTTTTTCCAGTTTTGGGGCCTGTCCTGGATCTCGCTCTGTAGACCAGGCTGGCCTGGAACTCACAAAAATCCGCCTGCCTCTGTCTCCTAGGTGCTGGGATTAAAGGTGTGCACCACCACCACCCGGCTAGATTTATTTATTTTTATTGGTGTTTTGTCTACATGTATGTCTGTATGAAGGTGTCAGATCCTCTAGAACTGGAGTTACAGACAGTTGTGAGCTGCTGTGTGGGTGCTGGGAATTGAACCTGGGTCCTCTGGAAGAGTAGCCAGTGCTCTTAACTACTGAGCCATCTCCCCAGCCTCTTGTTTTTGTTTTTTGAGACAAGGACTCATATAGTTCAGGTTGGTCTCAAAAGAACTCCCTGTGTAGACTTGAACTTCTGAGCCTCCTGCCTCTACCTCCCAGGTACTGACTTGGGTTACCAGCTTGCACTAACATACTCAATTTTCTGTGGGCTAAGGATCAAACCCCCGGCTTCATACATGCTAGGCAAGCAAGCACTGCACTAACTAACATACATTCCTAGACCTGGTACCTAATGTTTTATTTAATCCAGCACAAGGCAAACTAATGCAGGAACGTTGTGAGTTCAAGACCAGACTGTGCTACAGAGTGAGACTCTTACGTAAAAAACTAAATCAGGGACTAGAGCAGTGGCTCAGCATTTAAGAGCACTTATTGCTCTTGCAGAGAACCTGGCTTTGGTTCTAGCTCCCACTTGGTGACTCACAACTATAACTTTAGTTCCAGGATAGCCAACACCCTCTTCTGACCCCCATAGGCACCAGGCATGCATGTGCATATATGCAGACAACCACACATACACATAAAATAAAATGAAAAAAAAAATCTAAATTTTAAAAAAGCACAAAGCAAAAATTATAAGGAAACAAAAATTGGAGCTAATCCACATTTTGGTGAAGCACTTCTTTGTTTTTCTGTTATGTATATGTTCACTCTTTCTAGTCCATGTGCACACCATGTTCATTTACACTCAACTCACACCCTCATCCATAGACTTATAGGTGCACAATGTACACATAGCCTGCTTTTCCTCTCAACAGGGCATGCTGTGCCTTTGGAGTCATTAGCAAGCTGATTCCTAGAAGAGATGGAACAATGGCATCATTGATTTCTTCCTTCTTCCTGTGGTCTGTTGGTGGCGTCTGGGTTTCCTCTTGTCTGCCAGCAGCTTAGTGTCTGTCTCCCACAGACTGCTCTCTATACTCCTCATGAAGCTATGAAGTGCTGTAAGAGACTTGCACAGCCAAGAGCTAGAACCCCCTTTGCCACAGGCCCACAAAAGTAAATGTTCATTAGAAAATCATCATAGGTAAAACATCTCATTGTTTTACTGTATGCATTTTTAATTTCTGTGGGGTTTTCCCCATTTATATTTTATTATATTATTATACTTATGATTTATATGCTAGGTATCAAACCCAGGGCCTTGTGCATGCCTGTCAAGTACTCTACCACTAAGCTACATCCCCAGCCCTGCTGATGAAAATTTGATTCATTATGAATGATTTGGGGAACCCTACCATGCTGGTGGCAGAGATGCCTGCCTATGACCCCGGCACCCGGAAGGCCCAGGCAGAAAGATCATGCATTCAAGACCAGCCACAGTCAAACGTAAAGGAAAAGGTAACTGGGGCCTCAGTTGGCTTTTCCCTGTGGCCACAGTTGATGTGGTACTGCCCTCTAAAGCATGTGTGCACAGTTGTCGGATCTGCATATTTAGTAACTAAAATGACTGGTGCATCCAGAAGCCTACTGCAAAAGTATATTACTTATGAAGAAATAGCTTTAGCACAAAATTTCACCTCGTGAGCCAGTTGAATGAACTGTTATAAACCCAGTGTCCCCATGCTGTGCACCTTCCGGGTCCTGGCAGCTGCCTTCTTCACTTGGCCTCTCAGACTCCACTAAAGGCAGCTGCCTCCTTTGGAGGAATCCTGACTTATAATTCATCCTCTTAGGCATTTCTTTTAGCTGTTCCTTTAGCAGACATTTGTGAGCAGAGCCTTCCCCCAGTCTCCATGTCTGAAAAGGATCCTGGTTTAGCTGCTATCTAGAACCATGGCTGAGCTGGAGCTGGAACTCTTCTCTGAATTTGTTTTTGTTTTTGAGACAGGGTCTCACTATGTAGCCCAAGCTGACCTAAATTCAAAATCCTTCTGCCTCAGCCTCCCACATGCTGGAATCACATATAAGTAAGCCAAACTAGGTTCCTGTAACCTTTTCTTCAGAGAAATTTCTCACATCTCCTGAACAGTCAGCTACCAGTCTGGTCTTGGCTCCTTAGTGAAGAGTCTATTCTACACCTACTGGACACTTCTGATCTGTTGTCTTCCAATTTTATGTTGCTGTGTCCAGCTGGGGCTTAATTTGGTTTGTCCTAATAAAAACTACATGTGGCTGGGCAGTGGTGGCACATGCCTTTAATCCCAGCACTTGGGAGGCAGAAGCAGGTGGATCTCTGTGAGTTCTAGGCCAGCCTGGTCTACAGAGCTAGTCCAGGACAGGCTCCAAAGCTACAGAGAAACCCTGTCTCGAAAAACAAACAAACAAACAAAAAAGAAAGAAAGAAAGCCACTAGATTAGTTCCCAGGTGGCTATCAGTTACCACCTAATCTCCATTCCTTTTCTTTCTTTTTTCTTTTTTTCAAAAAGAAAAAGGTAGGCCAGGCGGTGGTGGTGCACGCCTTTAATCCCAGCACTTGGGAGGCAGAGCCAAGTGGATTTCTGTGAGTTCGAGGCCAGCCTGGGCTACCAAATGAGTTCCAGGAAAAGGCGCAAAGCTACACAGGGAAACGCTGTCTCGATAAACAAAAAGAAGAAAAAGAAAAAGGTGGGGTTCTGAGACAAGGTTTCAAGGCTTCTCTATTTAACAATCCTGGCTGTCCTAGAACTCACTCTGTAGACCAGGTCGGCCTTGAACTCATAGACATCCATCTGCTTCTGCTTCTGGAGTGCTGGGATCAAAAGTGTGCACCACCACAACCCAGCACGATCACTTATTTTTATAGCTGCTGAGTTCACAGCCTTTGCAAAGAGGCATGAATGTCCTGCAGGGACAAGGCCTGAAGTGGCCTGGGGCCTTGTTCCCCTGCTCTGCAGTCACATGTTCTCTTTGAAAACAGGACCCTTGTTTTCACTGGAAAGTTTGGGGGTCCAGTCAGCCAGGAGCTCCCTCTCAGTCAGGACTGGGTGGCAACTCTGGCTTAGTGCACTCGATGGAGTCCTTTAAGAGACAGAAGTACATGGAATCAGTCTTCCCAGTTCCAGTGGAGAAATAAAATGGAATGAGACAGGAATTCATTATGCAGGACTGAATGGACTGGGAGGGGTGGCAGCTTTCCTGAAGTTTCTAATGGGTCATAGAATCTGTCTTACTCCTCACTGTTCAATGAAGAGCGAAATCCTAAACACAGGCTCATGTCCACTGCATGAGAACCATGCTTTCTTCCTAAAAATAAGGAAGTTCCAGGCCAGCCAGGGCTACATAGTGAGACCCTGTCTTGTGATAATCATCATCTTTATATCAGACTGGGTGTCATAGCATGTGGGGAACTAAGACAGGCGAGGTAGATAACTCTGGGCTACCCTGGCCTACAGAGCAAAACCTGTTTAAACACACACACACACACACACACACACACACACACACACACACACACACTAACAAAAAACTCCAACATGTTTAGGTTAACTTAAAACAACTCAAGTTAAATCAATAAATCAAAGTATTCATTTGATTTCAAGATTATGCCTCAGTAAAAGAGCACAGAATCATTTATTACAGCCATGATTTTTAAGTTTCTGCAAATAAATTTTCCCTATTTTTTTTTAGGTTTTTTAAATTTTATTTTATATTCTATGTATGAGTGTTTAGGCTGCATGTATGTCTGTGTACCATATGTATGCCTGGTGCCTGAAGAGGCCTAAAGAAAATGTTAGATACACCACAACTAGAGTTATACATGGTTGTAAGCCACTGTGTGGGTGCTGGGAACTGAACATAGGTCCTCTTTAAGAGCAGCAGATGCTCCAAACAGCTAAGCTCTGTAGCCCCACCTCCCCCCCATTCTCCCCCCCCCCCCCATTCTTTTAAAGGAGCTTTGCTGGCCTTATTCTCAGCATCTAGAGTAGCAGGGACTGCTCGTGTGTGTGTGTGTGTGTGTGTGTGTGTGTGTGTGTGTGTGTGTGTGTGTGTGTATCCCTTGTACAGGCAAACACATACTTTGATGTACTGCCCAGAGGCTTGTTCCAGTGACTCTTAGTAAAAATATGTTTTTCTGCTGCTCTGTGCAGCTGTCTGAAGGTTAGTGTTATAGGTTAGGGTTAGGCTGGGAAGTTGTGCTGTGTGTCTCTGAGCTCTGCTAGGGGACGGTGTGTCTCAATTCACACTTGACCTCTGCCCCCAAGTTCTCTAGTATAAAAGTTGCTTTGGTTTTGAAAATTAGTTTGCTGTTCTTGTGTTCAAGAAATCCTGTATGATGTACACTGGGAACCAACCCTTTCCTGATCTTGTTCCCAGGGAAACTGACTCCTTGCCCACTTCCTCCCACCTCTGAGTCCCAGGACCCCCGTGAGTTACATGGGATACCTTTGGGACAGTTGCAGCCCCACCCAACAACTCAGGTAACTTCTTCACCTAAGAAATCTGTGTTGACATTGTAACCCTAGGGATGTGCTCATCCAGCTTTCTGATGGGAGAAAGACCTACTATCTTGTTTGTGATCTAGTTCTTGATTTTCTTTCCTGGTCGTCTGAAGTCCCTGTGACAACTAGGTAAAAAGTACGAGCTGGGTCTTTGTGGCACACTCTTAATCCCAGCACTCGGGAGGCAGAGCCAGGCGGATCTCTGAGTTCGAGGCCAGCCTGGTCTTCAGAGCAAGATCCAGGACAGGCACAAAAACTACAGGGAAACCCTGTCTCTAAAAACCAAATAAAGTATGTTCAGTTCACCTGACCTCAATGTGAAATCACAGAAAAAAAAAAAAAAGAAAAGAAATCTGTGCTGACATTTTCCTAAGTACAAAGTATAGGTTCTCATCAGACAAGCTACAGAAGATGACAGGGAAAAGCCTCCTGTTTCCAGCACCCACCATGGTGCTGGTAACATCCAACTCTTCCTGCTCCTTTGCTTTTTATTTGTTTTGGTTTTTGGAGACAGAGTCTCACTATGTAGCCCAGGCTATCTTGAACCTGGGCCCTCCTGCTCAGCCTCCTGGGTACATGAAATACACAACTGCCCTGCCATGCCTGTCTCCTGGATTTGTTTATGGTTTTAAGTAACTAACGTACATATGACTTACTATAGCTTTACCTATATGGGTATTATATTTTTACTTTGTTTGTTTTTCAGGACAGGGTTTCTCTGTGTAGCATCTCTAGCTGTCCTAGAACTTACTCTCTAGACCAGGCTGGCCTCTGCCTCCTGAGTGCTAGGATTAAAGGTGTGTGCCACTACTACCCAGGTGGTATTATATTTTTAATCTTTACCAATATAAACTTTTAAATTTGTGTATTTTTTTTTCCGGAGCTGAGGATCAAACCCAGGGTCTTGCGCTTGCTAGGACTGAGCTAAATCCCCAACCCCATTAAATTTGTATATTTAATAAAAAAAAAAATGTCGTTTTTGTTTTTTAGATTATTATGTACACAGTGTTCTGCCTACATGTATGCTTGCAGGCCAGAAGAGGGCACCAGATCTCATTACAGATGGTTGTGAGCCACCATGTGGTTGCTAGGAATTGAACTCAGTTTGCTTTCTAATACAATCCAGGATGGGCTGGAGAGATAGCTCAGCGGTTGAGAGCACTGGCTGCTCTTCCAAAGGACCTGGGTTCAATTCCAGCACCCACATGGCAGCTTACAACTGTCTGTAACTTCAGTTCTAGGGGACACCTTCACATAGATAGTCATGCAGACAAAACACCAATACACACAAAATAATAATGAATAAATTATTGAATAAAAAAAAAAATGAAACAATCCAGGACCACTTGCCCAAGGATGGCACCACCCACAGTAGAATGGGCAGGACCCTCCCACATCAATTATTAATAAAGAAAATGCCTCACAGACTTGCCTGCAGGCCATTGGAAGTAGACATTTTCTCAATTGAAGTTCCCTCTTGCCAGATGACTCTAGCATGTGTCAAAAAGCTAACCACGGGGGCAGGAGGAGAGAGGACAGGGGAACCCATGGCTGATACGTAAAATTAAAACACAAATATCCATATGAAAAAATATATATATATAAAAAATATAAATATATTTTTTTAAAAAAAGCTAACCACAATTGACTCCTTATCAACTTGACACAATAATACATCAGTATTAAGCCATAACTTTTTCTTTCTTGATTAGTGACTGTTAGTAAATATGTTCCTTCTGCCACTCTGTTAGGGCTATGGGTTAGGATTTTAGGACTAGACTGGAAAGCTGTGCTGTGTATCCCTGAGCTCTGCTCATGTTAATATCAATAGCACAATATAGTATACATGCCAACATTCAAGTTTCAGTGTTTAAGAATTTAAATGCTTTAGTTGGGTGTGGTGGGGAATGCCTTTAATCCCATCACTCAGAAGGCAGAGGATCTCTGGGTTCAAGGCCGGCTGTTCTACAGAGTGAGTTCCAGGATAGCCAGGGCTGTTACACAGAGAAACCCTGTCTTGAAAAACAACATAAAAAGTTTAAACACTAAAAGTTCAAAAATTCCTTTTAAAAATCCAAATTCTGTCAACTATAGGATTCCGTAACATAAAAAACAAGTTAAATACTTTTTACTCTAAGAGTGAGGATCCCGGGGCATTCACAACCAAATCAAAGCAAAACCAAATTCCAACAGTGTAAATAATTTAGTGTCCAATGTCTGGGATTCCTTCACAATCTTATGGGCTCCAAAAGGCTTGGGAAGTTCCACTTCCCCAGCTCTGCCATCTACAGAACACCTAGTTTGTCCCAAAGGCTCAGGTTTTTTTTTTTTATTATTATTAAGGATTTTCTATTCATTTTACATATCAACCACAGATTCCCCTGTCCTCCTTCCTCTTACCCCCCTGCCTTACCCCCAACCTACCCCCCATTCCCACCTCCTCCAAGGCAAGGTCTCCCATGGGGAGTCAGCAGAACCTGGTACATTCAGTTGAGGCAGGTCCAAGCCTCTCCTCCCTGCACCAAGGCTGCACAAAGTGTCTCACCATTGGCACTAGGCTCCAAAAAGCCGGCTCATGCACTAGGGACAGGTCCTGATCCCACTGCCTGGGGGCCCCCTAAACAACTATCTCACTTATCCAGAGGGCCTGGTGCAGTGCCATGGGGGCTCCTCAGCTATTGGTCCACAGTTCATGGGTTTCCAGTAGTTTAGCTGGTCGTCTCTGTACCCAAAGGCTCAGTCTTGCTTCACTCCACACCAGCCAGTTACTTGGTAGTCATGTTACACCCAGTCCATTATGCGCCACAAGGAAGGAGAGACAACACTTATGGGTTCCAAAGATTTTAATAAATCACCACATAAGGGGGTCATTGTTCCGATCAGGGCTGCAGGACAAGGACTCAGGAGCCTCATTTCTCCTGGCAGCCCTGAGCAGGGCCAGAAGTGGGATTTATAAGCACAAAAATCACAAATATTGTTGCCGAGTTACAGTTATATTTTTAACCAATCAGGAGTCAAAGATTAGGGGCTTTCCCTATGTGTTCTACCATTGTCGGTCGACACACAATGCAAGCCTTTTGGTCCAGCCAATCAGACTGATTTGTTCTTTCTGTTGTTAGGAACAGCCATAATGTTTCTAGAGAACTAAGATGCCTGACGGCTATTTCTATGCTTTAGGGAGGAAGTGGGTCAGCCATTGGAGAGTTCTCTGCTCCCCTAGGACTTGAGAACCTGAACTTTATTTCACCCTACATATAAAATGGAGTCTGAAGTAAAAATGGCAGTACTTTGGCCAAGGTGCTTTTACCTGCTCCCTTCAGTGCTCCCATAGTCCTGGCATCTCTGATATACTGCGGTCTCCACAGCAACTGGGCTGCATCTTCACCAGTGACCTTTCCTGCCCTCTCTTTAGGGACCTGTTAGGAACCTGTTTCATGTTGTCAAGCCTCGTCTACTCTCCATGACCCCTTGAATCCTGTAGCTCTCGTGGTGCCAAAACCAGTAACAGAAGGGGCATTTTGTTTTGTTTGTTTTTCGAGACAGGGTTTCTCTGTAGCTTTGGAGGCTGTCCTGGAGCTTGCTTTGTAGCCCAGGCTGGCCTCAAACTCACAGAGATCCACCTGCCTCTGCCTCCCGAGTGCTGGGATTACAGGCGTGCGCCACCACCGCCCAGCTGTGTGGGAGATTTTTATACATTAGCAAGTTTGGCTGCCAGCTTAAGCTGCAGCCTTGGCCCGCTGAGCTATAGCTTCTGAGTGCCAACCCTAAGGAAACACCTCCCAGAAGACAGATTTCACCTAACTTATGATGCTGATCTCTCTCTTTCTCTCTCTTTTTTTTTTTTTTTTTTTTTTTTTGGTCTTTTGAGTCTGTTTCTCTGTATGGCCCTGGTGACCCTGGCTGTCCTGGATCTTGCTCTGTCCTAGGATCCAGCTGACCTCAAACTCAGAGATCCACCTGCCTTTGCCTCCAGAGTGCAGGGATTAAAGGCATGCATCACCACTGCCCCATACTGGTCTCTTCATCACAGCTGATTTTCAGCCTTAGCTAACCAGCACTGGTTTTCCAAATAAAACAAAGGTTTCACCTCAGAGGTGCTGATCTCTTCATAGTCACAGCTGATCCTAAAGCCCCAGCTAAAGAAAAACCAGAGATTCTTTTTTGTTGTTGTTTTGTTTTTTGCTTTTTCGAGACAGGGTTTCTCTGTGTAGCTTTGCGCCTTTCCTGGAACTCACTTTGTAGACCAGGCTAGGCTTGAACTCACAGAGATCTGCATGGCTCTGCCTCCCAAGTGCTGGGATTAAAGGCTTGCGCCACTACCGCCCAGCAAGAGATTCTTAATTTAAAGTATTGCATGAATGTCCCTGATGGAGCCTTTGAAGGACTCTCAGACTTCCCTCTGAAACTTCACAGCCCAGACTTCCTCTGTCACTGTCCTCAGCATTCTAACCTTCCAAGTTCCCTCAACAGCTCCTGAAGCTCTGAGAACTTAATGGCTTTTCTAGCCCAAAGTTCCAGACCCCTTCCACAGTCTTCTCAAAGTAATATGGTTAGGTCTGTCACAGTAATACCCACGTGGTATCCTCATATTAATTTCTGTCAGTTTGCTTTCTATTACTGTGATAAAACATGACCAAAAGCAACTTGGGGAAGAATGTCGAGGAAATCAGGGTAGGAACCTAGAGGCAGAAACTGAAGTAGGAAACCGGGCGCACACCTTTAATCCCAGCATTTAGGAAATAGGAGTAGTCAGATCTCTGTGAGTTTGAGGGCAGCCTGGTGAGTTCCAGGCCATTCAAGGCTACATGGTAAGAGGTAAATTCTAAGTTTATTCTCAACCATGTGAGAATAGCAGCTTTGGGCCAGGAAGCAACATGCTGACCATCACTGGTGAGGACAGGGCAAGGCTGCCCAGGAAACAGGCCTGGAGAGAACACTGGGCACTTGGAGGTCAGTTGTTCAGTCAGAGAAGAAACTGAGCGGGACTGGCCAAAGAGAGGAGGGCAGGCCCAGGTGTTTCTCCAGCAGACCACGCTGCCCGTGGAGGAAACTATAAAGGGAAGCATTGAGCAGGAGGCTGAGCCCAGAAAGGAGGCCCAATTCAGAGTGGAGGGTACTGCTTCCACACTACTGGAAACTGGGGCATTGTGTGACACACGCTCGCTCCAGACCCTTCATGGCCCACACAGGCACACATACGCTCACTAACGTGCTTCTACTCCTGACCTGTGAGGGACGATCTTGAATCACCCAGGAGTTACCACTCTAACAGCTGGGAATTTTCAGTCACTTGCACTACTCTTTGTCCAAACTTCTCAAATGTGTGTTGTCAGAAGAAATCTTGCCCACAACAAGTAAACCAGCCTGCTGCCCATTGCAGAGAAACATGCCTATTATCTGACTACTTCTTCCTAGTATAGTAAATATTTTATTAAACTATTAATTTCTTCCAAACTATAAAACTACATGTGTTTATCACGTCTACTAAAATAATGTAAAACTGTAGAAAAGAAGCCAGGCACAGTGGTACTTACCAGCACTGGAGATGGAGGCAAGAGGATGGAGAATTTCAAGCCAACTTGGGCTACACAGTGAAGCCCTGTCTTAAAATGAAGCAGAAAACAAAAACCAAAACAAACAAACAAAAAACAGGCCACACCTTTAATCCCAGCACTCGAGAGGCAGAGGCAGGCAGATCTCTGTGAGTTCCAGGCCAGCCTGGTCTACAAAGCTAGTTCCAAGAAAGGCGCAAAGCTACACAGAGAAACCCTGTCTTGAAAAACAAAAAAACAAAACAAAACAAAAAACCAACAGCTAGAGAGATGGCTAAGTGTTTTAAGAGCACTGACTACTCTTCCAGAAGACATAGGCTTGATTCCCAGCACCCGTATGGTAGCTCACAACCATCTGTAACTCCAGTCACAGGGGATCCCATGCCTTCTTCTGGCCTCTGTTGGTACCAGCCATGCATGTGATACACAGAGGCATATGTTCAGGCAACCACCTATACTCATAAAGTATATATATGTATGTATATGTATATGTATATATATACACACACACATGCATATATACATACATACATACATACATACATACATACATACATATGGAAAAAAGGACTCCCAGTCTCTTCTTGTTGTTTTGTTTGAGACAGAGTTTCTCTGTGTAACAGTCCCAGCTTTCATGAAACTCACTCTGTAGACCAGGCTAGCCTCAAACTCACAGAGATCCCCCTGCCTCTGCCTCCTGAGTGCTGGGATTAAAGGTGTGGGCCACCACTGCGTGTTTATTTCCAGTAGTAAATGCTACCTACAGAGTAAGAAGTAGAAAGAACACACTGAAAAGAATTACATGCTGGTCCTGGTAGCACACGCCTTTAATCCCAGTCTCTGGAAGCAAAGGCAGGTGGATCTCCATGAGTTTGAGGCCAGCCTGGTTTACAAAATGAGTTTCAAGACAACCAGGGCTGTTACACACAGAAACTCTGTCTCAAAAAAAAAAAAAAAGAAAGAAAGAAAGAAAAGAAAAAGAAAAGAAGGAAAGATTACATATATGTAAGAATAAGACAAACAGGTTAAAAACAGGAAGAGGAAGAAAGCCAGGGGTCAGTGAACTGATGGAGCTCATAACCATTAGCAACCGAAGAGCTCTAAGCTAAGGCCCAAAGCATGTGTGTTGGGTGTGTCCACTGCTGTGTCCACTGGAGGAGAAGCCCGCACCCGCTCCCGCCCACTGCTCTGGGTTTTTGCACAAGCCCTGCTGCTTTTTCCTTCCTCTTTTCCCATGATTCCTTTCATATCCCTTATGTGGTTCTTCTTGATGTCCCTACCTCCTCTCCCGTTGACTTCTCTGCAGAGCATGGATGGAACCGAGCCTGAGAGGTGCTGTCTTGGGCTGGGCTTTACTTAAGCCAGGGCTATGCCGGATGCCCTGCTCTTGGGGAAGAGACTTCCGCACGGATCACAGCTTCCTTCCCCAGAAGGTTGTGAGAAGCACTTAGGTCAACTGGCGGGAGCTGGCTGAATTTGTTCTGTGCAGAAAAACAAACATGTCCTTCCTTTAAGGGCTGCCACCAAATGAAAAGTCCCTAATCTTGTGGGAAAGCTCATATACCAATGATATCAGTTCCTGAATTCCTCTTGACTTTTCATTACAGGACCCCAGGCACACCAAGAGAAAATGTGTTTCTGGATATACAGGGAAATTTCAACCCCATTCTGCTCAAGTGGTCAGCAAAAACAACACCCCACAAGGCTACAAGACAGGCATGGCATCAAGGCCTGCTCAGGTACAGCCAGGTGCTGGGGTACAGTAGTTTCTGGGGGTGTATATGGGAGCTGGAATGTAGTCATAGGGTTCTGTGGATGCTGGGGTATAACCACACAGGGCGTTCACACACACTTGAGTGTGGAAATTGTGGGAACTTGAACACTTTGGGCACATTAGGAAAGGTCATGCTTCTCTGATGCCTGCCATGGACTTGCCAGAGCCAGGGCATCTAGTGTACATTCACCCCATGGTGGCCTTCACACTGTGGTAGGAACTACAGCTTTCAAGGCTCTGTCCCTATACCTGTATCCTGGACTCACTTGGGCTTCAGATACTCAAGTGAGCCTGGTAATATCAGTCAGCACTGCTGGTGTTCTGTCCCCATGTTGAGAAGTGTCCTGGTCCCCTTATCCTGAGGGAAGCAGGAAAGGAGAGTGCTAACATTCTAAGGCTGGAGAGAGGTTGCTGTCAAAGATCACTGTCCTCTTAACTTTCACAGAAACAACACAGAGTCCCCACAGAGACCTGGAAGTCAGTTTATCAGAAAGAAAACAGGCCCCCAAAGCTCCCACCACAGGCTCAAGAAGTCCCTGAGGAAAGTGACCACCATACCCACAGATCGTCTTCGTTGGCCAGCAGTTCTCTCCAAGATACCTGGAGGCTGTTAGACCTGGGGTCCAACCCTTCAGGCATCCCTTCACAGGATGACTCTGCTGCAGGTAGGAGAGCTGCCTGCTGGACCTCTGCCAACAGGGTATGGTACCAGAGGGCGTGGGAGTAGTGTGGCTCCAATGTTCTGAAGTGACTGGAGTTGGTGTGCTGAATTCTTCTGCCCTTTTGATCTCCCAGGCCTGTGGACCTCAGCTCTTATATGAGCCAAAGTGTTCCATGCCATGTGTCATACAGCCCTGCAGGTCAGAAATGGTGTTCCCCAGGCTCCTTAGGATGGAATCTGTTTCTTCACAGTAGATTCTGGGTGGATGCTCTGCTTCTCTAGAAGAGCCAGTAGGAGTTGCAGTGAAATTCTTAGGGGAATTTCTCTAAGGACTTGCTTTGGGGCAACTGTTTGATATGACACCAAGCAAGAAGGGTAGAGGAAAAAAAAATGATTTCAAAATCTCTGTCAGACAAAACCAAAAACAAGGCCTGGCATGGTGGTGCACACCTCCAGCACCCAGGAGGCAGAGGCAGACAGAGCTCAGTGAATTTGAGGCCAGCTTGGTCTATATAGTGAGTTCTAGGACAGCCAGGGCTACATAGAGAGACCCTGTCTCAAAAGGGAAAAGGAGAAAGAAGAAGAAGTGATAACCAGAGACACTGAATGAGGTGCGTGGTCCTGGTCCATCTGGTGTGAGCCTTGGATATGTCATTCTCTTGGTCACAGTCTGCTCCACCGCATAGCTATGTCCTGATGTGTTTTTAGGTCATTTCCAGTCCTTTGCCATTACAAATAAGATGATGGTGAATACCCTTGGACATAGGCTTAAGCACATATTGTATGTTAAATAAGAGAGTTCTGAGATGAGCATGTACACATGCCCCTGGTCCTAGCTACTACTCAAGGCACTGAGACAAGAGAATCAATTACTTGAGTCCAGAAGTATAGCTGGAGTTTTTCTGGTCCTGCCTGGTTCACAGTCAGGACAAATCTCTCTCACCTGCTAGTCCCACCGCTGCTCAGACCCAACCAAGTAAACACACAGAGACTTACTTATACTGCTTACAAACTGTATGGCTGTGGCAGGCTTCTTGTTATCTGTTTTTATATCTTAAATCAACCCATTTCTATTAATCTATATTTTGCCACATGGCTTGTGGCTTACCCATACCTTACATCTCGCTTGTCATGGCGGCGCCTGGCAGTGACTCTCCACTTCCCCGAATTTTCTTCTCTGCTTGTCCGACTATATTTCCTGCCTGGCTACTGGCCAATCAGTGTTTTATTTATTAACCGATCAGAGCAACACATTTGACATACAGACCATCCCACAGTACAGAAGTTCAGTACTTCCCTGGGCACGTAGCAAAATCCTGTCTCGAGGAAAAAATTTTTTTTTCCAAAAGAGTTTGCTTTTTTTAAGAAAAAAAAGTTTTTTAAATTACTATTAAACCACACACACACACACACACACACACACACACACACACACACACAGTGTTTTAGTTTAGTTACTTTTCTGTTGTTATGGTAAAACACCATGACAAAGCCAACTTATAAATGTAGGCATTTAATTTGGGGCTTACAGTTTCAGTGTTTTAGAGTCTTTGATCATCATGGCAGGGACCATGGCAATAGGCAGGCAAGCATGTTCTGTCTGTACATTTTCCTGTAGGCCAGAAGAGGGAGCAAGATCTCATTACAGATAGCTGTGAGCCACCATGTGGTTGCTGGGAATTGAACTCAGGACCTCTGGAAGAGCAGCCAGTGCTCTTAACCTCTGAGCCACCTCTCCAGCCTGAGACATCACATCTTGACACACAGCCACCAGGCAGAGAGAGCTAACTGTGAGTGGCAGGGACTTTTGAAACCTTGAAGCCTGCCCCACGGTGACACACTTCCATCAAGGTCACATCTCCTAATCCTTCCCAAACAGTTTCATCAACTGGAGACCAAGTACAGGCTTCAAACATACAAGCCTGTGGAGGCCATTCTCATTCAAACTACATTTATATATTATATACCATATTTCTATATACTAAAAATGCATATGTATTATTTATATATACCATGTTTACATATATGGTATATTGTGTGGGTGTGCCTGTGTGTGTATATGTGTGTATATATTGCTAGGGGGAATAAGAACCTACAGTCTCTGTGGAATCCAAGCACTATCTGCCAAAGTTAGAAATGCATTACCTTTTTTGCCTTTGTCTGGCAATTGAGGCCTAGAGCATATTAGGCAGATACTCTACCACTAAGCTGTATCCCCAGTCAGGAATTGGTTCTCTTCTTCCTCTGAGAGTCCTCAGGTCATCAGGCTTGGTGGCAAGCACCTTTTACCCACTTATCTTGATACCTACCCTTTTCTTTTCTTTTTTAAAGATAATGTTTCTAGAAAGGGCTGTTCTCAAACTCCCTATGTAGGTAAGGATGACCAACTCCTGAGTGCAGAGGTCATAGGTGTGTGCCACCAATTGTGGTTTATACAGTATTGAGAATCAAACCCAGGGCTTCCCATATGCTGGGTGCTCACTCTAATAACTGAGCCCCGGCAGGGCAGTGGTGGCGCACGCCTTTAATCCCAGCACTCAGGAAGCAGAGGCAGGAAGATCTCTGTGAGTTCAAGGCTAGCCTGGTCTACAAATCGAGTTCCAAGATGGCTAAAGCTCTTACACAGAGAAACCCTGTCTCAGAAAAAAAAACAGCCAAAAAACCCAAAAAAAACAAAAAACCCTGAGTTCACCCTTACTTGTCCCTGTACTCTTCATGTTTGTAAACCAATTTTATCAAAACAAACAAAACCATGGTCTCATGTAGCCCAAGTTGGCTCTAAACTTGCTATAAACTTTCAGCTTCTGATCCTCCTACCCTCACTGCCCAAGTCTGGGGTTATGAGCATACACCAACATGCTCTCTACATAGCCCTGGCTGTCCTTGAACTCATTATATAGACCAGGCTGGGCTCAGACTCACAGAGATTCACATGCCTCTGCCTCACAAGTGCTGGTATTAAAGGAGTGTGCCACCACACCTAGCCAAAATAGAGTTTTTCAGTGCTTCACATTTAATCATCGTCTGGTTCAGTATGAACTGATTTCTAGTCATGTATAGCCTAAGAGCTTAAATTGACACTCCACTGAAAACAGACAATTCCAGTTATTCCAGGGTCATTTGATTGAGGTTATCACAAATCAGCTCTTGTAGCAAAGATCTCCACATAAGGACCTAGAGACACTGGGTCTCAATGACTGTGCTCAACGTGTTTAAAGAATAGGATAGCAAAGCTGGGCATGGTGGCACATACCTTTAGCCTCAGCACTCAGACTTAGGAGGCAGAGACAGGCAGATCTCTGAGAGTTCAAAGCCAGCTTAGCCTGCAAAGGGAGTTTAGAACAGCCAAGGATACACAGCGTGAGTCCATTTCAAGAAACAAAACAAAGACCAAGATAGCAATAGGAAAATAGATCCAAGAAAGAAGGACCAAGGAAGAAAGATCTCTCAGGAAGCCTAGCAAATCACACACAGAATGAGACCCACACCCAGGAAGTTATAACCCTTCCAGCACCAAAGGGAGGTGGGTATGTGTGAGTGAATGCAGGTGCCCCAAGGAGGCCAGAGGCATTGGATCCCCATGTAGCTGGAGGTACTACAAGAAGGTTGTAAAATGCCTGATGTGGGTGCTGGGAACTAAACCCTAGTCCTCTGGAAAAGCACTTACCTGCTGAGCTATCTCTCCAGCCCCAGTGCCATCCTTTTGGATGAGGTAGCAGTGAGCAGACTGATCTGACTTATCAGCACAGGGAACTGAAAGGCAGCACAGACTGGCCTGGTGCATTCAGGGAAGAGGGTGGAAGCACCTACCATCAGTAACAAAGAAGCCTAAGTCACCACCAGCTGTCTGTCATGAGAAACAAGTTCATAGTTAGCCAAATACAGTGCATGTGATCTGACAGTCACCCATCTGTCCATCCTCAACTCTGCATCTCAGCCCTCAAAAGCAGAAGACCCATGCAGAGTACCGGCAGCAAACACAACGCATATGAGTACAACTTTATTTACAAAAGCAAGTGGCAGTGTAGCATTCTGTTCCTTAAACTAGATGTACAGAACCTTAAATTACTTTATTTTTATTGTTCTTTCAACTATGTATATTACATGTGCTTAATGTTTTTGTTGTTTGTTAGTTTTATTTTACTTTTGTGTTTTTGAGAATGTATCTTGTAGCTGAAAGAGCCAACTATAGGGGTGAGAGCCACCAACCACCTTACCTCTGTAGCTTCCAAAATGCCACAACTTCCTGTCTACCCAGGCTTTTATTGCCTTGCTGTTCTGCCCTTTCATTGGCTCCTAGCCCAGCTACCTCACTTCCTTGTTACTGCTTGTCTATACAGACCTCCAGGTCTCTATGGTTGGTACTGGGATTAAAGGTGTGTGTCACCACACTTGGCTGTTCTAGTGTGTCCTTGGACACACAGAGACCCTGCCTGCCACATGATCAGATTAAGGGTATATGCTACCACTGCCTGACTTTTGTGTTAATGGCTTGCTATTTTCTCTGATCTCCAGGCAAACTTTATTTATTAACATACAAACAAATTATCACCACATTTCAGCACAAACAAAATATCACCACAGTGTCTCACTGTATATTTCTGTCTGGACTTCAGTCTGCAGTGATCTTATTCTGCCTCCCAAGTGCTGGGGTTTCAGGAATTATAGGAACCACACCCTGGTTGCTTTAAAGAGTGAGGAAGTGGTTAGCCTCACAGATGCATCAAGGATAAGAGAGAAGTGACCCTTGTTTTATTTTGATTTGATTTTGTTTTTTGAGCCATGGTCTTGGTATGTAGCCCTGGTTAGCCTGGAACCTGCCACAGTCTTCCTGCCTTTGCCCCTCGGTGCTAGGATTATAAACATGTGCTGCTCTGCCCCCAACCCCTGAGTTTTGCCTGTTGTAGATTGTTAGGATCCTGCTCTCACTCTCCTGGGTCTAACACTTTACATCATCGGGGACATGGGCAACTGCATCCCCGCCTTAAAAAGCTGGACGCAATCCCCACCCTCTCTTTTCTGTTTCCTTTCTGCTGTTTGCTCTGCCCTGCTTCCCTCCCATGCCAGCCCTGGCTTCTCCCTCCTAACCCCTCTTCTTTCTAATAAAGCTCTCTCTAGCTATGGTAGCCATGGCTGTGACTCTTCTGCCCACCAACCAGTGCCGTTCATCCTTTCACAGACCACTGATGGTCTGAAGAGTGGTCTCATGGGGTGAGGCCATCCCTTCAGTCTGGCTGGCTGAGTGGCTTCAGCAGAGAGTAGGATGGACACCTCAGGAAGCAGCAATCAAGAGGCTGCAGTCTGGGGAGAGGTGGAACCAGGGACTACCAGAAGCCTGAGAAGCCTCTCATGTGCAGGTGGGTGAGGTGGGGAAAAGTGATGGGAGACAAACCCAGAGAGAAGCCCTGGAGGAGGTGAGCAGAGGATGCGATCCCTTGCAGTCTTGACCTTGGACAGGACAGCTAACTAATCGTAGAACAGGACAGAGTGACTGGAGTAGAGGGTAGACTTGCTGCCAACCCTGGCAGGCAAACTTTCCTCGTGCTCACACCCTAACGGGACACAGCAGTACAGCTGACCCTGAGGAGACCACTCTGACTCTTGAACAGTAGCTGCTGATATCTCTGCCAGGCAGAAACTCACAAAATGGAGAGGCATGTCCAGGGGCAGGTCCTCAGGAAAGCTGGGCCTGGGTCAGAGTGAGATTGTGAGCTGGTGGCCACATGCAGCCTGGGAGTACCCTGGCTGCAGCTGAAGTGTCAGCAGAAATAGCACTTGGTCACCAAAAAGTTACAAGAGGAGTGTGACCTGAGGGAGTGTGAAGATGGCAAATGCTTGGAGCTGCCATCACAGTATCACAGTGAAGGTAGCACAGAGCAGAGCTTCCCAGTCTGAAAGCCACGGAGACTAGCATTGGCCATATCCTGCCAAACAGTGCAAGTCCCCACAGTGGCATCACTAGCCAGAACATAAGCTTGCATCAACTTGCAGGACAAGTAGGAGGACACTGCCTCTGGTTGGCCCCTTTGGGTCCTTAACAGTCCTCCTCCTCGTCCCATGCTGGCTGAGAAGGTTCCCAAAGTCACAAAGCCCGCCCCCTCCTGATTCATTTTCACCAGTGAGGGGAATGCTTTCCTAGAGCCCGAATACCACAACCAGCACTAGACAGATTCCTGGGGTCTAGATCATCCACATACTGGGTAAGATAGCACCCTTACACACATACCCGAATTCTGTCCTACCACACATACCTACCCACTCACCGTCATTCTTGCCAAAGCCTCGAGTCTCTGAGCAGTGCTGGCCTAATGCCTCGGTCCCATTCTCCTGCTCCCTGTGTTACTGCATAGCCCAGGAGCCCAGCACCCACCTGCAGGCACAAGTAAGCATGCCCTCCAGGCGGTGGTGGCGCACGCTGTTAATCCCAGCTCTCAGGAGGCAGAGCCTGGTGGATCTCTGAGTTTGAGGCCAGCCTGGGCTACAGAGTGAGTTCCAGGAAAGGCGCAAAGCTACACAGAGAAACCCTGTCTCGAAGAAAAGAAAAAAAACACACACACAAGTAGGCATTCCCGCTCCTGCAGTCCCTCATGTCCCTAAGGGCATTCCTCACTCCCACCCCATCGCCCTGGCACCTGCCTCCTCCCTCATCAGAACCCTCCCCTGCTGATCCATAAGTCAAGCTCTACCCAGCTTCCACCTTCCCGCCCCAGGCCTTGCTCTCTTTATCTTCTTTGAGTCCCTCTATCTCTTCAGGAATGTACCTAAGGGTGGGGACATCTGAGGCTTTGTCTTGGATGCTGGACTCCTAATACCAAGCAGCCAGTGTGCAGGATAAAGGATTGATAGAGGTCTGCAGCAGGGGGCGCCAGGAGAGGAAAGAAAGGAGTTCAGGAAGTAAGACTGATGACTGATGTGGACACTGCAAAGCTTAGGGCTAGGCCTTGGCTCAAGGGAAGAACCCTAGCCTAACATCCAGGAAGTTCTCAGTTCATACCCAGCACACACCCCCACCAACTAAGGCTTGCCCCTCATAGTGGTGTACACCTACAATTCCAGCACCTTGGAGTGTTTCAAGACAGATTGAGTACATAGCAAGACCCTGTTTGGGGAAGGAAAAAGAAAAATAATGTAAGGCTTTAAAAATACATGTACTTCCTAGATGAAAGTTTTAAGTATGATCAGGGCAGCGGCTTTCCCCAAAGTGAGGAAACCTTTGGTGTAATACTAACTGAAATATGGACAGACTTTCTCTTGAAGCCAAACAAGTGGATTTTCAAGTTCCACTGCAATGAAACACCTGGAGAAGAGGTAATCAGCCTACTGCAGCCTTCCACACATTAAGCATTAAGACATAGGTGCAAGGCTCCCCAAGGTTCATCTTCACACACACACACACACACACACACACACACACACACACACACACACACACACACATGCGCGCGCGCACACACACACATGTTGAGGGTAGGAGACACTAACACAGGAAGAGCCAAAACAGAACTTGTTCCCAGCTCTGAGGTGGGGAGTTCTACTCTAGCCTGGGCAGTACCATGGGATACTTTGAAAAAAAGACTAGCTCATTGGTAGAGACTTGCCTTGTATTTACAAGGCCCTGGATTATCCTCAGCATCAAAAGTAATCATAAAGATCAAATTGGAGAGCTGGGCGCTGGTGGCGCAAGCCTTTAATCCCAGCACTGGGGAGGCAGAGCCAGGCAGATCTCTGTGAGTTCCAGGCCAGCCTGGTCTACAGAGTAAGATCCAGGAAAGGCACAAAGCTACACAGAGAAACCCTGTCTCGAAAACCAACAAAGGCCAGTAGTCTCCAAACAGCTGCTCTACCTGTTCATCTGGCCAGACACCTCTAAAGATCACAGGTCCCAGCAAGGGGCTTTAGAAGACCTTCCTCATCCAGAGAACCTGTTTCCAAAGCTCAGTCCTGAGGCTGTCTACCTTCTTGAAGTGTAACTATTGGTGCCCCCAAATGTCTTTCCCAGGTATTAGGACAGTCCAGCCTCCCTGGTATCTTCCGACAGCCTCCCTGAAGATCAGGGGCTCCAAGGGCAACCTTGTTAGCCTTCTACCTCCCTGAGTTGACAAACAACCTGTGCAGGCCTCAGCTGGAACACCAGCCTCCCTTGCTTGACCCCAGCCCGCCCACTGCCTAGTTGCCTTCCACCTACCTAGCTACCAGGGCCAGGTGCACTGTCTTTATACACACACATCTGCCCTGTTTCTTCCAACAGCGTGTGGCCCGAGGCAGCTTGATTTCTTATTGTATCTGAAGATCTTTTCACAGTACGTGGGGCTAGCAGATCTTTTGGGTGGTCCATAGCGCTGTGAAGCCTGTTTTGTCTCAAGGTCTTGTGTGTCGTCTTCCACAATAGATGCTGCAGTGTGTGTCCCTGTGCTTGTGGGAGCCATGGTTGGACAATTATCTAGAAGGGAAATAGCTGGGTCAAAGGTATGGATAGTTTGAAGTGTTACCAAATTGTTCTAAAAAAACCTGGCCCAATGCCTGCAGCTGCCTGCAGGGTGGAAGGCCTCTCTCTCTATCTCTCTCTGTCTCTCTCTGTCTCTCTCTGTCTCTCTCTGTCTCTCTCTGTCTCTCTGTCTCTCTGTCTCTCTGTCTCTCTCTCTCTCTCTGTCTCTCTCTTTCTCTCTCTCTGTCTCTCTCTCCTCCAGTGTCCTGGACTTTGTCCCATGTCTTTTTCTCAGTTTGGTAAATGAAAACTGATACTTCATCTTTGGTTTTAGTTTACAATTTTTTTTGGGGGGGGGGTTGTTTTGTTTTGTTTTTAAAATGGGGTTTCCTGTAGTTCGGGCTTGCTTAAAACTTTATGTAGCTTAAAATGACTTTGAACTTCTGATCCTCCTGCCTCCAACTCTTTATAATTTGCAGTCATGTGTTTTGTTGTTGTTCAGTTTGTTGCTTTTCTTGTTTTGTGTTTGCTTGCTTTTAAGACAGGGTGTGACTTGATGGCCGTGACTGGCCCAGAACCATGCACTTTGTAGTCAGGCTGGCCTTAAATTTACTAACATCAGCTTGCCTCTGCCTCTGCAGTGTTGAGATGAAAGGTGTATGCCACCACATTAATCTGCAGTGTTGAAGCTGTAGACATTTCATGGTTGGGTTTAATGTGGATTTGTGACCTTTGATACACTTTTTTTTTTCAAGACAGGGCTTCTCTGTGTAGCTTTGCGCCTTTCCTGGAACTCACTATATAGCCCAGGCTGGCCTCGAACTCACAGAGATCCGCCTGGCTCTGCCTCCCAAGTGCTGGGATTAAAGGCGTGCACCACCACCACCCAGCTTGATTTGTGACCTTTTCACAGAGGACAGCTGAGGAGAGGAGACTAGTACTCTAGAAAGGGACCCTCTACCTAGGAAAGGGATGGATGCAAGGGGGCCAGAGGCCAGGCTGAAGGTCTGTGCCTACAAGAACCAGGGATTGAGGGGATTCCAGGTGGGAGTGGTGTGAACCCCAGTACCAGGCAAGTTCTTGGTTTGAGGTGTGCAGGTACCATGACCCCAATTTCAAATGGAAACTGAGGCTGATCAGTCATCAGACAGCCCAGTACTTCTAACCTGCACTCGGATCTCCCAAGCTCCAGAAAGCACATACCCAACCAGAACAGGGCGGAAAGGGCAGGTTTAGCAAGAGGGCTAAGGTTATCCATGGGCCAAAGGGTCGTAGGCATGGAAGCTCCTGAGGAATATGGCTACTAGTTGGGACTAGCCCAGACCCTCCCTGGTCAGTACTGGCCTCCCAGTTTGTTCTGCTTCTCCCATCAAGCCAAAGGTTAGACATAATGCAGTGCAATGGCTGGGTTGGTTTTCTTCTTTAAAATGCTGTGAATTTTTTTGAGCTCAGCCTCATGGAACAAGCCTGTAATTCTAGCCCTTGGTAGGTGAGAATCATCATGAATTCAAGGCCAGCTTGGGCTACATAGTGAATTCAAAACCAGCCTGGGCTACATACCTGGGCCCAGTCTAAAAGAAAAAAAAAAAAAAAAAAGGTTTGTCAGAGCCATTTCTTAAATCCTGCTTACATAACCCAGCTTCTGTGCAGATTCTAAACAGTGACAGTGACCACACTCTATTACCAGGCTTCTCTTATCTGGAGATCCAGGAGGAAAAAAGAAAAGGAACTAAAGAACTGCTCCTTGTCTGGTGGCCTGATTGTGGAGTCGCCCTGTCCCAGACTCCACCTCAGGCCTCACCAGGAGAGCACTCCAGGCCTGAGTGTTTCTAGCCAGCATGTTAGGAGAGTGGGGGACAGGGAGCAGGCAGGAAGAGGGCACTGGGCACACCCACAGTGGCTCCTCCCTGGCTCTGTGGGTCCAATAAACTTCTGTTTTTAGAGAAACTAGACACTTTTTCTTTAAAATGTTCACTTTGAGAACAAAAGCAAAACAGTTCTTTTGTCTGTTTTTCTTCCCATGTAGCCCCAGCAGTTCTGGAGCTCCTCCGTAGACCATGCCGGTCTCCAACTCAGAGATCCTCCTGCCTCTGGAGTGCTGGGATCATAGGTGGTGCCAGTGGTAGAACAGAACTTTCTGGGACCTCAGGCAATACCTTTTGGGTAAAAGTGAGAACCTGAGTTCAGATCCCAGCACCCACATAAGCCAAGTGTGGCAACATGTACTTGTGGATCTTGGGGATGCTGGCAAGCCAGTCTAGCTGAAACAGGATGCTCCAGATTCAGTGAGAGACCTTGTCTCAAAACATTAGAAAACCTTAGCAAGGTATGATGGCACATGCCTTTAATCCCAGCAGAAGTGGGTAGGTCTCTGTAGTTCAAGGCCAGCCTGGTTTACATATAGAGTTCCAGGATAGCCAGAGCTACATAATGTGGATTTGTGACCTTTGATACACTTTTTTTTCCCCGAGACAGGGTTTCTCTGTGTAGTTTTGGAGCCTGTCCTGGAACTCGCTCTGTAGACCAGGCTGGCCTCAAACTCAGAGATCCGCCTGCCTCTGCCTCCCGAGTGCTGGGATTAAAGGCGTGCACCACCAACCAACACCCGGTTTAGCAGTCCTTTCTTTTGTGTCTTGCTTGTCCATTTTGGATGGCAGACTGTCGTCAGCAGTTAAGGCAAGGGCATTTTTCTTGTCCAGTGACTAACTTGCCATAAAAAAAGAATCTATGTTATTAAAACATCTTAAATGTTTAAATCTCTGAAGTGTTTGAAGATGATCTGTTTATCTGAAATATATTTCTGTTTGACCTTGAAAACATACCTAATATGACTACAACTTAGATTGTATTTGGGTTTTTTGGTGGTGGTGGTGGTGGTGGTGGTAGTGGTGTTTTTTTTTGTTTTGGTTTGGTTTGTTTTTTGGTTTTTCAAGACAGGGTTTCTCTGTGTAGCTTTGCACTTTTCCTGGAACTCGATCTGTAGGTCATACTGGCCTTGAACTCACAGAGATCCGCCTGGCTCTGCCTCCCGAGTGCTGGGATTAAAGTCGTGCACCGCCACCACCGCCCAGCTGCAAGTTAGATTGTAATAGGTGAATAAATACTAACTTGTATTTCTTTATATCCTAATTGGTTAGTAATAACTTTCAAGGACTAGCAATTTGCATTACATTGTTAAATGAGCCGTATAGGTACAATACCTTCAACAAAATTAGAAATATATGTACAGTATTTTCTAACAAAATCAATCTCAAATTTGTATCAATATATAAAAATCCAATCTAATGTAAAATACTTAAAACTAGTAGTTGCTTTCTAAAAGTAGATTAAATAATCTACCCTTTATCCATCATTTCTATATCTTTTTTATTTCAGAGTAGATTCAATAATCTACCTTTTATCTTATATCTATATACTCCTTTTTTTTAAAACAAGAACCCTAAATCTCCTGTGTTTAACCCTTCTCTCTCTCTCTCTCTCTCTCTCTCTCTCTCTCTCTCTGCCATTATCATTTAACAACTTGTAACCAACCATCCTAAATAATGACAATTATCCATAACTCTTTGAATAGCCAAAAACCACCCACTCCACCTGTTGGGAATATGTGTTTTTTTGTTTTGTTTTGTTTTGTTTTGTTGGCTTTTCAAGACAGGGTTTCTCTGTGTAGCTTTGCACCTTTCCTGGAACTCACTCTGTAGGCCATGCTGGCCTTGAACTCACAGAGATTCACCTGCCTCTGCCTCCCAAGTGCTGGGATTAAAGGCATGTGCCACCACCGCCCAGCTGGGTGTCTGTTCTTAAAATTACTTCCTGCTGTCTGGAGGTGAAGGCATCTTTAGGGAATCCTGAAAAGAAAATTTTTGGGTTAATTGTCAAGACCTGGGAGAGGTAGCTGTATTATTTGTCCAGTCTCTGCATAATGGGAAAGTGCAGGGCTTGTCTCAAGTATACTAGTTCCAATAATCTGTGAGGCTGAATCATCTCAACTAGTAATCTCAAAATTGTCCTGATAGTTTGTAGTCCAAAGCCGATCTTTGGGTGGTGTTTGTCAGCTTAGTGGTATTATCATCATCCTCATAGAACTGTCGTTGTGGGGTCCCATCATCTTTTTGGAGACTTCAAAGTTGCTGTTAGGCATGGTCATGGTTCACTGCAGAAAATCTATTTAGTGGGACACTTTTTCTTCCCATGTCTTATTTGTCCAGTGGTCTTCAGATTCCTTAGCCTTCATTCCTGAAAGACAAAAACAAAACCCTTACCCAGCCCTAACTTTGGGGAATTTCCTAAATCTTTATCAATTTTGATTTATAATTTCTCCTTAAATTTTTGTCTTGTTTTCTTTTTTTTTTTTTTTAATTTTTATTTAATGTGCATTGGTGTTTACCTACATGTGAGGGGCTGTTGGGTCCCCTGGAGCTGGAGTTACAGACAGTTGTGAGCTACCATGTGGGTGCTGGGAATTGAACCTGGGTCCTCTAGAAGAGCAGTCAGTGCTCTTAACCACTGAGCTATCTCTCCAGCCCCTGTTTTATTTTCTAAAGCTGTTCTGTCATCCAGAGCAGTATTTTTTTTTTTTTTTTACAATAGGCATTAGGTTCTTTAATTGGGAAGGAGTTTCCTCCACCATTACAGGAAAGTACTGAATTTGACATGGGGGCCTGTGAGAGACCCCTTAGGGAGTTTCCTGACAGCAAATGTTACCTTGACTGTCCCTTGTTGATCTACATTCATTAGTCCAGTGTTTGCCTTTGCCACACCTTCTGCATAATCCAGAAGGGAGGGGCGTTCTGTTGGGATTATTCCTTGAAAAAACATCATTTCTAGGAATTCTGTTTACATTCCCCTTTTAGGTGACCTTGTTCACCATGTTTGAAACATCTGACATTACTATTTTTTCTTCAAACTTCTGGAAATCATCTCTCCTTATCCAAGTATCATTATAGTCATGAGATTCAATGTTTCAATGTTCATTGTATCTCAGATCCATTCTTCCAAGAATGCTGATCTTGCCTTTAATGGCCTAATTACACTTTTGCATTGTGCATTAGCATTTTCAAAAGCCAGAGATTCAATTATCATCTGTCTGCCTTCTGAATTTGGTATCATTCTATTTACTGCTGAAGATAGCATTTGTAAGAAATCAGTGAAGATTTCTTTTGCGCCCTGTATAACTTTTATAAATGACTCAATTTTCTTTCCTACTTCTTCAGTTCTGTCCCAAGCATTCAATGCTGCCATTCGGCATAAAGCCAGGGTGTGGTCATATAGAGATTGCCTTTCTACATTAGCATCATCTCCCTCTCCAAGAAGCTGATCTTGTACCTCTAGCCCTACTTCATTGTTGTTAAATGGTCTAAGCCTCATCCTTCCACCAGGTTCTCCATTGTAACTGGGGACCAGTTTCTAAGACTGCTGTAACCAAATCTCTCCAGTCTTGAGGGATAGTTGTATTACAAGTTGACCATGAGTTTAACACCTGCTTCACAAAGGGGGAATGCATACCATATGACAGACACTATAGCTTCTTTGAATCTCCTCAAATCTAACATTTGCACAGGAGTCCAGTCAGCTCTTACACAGCCTTGAGCATTTGGCAGTTCCCGTAAGGTCACTGGATAGATTAAGGTTGGCTGTTTGAAAGCCTTAGGCTGTTTCTCTGTTACTGTATAATGCAATGCTGAGATTGGTTTTTAAACTCTTCTGTCTGAGTTTCAATATTTCTATGATCTGTTTTAACAAGTTTTTTCTAAAACTTTTATCTTGGCACTCATATTAACCAACATTTTGTTTGTTTGTTTGTTTTTTCTATTATCAGCTTGATACAGTACAAATTTTTTTTTTAAGATTTATTTATTTATTTATTATGTATACAGGATGTTTGACTGCAGGCCAGAAGAGGGCACCAGATCTCATTACAGATGGTTGTGAGCCACCATGTGGTTGCTGGGAATTGAACTCAGGACTTCTGGAAGAGCAGTTGGTGCTCTTAACCACTGAGCCATCTCTCCAGCCCCACAAATTCTATCCTAATAATGAAATGTTTCACTGAGGCTCGCCCAGTGATTGAGTAAAACCAAAACTTATTATAAGCCACAGAGCTGCTATGTAGCCTCCCTGGTTCTGTGGGTTGCAGTCTGATTGTTCTTTGCTTTATATCTAGTGTCCACTTGTGAGTGAGTACATACATACCATGTTTGTTCTTCTGGGTTTGGGTTACCTCACTCAGGATGATGTTTTCTAGTTCCATCCATTTGCCTGCAAATTTCATGCTGTCATTGTTTTTCTCTGTTGAGTAGTACTCCATTGTGTATATGTACCACATTTTCTTAATCCATTCTTCAGTTGATGGGCATCTAGGTTGTTTCCAGGTTCTGGCTATTATGAATAATGCTGCTATGAACATAGTTGAGCATGTATCTTTGTGGTATGATTGAGCATTCCTTGGGTATATGCCCAAGAGTGGTATGGCTGGGTCTTGAGGTAGATTGATTCCCAATTTTCTAAGAAACCACCATACTGATTTCCACAGTGGTTGTACAAGTTTGCTTCCCACCGCCAGCATTGACTGTCATTAGTGTTTTTGATCATAGTCAATCTGACAGGTGTAAGGTGGTATCTCAGAGTCATTTTGATTTGCATTTCTCTGATGATTAAGGATGTTGAGCATTTCTTTAAATGTCTTTTAGCCATTTGTTATTCTTCTTTTGAGAATTCTCTGTTTAGCTCTTTAGCCCATTTTTTAATTAGATTGTTCAATATTTTGATGTCTAGTTTTTTTGAGTTCTTTATATACTTTGGAGATCAGTCCTCTGTCAGATGTGGGGTTGGTAAAGGTCTTTTCCCATTCTGTAGGCTGTCTTTTTGTCTTATTGACTGTGTCTTTTGCCCTACAAAAGCTTCTCAGTTTCAAGAGGTCCCATTTATTAATTGTTGTTCTCAGTGTCTGTGCTACTGCATATTAACCAACTTTTTAATGATAAAACAAAAATGATCAAACAAATAATATTTATAATTGACATTATATAAATCCCATCTGCATTAATTATCCTCTTATTTAATTGTTCCATTTTCAGACCATCAATTGTGTTATCAAACAGAGACAAAACTCCCTCCATTGTAAAAATGTTTCCCCCCATATTTTAATGTGGGGGAAAAACTCTCTTTTAACTAATTTCTCCCCTTAAGAATTCCCAATTGTCTCACCAAATCAGCCAACAGTGACGATTCAGATGTGAGGCTGACTGCTGCTGTGTGGAACAGTAGAAGCCCGAGTGGGTTTCAAGGCAGCCGCCTAGTGTGGCAGCAGCCCAAGATGGGGACCCAGGGAGAGCCCACAACCACCAGGAGAGAAGAAGCCACAGAGCCAGTCATCTGTGGGAGGGAAGAGAGAAGGCGGCTAACTCCTATGGCTTTTGGAGCCCAGAGAGGCTGCAACAAAAACTTAGCCAGCGGGTTAGGGACTTTAGCCCATATAGGGTGGAGACTCTGGCTGCATGTAGCTCGGGTCCAAGGAGGGGCCTACAAGGCCACAGACAAGTGGCTTTTTCATGAATTCGTGCCCCACAAGTTGGACACCAGGTGTTGTTCAAATCTTAGATTGTCTTTTATTTAAAAAAAAAAAAAAAAGACCAGAGCCAGATATCAGGGTGAAAGCTAAAAGATCAGAGAAGCAGAACAGTCAGCTACTAGTTCTTACCTCTACAAAATCCTCAGCCTCAAGAGAGAGAGTTCCTGTTTCCTCACACCATATACCTTTCTCTGCTCAGCCATATTACTTCCTGAGATTAAAGGCATGTGAGCTTCCCAAGCAAAGGCATGAGATCTCAAGTGCTGGGATTGAGGGTGTGTGCCACCACTGCCTGATCCCTATGTCTTATCTAGTGGCTGGCTCTGTCCTCTGATCCTCAGGCAAGTTTGTTAGGGTATAAAATATCTCACCACAGGCAGCCTTCTGTGACTCCAGTCCTGGGGAATCTGACACACTTCTAGCCTTTGAAGGCACTACTCAGACACACATTCAATTAGAGCACTGAAGCATACCAAATAAAAATAAATAAAATTGGCTGAGCGGTGGCGGTGAACTCTTTTAATAAATCACAAGTTTGCCAGGCGGTGGTGGCAGTGCACGCCTTTAATAAATCAGAAGTTTGAGGCCAACATAGCTTACATGACACCCTGTTTAAAAACCCAAGTTCAGGGAACACTGACGGGATGGGTCAGTGGTTATGGGCACTTGTTTCTTTTGCTCAATTCCAGCATCCATATGATGGCTCACAGCCATCTATACTCCAACACTGACACCCTCTTCTGAACCTTTTTCTGACCTCCATGGGCATCAGGCATGCACATAGTACATGTATTACACAGATGAGCAAAACACTCACACACATGAAAAACAAAAAAATGTAAAGGAGGGGAAGGAGGGGTGGGAGTGAGAAAGGGCAGACAAGGGAGGAGAGGGAGAAAGAGGAAGCAGGGCAGGGAGGGAGGGTGAAACACAGGACCTGGGCTGGGAAAGTGGCAGTCTCTTCTCCAAGCTGTCAGGTAAACAGGCTGGCTTCAGGATAGTCATGTGGGGTTTTATGGTGAGTGACTCTATTTTGATGCTTTTTCTGATCTGTTAGTCTTAGCTCCAACCTGACCTCCTGTGTGTGTTGACACCAGAGCTGCTCACTGTCTGGCCTCTACAGGCACTTTGTGTCTCTTGTGAAATTCAGGGTGAGCTCAGGAGAGCAATCAAGATGTCCTTGTGGGAGATGGTAATGAGCTAGTTATGATGCATATTTGTGATAAGAAAAATCAAGTGAAAATCTCACTCACAGGATGGGTAACCTCCAAGAACAGTTTGTGACTGTTGTAAACGGATCCAGAACACCAAGTTCCATTCCTACCTGTGCCTCACACTAGAAAACTAACACAGAATTCCTCTAAGGTCTGAGTAACCTGGGCTGGAAGGTGGACATAAGGCTCCCGGTAGCCAAGGTGAGATATACAGACCAAGAAGAGCCTGGGAACAGCGCTGGAAGGGAGAAGTAGATCTATCAGGACCCTTCCGGCTGAGCTCCAGGAGCTTGCCAGAGGAGGCAAAGAGCCTGTGTAGACCTGGTTCGCACCCCCTGGCCACTGTCACAGCAGCCTTGCACCACAACTGACTGTTCTCACTCAGGAGGTCAAGGCTTCTTTCTCTTTCGCAGCATTTCTGCCCGTGGCCTGGTCCCTGTTGTTAGTTGAGAGCCTGCTGCTGGCACACTTCTCTGAGATGCCTGTGCATAACCCCACTGCATCCTAGGACTGCCTGTACAGAAACCTGTGCAAGGGCTGGAGAGGTGGCTCAGTAGTTAAGAGTACTGCCTGCTCTTCCAGAGGGCCTGAGTTTCATTCCAGGCACCCACATAGATGCTTATAGTTGTCATAACTCCAGTACCAGGGGTTCCAACACAATCTCACGTACATAAAATAAAAATAAATATTTTTTAAAAAGAAAACAAATATTTTAGAAAAAAAGGATCAAGCGAACCAGTGCAGGTCCTGAAGTGGATGAGCAGCCTGTCTGCTGCCTGTACTGAGTCCCTTTAGGGCAGAGGACTCTCCACAATTTTGAGACACAGTGCCTCAGAGATCTGTTGGGTTTTTTGAAATAGTTATGAGGAAATGACGATTGCCACTCAGGAAAGCAACATGTTGAAGTCACTTCTAAAACAAAGCAAATACATTTAGAAATAATCAAATCGGCTTGCTTTTTAGTGGTATTTATTCTAAGCCATAGAATGTCTGGCACCCACTTCTGCTTCTGCCAGCTGCGGCGATAAGGACTAGACTCTAAATCCCCCATAAACAGCTAACTGGCTAAGTGGACAAAGATACAAAGCAGCTGTTTTCAGATAGGACAGGCGTCACTGCCCACCACCCTTGGAGCAGGGGACAGAAGCCAGTTCTAGGTCATCAGGTCATCTGAATGGATCACTTCTGGGCCTCAAGCAGCAAACAGTCTTGAGCAGGCAGATGTGCTGAGGAGATGGAGAATGGAAGTTTGAGAGGCAAGGAAAGATGGCAGTTGAGGCAGACTCTAAATGAAAGAGAAGAACTATTCAGAAAGGAGCCCTAGATATCTCACAACATGTCCAGCAAACGAGGCTCTGGGCTGGGGGATACCTGGATAGTGGGGAACCTGTCTGACATGCCCAAGCCTCTGTTTATCCCAATAACACAAAATGAAAGATAGAAGTACAAGAGGATGGCCACAAGTTCAAGGCCAGCCTGCTCTGTGTATAAAGTTCCAAACCAGCCAGGACTACACATGGGAACCTATCTCAATAACCCCCTAAAAATATCTTTTAAGGTCAGCCTGGGTACATAGGTTGAGACCCTATCTCAAAAAAGCAGTGAGAGAGAGATAAAGAAAGGTAGAGGGAGGAGTCAAGGGGAGGAAGAAGAAAAAAAAGAAAAAGAATACTAACAAAATGAAGTTTCCAGAGCTCTGCCGAGGTAGGGATGTTCAGGCTGCAGAAAGTGTGAGTGACATGCCCAGGGAAAGCACCAGTGCAGGAGGGTGAGGCCTCGTCTGCTTCTACAGTCCTGAGGTGCCTAGAGGGTAGCTCAACTGTACTAGAATTAGCACAGGCTTCTCTGAGAGACAGACAGAAATTTCAGTAATGTAAGAAAATGTCTAGCCAGGTGTGGTGGTGCATACCTTTAATCCCCACTCTCAGGAGGCATGCAGATCTCTGTGAGTTCGAGGCCAGCCTGGGCTACCAAGTGAGTTCCAGGAAAGGTGCAAAGCTACACAGAGAAACCCTGTCTCAAAAAACCAAAAAAAAAAAAAAAAAAAAAAAAAAGAATCCAGTAACGGAAAAATAACTGATCAGCTAACACAACTGGTTTAGGTTAATTTTCCTATGAAAGGATTAAGGCAAAGTAGGTGTCCTAACGAGGAGTGTTTTCAGATGAAAATGTGTATGTGGCGGGACACAGCAGTCTTAGGTGTGCTTCTAAAAAAAGGAGCACAATGTGCACATGGTGTGTCTACATATATGAGGACAAAACACACATAAAAATAAAATCTCTAGACGGGGAGAAAAGGAGCACAGAAGCAATAGCCCAAGAAATGGAGGAAACAGGGCTCCCTGCTGGTGAATCAGGGAGCAGGTATACAGAAATAACAGGGCACTGTTGGGGTTCAGTCCTGTGCTGGGCAAGGCAGACCAGGCTAGATGTCAACATGGAATTGCTGAGGCCATTGTCCCTGTCCAACTTAAAGCCAAGCTGTTTACCTCACCTTCCAGACCTAGAAAGACAATGGCCAAATTCCCAAACGGGCCACTTTCAGTTGGCAAGATAACAGAATTCTCTCCGCCCTGATCCTTTCACAAAATAGCCTACCCAAAGCTAACCAGTATTACCTAATCAGTTACTTTCCTGTTGTCCAGCTGCCAGGTCCAACCTTACAAAGAAAGTGATTTTAGTTAGTTAGTTAGTTAGTTAGTTAGTTAGTTAGTTAGTTAGTTAGTTAATTTTGAGTGCTGAGAGGGTTGAGCCCAGGGTCTTATACATGATAGGCAAATACTACCACTGAGCTACATCCCCAGCAAGGGGATGAATAACCTTTGAAATAACCTTTTTAGCTGAGCCTTGCGGCAAAGGCTTGTATTTCCAGCTTGGGCAGCAATCTTCCTGTCTTGGCCTCCAAAGTGCTGTAGCATAAACAGATGTGAGCCACCATGCCCAGCTACAACTTAAGTGGCTTTATCTCCAGGGGCCATACTTTAATATTTTCTTTCTTTCTTTTTCTTTTATAGTTTTTTCCAGGTAGAGTTTCTCTGTGTTGTCCTGGCTGTTCTAGAACTAGCTCTGTAGACCAGACTGGCGTGGAACTCAAAGGAATCTATCCTCCTGCCTCTGCCTCTCGAGTGCTGGGATTAGAGGCTTGTACCACCACCATAAAGCAAAAATCATTTTTTAAAACTGAATTTGTATTAAACATGTACATACTTTATTCTATCATCTCTAACAATATAGTACAGCAGATGATTATTATGAGAAATTATGTGAGCCAGGTGGTGGTGATGCATGCCTTTAATCCCAGCACTCTGGAGGTAGAGGCAGGTGGATCTCTGAGTTCGAGGCCGGCCTGGTCTACAAAGCAAGTTCCAGAACAGCCAGGGTTACACAGAGAAACCCTGCCTTAGGAGAGAGAGGAAAGAGGGGGGGGGAGGGGAGGGGAGGGAAGGAGAGGAGAGAAGAGAAGAGAAGAGGAGAGGAGAGGAGAGGAGAGGAGAGGAGAGGAGAGGAGAGGAAGAGAAGAGAAGAGAAGAGAAGAGAAGAGAAGAGAAGAGAAGAGAAGAGAAGAGAAGAGAAGAGAAGAGAGAGAGATTGATTATATGGACTCAAGAGTCAGTGAATTTATTCAAAACTTGCAGGCAAACACTTGGACATTCTGTATGAGAACTCAGGCATATATATTAGTGTTGGGGAGGGAGATGGCCTAGTGCTGAGCTCCTGTAGATACTAAGGCATGACTCCAATATGATTTTAGCAACTGTGCACCAGGAAATAGGGACAAAGACCAAAGTACTTACTAATCATAAATCATGATGCCACAAGATGTGTGGGTGAGTTTGTGTGCTGCAGCCATACTGACCCCAGTGTTTGGCAGGGGATCCTACACACATTTACTTGTAAAGCTTACCAAGAGTCCAAAGGTAGAATTTTCTCAATTGAATTGAATGTATTAATGAATGCATGGAAGCAAGGCTTTTTGTAAAACACATGAATAATCTCTAACAAGATGCCCCAAAGCCTCTACCACATTTGGTATTGAGGACCCAGGTCTCAGCTACCTTTCTGATGGAGGTGATATTCAAACACACCAGCATCCAGGAAAATACTTAAAGTCCATGAGCATACATGCGCTTTCCTCCCAGGCCCACAGGCAGGGACGTAGTTGAGGTAGAAGCCATAGGGGGCTGGGCAGGAGTTGTAATGCCATCCACAGGCAGACGGAGGTTTGCATTTCAGTGACCCTGTACCCAGTTTGTCATACTCTAGCCAGCACTGAGTGAATCAGATGAAAGGTGAGGATCTTTTCAACTCACACACTCACCCCATCCAATCATATTGCCTCTTTCTTTTCTTTTAATTTGATTTTGAATGTATAATCCTCCTGCATCTCTGCCTTTCAGGTGTTGAAATTACAGTCTCTTTTTTTTTTTTTTTTTTTTTTGAGACACTGTTTGCCTGGCTGCCCTGGAACTCACTACGTAGACTTAGCTGGCCTGAAACTCACACAGATCTTCCTGCCTCTGACTCTGGTGCTGGGATTAAAGGCATGCACCATCACACTAGGCTTATCTTAAACATTTTTTTCTGATGGCTTAGATGTAAAAAAACAAAAACAACAATAACAACAACAACAACAACAACAACAAAACAGTCACAAATGTTCATGGTTTTTTTTTTTTTTGGGGGGGGGGGTTGTTTGTTTTTTTAATATGCCAGTCGATGGTATTGCACGCCTTTAATTCTAGCACTCAGGAGGCAGAGACAGGTGAATCTCTGTGAATTTGAGGCCAGCCTGGTCTACAGAGCTAATTCCAGGACAGCCAGAGTTCATGGTGAAACTCTTTCTGAAACAAACAAACAAACAAAAGTCAACAGGGCATCATGCGTGGCACATGCTGTAATTCCAGTACTCAGGAATTACATAGTGAGCCCTCATCTGAAAACAACAGCCATTCAGAACTTCAAGTCGGGACGGCAAGTACAGTGCTTGCCACTCTATCTGATGACCCAGACCTACAGTGATGAGAAATAACTGACTTTCCAGGTGTGGTGGTATGGTTTTAATCCAACACAATCCTTGGGAGGCAGAGGCAGGTAGACCTCTGAGTTCAAGGCCAGCCAGAGAGAAACACAGAGAAACCCTGTCTCGAAAAACAGAAAAAGGCTGGGCAGTGGTGGCACACATCTTTAATCCCAGCACTCGGGAGGCAGAGCCAGGTGGATCTCTGATTTCAAGGCCAGCCTAGTCTACAGAGCGAGATCTAGGATAGGTACCAAAAGTACATGGAAAAACCCTGTCTCAAACAAACAAACAAAACAACAACAACAAAAAGAAACCCAATAAATTCAAACAGGGTCTGGTTTCTTATACCTATAATTTTAGCATTTAGGAGGCTGAGACAGTAGGATTACCATTAGTTCTAGGCCAGCCTGGGCAACAGAGACACTGTCTCAAAACCAAACAATTCAGTAAATCAAGAAGGCACCTATGAGCCAGTGTTGGTGGCGCACACCTTTAATCCCAGCACTTGGGAGGCAGAGGCAGGTAGATCTCTGTGAGTGTGAGGTCAGCCTGGACTACAAAGTGAGTTCCAGGAAAGGTGCAAAGCTACACAGAGAAACCCTGTCTCAAAAAAAAAAAAAAAAAAAAAAAAAAAAGGCACCTATGAACCTATGAAGAACCCGTAACCTTGATAACAGCCTGATGCCCATATCCCTCCACCTACATACATTGGCAGTCCTACCATATAACAAAGCAAGAAAGTGGGCAAGCAGATTGTAAAGAGGGAGCACTTTCTGCCTGCCTTTGCTTCCTCAGCATCACCACACCTGGCAGGAAGTACTGTTTATTCCAGCACCACACAGTCCATTCCCAGGAACACACCAAGAAAAAAGAAAAAGGCCAAGCATGGTAGCACACACCTTTAATTCCATCACTTGGGAAGCAATACAGGTAGATCTCTGAGTTTGAGGCCAGCTTGGTCTACATAGGGAGTTTAGACCAGCCAGAACTACATAGGACGACCCTGTTTCAAAACAAAACAAACTAAAAAGGTTAGAGGAAGTGCATTGATGGAGCACTCATTGTATAGTGTATATTGTGGAAGTACCCAGTTTATTTATTTTTTTTTAAAACATGTTTATTTTTTAAAGATTTATTTATTTATTATGTATATAGCATGCATGGCTGCAGGCCAGAAGAGAGCACCAGATCTCATTACATATGGTTGTGAGCCACCATGTGGTTGCTGGGAATTGAACTCAGGACCTCTGGAAGAGCAGTCAGTGCTCTTAACCTCTGAGCCATCTCTCCAGCCCTGTTTATTTATTTTTATTTTTAGATTTATTTATGTCTAAGAGTGTTTTATCTATATGTATATGTACCATATGTGTGCCTGGTGCCTTTGGAAGTCAGAAGAGAGCATTGGATCCCTCTGAACTGGAGTTATGGCTTTGAATCACCAAATGGGTGCTTGGTAGTAAATCCAATCTTCTGCAAAAGCAACAAGTACTTTAGCCATTGGGCCTTTACTTCTGCCCTGGAAGGTCCCAGTTTACCCTCAACACTGCAAAACAAAGTTACCAGGCCTGGCAGCATACATTTATAATCTGAGCACTCAAGAGGCTGAGGGAGGAGGATCACAAGTTGGAGGTCAGCTTTGGCTACACAGTGAGATCCTGTCTCAAAACAGGCAAACAAAAACATATTAAAGACTCATATCCAGAACATCTGAATTGACAACTTGGGGCTTTGGATAAATAGCTCAGTTGGTAGAATGCTTGCCCTAGCATGCACAAAACCCTGGGTTCAATCTCTAGAGAACAATGGCACACACCTATAATCCTAGTGCTCAGGAAGTAGAGGCAGAAGGATCGTAAGTTTGAGCCGCCCTGGGACACATGGAACTCTGGCTCAAGAAAAAGGAAAACAAAACTTAAGTATTTGAGTAGATACTTTACAAAATAGGTAAATTGCCAGGAAGTTCTAGAAAGATGCCCACTATTATATGTAAATTACTCCTTAATAAAAGTGATTTGTTGGGGATTTAGCTCAGCGGTAGAGCACTTGCCTAGCAAGCGCAAGGCCCTGGGTTTGATCCTCAGCTCAAAAACACCGGGCGGTGGTGGCACACGCCTTTAATCCCAGCACTTGGGAGGCAGAGCCAGGTGGATCGCTGTGAGTTCGAGGCCAGCCTCGGCTACCAAGTGAATTCCAGGAAAGGTGCAAAGCTACACAGAGAAACCCTGTCTCGAAAAACCAAATAAATAAATAAATAAATAAACAAATAAAAGTGATTTAAGGGGCCTAAGAGATGGCTCACCATCACAGACAAAATCAAGACAAGTCTATGTAGGAAGTGCCTCATCCTGCTGAGTATGTTGTTTGGTGGCCGTGCAGATCCTAGCAGGATGCTTATAATTCTCATCAAGCCACTAGAGATTTCTTAATTGTTCTCCTTTGTGGCACTTAGGGACACCAAGGGAGGCCATTATTGCAGACAAGCAGGCTTGAAGCCCCAGAATCATGGGAGTGTAGTGAGCCCAAGGGAGAGTACCAGTGGAGGAGCCCACTTCCCCACCCCAGGGAAGCTTGATTGAGGTTTAGCTTGAAGAAACAGGAACTTAAACTTTAAAAACCAGGATATAAAGCAAGCATTAGGATTAGCTTCCTGGATTGGTGAGCGGGTATCTGGCCCTGAGGTGTGTTCCCATCCAGGCCCAGACACTACATCTGGGGCTGTGCCAGGAAAATTTTATTGCAAGGTGGTGGCAGGCCAATTCAGCTTTGCTGTTCCTGAAGTTGTGGCTCCTACAGCTGCTGCAGAGAGGTCTGGAGTGTAGGTGGAGCCACTTGCTGAGCCCCTGAATAGACCTTTACAATCTGGCTTTGGTTCTTTCTCCTACTAGATGGTGATGTCTTCCTTCTATTTCTCCTCTTCCAATCCATACACTCCTTTTCCTTTTCTTAAAGGGTTGGCTGGGCCTCCTAGCACCATGGTAACAGGAGTGGTGACAGCAGTTGTGTTGTATCCTTCCCAAATTGAAGGGGATTAGGCTAAAGTTTCTAAATGTGATGATTGCTGTGTGCTTCTCAATGGGACCTTTATCAAGCTAAGCATTTCTCCAGCCAGAGCTGGAGTACAGTGCTGGAGTGTGTGCTTAGCATGCACAAAGCCTGAGTTCTATCCCCAGAACTGTAAAAAGGTACTTTATATATCCGATTTAAAGAGATATGTCATCACAGACAGGCCTTAAACCTTGCCCAGTACTTTAATCTACATTAAAGTGAGTGTGGTAAAGCTGCTGCAGACCTTGGGTGAGGCTGCCTTTCAGTGCAGACCTGGGCTGAGGCCTTCCTTGCAGTGCAGACCTGGGGTGAGGCTGCCTTGCAGTGCAGACCTGGGCTGAGGCCTTCCTTGCAGTGCAGACCTGGGGTGAGGCTGCCTTGCAGTGCATCCATGAACTTGACTTTTCAGTGATGTGCTCTCTTAGTACTGATTTTTTTTTTTTTTTGGCCTGTATTTGTTTTATGGTTTTAAGGCAGAGTTTCATACACCCCAAGATGGTCTTGAGCTTGCTTTGTAGCCAAAGATGACCTTGAATTTCTGAATCTATTGTTTTTTTTGTTTATTTTGACTTGTTTTTTTTGCCTACATACAATTGTACTGGTTCTATTTATTTATTTTTATTATTGTTGTTGTGGTAGTGGAGGAAATGTATATGTATGAGTCTGGGGCAGAGAGTTTGCATGCCACTCACCCATGTGGAAGTCAGAGAACAACTTAGTAGAGTCAGCTCCCTTCTTCCACCTTCCTTCATATGAGCTCTGGGGATTGAACTCAGGTTGGAAGCTCATACAGCAAGCCCTTTACCTATTGAGCCGTTTCTCAGCCCTCCCTCTGTTTTTGGGTTTTTGAGGTAAGACTTCACTATCTAACCCAGGCTGGACTTGAACTCATGACCCTATTACTTCTGCCTCCCAAGTTCTGGAGTTACAGGTATATGTTATCAGGCTATCCCAACTGTCCTTTCCATCTTATGGATAATTTGGAGAAGACAGGACTTGACTATTTCCTAAAATTTCTTTCCCAACTTCTTTTCTTTTCTTTCTTTCTTTCTTTCTTTTCTTTTTTCTTTTTTCTTTTTTAGATGGGATCTCTCTGCTGGGTGGTGGAAGCCTATGTCTTTAATCCCAGCACTCAGGAAGTAGTAGCAGGCAGATCTCTGAATTCAAGGCCAGCCTGGTCTACAGAGTGAGTTCTAGGATAGCCAGGGCTACACAGAGAAACCTTGTCTCAAAAAACAAAACAAAAGACAGGGTCTCACCACATAACTCACATAGATCCTCTTGCCCTGCCTCTCCAGTGCTGGGATCAAAGGTGTGTGCCACCACACCTGGCCTCTCCTTGCCTTTTAAGTTCCTACAAGAGGGTTCTAGGTATAGACCCTTATACAATACCAAAATTCATTGGGCTTGGTGGTGCACGTCTTTAGTCCCAGCACTCAAGAGGCAGGTGAATCTCAGTGAACTTAAGTACAGCCTGGTCTACAAATTGAGTTCCAGGACAGCCAGGACTATATGAAGAGACCCTGTCTGAGAGAGAGAGAGAGAGAAACCTGAACCAGAATTTAAGAAGCTGTGTTGTATACCTGTAGTACCTGAAAAGTTCTGTTTACAATTCAAAACAAAGATGCAGAAGAGTTTGGGTTGAGTCTGACCCCATGTAACAATGCTGCCCTTTATCCTCACCCTTGAAAACTGTGTACCCTAGCGTCAGCAACGGTGAAACAAGGAGTCCATGTCTCCCTCTCACTTTCTCTCTTTGCAGAGGGGCTCATGCACACACACCAGGCACCTACTTGTTTCCTGACTTCCTCACAGCAAGACAACAGGAGCTAGCTCTTGGGTAACTACTGCTGGGCACCCTGGCAGCAGATTTCAGTAAAACATTCCACTCAAGCTCAGGATTAGGAAATGTGGCCTTCCTAATTAAACTTGAACTAATCAGTCTAGTAGGGCCAAAGGCCATGTTCCCTGTCAGGCCTGACACTGAGAGCTGGAAGTGAGAGGTTGTTTGGGCCCTCTGAAGAAATAGGGAGAAATGGTGTTTTCTGGGCATGTTTTTTGTGGCTTGAAGACACTACTACGCACATTGTGGCACCACTGATTTTTGTCTAAAACAGAAAACCAGTAACAAGCTGATAGCACATTTCATTCTATCACTTAAGGGATAATTTGCAAAGTTCATGTCACTCTGTAACCAGAGCTGAATACAGGGGCCCTTCATATGAACAGGAATAGTGCAGCTACCTGTAGTAGGATGCCCTTATTTGTGGGGTGGAGATGCAGGTCAGACATTTGAAACTCCAGCAGATGCCGTCTCCCAGCAATGTCCTCGATAGTGACCAGAGAGGCCCTTTTAACCAGCCAGCGTGGCTTGCCTGTGCTCTCCAAATGCCACAGTCAAGGAATCTGACCTGGCCCTGAGGACAGTAGCCTCTGGCCTTAAGCATGGAGAACATGAGCCAGTGTTGTTGCATGCCTTTAATCCCAGCACTCAGGAGGCAGAGGTAGGTAGATCTCTGTGAGTTTGAGGCCAGCCTAGTCTACAGAACAAGTTCTAGGACAGCCAAGACTATTATATAGAGAAACAGAAATCTTGTCTAGGAAAAAAACAAAAACTAAAAACAACCCCCCCCCCCCCCGACACAACCAACCAACCAAACAAACAAACAAATAAACAAAAAAGATGGAGAACATGGAAATGCTGTGTGCTCCTAAACCAGTGTGGGCAGAACTCAGGAAGGTGTGGAGGAAGGGAGGGGGAGACCAGGTGGGCCTGCAGACAGCTGTGCATCTTCTGATGTGAATTCCTATCCCTGAGACTGACACAGTGGCCCAGCCTATGGATCCAGAAGCCTCCCCTCTCCTTGCAGTGACTCAGACCTTATAGCTATCCTGCCTACCCTAGAAACATCATGAGCACGCACGCACGCGGGTGTAGAGGGAGCCGCACTGCTCCCAGGAGAACCCTCACCTCAGTGTAGACACTGGCTCACTAATCTGTAGTACTGATCCTGCATTGCTAAGAAGCCAGAAAAGCATAACAGTGGACAGTGGCTACCTTCATCCAGTCCCTGAGCACCCCTCCCCCAGCTCACCAAGGCCCTTTGGCCAGGAACCTGCAAAAGCAATCCTGTCCACTGATCCTGTGGACCCAAGAGGTGCTGAGCATTAGGTTGGATGGAGCTGGTCTCTTCAAGAAGCCATGACTACTCATCTCCCTGAGGTTCTTTCCCACCTTTTAGTCTGGGGAAGTAGGTCTCCCAGCCTTCATATAGTGGCTGAACATGAGAACTGTGATAAGGTAGCAAAGGCATTGTGTTGAACTGTGTGACTCCCACCAGGCACCAGAGCACACTGCCTGTGCCTCCGGCCTGGCCCTCAGGTCCGCTGCCTGAGTGACTGTACCCTCCTTGCATGTGCTACAGGCATGTCATCCCTCTGCCTCTCCTTCCTGGGGGGACAGAAATCAGCTCATGGGGTCCAAAGGGTCAGTGGCCATAACTCCAGAGAATGATTTCAGAGGAGGCCTTTGACCTGGCCAGTCGCCCATAATGTCTTGAGCAAGCTGGGCACCCTGTGTCAGCGTGGCCAGCACAGCCTCTCCCCATAAGGCCACACTGGTAGATGAGGGGAGCATTGCCTCATTTAGCTGTCCTGGGCCAGGAAAGCAGAAAACAGCTAAGGTACAGCACAGAGATGCCACAACCCTGAGGTGCCACAGCGAGGTAAGATGCAGCTAGTGAGGTGCTTGCTACCCACAGTGTAGCCATCACTGAGGGCCTAACAGTCCCTCGCCAGCCTTGGCCTGCTTGTGGACATAACCTAGGATGCTCAGGAGCCTGCCTGAAGTCCCAAGTTGGTAGGTAGACCCTGAAAATGTTCCTCTGTCATTTTATCTAGAAGCCAGCCAAATGCAAGTTGGCCACCCCCAGAGAATATCTGATAGAGCTACACACCATCTGAACACACACAGGATTCCACATGGGGGGCATAAGGGACAATGAGGATCCTGAAGCAGGTGCAGAGTTTCCCAAACAACGTGAGATATCTGTTATGTTCTTGAACCTCCCCTGCCCCTCTGTCTCACTTTTTGCCTACACTATTGTGTCTTCCCAAAAACGCATCCGGAGGACAGCACAGCTCCTCCTGCAGCAGTCACTCTTGTCCTTACGCCATCTCCCTGACCCCTGATGGAGACAGAGTTAGAATCAGGCCAGGCAGTTGCACGGGTAAGCACTTGTCAGGCATAGCCTCACTCTGTATGTGCTCCTTATACAGATGCTGTTGGCAGCACAGCGGGAGACAGGCCCAGTGTCCACACCTGGCAAAGTAACTTCAAGGGAGATGGTGGGGCCAACCGCCCAGGGCTCCCTCTCTTGAACCCTGTGGCAGGCAGTACACGCTGACTGAGGTTCTTGCTCCTCCGCTGTTGGGTAGCTCAAAGGGACATGGTATCCAACAGTGCTGTGAATGGAGCCAAGCTGCTAGACATGCAGCTTTGGGTTCCCCAAGGTGATGGTGAAGAGTCAACACGTGGCGGGTGGTAGCATTTGACTACCCAAGGTTAGAGGCTCCTCTAGAAAAAGGCATGAGGCAGGGTGGTTGGTACAGGAATGGAAATGCTGAGCCTTCACAGCATGTGCACATGAAAGCTGGGGAAGCAGGTTTGTGTTCACCCGTGCAGGCCAAATTGAAGGCTTGGACTCCACCTTGGAGGTGGTAGGGAGCCTCAGAGAGTTTGAAGGGCCAGAAAGTGTAATACGACCTAATTGATAAACACGATGGAAAAAGGAGCTCATGTTGAACGCAAAAGGAAAGCTGAGGTGCACAAGGTCCCATGGGGACAGAAAAAGTCTCGGTGGAAGTTGGTTAACCCCTAAAGACAGGAGTGGCTGAAGCAGCCAAGCCTAAGATAAACTGGAAAGGTCTTGTCAGCTGTGTCCAGGACCACAACTTGGACTGTATCCTGAGCTGCAGCTAGGGCCCAGGGCAAGACCTCCCCAGCCCCGAGACAAGTTCTGGAGACCTCACTGAGTCCAGTCTTTTGGAAAGCCACATGAGGGCAGCCATAGAGCTGGGAGGTCACATGATACCCTAGAGCCAAGCAGCTGGGATAGTAGCTTTGAAGGTGGCTCCTGGGGCTAGGAATCCCAGTGGCAAGAGAGCTGAGGCTCAGAAAGTATTACCCCTTGGTAGTCAGACATTTTAGTGCCCTCACTGCAGGTAAGAGCCAAGCCTATCTCCACTCCAAACACAGTAGCTGTCGCCCCCAGACTCCAGGATCAAATGTTCAGTGAGGACATGCCATGGTGCTGCAGTAACACCACACACCAACACCTCTCTCTTAATTAAGAGCCACAAGGACTAAAATATCTTACAGACAGAACTTTCCACAAGTGCTGGACAAAGACAGATCAAACAAAAGGCTGATGTGCAGGGGACTTTGCCTGGCAGCTTTGCATCCAGATTTCTCTTCCTGGTGCCTACTCAAAAGCTCAGGTGAAAAAGTAGAATCCCAGAGAGGCAGAGTGGGTTTTACAGGCAGGTTACGGGTCAGCACAGGTGGAACCAAACCTATGGTCCCAAGGACTAAGGCCCCAGACAGGCTTGGTATACCCAGTGCCATGCCTTCCAGCTGGAGTAGCAGGGTGGGCCCCCAGCCCCAAGGCCCAGAAGTTGGGCCATGTACCTCCTCCCCTCCCTCAGGAGGACTCTCAAAAGAAAGGCTAGGGCAGAAACCAAAAGCCACAAAGCAGCCTCCTGTTCCTCTTCTAACCAAACCCGCTCAGAACAGTTCCAGTAAACCCTCCAGCTCTGAGCCTACCTAGCTCTTAGTGCCAGCTAGCAGCTATTTTGTCTGGCACTGGCCTGACAACAGTTCCACTGTGACCACCTGTTAGACTGGGCTCCTTGGCCTCTGCCCCTGCCTGCTTCAGGTGGGCAGCCAGGGGATCTAGCATGAAGCCCTTCCTGTGATTCCTACCCCTCCATGAGGCCTTCTGGGAGACTGAGAGGGAGAGGGCCCCACCAAGTGACCTGGCAGCTAGTGACTGGAAGAGAGATGGGGTGGGAACATCTGTGTAGAGAGGAGGGCTAGTCTGGGTTTGGAGAACCAGATATAGCCAGCAGGAGTGCTTAGGATCCCAGAAGGCTCCTGAGTCAGATAGCAGAGCCTGGTCCAGCAGGAGCTAGAACAGAAATGGCCCTAATTAAGTTTCTGGTTCTAGGTTCAAGGGGCAGAGGCAGGTGGATCTCTGTGAGTCTGAGCCAGCCTGGTCTACAGAGTGAGTTCCAGGACAGCCAAGGTTACACAAAGAAACCCTGCCTCAAAACAAACAAACAAAAAAAGTTTTGTCAGAAAGCTGGACATTGTGTGACCTACCTGTAACTCTAGCTTCACAAGGCTGAAGCAGGATTGCTGTGAGTTTAAGGCCAGCCTGGGTTACAATGCAAGACCCTAACTTTAAGAGACAGACTCAAAGAAAAAGACATACACATCCCATAGCAAAACAGAAATGAATG